>NW_024530044.1:0-747577 GCF_017590135.1 Pyrgilauda ruficollis
CTTACCCATTTGTTGCTTGACATTCTTTGAATGAGCCTATTCTGTGGCTGAGAAATTAAATGGAAAATGACAAATGCTACCAGTTGCAGTGCATCCAAGCCCAGAATGCCCTCATCACACAAGTGAAGCTTGTCCAGATCCAACACCATTTCCTTGATGATTTCATTACAGCTGAAAGAATACTTATTCCCACCTGCAAGGACCTATTAAAAACCATTTCTGGAAAAAATGTCATTAGTACCAGAAGTACCAGAAGTACATGTCTCAAGTACCTACAATGTTATTTATAAACCACATTGCACCATTCAAGAAACTTATTTCTAGAACTCTAGTTTTGATATATACACTGCTATTGCAATAAAAAAACCATTGGTGAAACAATGAGGAAAGGAGGATATTCTAACATAGAGGGCTTACAGGAACTGGCCAATATTTCTAAATCACCTAAAAAGAAACAAGTCGTTCTTTTAAGGCCTGACAGCAAGTTAAGAGTTTCACACCCTGGTTTGCTCACGGGGTGCGAGTAGCTCACCCACCACAGCCCTGTTTGCAGAAGGGCTTCCCTGGCACAGCTGATCCTGCCAAGAGCTTTTGGTGCCTCCAGAGCCTCCTCAGGCGTCCCCCTGCCCTCAGCCACGAGGCTGCTCTGCCCAGTGCCCGAGCTCAGCACTGGGCACTCACCCCAAACACTGCCCGGATCCCACTGCTGCCATGGCAACCGCCTGACACCCCAAACACCCAAGGGCAACACCCCATTATGAGCACAGAAACAGCCTGGCACCCAAACATTCCCACCACTGCTGTCTCCTGGGAATCAAGTGCAGAACCCTGCATTGTTATTGCCATTATTGTAGTACCACAGATACAGGCCATTATTGCTTCCAAAGATAAAGATTCAACCAAAACCCCTTGGATTTCATTCTGCTGCCACCTTGCCCTCCATCTCTTCATTACTCTCCGGACACTCCTCTTCCAACTTTTTTTTCTCTTTTTCAGTATTAAGGGAAAAGAGGATGGCTTCCCATTCATTAGGAGCATTTGCTGAGCTAATTTCCAAAGAACAATTCATGATTATTGTTGCTTTAATCTTACAACACTGTACAATGGTATCTCCAAAAGAAAAAATTTACTCTCACCACTGATCTGCCCACTGCATTTCACAACAATTGGATTAAGACCAGCATTAGATCTACTTATTTTATCATTCCAATAGTGAGAAGAAAGAAGGCAGTTAAGAAGCCAACTTCTCAAAAATTCATGTTCTATGTCAAGAGGAGAACACACTGCAGCTTACCTGGAAGGGTGGTTACTGGGTACCCTAATTCAGATTTACAAATAAGCTCTGAATGCTCCGAAAATAAAACACATTTTAAACGTGAGCCTGATGGCTTATTCAAATGTTTAAAAGCATGTGAAAAATATTTGTTTTCATTAAAAAGGAGAAGTATAAATACACGAAGGGAAAGGGAAATGTACACAATTTTTTTCCCCATCTCGCTCAGAACACGTATATAAACATTGACCTGATACACAAGTATCAGGCTTAATACACACAAAACAGTTGCCTGGATCAACATGCACAGAAATGGAAATAAATGTCACTTTCATGTTAGACCTCTCATCTTCTGTTTCAACCAACCAGACACCCACACTATCGGACTGGATTTAAAAGTATATCAAAGTCAAAGTTTCTGTTTCCCTTCTTAAGTCAGCTACAAGCCCTCGAGATTCATTCCAACTACCCGATGCTCAACAAAGCCAGCTCAGTGTCCTTTTGCTCCAGCTCCAACTTCCCTGATCCTCTGTGCCACTCAAACCATGGCACAGCAAACGCTTACCTTTGTGTCCAGCACAGAATGCAAATGCTGATTCAGCCTAGAATGACACTGACAGAACCTTTTCCACAACAAAATTTTCCTGATCTCACAGGGCTCATTGTGCATTTACACACTTTGCATTTCTCCTGGGGGTTAAGGAACAAAACCACATGGTTGCAAACCATAGATGTCTATGCTGTGTGACTGGAGACACTGCTCATTTTCCTCACTGAGTCTGCAGCTTTACTAGAGTCACCCTGAGGTCGAGTAAAGCATTTCCCCAATCTTTCCACGTATAAGAACCTGACCTTTCTTAACTGATATTCTTCAGATGAGTTCTGTTCTTCTTTATTTAGAGATAAAACAATCATCATGTCTATAAAGACAACATCTATTTCAGATACCATTTATTCCTAACTTAAGTCCAAATAAAAACCTATAATATAATAACTATAAGACTGATTAATAATGTAAATGCCTATTCAAAGTACCCTATTTATTCTTTTATGTTTAGGGAATTATAACTTCAAATACACTTTTGAATTAGTAATATTCAGTTCTATCGAGAGATTATAACTCTTTAGAATTCTTCTGTAGGCACAGAGTAAGTTCCAAGAACCCAAATCCAGATTAATACATAGAGAGAACACTTAGAACACCACATCCTTGACTGGGCAAAAATTCCCAGAGAACAAAATTCCCAGATACAAAATTCTCAGAGGACAAACCCTTTAAAAGCAGCACCACACATTATAGCATTGCTGAGAAAATCCAGGCTACCACACAGAGAACTCCCAGAAGGATGTTGCTGCTACCCTCATGCAAATCCAGGGAAAACCATGCTGTTGTCTCTGGACACAGCTTGTTTCCACATCTCCTTATAGGCACCAGTTCCTGGTCCAATGCTGGTGCAAGAATATGACACTTGAAAAAACCCCTCAGGGAGTAAAGTGCAGATTTACATCCTGTCAACTCTTCCTCATTAAATCTCTTCCCAAATCCTGTAGTTTTCAAAATTACTTTGTTACACTCTACCTTATTTATATAACCAGAAGCTTTCCACTTTCTTTTTTGTCCCCTGTTCCTGATGTGGAAAGACCTTTTGTAAAGCTTAATTTAATTTTAAAGTTGATATACATGAACATGGCAACCATACATGTTTTCAGCACCTTGACTTACAACTTCTGAACCCGTGTGAGCACTCTGTAAATAACAGCAGAGTTTGAGAGTACAAATTACACCGTTTTCTGGGACAGGCACTTGGAACGTGGGGCAATTGTGACACCTTATGGCTGTTCCTGTAATGACCTTGAACATTTTAAGGGTAAAAACAGGTGGGGAAAAAAAAGAGAGTTAGGGGTTTTAACTTCTGGTTTGGTCACAGGGTATGAGCAACTCACCTACCACCACAGCCCTGTTTGCAGGGGAAGTTCCTCAGGACAGGCAATCCCACCAAAACCAGTTTAAGCCTCAAGAGCCTCCTCAGGCCTCACTCTGCCCTCTGCTCTGCAGAGTGTCCTGAAAGAGCAGGCACCCCAAACATGCCCAGAAAGGCATGGTCACCACAGCAACAGACTATGACCCCAAACATCGCCAGGAGAGCCAGGGACAGCATCAGAGCGCTCCCACAGCAAGGTAAATGCGTTGGTGCTCCTGGACTCATCATGATGGACTTGAGTAAATCCAGCCCAGCCACTCTTCAGGATGTCTTGCCTATAAACAAAAATTAAAAAATGTACAGAAATTGACATGCAAAACACCACAACAATACTCACTTTCCACAACATTTCCAACAGGGATTTAAACCCTCTACCCATCCCCCAAGAGTACACTACCTCAGTCTCAGGATATGGATTTATCCATAACGTTCTTCAGGTGGCCCTCACCATTAGCCAGAATGTCTCCAGCTGACTTAACCAATTAAGTTAGGTTTTGGCCTATAAAACCCTCCACTGGAGAACAGAGCAGCTTGAGGAAAAGTGTAATGGTTTGAACAGGTTACCTTCCTTTTTAAAGCTGTTAGAGACAGACTCTTTAAGAGGAGAAGTTATTTCATGCTACCTTTGTTAGGCCTTTTTTCTAAGACATTTGAAGTTTTATTTAGCTTCACAGAATGGTTTATGTTGGAAAAGATCCTTATGATCATTACATCCATTATTAAACTATGTCCTGAAGTTCTGTATCTATACACTTTGGGAAGGTGACTCTTCTGGGAACCCTGTTCTAGTGGGGAAATTCTCTCTAATATTCAATCTAAACCTTTTTTGGCTCATTTTGAGTCTGCCTTCTCTTGTCCAATTTTTTTTTTGGGTGGGGGGGGGGGGGGGGAGGAGGGGAGAAGAGATGAGTGTCCCCCCCTGACTGCAACCTCTTCTCATGTAGCAGCAAAGAATGATAAGTTTCCCTGAGCTCTTTTTTCTTTTTCTTTTTTTTTCCCCCCAGAGTAAACATTCCTAATTTCAAGAATTTTTGTCAGAGGGTTAAAGCCTGAAAGTGTTGTTTTATCACAAATATGAAAACATGGAGCTGGGGAGATGATGAAGATGAAATGAGTATATTCTTGCCTGTATTATTCAAATGCAAAAGAAATACGCAGGTGAGTAGGAGTTACAACTCTACAGCTGGTTTGTGACAGAGAAGGAAGGATCTGGAGACTTTGCTTTTTGTTCCAATTTGGGTGCAAGCAGCAGCTCTTTGTCTGTGTTTTTGTAGGTTCATCCTTGACTTTCTCACTTGGCACAAACGCGGAGCTTGGTTTTTGTTTGGGAGGGAAGAACAGGAAAATGTATTAAACTGAGCTTATTTTAATTGTGGCAGGTGCATGCATGCCATGGTGAAACACAGTGTTAGTAAAGCTCAGTGAGCGCTTGGACTGCCCACCTCTCATTTATTCAATTACTCATAAAGCAATCAATGTGCAGAAGAACTAGAGTAACGATCTTAATTTTTGAGGTATAGCAAAGGAGGTGGAAAAAAGTCAAGAAGCTCAAGTTAAGCCTGATATTTCTGTGATTACTTAGGATTTTTTAAATGAAATATTGTAGACGCTACTGACTTGTGTTAGCTCATAATTCTAGCTTCAGCTAGTTCTAAATCTAATGCTGGATGCAAATTAGAACCAAGTTGCATAAATTTCTAAAAACCAGAAATAAAATACTGTTCTTCAGGCTTAGATGGATTAATCTTTTAATTATGTGTTGTATTTATGATAATCTTGATGTTCTCTGTTTTTTTCAGATCACAATGAAAGGAGGCAACAACATGGGAATAATTTTTCCTTTCAATTGGATGACACAGTGGCTTATGCCACAAATGAAATAAATTTCACAGGTGAAGAAAATATTATGGCTTGGCTCATCTTACAGTGGAATCAGTGACAACAGCAGGAGTGTGACTGATATAAGGCAGCAAGCTGTCCCAATAGCTCAAACAAAATGGGCTCATTTTTAGACTGAATTCCTCCTGTGTCAGGCTCCCAGCACTGTGTGCTTCTGTGTCTTTACTGATGGATCAAGAAATCATTAGTTATTACAAATCTGACCCAATGTAAACCAGTGTGCCTGGCAATCAGGGAACCTCCTAGACCTTCTGTTGTCTCGTGCTTCTTTGTGACTCTGAGCCCAAAACCAAGACCTGGAATTGCTTCCAGTATAATGCAAGCTATGTAGGCTGCATATTGAAGAACCAAAGCATTCCATCCTTTTTGAGAGTACAAGCAGTGATGTGTGCCGTATGGCTGGCTAAGCAGCACTGTGAGCCCAGAGTGTCCTGAGTCGGAAGGGCCCTACAAGGATGACAGGATCACAGGGCTGGTAGGGACCTCAGGACACCACCAGTCCAACACTGCAGGTGGCACAGGGACACATCCAGGTGGGTTTGGAATGTGTCCAGAGAGGCAGACTCCATGCCCTCCCTGGGCAGCTGTTCCAGTGCTCTGCCACCCTCCATGCAGAGAAGCTCCTCCTCTCGTGGAGGTAAAGCTCCTAGTGTTTCACTTTATGCCATAAACATGGTTTATCACGTCCCAGCTCTCAGCCTGACACAGGACATCTTCAACTCTGTCAGGCTTGGGGCTGTGAGCCCTTCCCTGGGGAGAGATGCCTCATGTGAGCAGCTGAACTGGGATTTATTTATGACCTGATTGCTGATGGAGCCTGGGAGTTGCTGTTCGCTCCCTGACATTTAATTGTCTGCTCCGTGTGTCCTTCAGGATGCAGCAGATCCTGTTAAAAATGACCAGATAATATTGGCTTTCGCATTTAGGTATTAGCTTCTGCACATTACTATTGATTGTAAGTATTTAGATACAGTACAAATTAGAACTCTTTTTATAGCTGCTTGTTAATATCACATAATCAGCTTAAGTATTGCTCATAGAAATAGTAGCGTGATGAATATCTATGTATTGCTTATAGAAATAATAGTGTGATGAATGCATTGTACTATTGACCTTAGCAAAACACGTGAAAAGGCTTTTGTGTAACCAAGAACAGAGTCAGGCCATCCACTGACTGACCCCTCTAAGTAATAAGATAACCATGACACAAACCAGAACATAGATGACAATTAGAGGATACCACCTTAAATTTGAGGAGGACATACTAAATCTTTATCAGAGGACGTGAAACAGCAGGATGGAGACACAAGAAGAAACAAACTATATTGACCTGATGCACAGGATCTCATGCAGACAAGCCAGAGTGTGAAGAAGCCAAACAAAGGAGTTCCCAAAACATCAGAAAGTTTGCAAGAATGTTGTCTGAAACACGTGTGATGTATGCATGTGATGTAACCATGTAAAGATAAGTTTGTATATACCAGTATGTTCTTTGGCAGGTGGCCAGGAGCACCCCAGCGCTGGATTTTTGTCTCTTACTTTATCCCATGTTAAACTTTTACAAAAATTCTTTAGCCTGCACTCCATTTCTCACAATCTTAAGCATGTGGAAAATCACGCTGCAAAAAGCCAGTGTCCTGGAAGAAGACAGCAGAGTCCGGCAAGAATCAATTTTATTGGAATAAAGGGAGAGAACCCACTGTGCCATACCCCTCTGGGGTCTCTCCAGAGTTTCTGGAGCACACATATTCCTTTAATCCCAAACTCCTTTTCCTCAGTGCCCGAGGCACAGGAAGGTACAGCCTTCTGCATATTCCTACCCGAACATGGATCCTCCCGCATCGCAAGACCATTACAATTAGCTTTAAGCCCACCCCTGGACGAAGAAGTTAATACTCCTAAATCTATTAAGCCCACACATTTTTCCTAGAGTTGAAAAGCTCAGACTGTGCTGGGTTTTGCAACAAACATGACCCGCACACCCATCCTCCCAGAAGCTGCCGGGCCCGTTCACACCGCGGCGCTGTGAGGACACTCGCAGCCCTTTCCCCCTCACACGGAAACCATCGCCTCTGCACACAGAGCAGTGTCCCTTTCCCCTCACACTGAAACCATCGCCTCTGCACACAGAGCACTGTCCCTTTCCCCTCACACTGAAACCATCGCCTCTGCACACAGAGCAGTGTCCCTTTCCCCCTCACACTGAAACCATCGCCTCTGACCAACAGAGCAGGGCCCCTTTCCCGTCACATGGAAACCATCACCTCTGACAAGCAGAGAACTGTCCCTCACGCTCCCTCACATGGAAATCACCGCTGACCAGCAGAGCACTGTCCCTTTCCCCTCACACAGAAACCATCGCCTCTGACCCGCAGAGCAGTGTCCCTTTCCGCTCACAGGGACACCCCCGCCTCTGACAAGCAGAGCAGTGTCACTCTCCCCTCACAAGGAAACCATCACCTCTGACCCGCAGAGCACTGTTCCTTTCCCCTCACAAGGAAACCATTACCTCTGACCCGCAGAGCACTGTCCCGTTCCCCTCACAAGGAAATCCCCGCCTCTGACCAGCACAGCACTGCCCTATTCCCTCACACGGACACCCCCATCTCCGACCAGTACAGCACTGCCCTATTCCCTCACACGGACACCCCCATCTCCGACCAGTACAGCACTGCCCTATTCCCTCACGCCCTTCCCGCCACCGCACACCACGCACCCCCCGTGACGTCACGCAGCTCGCCCCACCCCACCCGTGACGCACATCGCACCGCCTCGCACCGCCCCGCTCGGTGACGCCGCGCGGCGCGCGCTGCCTGCCGGGAGGCGATTGGCCGGCCGGCGGCGCGTTCCCAGCGTGCCCCGCGGGACCCGTTGCGCCTCCGGCGCGTCCCGAGCCCGTCCCGGCCCTGCCCGGCCCGAGTCCCCGAGGGAGCCGCCCCGGCCCGCCCCGCCATGCCCCCCAAGAAGCAGCAGCAGCCGACGGGGGGCAGCAAGAAGGCGGACCAGAAGAAGAAGGAGAAGATCATCGAGGTGAGGAGGCCCAGGCCGCCGCGGCCTCCGGCTGGGCCCTGCCGCTCCCTGCGGCTCCCCGGCCGAGGGAAGGATCACGGGCCCGGAGCCTGTCTGTGCCCGGGTAGCACTGGCTTCTGTGCGCTGCTTGGACCCCGCTGTGGCCGGGACCTTGCCAGGCTCGAGCTATACTGGGCCTGAGCGTGATGTGCCAGCCCTGCTGGGGTGTGTTTTTAACTCGCCCTTTCTCGTGCTCATCCTGGTGTCCGTGTGTGCCCGGAGTGTGTGTGCCCCAACGGCTGCCTGGGGTGTAGGCTTGTGCTTTTGGGGGTAGGACCAGATCTCTCCAGAAATCCCTTCACACCTTATTGATTCATTCAGATTTGCGGTGGGTTCTTTTACAATTTGACCCGTGTGACCAGATTGGAAAAAAAACAACCAACCTGCTAGAGGGGTGTGTGTGTTTGTCTATGCTGAGGGGTGTGTGAATTTATGCTGAGTACAAGCAGGGTAGTTACAGAAATTTAAATATTTTCTTGAATTATTGGCATGAAGGATGCTGCTCAGGTGAAATACCCGTGTAATGAACGTGTACCTTTAAAATGTGAGGTTGTGGCTTGTTGTTTCTGTGGTTTTTGGAAAGGTCAGGTTAGAGCAGTTGGTCTTGTCCTGACACTGGAGTTCCTGAGGTTCTTGCTTAATGCAGCTGCCCTGGAAAAATTCTGTATTTTATTACAAAAAAATATAGCTGAAAGGGGAAAAGCTGACATTGATTGTTAGCCATAGATTCTTATATAAATCAAAGGGACAGGGATTATATTTTCCATGCTGTACTTACAGTGGAAATCAAGTGTGTAAATGATAAATTTTCTTTCCCTTCTAATTGTTTTGACTTCTCCAGTTAGCACCAATTAGCAGAGGAGCTGCTGTTCATAGGGAACGTGTTGTAAGTGAAACCAGCATGAGTCTGGAAACTTGGGCCTGTTTACTTTGTAATTGATTTGTAATATGCTTTTGAATTGTTAGACTCCCAAAACCACATTTGCACTGAGCTATTTCCGCTGGATGAACATCTGTTACTTTTTCCTTCAAGGAGGAAAATGTTGGTATCCAATCAAAGGCATGAATAAGTTTTTAAGGCAGGTATTTCAGTTATAAAAAATAATTTCTGCCTCAGCTACTCATGTGAAAATAAGCTGTTTTTTTGGGTTTTTTTTGTGATTTTTTTTTTTCATAGATTTGGTATAGAAACTTCTCCTTAAGAGTAAAGCTGAAGATACAGAGGAAGAATTGATTTAGGCAGTAAACAGAAACTTCAAGCAGTGGATTTTGGGAAGTAGAGACACCTGTCCAGACCTGCTGTAGGATAAAGACTTAACTTCAGATTTGTACAGTTGGAAAAGAAAAAGCTTCCAATACTTGAAAATAAAAAGTAACATAGAAGAACAGTGATGTATGTTATATAGATGTCTATCTGAATAGTTGAAGATAGAACTAATGAGTGATTTCAGGTACATGGAAGAGAAACCAGCACTAGCTATGGCTAATCAGTTGACCTGTTTTCCTCAGCTGTTCCTTGGGTAGTCTCCAAAAACTTCTTGTCCTGCTGCCTTGAGAGGTCTGAGAGTGCTGTGTGTCCACTCTCACACTGATACCGGGCACAAAGAGCTCTGCTGATGGAAACAAGAGCTCACACAGGGGCCACGTTCTGGAGGTTCTGCTGAAATCCACTTCTGAATGATATGAGGACTCTTAATTTTTGTCCCTAATGTTTCTTGTGTTCACAGAGGAAATAATCTGTGTTTTACTGAAAGCCTGAGAGGAGTGGCAGGGGTGGGGTTTCTGTTGTTTTGATGGTTTGGGGGGGTTTTTTAAATTAATATGGCTGTGTTTATCTCTTGATTTAGGACAAAACATTTGGCCTAAAGAATAAAAAAGGTGCAAAGCAGCAGAAGTTTATCAAGGCTGTGACTCACCAGGTTAAGTTTGGTCAGCAGAATCCACGTCAGGTAAGAATTTGTTGTGGAATGTTTTCCCACTGCATAGTCAAATCATCTTTCACTCTGTGGACAGAAGATCAGGTACTGAAGGAGAAGGCAGTTGAGCTGTTCCTTGCCTCCTGTGACTGGCACAGATCTTGCTAACAGTTGTCATGCTGTAAATGATGTACCTGTGTGAAGGTAGTACAGAGTATGGGGGTTTGTTGGGTTTTAGTTTGTTGTTTGGCTGGCTTTTGTTGTGAAAAAAGAACTACATCCCATCCAAACTCAAATAGTCAGGGTGAGCATTTGTCTCCACAGTGTTCTCATAGTTGCATAATTCAGTTTAAGGTATACCTGAAATGAAATTGTAGGTACTGGCTGTCAGCAAATACAGTTGCACCTTCTTTCTCTTTTTTCTCTTTAATTCCCACCTTATTTGAGAAATAGTGAGCAATTAAAATTAACAAGAGTTGTTAATAAAACTGGACTTGAAAGAAGATGGAAGTATAAACCTATATGTTCTCATTCTTCTACTTACAGAAGTATTTATTGCAATTTTAAGTGGACACAAGTCTGTCCAGTCTCCATCTATTTGGTGAACTCTTTGGTCAAAAAAACTGAAATTTTGGGCTGCGGTGTGCAACTTGGCTCTTCTGTATGATGAAATCAAATGAGATTCAATGTTTACATTATACTCAGTCAGAAAGCATGGATTTAATGAAAATAATCCAGGTCTCTTATTCCTCCAGTGCTTGGAAAGCAAGCTGTTACATATTTACGCAGCTATCTGTCCTGTGAATAAGCCTGTAAAATAATAACATTTACATGAGCTCAGTTCATGATGTCATGATACATTGCTTGCATAACAAGAATGAACTAGGATGGAAAGCCCAACTTGAAAAGTAAAGTTGGTATTTGGGTCATTAAATCTAATACTTTTTTTTGTTGTGGAAAAGATACTTTGATATCACTTCAAAATCATTGGTGTTATTCAAACAGTTCTGAAACTTGTGTGTAAAATCCTTGATCTGTGGCACATATACAAATACCAATATGTAAAATAGCCAGCCTAAAATTATATTATTTCTCAAATTATGGTAGTTACCCACTGTTGGATGTCAGGACCAAATTTTTAAACCTGATTATACCTCTGTTACCTTATAAAATAGCTTTCAGTTAGGATTGTCCCTGAGAAATATTTTTTTTTTTAAAACTATTTTCCTCATGTCATGAGGTTAAAATGGAAATGCTGTCAGAGTTTTAGCTTTGTGGTGGGTCTTTTTGGTTTGGTTTTGGGGTTTTTTTTCTCCTTTTCTGATTTGTTGTTGTTTCTGTGGTGTTTTTATTTCTGTGGTGTTACGTTTTGGGGGGCTTTGTTTGTTTTTTGTTGGTTTGTTGGGTTTTTTTTTTAAGACAAGCTTCATCTTCAAGCTTTTAGAGCTCTGAAGATAAACAAAAGCATTCTTAAAGTACAATTTTCTGTGGGTCTGTGTGTTATTTAAAATAGCATTTGTGAGTGGGAAAACTAGTCAAGCTGCTAATTCCTTTCTAAAACAATCTGGTGTGTTTTTGCCAAGTTCACCAGAAGAACAAAGCTCCTTTTTTAATATTACACTGTATTTTAGAAAATAGTACCCACATCCTTGTTTGTGGTGTTGGTCTCACTGGCTTCCCATAAGGACCAGAGTTAAATCAACACAGAATCTGTAAGGTTAGAGAAGACCTCTGAGATCATTGAGTCCAGCCGTTAACCCAGCGCTGCCTGTTCACCACTAAACCGTGTTCCCAAGAGCCACATCCACACATTTGGAACACTTAGAGGGATGGTGAGCCCACCAGTGCTTGACCCACACTTCCAGTGATGAAATGTTTTGTAAAATCTCATCTAAACATTGTCTGGGGTAACTTGACACTATTTCCTCTTGTCTTGTCACTTGTTACCTTGAAAAAGAGATGGAGCCCCACCTTGCTAAAACCTCCCTTCATTTCTGATCTAAGAATGTTTCTCCCATGTCCTCTTTCATGTGTTTTCATCCCACTTTGGTATAGACACACACCTGCTCTGGGTTATCCAAAGAAGGATGAGGCAGAGTAAGTTTTTTTTTTGTTATACATGCAGTTTTCCTTCCCTGCATGAGCATGTTTTCCTGTCTTTGGTCCTTAGTTAAGCAATGAAATATTCATATGTTGAGTCGATCCAAGTTGAAATTATGTTCTAAATGCGCTTCCAACTTCTGTGGACAGATTTCCTGGAATTTCTGCCTGTTGTATAGATCAGAAGGAAGAGCAAAGCAACATGTAGGGGACTCAAGAGAGGCTTTTTTTTTTGTGCAGATCTAGAAGTAGTTGCACTGCAAAAAGAGAAATTTCAATGCCTCTCATTGGCTTTCCTACCAGTGAAGGTGCAGTAGGGGTCACTGTGACACTAAAGGTACCTGCCAGCACCTCTCCTCTCTGGCAGATTTACTCTGCTAAATATTTTGCTGTCCCTCCTGTGGGACAGGCCAGTAAAGGGCACCACCTGCACACACAAGAGCAGCAGTTCTGAGCCTTGCAGGCATCACAGGTTGCTCCATTCCTGCCCTTGTAAGCTGATTTTGAATGATTGGCTGTTTGAATGTGCAGTTTGTGTGGAGTCCTGGCATACTGCTTTTATGTTTATAGGTTGCTCAATCAGAAAGTGAGAAGAAATTAAAGAAAGAAGATAAGAAAAAGGAATTGCAAGAATTAAATGAGCTCTTCAAGCCTGTGGTTGCTGCACAGAAAATTAGCAAAGGTATGACTAACAGATTTCTCTTAATTTATGTTTTCTTATTCATGTAAGTACTTAAGGTATAGTAACCCTTCAATAACCCTTCAATAACCAGTTATTTTAATGAAATAGATGTGACTATTTCCTCCTCCATCTAGTGTGCCAAGTATTTTGTCAGTCATGACTTGACATTGTTTTGGGAAGTCTTCTGGGGTCGGTAGATCGTTAGAATACCAAAAGCTACATTGATATTGAAGATACTTGGCTGTGTTCTGATTCATCAGTTAGATACTTCTGGATGTGTGTCATGATTTTAGTGTGTTTGTGATGGTATTTGTTTAAAACAGCCTGTTTCCCCAGGGAAGTGTGAACATCCAAAGAAAGAATATAAGATCATCACTGTTGTCTTAACAGAAGACTTGTACTCAGATCAGAACAGTAAATACTTTCCAGTTACTTGTATCTGACCTCATAATTAGCAGTAGCATTTGGTTTGGGTCTCTGTTGAGGTTGGTTATTCAACAAACAAATTTTGTGATGTAACCAAGTTTTTACTGACCAATCCTCTGGAGTTTATGTGAAATAATTTTTGACAAAAGAGATGTGATTTACACATATTTGAAGTAAACCTGATATTTACTCACTGTGGCACTGATCAGCAGCCAAGGACACTTTTCTGTTTGTGACCTGCAGCTTTCCGTATAAGTTTTCTCTAAATCAAGCAGTTTTTGACTTAGAGTTATTTCAGAAAACTAATATTACCCAGATTTTTAGATTACATTTTATACAGGTGTTGCTGTACATACTGAAATCACTTTCAGTCAAACCAAAAGTGAAGCATCCTGTGAAAAACTCAACCCTAAAATCTTCCATGAAAACTTAATTAATACAAGTGAAGTATTTCTGATTTAGTCATGTGTCATAAATAAACTTAGACCTGCTTCTTTCATTGCTAATGACCTCCTGATGGTCAAATGATTCTTTAGTAGGATGATTTTTACTTGAACTGTGGTTAGGATGATTGGATAGTTCATACTAGAACAGCAGTTGCTTATTTTGGGGTCTCTGATCAGCCATTTTCTGTTATTAAAGGAGGAAAGTGGCTTGAGTGAGTGTGGGTTAAATTACTGTAATTTATTGTAGTGTGTTGTTGATCTGCTGGGAAAAGGCTGACATCCAGAAGATGCTTTTTACTGTGTACTAGAGGCAAGAATAGCTTCATGTATAGGGAAGAAGTTGCACAGAATGATCTCTCTGATGTATTGTAATACACAAATGAATAATTTGCTCAGGCACACCATATTTATTTCTTTAAATAGTTCAGTGGCAGCTCTGATACTTAATGTAAATTCCACGCAGTAAAAGTAAATTTGGCAAGTTCAGAACATGAATTATGTACTTACCATGAACACTTCAAATAAATTTCATTTTTAAAACGTGTTTTCGTTCTCTACTTATCGTCAGTATTCTCAGAATCTCTAATGTATAACTTTTGCTTAAAAACAGTATTAAAATATAAAAACTTCCTTCACTCAGGTGCTGACCCAAAATCTGTAGTTTGTGCTTTCTTCAAGCAAGGTCAGTGCACTAAAGGAGACAAGTGCAAGTTTTCTCATGATTTGTCCTTGGAAAGAAAGTGTGAAAAACGAAGTGTCTACATTGATGCAAGAGATGAAGACCTTGAAAAAGGTATAATAGTTGAAGAAAGTTACAGCTAAGCTATTCTGATTCTGAAACTGGAATTTTAAGTTTAAGTGTCTTCTGTATTGTGGTTATGATCCTGAAGACCAGTGACTATGGCAGTGTCATGTATTCTGTCATACAAGTTGCAAGTTGAGCAGTATGTGACCTTTCTTGCAGTTGCTGTTTCCCTCTTAAGCTCTGTACAAGGGAAAGAGGGAAGTGCAATGAGCAACCAGAGTTGCCTTCCAGAACTGATACTAATGTTTGGCCAAATGTCCAAGTTCTACACTCAGGGGTACTTGGGAATTTTTTCTGACTTTCTCTCCCCAGATGACTTGTTGGCTAAGTACTCTGGATTTTACTTTTATTTAGCAGGGATTAGAGATTTTATTGAACTTGGTTTTTTCACATTTCCTCATGTCTCAGTCTTTATTTGAATTTTAGCCTCTGTCATCCTAAACGTATGTGATGGGATTCCACAGATTCACTGTTAACGTTGTCATTGGTGATTTGCTTCTTTTGGTGGAAGCTTCTTTTAACTTTAACACAGATAATTTGGTATTATCTCTTCCAAGCCTCAAGTTAGATTAGCTGTGTTTCTGGATGCTGCCCTCCAACCTTCTCTTTTGTTCAGTTGTCTTGTTTTTCTTCTTTTCCCTTGTACACACTCCGTGCTGTACAGATGGAATGACACATTATTGAGTGTGTTTAACTGAAAAACACTTTATGCATTTCAAAATTAAAATTTCTGGGGCTTTTGAGGTAATTGTCTTTTGAATGCCATAGGAGTTTGAAAACAGTATTTTAAGATCCTAAATTTATTTTCCCTTGTATATGCTACTTAAAGTGTAAGAATTGCCTATTAAAACTGTTACTGCGCAGAAGAACAGCTTGCTGGTAGTGTTCAGTATTTGGATTTTTTTGTGAAACCATCTGTTGTCTTTTTCTAGATACAATGGATAACTGGGATGAGAAGAAGCTGGAAGAAGTGGTGAACAAGAAGCATGGTGAGGCGGAAAAGAAAAAACCCAAAACCCAAATAGTATGTCTTCTTTTCTTTCTTCCTTTTTTTTTTTTTTTTTTTAATATTGAGCTCTGCTAGAAGGAATTAAGTGCAGTGCAGTCTGGCATTATATGTGTTTTATCATGGTGTAAAAATTCAGAATGGAATATTATAATAATAATGTTCTGAGTAGACGGCTGGTCTGATAGTATTTCTTGTAATATCTTTAAAAATTAAAAAACCAAAACCACAAAGAAAACCACAACCCAACAGCTCTTTTCTGTCCATACAAAGTTTTCTCATGTACATTACAAATGGATATTAGGTGAAGTGCTTTATAGAAATGTTCAAGGTTTCAGCAGTATATCTGATACTTCTTAATTGCTTAGAAAATCCCAAGTATTGTGATTAGTGAAATCTGTTATTGCAGTGACTGTGCTATGTATTGACTTATCTATGTACTGTGTGACATACAAGCATTCTAAGTGTTTAAATTTTCAGCTAATTTATGAATTGAAAGTAATTTGTAATTCCTGGGCTCTAAGTTCAACAATATTTTTTTAGTTCTGCACTAAATGGCATAGTGGGTTAATCCCGCTTTCATTCTTTGGGACTATTTCACCTCATTTTCAATACCAAGCAATTAAATAGTCTATTGGTACAGCCTAAATCTGCAAAAGTTAAGCATTGCTGTGGTTAAATATAAACTGTGAATTGCTTGTTAAGGTCCAAGGATGGCATCTTTACCTCAGGATCGGGAGCTGGAAGGTTTAACAACATGCGAGGCAGATGCAATTTATGTTGTTTAAAGCTGCACCGATGTTGGTGAGCAAAAAGAGATGTGCTGCTGGTTTTACAGAAGTGCAGAGTTGCCAGTCTTCTGTCCTCTTGTCTTCTTTATTTGGGATCCTATTGAGAGAGAAAAAGCTGTTGACTACATGAGTTTTAGATACTCAGTTGCGCTACATTGTCAACTATTTTAAGTAGCAATGCATTTCACATGTTCCTTCTGTTCTGCGCACCGCTGACTTGGACTGACTGAGTTTTTGAGATTTTGAGTGTAAAATGCTGGGGATAGAAAGAGGACACAGTGCTAACAACTACTGTTTTTATACAGGTCTGCAAATACTTCCTTGATGCTATTGAAAACAACAAATATGGATGGTTTTGGGTCTGTCCCGGTGGAGGAGACAACTGTATGTATCGCCATGCCCTTCCTCCAGGCTTTGTATTAAAAAAAGACAAAAAGAAAGAAGAAAAGCAAGATGAAATTTCATTAGAAGATCTAATAGAAAAAGAGGTAAAGTTGTTAGGTATCTTTTGGTGGTAGTTGTTTTCATTACTCTGAAGAGACACGTAAAAAATTTGCTGATTTATAATAAAAATCTATTAGATGTTTTTAGAGCTGTATGAGCGAGGGCAAAGGATGCAAAGCATTGTTTCATGTTTTTGTTTAGAAACTATTACTTAGTGAATAGAATTAACTATAGCCGCATACTTCCTGCAGCTGTTGCTACCCTTTTTTAGGAGGCTTCTATGAACTGCTGTGTCTCATTTATCCATTACAACTGCTCCTGTGGCTTTTCTCATGCCCAGCTCAGTGTCTCCTTAGCTCTCCAGTGAGGCACTAACATCAAGAGCACAAGGCCTTCTGAAGGTGTTGCTGCTCTGCTTCTTTCTGTCACCATTGCTTGGCAGTGTCACTTGAGCAGAGCTAAGCTCTTGTCTTTACTTTTTCTCCTTCACTTTTCCTATTGATTTCCATTCCAACTCATCTCACTAAGTGGAAAATCCCATGAGCGACTTGGAAAGAAGTGTTTTCAATTAGTTTCTAGAAAAGAGTAATTAAATATGCAATTTGTTGTAGCCTTTGGAAAGAGTTTCTAGCATTAATCATTCTCTTTTCTGGACAGCGTGCTGCCTTAGGACCAAATGTTACCAAAATTACTCTAGAGTGTTTTATTGCATGGAAGAGAAGAAAAAGACAAGAAAAAATTGATAAGGCTGAGCAAGATATGGAGAGGAGGAAAGCAGATTTTAAAGCTGGCAAAGCATTGGTGGTAAGTTTTACGTCCAATTCTTCATGTAAGAAGAGCAAGTAAATAAAGTTTTGTGAAGAGGTAGCTGGCCTGAAATTGTTTTGCTTATTATTACTGTGTGTCATTTTTGTTTACTTTTTTGTGATTTGTTTGTGGTTTTTTGTGAGCAGTATAAATTCCATGAAGTGATAACTGAAGGTTTCTTTTGCTGTGAATAGATTAGTGGACGTGAAGTATTTGAGTTCCGGCCAGAGTTGGTTGATGCAGATGATGAAGAAGCAGATGACACCCGTTATGTTCAAGGAGCAGGCGATGATGATGAGGTAAAAGAAACAGGATTAAATCAAGGAATGTTTTAATTGCATTCAAGTTTGAAAAATGTCAGTTTGAAAGCCCTTACAATGAAATTAATTGGCTTGGTTTTTAATACTGCCACAGAGTATATTTTGTCAGAAGGTTACTGCTGAAGGTGACAGATGTTGTAGACTGTTGTATTTGCGTGGTCCCTCTTGGCAGGAAGGAATGATGAATCTGACTCCATGTTCTCAGGCTCATTTATTATTTTAAGATACTGTATTATATTAAACAATACTAAACTAAACTATATTAAAGAATACAGAAAGGATACTTGCAGAAGGCTAAAAAGGTAATAATGAAACATGTGACTCTCTCTCTCCAGAGTCCAACACAGCTTGGCGCTGGTTGGCCAATAAATCAAAACAATTCACAGCAAAAACCAATGAAACAATCACCTGTTGGTAAGCAATGTCCAAACACATTCCAAAGCAGCAAAACACAGGAGGAGCAAATCAGATAATTGTTTTCCCTTTTCTCAGAGACTTCTCAGCTTCCCAGGAGAAGAATCCTGGGCAAAGGGATTTTTCAGAAAATATGAGTGTGACAGTAGACATCTTGCAGAAGTGAGGATTTTTGTGGAAAGGTAAATCATGCAGAGTATCTTGGTTTATTTTCCAGACAGAAGACCCTGTGTGCATAAATGATGTAGATTTGAACCTGTATGTCCCCAAGGCAGTAGAGGAGACTGGTATTACAGTGGCTAGTCCAGAGAGATTCAGCACATACACTTCAATAGAAAAAGATGGTAAGTCGTTATTTTTTCCAACCTGCTTTCATAGTTGATTATCCAGACTTGCATATTAACCAGGTACATGCAATTTGGCCAGTATAAATCTGTGTGAATTTCAAATAAAGTAGTTTCTTCTTAATTTCAAAATTTGAAAGCATGTTTAGTAGTATTGTGAATTGAGTTGGTGATTAAGAAATTTGTGACACTGAGATGCCTAAGAATTATGTTTTTTTTCAGATAATAAATTAAGTGAAGCTTCTGGTGGTGATGTAAACAACAGCGAGCAAAATGATTTAGATGAAGATAATGATGGAGATGGGGAATTCGAAAATGGAGTCATTGATGCAGTTCCAGTTGATGAAAATCTGTTTACTGGAGAGGACTTGGATGAACTAGAAGAAGAACTAAACACTCTTGATTTAGAAGAATGAATTAAAAAGCTCCAGTGAGGAATTAAACCTATGCGGAAACTGACTACATTTTTTTCTTCTTTTTGAATAGAATTCTTAAACAAGATGTTTATGGTTATGCAGCTGAATAAGATGGGCACATGAATGTTCTTCTTCAGGAATGTTCTTCTTCAATCTCATCTACTCCAGTCTTGGCTATGCTCACAGTAAAACGTTCAGAGTAGTTCAGAATTACCCGACAGCTGAATTTGCAGACAGTGAGATTCAAACTTCCAGCTAAGAGTAGGAAGTGTAACTGCTTTGCCAGTATGCAAGTGGGCAATTTGATATCAGGTACAGTACAAAAATCCAAGTATACATTCTTCACAAAAACTGCATTTTTATTAGTGATTGTTTTGATTTAGAAACTGCCTGAAGTGGTTTTTAGGCAGGGTACTCTAATGGAGCTGATGCAGATTATGCTTCTTTAAGTGGTGATTAGCTTTATTTGATCAGCTGGATACTGAAGACTGTGAACTGATATTTCATACAATACCAGTACGGTGCCCTCTGTTTAAAATGTTTTAAACTTTCCCACCACCTTTTGCCAATAAATCTGTAAATAAAAATCATCAACTTTAAAATACCTGTGTTGATTTTTCTCTGTTAAGTTAGGATATCATATCAAACTGTAAAGAGCTGGGTTTTCTAATAGAATGGTAGATGTTTTTCTCTGCAGTATTGATACAGAAGTGATGGTGTTGGCTTCGGTTACATTTGGGCTACCTGCCATTACAATTTTTTTGTCTACTCTTGATGCAGTGTAAAATTCAGCAGCCAGCTTTTCTCCCTTGCTGTTCTTATTCCCTGCCCACCCATTAACTGATGTAATACCTGCTGTACATCACTGACTGCTATTCCAGTCTCATTCTCTCCCCACTGTCTTTTGTAGATTAGTGAAGACTTCAGGCTCTGCAGAGCAGGGATGTTACAGTCCAAAACATGCCTGTCATCCCTTTGGTGTCCTCTAGATAACAGGAGGTTGTACAGGGGTAAGTTGCCTCAGGTGCTGTACCCTGCAGAGTGCACTTCATTCAAGTCACTGTGTCCTTTTCCAGTGGATTGAGTGTCTGCCACAAAGATTTCTCAGCAGTGGTGCTTTTCCAGGGGGCTGCTCCTCCTTGCCATAACTCCCCGTGGTGTCTGCCACACTCCTGCTGTACTGATGATGCCCTTTGTATTGATTTTTCTAAAGCTCTTAAATCACTACTTCCAGACCAGTAAGAGTTATGGCATTGTTAGTGAGTTTTCCCAAACTGCTTTTGGGTGGTAATATTAGCTTTACTGGTTATTTCTGGCACTGCTGAGTTGACTCCTGAATGCTATTTCTAAAATAGCAGACTCAGAATTGTTGGCCTTTTTTGGGATCTTTGTGGAATTCGTTTTTTCCTGTAGGAGCAAGAAGCAGTGCTTGGGAGAAAGAGGCCTACTGAAATTGACTTCTAAATGTAAGTGTTTAAGGAAAAGCTGCACTATCAGATTGAAATATTTATTTATGCAGATTTTTCTCCTGTGGCCATAAATAAACAAGAGTTGATGGATTATTGTACTATGCTGGCCAGCAATAGAATACCTGGCTGTCAGGACACTTAAGAATGCAATTCATTTGAATGTATGTTGCATAATTTTTCAAAGTTGTATATTTTAAATGGGAATAAAAGTAATTTAATCATTATCAAGGAAGAAAATGTCTATGTTTTGTGTCTTAGGGGTTGGTTTCTTGTATATAATACTCACTTGATAATACTTATCTGTTTCACTGATGTAAATAGCTTAAATCTTTGCCAACGGTTTTGTTCATTTTACTTGAGTTTTACAGTGAAGGAATGTCAGGGTGACTCATTAATTTCAGCAAATAAAACCCTGATGGATAGGCAGAGAGTGCCTGTGTGCTCTTTTGGGTCTAAAAGGATGGTTGTGGTGCACACCTCCTTTGTACAGGTGTCATTTAAACATTCAGACAGTCACCTTGCAGAACGCTGAAACCCACTGAACATCTGTAAGCCAGCTGAAGAAAACCTGATTGTCCTAGGCAGTAGCTGTTGACAGATGACTTCACGTGGGCAGGAAACAATAGCTGGCTGTCCCTGTTTGGTTTTCACTCTTTTTTCCTCTCCACTTACTCTGGCACAGCTCCTGGCTGGGCTTCCTCTGCCCACATTTCCCACCATGAAAGCAGAGTGACTGCTCTTCAGGAGCCCTTTGGCAGGGGAGCATTCAGACTTCTGAGGGTGGGGAACCCTATGCTGCTGTGTGTTCCTTCTGCTTTCACAGGGGCTGCTAAAAGTTCTTCATCATTTAAAGAGCCTTGGATTTGTAGCTAATGGGGTTTCAGTCAATAAATGCTCAGTTGGAAATGAATGCCAAGGCATTGCTTTGGGTAGATGAATTATTGATGTTCAGGAAATGAGCAGTGTGATAGAAGGGAGTTCACTTGGATGTGACGTCACTAAGTTGTTCTTACTGATGCACATTTCCTCTGATAAATTACTGATAACTCCTCTGAAATTCCTCCTGAAATTACTCTGATAAAAGTCAATGAGTCACTTCTGGAAGAATGAGATGCAATCTCAATGCAAAAATAATTATATCTTCATTTCAGTGGCTACTCAGTCTGTATGGGTCAAAAATACAGTATTTCACTGTTAAAAGAGCAGGCAGGCTCAGTGCAGGACACTTGCTGTCTTGAGATCAGGCTGTAAAGCATCATAAGCCAGGTCAGAAACACCTTTGCAATAAACTTGCCTTCTATCCCTTGCAGCCTGGGCCAGTGTTTGTATCACCCTGTGTTGCTCCTAACTTAGGTGAGCACTAGGTGAGAAATGCAGCTGTGGCCTGAGCAAATCTTGAGGGAGCACAGTGGTGTAGCACTGCCTTGAAAGCACCTTTGGTACTGGATGTGTGTGTGGACAAAAGCAGTGAAAGGTGCTGCAGTAAACCCATGCCTTTGCTTCCTGGTGTTGGCTGTTGTGGGAGTAGTGTTGGTTGGTTCTCAGTTTTGGTGTGTTTCAAATCCCATTTCAGTCACACACACACAAACTGTGTGAACTGCTGAAACTGGTTAGCTTTAAATTCTTTGAAGTTCTGGGAGTTTTTTAAAGCCTGTGTGGTTAAATTTTATGCTTGCCACTGCTTTGTTACTCACAGCTCCCTGCTGGTTTTGGTAATGAACGCTGTTCACGAAGGCCTGGAAAAATATTTAGCATTAACTGCCCAGACTGACCTTAAATATTACATTATCTGTGAGTTGTTTGTAATAGAAGTGTTGCCATTTGTTAATGGAAAGTGCCCCCCAACTGTTTTTATCAAGAGGAGGCTTTATTATTGATAAAACCTGGGACCAAGCAGTGGTACTTAACTTGGCAATTTAGTATTCTCATAATAGATTGTGTTTGTTTAATGTGTTGGTTACAGAAAGAATGTACACATTCAAATCAGTTTGTTTTTATTAATGCTTTCTTTCACAGTTTAGTTGGATGTGGAATAACAGCTGTCAAAAACTGTGTTCTGAGTGCTGAATTCAAGACATTCTGAACGCTAAATTCTAATTCTTTTGCAATGCTAATGCCCCTTTTAAAAATTACCTGAGTGTAGTAAGTAATGCAGGCTTAATTTTGGTAAGCTTATCTATCTTGCAAATAACATGCTTGGAGGTTTCATAAACATCAGTTGTTATTCCTGTTCCGTGTGCTGCTTTGTAAAAACCTACTAAAACTGCAGAGTGTTTAAGCAACTAAACTAAAAACCTTACAAGGCTGGGTCTTTCTTTTCCTCACAGTGAAATTGTTACAGCCCTAAGCTGACAGGAAGGGATTGTTCTC
Organism: Pyrgilauda ruficollis; assembly: GCF_017590135.1. NCBI lineage: Eukaryota > Metazoa > Chordata > Aves > Passeriformes > Passeridae > Pyrgilauda > Pyrgilauda ruficollis. Next base: position 22,980 of record NW_024530044.1, read on the forward strand.
ATATGCAAATTTCGCATACATATTCACCTGAAGTGTCTCAGGAGCAATTAGGCCCTGAATAATATGAATAAGAATAGAACAGAATTGGAAAAATGGGATGTGGGAAGGCCAGAGGAGCTGCAAAAACCATGTAACAACAGCTGTGCTGTGTCAGACCAAGGGACTGTTCATGGCACTCCCAAAACAAGACACCTGAGGAACAAAGAGGTGGGATAAGGACAGGCCTGTGCACTGCTCAGGAGCACTTCTTTTACAGAGCTTCCAACAATTCCTAATCTGGAACATTTCCTCTGCTAGATGGAGCCTGTGGGGCCTTTCTCTTCAGAGTACCTTCCCTCTTTCCCCCTTAAATCCCTCTACTTTCCAGGCAACTTTTGGAAACTCGGGAGTTGCACACCCCTGTTACATCTCGTTTGGAACATGACTCCTGCTAGCTCGGGTTCTTCCAGGAAGTCCTATCCTGTGCTTTGCTTTGACTTCATGCCAAACAGAGAAGGGTGGTGTAAAAAGAGAAGCTGATGCCTTTCAGTTGTGAAGAACACAATATCTTAATGTACTTAAGTGCTAGAAACAGGTTTTTTTTCAAAATTCAAAGCTTTCTCTTTACATACTTAAGATTTTTGCTACAAATGGGCTTCTAATAAGTAGAATCTTTTGTGAAGCCAATGCTTCATGAAGCATTCGAATGAAGTCTTTGCTTCTGGTTAGGTACCAGGTGTATTTTTTGGAGCTGTGATCACCTGAAGTGCTTTTACTGTGATATGTGCACATGACCCTTTTCTTTTTCCCCCACACTGGTATTGCAGGCTTAGAAGTGACCTTGGCTTTGCCTGTCACACTTAGTTCTTCCTTTCAATGGATGCTCTGTCTTTTTACAGAGAGCAGCTGTTGCTGGTGTTAGCAATAAGGCCAAGATGTTTTATTCATTTATGATGTTAGAGCTCTGATATGTGACCACAATAGGCTCCTTTATAGCACATTATTGAAATGAATGCCAAAAATAATCAGTTCTTTCAATCATAAAATAGCAGCAGCAGCATCTCATCTGTGTTTAGGGAAAGAGACCTTGGAGGTAATCTCTTTATCTTACATTTGTGGTTGAAAATGTGGTGTTGTAATACATTTGGACCTAAATTTGAGCAAGGCTGGCCTAAAACTTAGAGGCATTCCCTGAGTTACCCAATCAGACTTCGGAAATGAGACAGACTCCTAAATTAAAGAAAGAAACCATGGAAAAGAAAGCATCACAGCATTCCTTTTGAAAAGGAGAAAAGCAGAAGCAATCCTGAAGGAAAGAGATGATCAAAGGTTACTATAGAAGGTTCCCAAGGCAAAACAATGTTCTTTGTACCATCAGCCATTAGGGAAATGTTCTGTGGAGGCTGCATCCTTGGGCCTGTGCATGAATGAAACTGTCTGTCAGCACTTAATATGGGTGTAGCACATAGCCGGCAGGAAATCAGCTTATAACTTTTATTTCTCAGGCTTCTACAATACATTTTGACAGGATTGCTCTTCTAGGAGAATTTTTGTCCTCTTCATGTTCCAGCTCCGCTTCTGTTTCATTCCATGGTTTCCCTTGTGCTCTGTGCACAAGGCAGGCACAGATGGGATCAAAGAGGATGTGGTAGTTTGGTCTCTGCACAGTAATCAAAATCCATTGCAAGCTCTCACTCACTGTTTTCTATCAATCTTAGTGATCTCTGACATGACAGGTAGTTTAGTTCTTTCATTTGGGAGCAGTAGACTGCTTCAGAAAAAAATGGACTTCCACTTCAAAAATTCCGTAGTTGCAACTTAATGCCTCCTTAAAATGAGATGACAGCCAAGTTTCTAGGTAAGAAACCTTTAATTTCATTCTTCATCACTTTGTTTTGCTGTCTTTTCTCTCTGCTGAGTATAAACACAGGGGAAGGGAGGCTTTTCTGACTGACCTCTCTAATCCATATCAGCTAGCCCAGCAGTCCTTGTGGAGGCAACTGCTGCCTTCTCCCTGTGGGCATGGTATCCTCAGCAGTGTGCCTTCCTAACATGACTAACATTTCCTAACATTTCAGGGGTTTGTTTATCAAATGGAGACAAGGAAGATTAGGAAAGCTGGTCAGAAGGAACAGAGCAAAAATTATTTCTTCAAATGTCTGACAGACTGAAGTCAAAATTAGAGAGAACTATAAACTGTAAGGGTCTCACTGTTGTGAGCTATTTCCTTGAATGAGCACCTGGGAGGTGGCAGAGCTGCACTTTGTCAGCACTATCAGCCCTACACCATGAGCTCTTCAGTCGTTTTCTTGTCAATGGAAGTCTGTATTCTGTACATGGCTGTTCCCACACAGTGCCTTCCACACACAAATACCAAGTTCCAGTTCTGCACAACAGTTGCTGTACATGAATAATTGCCCATTCTTTGTATATAAGGGCAGCCAGGACAAGTGGAATGAAGAATCTTCCCCCAAGAAGACAAAAATGGAAGAGCTTCAATGTGCTCTTTATTCAGGGCATGGAAGTGTCTGTAGTTTCCACCACTGATAATTGTTGTCAGCATTAACTTCTGTTTGATAGATGCAAAAATAGTTCTTTCACAGCTGGCACTCTGCTGGAGTGACCCCTGGCAATGGCAAGCTGATGGCTTAGAAGCAAATAGGACAAATTTGAAAACAAACCAAACATCCCCAGCCCTCACTGCCCTGGCCAAACCCTCTTTTAGAATGGATAAAGGCCTGATTATGTCTTGGTCTATGTTTAGTTTTATTGCTTGAGGGAAGTTGTTGTTATGTTACTCAACAATGGCATAGTCACCAATGTACAGTGTTTTATAAATAAGGGCATGCTATGGTTTAATATTAATGCCAGACAGGACAGGATTCCTTGGACACAGAGGATCAAAATATCATGGCTTCAACATCAGAGTGAGGGTGAGTTGGGGTTCTTTGGGCAGAAAGGGGCATTTCTGCTGAGGGAAGAGGGAGGAAGTTTGAACTCCGGGGCATGCTCTAAGATGGTAAGGTGTCTTCTGAAGGCAAGAGGCTGGAGCTGATGGCTCAGCTGGTGCATCAACATGGAGAATGCCTGGGCTCAAACACTTGAAATGCTTCTTGAGGCACAAGGGGAAGGAAATATCTCTCAGTGTCAGATCATGTTATCACCATCTTTTAGTGCTTTTGTATCTGAGTAAAAGAATATTCAGAGTATTGGATACAAAAGAACTTGTCTCTATTCCTCCACTGCCTTTCAATCCTACTTGCTCGGCATCCTGTTATTATTTTGTTATCTAAGTCTTCAACATGTTTAAAGTCTGAGCTTGTTACTAAGAACAGAGAGCCTGAAGAATTATTCCTTTCCCAGGGAATTTGAAAGTTTTGAACTTGTTTTTGTTCCAAATCATTCAGCAGGAATGTGGAAGCATTACTGTAATACAGGAGCACTGGAGGACAGATGCTTCAAGGCAGATGTGGCATTATGTGCCTGGAATGATCAATTAAAAAACCAACAGACTGCTCTGTGAGTCAGAGCCTTGTTAGATTCCTTTGAAAATGCATGTTGAAAAACACCACAGAAAAAAATCAGAAGTATACAAACCCAGAAAAACTAGAAAGTGGAAAGATTCAAAAGTTGTACATAAGAAGCTGTCATTTGTACTAAATAGGAGATGATTTACACTAAAGAAAGGGATAACAATATCTCAGGGATACAACAGGAAGCAGTGGTCTCTGGTATTTCTGTATAACCAGAAGCAGTTAAGAATGTAAGAATCCTAGGAAGTGCCTCTTGTCATCTGGAAATTTTCCATAAATGGAAATAAACCAGAAAATGACCCATCCTCTGTGCCTATAGAGCCTGTGTGAGGGGAAGTGCTCTGTTTCACTTTGTCCCAGCAGAATACTGTTCCACAAGAATTTCTGCCAGACATAGGCACTTCCACTTTCTAAATAAAACCTATGTGCACACTTGCTATGGATGATGGACTCAGCAGAAATGACAGTACCTAAAATAGTATGAGAACAGTGGCAGGCAAAAGAAGGAAAAGATTCTTAGGATGGAGATTAAGATGTAATGATGGCAGAATAAATAAATCTCTTCCTCACCTTCAGGGACCTGCATAAAAGCAGCAGGTTCTAGAGGGTCTTTGTGAATGTAAAAAGATATATTGAGTTAAATTTCATGGCATCCAGCAAGCAATGGACCTTCCTTCCAGGAAAGGCAGAAAGAAGTGGAGGAGAGAGTGATGAAGAGATGGGAGAGATGATTCTTTGTTTAATCCAGTGTACTGTTAGCACTCCTGTACTCATTGTGACTGCTGTGTGTTTACAAGCTTTGCTGGGTACAGGCAGAAAGGTGGATTGGGGAGAAGTGCAGCTCCAGGTGCAGTTTTGGGTGATGGAATTGGCCTGTAAAGGAACAAGTCACTGCAGGAGGAACTCACATGGAAGCTGGAGCTTTCCATCTCATGGGCTGCACAGCTGCTGTGCCAGGTCAGACATTTCAGTGGGAATGGAGAAGCAGAAGTACAGAACTTTCATTCACAATACACATATTCCATGTGAGACAAGTGCACAGCCTGTTGATTTCAATGCTTCATCTCTTTTCCCACTCTAGGAGCACAAAGCCAGTTCCATCACGCTCTCTAGATTAGCAAATTCTCCCCATCCCCTTCTGGAAGGCTTTCCTGAGACCTTTCCCACCAGAAGCCCCAAGAGCCCCATATCTCCCTGGCTTTCTCCTGGGAGCTCTGTCACTGTGATTACCCAAGAGCACTGCACTCCTTCTGGGATAGGTGTGGTGACTTCCCAGGCTTTTCCCTCTGGGCTGGTGTGTTCCCACACCCTCTTCCTTAACAGAGTAGGGTGGTACTTAGCTTTTTGTCTCTGTTACATCTTCTATATGCACGCATATTATGAAAATATTTTCGGAGAGATGGTGCAGAGAATACTGTGGAGCTTGTTGTTTGGGTTTTTTCCTGATCCATTTCTCCCCACATTGCATTATTTCCTGTCAAAGTTTTTGTCCTAGGGGGGAAGTACTCTTTAAAAATGTCTTTTAAAAATATCTAAGTCTTTGGGGGTGTTACTGAGCAGCATCTGGATTTATTTGTTTGGTAATCTGCTGAAGTGCTTTGTGAAGCAAAGTCTGAGTCACATGTGATTTATAATGACCAACTTTGTCAGACTGAAGAAATATGAATCCTTGGGTAAATCAAGCAGTGCTGTCTCTGAATTAGGCGCTATGAAATCCTAATGTTTAAATAAAAGGCCTGGTGAGTAATGAGCACTCTATAAAACACGAAAAGGGAATTACAGAAAGACTTTGACTAACGCCGGAGTAACACAGCTATCAGTATTGAGCAAATCAGAAAAAAACCTGGTACAGAAGACTTTGACTAAGGCTGGAGTAACACAGCTATCAGTATTGAGCAAATCAGAAAAAAACCTGGTACAGCTCACTTCCTTTTGATCTGGGGGATCTCAGCCTGGGTGCTAGGAGCTGGGTTAACAAATGTAGCCATACCCTTGTTGTGAAAGCATTGCCCCATAGCCCCGGGCTAAGGACAGCTTTTGCTAACAACCCAGTGAGATTTGGCTGGTGGGAATTGCTCATAGGAGCAGTACAGCAAATCAAGCCTAAACATTTCTAGTGGTTTCCTCGTGTTTTACCACTGAATGCTTCCACAGTTTTCAGATGTAATGTTTGATTTTTCCCAATGAATAACAAAGATATTAATATTAAACAAAATAGAAATAAAAAGGCAGAAACTGACCAAAGCAAACTATTATGTGAAGTCCATCTTTTACTTTCTTTTCTATTACCTTGTTAGAAACTGACTTCTTAAAAGGTCTGTTCAGAGCAGCTAAGCCTCTTGGAAAGTCCAAATGTCTGGATGTGGCACAAGAGCAAAATATTTACTAAAACTCTCACATCGATGAAGGCTTTTCTGGGACACTAATAGTTGTCTGGATGAACAAATGAGTGGTGATCCTTTCTTTGCTGCAGATATTCATTCTGCTGGTACTGTAAAGCACTGAATCCACATAGAGGCTGAAGTTTATTACTTACATACAGGACCCCTTGCTGGCCCTTTGAAGTAGGACCACAGTGGTTTGCACGTTTGCAGTTTCTACTGAATTGTGGCACTTTGTCCATTTTTTGCTGCTGCCTTTCATGTCATGAGGTGGAGACTCAAAGGAGAGACATTCTGAAATATTGTTATGTTCCAGGCTGGACACTCAGGAATAGCAAAAAAACCAATACCTGCCTACCAAAAGTGCTTTGCATCTTGCAAAGTTTAATTCAGCTGCGTTAACAGCTTGTTGTCTGAATAAAAACTAACAAGACCAGTAACTGATAGCAGAAATATGAATTTGATCTGTTGGATAGAGTTGGAGTCTTTAGACTCCAATCAATTCCAAAATAATTATATGCTGTTTTGAATGCAGACAAAAAGTTTGGTGGCTTGGAGGGAATCTGAGTCCTGCCTGCTTCTCAGTTGTTGATTTTCACCGCTGGATATCTTAGTCTGAGAACTGAAAGCAACAGGTAACAAGTAAATATGGAAACACATAATTAACTTGTTTACATTCTGCAATATGATCTCATTGGCTGTCCCTTATCTATTTGTTAGTCATGCTGAGAGCTAAACCAACGAGGAAAGAAAATCACATCCTCACTGGGAGGGTGTTTGCTGCTCTACATAAAGAGCAAAGTCTGGGTTTGACTTTCACTCTTCTGTCCAGGATTCTGTCAGACAGATACCTCAATAGCTCTGTCAGATACCCTGTCAGCCAGGGCTATACACAGCCCGCTCGATGCAAGCAATGGAATCAATAATTCAGCTTCTCCTGTAACAGAAAGCACTTTCCCTCTTTTCCAGTAAGATTGCCTTTGCTTAGAAGTGCATCCCAAGCCCGTACACTTCATTCTCTTTTCCCACGTGGAGGCTGGGGGCTGTGATGCCATACAGGGAGCTGTGCCTGGGCTCCGGGGCTGTCTAGACGGGTTGACTCCGCTCGTGTTGTGAATTAGGGCCAGACAGCAGCGCCGCCGCTTCCGCCCGCAGCCCGTGACTCAGCCCTGGGAGCCTCAGGGAGCGAGAGGAGAGCTCACCTTGGGCAGCCCAAAGGGGCACGGAGCAGCTGCGAGAGAACAGCCCTCTTAAAGGGAGGAAAGCCTTTGGGATGAGGGATGAGTACCCCTGACTCTGGGCCGCTCCTATGGACTGGCTTTGCAATTTCCGACAGCAAGAAGTGCTGCACGGCCAGTCCCTAGGAAGCCAGAATTGATCATTTGGTAAAAAAAAAAAAATCTAGTATCTTAAAGAGAACTTATCCTTCACTGCTTGTGTGATGTTGTAAGGTTATACAGTCCCTAGGAAGCCAAAATTGATAATTTGGTAAAAAGATTATACTATCTTAAAGGTAACTTATCCTTTGCTGCTTGTGTGGTGTTGTAAGGTTATACAGTCCCTAGGAAGCCAAAACTGGTAATTTGGTTAAAAAATTCTAGTATCTTAATGATAACTTATCCTTTGCTACTTGTGTGGTGTTGTAAGGTTATACAGTCCCTAGGAAGCCAAAACTGATAATTTGGTAAAAAAATTCTAGTGTCTTACAGATAACTTATCCTTCACTGCTTGTGTGATTTTGTAAGGTTATGCAACCAAGTAGAGCAAATCAATCCTCCTTTTCCCTAAGTTACTGATCAAAGTACTCGTAAACCACTCTTTTAGTTTATTGCCCTCTTTACTAGAGTTTAGAAACTTATTAACTCATCTGCAGTTTTGCTTTGATCAGGTCTCTAGTACAAAAGCTCTGATCTAAGGTAGTAAATAACAATAAAAGTAATGTGGAGTTTGTGTTTGTTTGGTTGGGTGGTTTCTTTTTAACCTGTTGAGGAGGCAGCAATGTTAGAAAAATTAGCAACAAGTATCATGTATAGGAATTCCCCTTCTTGATAGAATTTTTAAGAGGCTTCCTGAAGAAATTATAATTAATAACAAGAACAAGTGAATGGAACACAGGAGTAGCTGGTGGCTATTTGGGTTTTCCTCTGCTTATTGTAGAAATATTTTTCTTTTGGGATTCCCATTAGACTAAATCAGTCCCTTGGTAAACATGGTATTTTTAACTTTTATCCAGTGCTTGAAACTTCATTATTTGTTCTGTTGCTTTTTATCATGCTCACAATGAGGAAAGCAAAAAGTTTAGACTTTTGGTGTCAATAAACTCCAGTCCTGTTATATATTAAACATTCATATTAAAATATTAATATTAATATTAATTTGCAGAAATTAATATTTTGCATTAATATGAATTATTTGCTCTTTGTAGGTGTTCAGTGTGTTTTCTTTTACCTGAGAGACTGCTATACTCAGCAGATGTTGAACTCTTATATTGGCAGAGGAGGACGAGGCTACAGCCAACTGAGCCAGGATGATAGTGCTAAAGTGTTATTAGTGAGAGATGATACAAGAGCTACAAAGTGCAACTGAAGGGATTGGAGCTGCACGGGGCGGTTCTTCCCCAGGTGGGCAGTGCAGGGGTGCAACAGTAACAGAGATCTCCATCAGGGAGGATTTGCAGGTTCCCTCTTCCCAGCCTTGCACCTGCTGCTCGGCATTCCTGTGGCTGGGGAGAAGCTGGGATCCTGGGATTTAAAATGACTTCATTTAATAGTCTATGTGTTTGAAAATCAGAATTTTCTTCCTCCATGGCTGGGTCCACACTGGCACTCCATTGTTTGCTTAGCAGCTTTCCTGAAAGACTTGTTCAGAAAGGCTTCACCAAGCAGACTTGGTAAGACCTCGCACGGACGTGTCCCCCTCTTCAAATTTCTAGCAGTCCTTCATGGGATGGTACAATGGTTTGGGTTGGAAGGGACCTTAAAGACCATCTCATCCCACCCCCTGCCATGGGCAGGGACACCTTCTCCTATCCCAGGTTACTCCAAGTCCCATCCCTGAACACTTCCAGGGATGGGGCAGCCTCACTTCTCTGAACAACCCGTGCCAGGGCTTTACCACGGTCACAAGAAACAATTTCCTTGACCTTGCTCCAGCCTTTAGCTCGTGCAGAGATAAGAGTGGGATGCCTGGAGCGAGCCCAGGCAGCGGTGCCGGGCTGTGCCGGCCGCTCCCGGCGGAAGAGAGCGGCGGCCCGGGCGCGGAGCGGCCAGGGCCCGCCCCCGGCACCACATGATGCCGCCTCTCCTTCCTGCCGCCCCCGTCCCGGCGAGAAAGGGGAAGTGACTGCGCCGCGCTCCCCGCCCCGCCGCGGGAAACGCGCGGCCCCTCCGCCCCCTCGGCGCGGGGCCGGCGCGTCTCGGCAGAGCCGCGCCCGCGGAGCAGCGCGGCCGGGCCATGGCGCGCCTGGGCGTGATGCTGGTCCTGCTGGGCGCCGCGCTGGCCCCGGGCAGCGCCTTCAACCTGGACGTGGAGCGCCCGGCCGTCTACTCGGGCCCGGCGGGCAGCTACTTCGGCTTCGCCGTGGACTTCTTCGCCCCCGACCCCTTCTCGTAAGTGCGCGCCCCGCCGTGCCCCGCCGAGCCGCTCCCCGCGGCGCTGTCCCGGCGCGGGGCGGAGGATGCGGAGCTGCCCCCGCTCCCTCAGCAGCCGAGCCGGTGCCGGGCGGGCCGGGGCGGCTCTCGGAGGGGACGCGGCTTTGCTCAGGCCCCGGAGCGGGGATGGAGCCGGCGCCGGCCCCCGGCGGTGCCCAGCAGGGACCGCTCCGCATCCCTGCCCCGCCGGGGCGGCTCCGGCGGCCGGGACGCCCTGGCCCGGGAGCCAAAGCCGATCCCGAGCGGCCGGCGGCTCCGGTGGGACGGGAACCTTGTGCTGCGGGATTCTCTGCATAGCCTGGTCCCGTGCAAATGGTGGTGGTGGTAAATACAGTGTGGAAAGATGTAGTTATGGTATTTTGGTTCCTGAAGCTGTGTCCCGTGGCATTTCAGAAGATCTGCTGTTCTCTCTTTGAGTGTGCTTTGCGGGAGTGCTGTGTTTGAGTTGTGGTGAGTCTGTGCGAGTCTCCAAACTGCTGAGGAGTCTAGAGAAGGAAAAGTTCCATGTAAGCACTCTCCACGTCTGCTTCCTGAATATGTTCCCGTTTCACGTTAAAGACTGGGCAGTGTGTAGTCGCTGTTGCGTTTCAGACCTTTGAATCCTAACTGAGTCTCTAACTGCACAGCCTCGGTGTTGCCAGAATGAATCAGGCTCTGGCTCTGAAATGCGGGCTACAGTAATATCCAGCTTTTGTCGCTTTCCCCCCACTCCTCTCCCATCTTAAGGGCTGCAAGATTGGAAAAGCTGCTGGCTTTCATCCTGCTGAAGGGATATTCTCTCTCCCCCGTTAATCTTTAGCTTGTGAAACTTTATAAGCAAATCGTACAGATATTGAGCAAGACTTTCTGCAGTACATCATCTGGCTTTGTTTGCATTTTTTTATTACCTGCATATATTAGAAGCCATCCTGTCTTAACTTGCACATGTTGCACCATCTTTCTCTGCTATCTTAATCCTGTAAGTCTTGGTACTAAAAGAAAAAAAGCTTCTATTTTTGTCCCGCCCTTTATTTTTAAGTCAGCATGTGTGGCTGCAGATTTATCAAGAGACTGGTAAATGGATGTAATAAACTTTCTTCCTTGCTTTCTGATAAGGAATTATGTGACACAGCTCTCCATGAAATCACTATTTGGAACCTTTCCATTATTTTTATAAGAACTATTGACCTCCAAGTGCACTGCTGTTAAAGAAAACAGTGTGGTTGTCAGGCAGCATGAAAAGCTTCTGTATATTTCAAAGGGAATTCTCTGCTTGTTTGGTTTTTTTGGTTTGTTTTTGTTTTTGGTTTTTGTTTTTTTTTGTCATCACTAAATTTTGTTTGTACCTGCTAACCTAAACACTTTATTCTACATTAAAGTTTGTAATTGAACCAAGTAGCTCTGCAGCTTTCACAGGAACAGGCTCTCGTGGTGTTCAATTTTCAGTTTATGCCTATGGATACTGATATTTTGCCTCCTGAAATAGCCAGAAATACTTGTATGCAGTGTCCAGGCTTATGGGGTATCACGTGGTTTCTATGCCTTTCTTTTTGCTTTGATGAGCTTTTATTCATCACCTGTTTTAGAGCTTTTATTCATCACCTGTTTTATACATCAGTACCAGAGATTATTAAGTCAGTCTTGTTGGGCTAAAGCTATTTGGATTGCCCAGCCTGACAACAAAGGCATGCTGTTAGTTCCTGAACACTCAAGCTGCTGTTTCACAGTCTATTTTGACCTGCTGGATGCCAAACTAAAGCATATTTAGAAGTCCAGGGTGAAAATCCCATTCCAGGAGTGGAAGTGGTGGTGTTGTGTCAGGGTGCCTGACAGTGGGCACAGCTTTTATAGGTTTCTCACACACCCCCTGCTTCAGAGGAGCTGCCCTTGATAGTCCAGGATGCACCTCCGTGGAAGCCCCAGTTTCTTTTTTTTCCATGGAAAGCCCTGGAAAGGCACACCAGAGGTGCCAGAACACTCCTAGTGTTGCCCCAGCGTTGGGATGGGGTGGATAGATCAGGAACATGATTCAGGAAATTGGCAGTATCGAAGCATTGCTGGTGTATTCCCATGGAAATACAATTGTCCCTCTATTCCCTCTTTCCCAAAGTATGTGGATTAGAGATTTCTAAGTATTTAGGTAATTTGCATATTATTATAAGAGCTGTGACAAAATCTGCTTGCTTGGTCTCTGATGGTGAAAACGCATTTTTTTATTTGGGGAAAAGACCTTTGTGGAGCCACATAAGGGTTCCTTTATTTGTAATCTTTTTATTAAACTTCATCACAAATATTAGCTTAGAAAAATTTAAAATATATAATTAGAATGGGAATGAATAAATCTTTTAAAGAAGTGCTTCATTTGGGGGACTTCTCAAAAGTCAGTGGTACAGGAGTAAAATGGGAGGTAAACTACCACTTGTTTAATAGATTGCAATTATAATAATTTATATGTTTCTTTACTTGGCATTATAATGTTCATTTTTAAGCATTTCTGTTCTGCCCAGGAGCTGATTTTATGTTGATTAAAGTGTTTCAAATTCCTTTTCTAAAAATCTAGACAGTCTGAGAATGGCAACTAAGGAAAACAAATGGATTGCCAGCTAGCCTGGATTTTCTATCAGGGTCCATGCCAGGACATTTTTAAGGTTCTGAAAATTCACACAGGTTGAAAACTGGTAGGTCTTCATGCAAGGTGCTGCATGTTTATACCTATGCTTATCTCTACTAAAAAGGAGCCTGGAGATGACTCTGAAAACCAGAGCAAGTTTGATAAGCCTGGATTTGCCTGCCTGTAGACATTCTCTCCAACCAGTCCTGCAGCTTGTTCAGCTAATACCCAGTTTCCAAGCTAGAGAACTGTACTGCCTGACAAGACTTGCTCCTGCAGGCTGCATTCCCTCTTAAGCAGTCCAAAGGGAAGAGACAGAGCAGACTGATTCTGATGAAAGGAAGCACTTGATTTTGTCTTCTAAGCATGACTTCACGCTTCACATTGGCTTTCTCAGTCCAGTGCTGATGAGTGAAGTGGGTCTCAGAGGTGCTGGGGCTCCTGGAAGACACCAAGAGCCTTGTTCAGTCTGTTTCTTACTCTGACACTTCTGAATTTTGCCACCTGTGCAGGAACAGTGTGGAGGCAGTTCCTGCTCGGGGTGCACCCAACAAGTGTCTGTAGAAGCAGAGATGCAGAGAGGCACAGCAGATGCTAATGAGAAAATGATGACTGTGCAGTGAGTGTGGGTAAGGATTCATTAACATGCAGATCTGTGGCTCGGAGTGGCTGGCACTTGGAGATTGTTTTCACAAGAGCACTTGCTCAGGCAGGGCTGACTCATCACGGTCAGTACATGCTGAGCTCCCCGAGCGCTGCTGCTTTGTTTATACGTTGTTTCCATTTTTGACTGACTTCCTCGAATTACCCTTACTCACAAAATTAACAGAAATTATGCCACCTGATGGCTTTCATAAGGTACAGAAGTACACAATTTCCTGTTCTGCTGTACACATACATATTTTTGAAAGGAAAAAATAATATAAAAGGTGTTTCTCTCATTTACAATATAATCCTAAAGAGGAGTGGATACTTTAAATTTGTCATATCTTTTTTCTCTCTTTTTTTGGTAAATGGATGGTTGGCTTTTTTTGCAAGCTTTTGCAGACAGAAAAGAGAACCTCATATGAATTTCTCTGTAACTGAGAGTAGTTCGAGTTGGATTTAGATCAGAGAAGGCAAGACTTCTGCTTTATTAACTCTTGAGATGTCATAAAGTTATAACAGCTGTGCCTTAGGTGTTGAAACCTTTGTTTTGCTTCTTCTTTTTCCTGCAGGACATATCTTCTGGTGGGAGCTCCGAAAGCCAACACTACCCAGCACAACATCATAGAGGGAGGGCAGGTGCTCAAATGTAACTGGAACTCCAACAGGAACTGCCAGCCCATTGTGTTTGATGCCACAGGTAACCTGTGGGGCACTGTGGGGGAGATGGGATGTCCCTGCTCTGATGCTGCTGTGGGGAAGCAGAAAGGTTTCAGGGATTTTTTCATGGTCAGTGTGAGTGCGGCTGGTTTTTGACTGGCAGCTAGTCAAGGTTTGCTTGTGCTCTCCTTTTCCTCTCCTCTCTTTTAGAGTTGTTGTCGCTGGTGTGTGCTGAAAGCCTGAGTGAGCAAACATTATTCTTCTTGTGTTTTAACCTATTTATATTTCTCCTCTGTACTTTTCAGCAATCCTAAAACATTTGGCAGCCTAATTCCCAATGGACCCCGAGGGGTTTTCTTCCTATTAAGATCGTGTCATATGAGGAAAGATACTTTTCAATATCAGCAAAGGTGGTTTAGGCAGAAATACCCAGAAGTTTCATCTGAAACCAGGAATGTGACTGAAAAACTGTAGAAAAATGTCTTTTTAAATTTTTCCCCCTCAGATATAACTCCACAGTGTTTGTGGCTTCTATGATAGCAGCACGCAGGTCGCAGGCATTCCTTACCCATTGCTGAAGCACAGGAGAGCTGAGCAGCAGCAGTGTGGGCATGAAATATTTCAGTCATTCTTCATGCTCTGGTGCACACAGTGATTTCCACAGGCTGTGGCAGGTCATGAGAATGCACTGCATGTGCTTTTCTGCTCCAGCCACTCCGTGCTGCATCCTGTTTTCCACAGCATGTTTCAGGGCAGCGGAAAAACTTCCCCGTGGCATGGGAGGGGATTAGCAAGACCCATGTGGTAAGGCAGAGGAAACACCTGTGCCTTGAAGGTCTGGTTGCTTGTAATTCATTCTTGCTTCTGCCAGTATTTTGACTTGGCCCCCTAAAAGTTGCTAGATTGATGCAGCTTTTAAAATCATGTGCAGTAGAGTGGAGAAGCCCTTCTTCCAATTTCACTGTCAAGGTATGCCACAAAATCTTGTTGGTGCTCAGATTTCTGATATCTTCATCTCTTTTTGTGAAAACCACTATGTCACCAGTTTCTTTGCAAAAAACAAAAAGGAAAAAAGTATGCAATGACACCCACAAACCTCAAATCATTATCATTCCTTCATTCATTTATCATTCTCTCATATCATTCTATAGGAGCATATCTGTCAGATTACTAAAAATCTCCAATAAGCTGCAAAGTCTGAATTTTTTTTCTGCATCAATGTCAAGGCAGCAAAACCAGATTATAACTGTCTTCTTTTTGTTGCTGTTCTTTGGGCTTATTGTTTACTAGAATACAAGTGTGCTTTTTGTTAGTTTGGGTACTTTTAAGAAAGAATCTTGGTGTTCCTAGTTAATAATCATCATTAGTATCATAGCCAAAAACTTCTGGTGGGGTAAGATGAGCCACACTTGTAGGTTCTAGACACATCTTCCAATGGGAATTACGGTGCATTTATGAGTTTATAGTGAACATTTGCAGTAGGCTTTTCCATGTGCCAGATGGATTTGATAGAGGCCACACTGCTTTCCTGCTTGTCTCTGCTTAAGGGACATGCCCCTGGGCAAACAGAGTGTTTTGCTCCTCATTTGCCTTTAAGGAACAGGCATGTTAATTGCTTGAAATTTAACAGTAAAAATAGCAGGTCATAAGGGCTTAAGAGGATTTCTTTCAAGCATGCTTTAACTCACTGCAGCTTTGAGGCAATGAATGGGAGAATAATACATTTGTCAATAATTATCCTGGTGAAAAAGGGGCATTGTATTTCAGCTTGATAAAATAATAAATGCCCTGAGACAAAAAAGAAAATGTCTTTTTCTTTGTGCATAACACAATGCTCGGTTCCCTGTGTTCTGGTGACAGAGTCAGTGCCAGCACTGGGAGCTGCTGCTCCTGCCTGCCCCTGCCTCGTTAGGGACCAGGGCTTAGGGAAGGCTCCTGAGCCACTTTGGGAAACAGGAAGTGGAAGATCTGACCACTAACTTCTGGTGCTGATGCAAAGGGCCTTTTTGTAGATGACTAAGTGCAGCCTCTGCAGGAATCCAGGCTCATCCATCGCTGCTCATCATTTGTGCAATACCATCTGTAACTCCAGAGGTATTATGCTTAGCCCTGCCATACAAGGCAGATTTTTTATTCCCTCCCAGATTCACTGGAAAAACCAAGTTCTGCATCATTACTTAGATGTGTTTCTTCAGAGTTATTTTCTAATTGCTTACAGCCAGTGAGAAATCTGACCTGTGAAAATAATGAGAATGCTTGTACTTGTGGCTTTCCTCTGTTTGCCTGACGATGCCAAACTCTGTATGTGGAGCTGGATGCCCTGTAATTAACAGGAGTCATGACCCTTTTCCTGCTCCTGCTCCCTTCTGCCAGGTAGCACAGCTGGAAATGCCAGAGCAGGCTAAAGTGGCAAAGGAATGGAGGAAAAAACAAGCCTTGTTCTGACTGTGTAGGGTTGTGTTTGTCCCTTTGTCTTGTATCACAAATAAATATGAGACTAGGCTTTTACAGAGGTCCAGCGAGCAAGGTTTTTTCCTCTATATGTTGTTCTATTACTATTAATTAGGACAATTTCTTCTTAAACAATCCTTTTTTTTTTTTTTATTTAAGTTTTTCTGCAGCTTTATGTGTCCATTTCTCTTCCCCATCTGTACAATGACCATGCTGAGCTGGCTGGACAGGGCTGGATTTTATTTTCTAGCTCTTGTTCTTGGCTTTAACATTGCATTTGCATGGCAGCGTGGTCATTTATGTGATCAAATGCCACAGCTCTTCTGTAGCCTAGGAGGGAAGGTACCAGCTGCTGAAGGATAACCTTTGGAAGAGTTGTTCCAGCCTTGAAGTTCAGCAGCATTGCTTGCTTACTTGCACTTACCCTGACCCCAGCTGCCCTGGAGGAAGGCGATAAGTCACAGAGCTGATAGTTCCTGTGCTGCAGAATTTACTACTTTGTGTATTCCTTCCTGTGGGTGACAGCTCAGCTCTCTCAGGATGGGAGTTGGGCAGTAGGAGAACATTTGTGCAATGTCATTTATGTAGCTCTCATGCTGAAATTACATGTATTTCCCTCTTCTTCATGCCCTTCCCATCAGCCTGTAACATAAAACCAAAATCAAACAAAAGCAGTTATTATAATTTTTAAACCTCTGGCTAAAAAAGCTAAGTTCTTTCTTATATTTTCTCATTTAAAGCAGCAATCTATTTCATGCAATCACAGAATGGTTTGGGTTGAAAGGGACCTTGAAGATGATCTAGTTCCCACCCCCTGCCATGGGCAGGGAGAATTTGTGGAAGGGAATCTCCCCTTGTCCTGGATCTCTCAGCACAGTGGTTATACTCACTGAAAATTCACTGCAGAATATTCTGTCTGTGTGTGTCTGCGTGTTTCTGTGCACATTACAATAATTGCTTTTGACATTCTGGTATATATGGTGGCTTTGGAAGGCAAAATGTTTATATGGCACATTAACACTTCCCAAATGTAAAGATGCTTTGCTGTGGGGCTGCTCAGCCTTTTAGCAGTGACATCAGTTGCCTTTGATTTAACACAGTTGTGACTATGTGAAAGTGGCATGACAGACGTGTGTGGTAGAGTCTGCCCTGAAGTTCAGGGTGCACATGGCTGTGCTGCATGTGCTTGTGTCACTGGGCTAGAAATTGAATACTTTTTTTTAAAAAAAAGACTTTCTAATGTCATTAGGCAAGTGTTTCAGGCTGACTTCTGCTCTTAGGAGCACATCAAGCTAGTAGGTTAAGAAAAACCCAAGCATCACAGCAAGCTTCCTAACCTGCACAGCTCTGCTGGTCCTATTGCAAAACTGAAATATGAAGCAGTGCTGCTGTTAGTTTAACAGGTTATCCTGCAAGTCTAGATAGGAACAGGTCTGATTTTAATACTTTTTAACCCTGTTCTTTTTTACCTTGTTAATTCAGCAGTGAACCTGCCTCTGTCACAAAACTAAAAATTTCTGGCATTGATTTTCTTCTATATCTTGTCTTCTTTCTACAAGTGACAAAGCATGACCACATTTTCAATTCAATTGCTACGTAAAATACTTGGAATTTTTCCCCTCTGTCCCAGTTAACTTTCAGAATGTGTAGGAGGCCCTATTTTACCAGGAAAAGCACTGAAGGGAAATTTATATTCTCAAGATAGCATATTCTTCAATATTTTAATGAACACAAGCAATGATAATAAATTCTTTCCCCTCTGAAAGATGTTTTACATTCAAATTAACTAAAATCTCAGGTTGTAGCTCAAGGTAAATATTGATCTCCATTCATTCTTATCTGTTCTCCACAGTGGATAATGTTGTGACAAAAAATTTAGTTAACTTTTGTTTAAATCCATCAAAATAGGGGAATGCTCTGAATTTTGTGAAGAAGAAAGTATGTGGGAAAGCAAATAGTGGAAAAACTGCTTTTACACCTGGCTGAGCCCTTTCTACCAGACTGACCAGAGACGTGGTCAGTCTCTCTTAGAGAGCTTAACACTTGGCTTTCTCTGCCAGCTGCTTAGCAGCTTTTTCCAGGAAAAATGTATTTCTTGTGGGTAAACCCTGAAGGGAATGCATTTAGTACAGCAGCCCATTTTCTGTTTCTGATCAGTTCTGAGGCCAAGGTCCAAACCCATTTGTTTTAATGATGTATCAGTCTCCCTCTCGTTTTTTCATCTCCACAGCCTTCACAGACTGGCACAGCAAATTTTTTGTGGACAGTACCACATATTGCCAACAGTGTTTTCATAATCTTCCTCAGGAAAAAGATCCCTGCAAAGTTAAAGGGTATTCCACAAGTTAAATTTATTTTGTGTAGTTCTCCATTTTCTGTGTGTAAAATTAAACATATTTTTTTTCTGTGCAGCAGGAGGCTCAGAAGTTCACTGAGCCAGACAACAAAACCAGTGAGGAAAGGGGTGGCCAAATGTGCTTTTCAGGAAAATCAACACATCATCTTTATGTTTTTACTTCTGTGTTTTACATTTAGGCATGCATGGAATGGCAGGATTAATACACTTAGCTAACTGTCTAGATAAGTACCTCAATTATTTGCCCCTGGAATTTTAGAGGATCATTCTGAGTTCTCATTTCAACAAACAAAAAATTAGTCAGAGACCCATGTAACCAGTTGGAGTTAATCAGGCTACACATGTGGCAAATTAGTATGAATCAAAAGTTTCCTATGTGCTTGCTTTCCAAAAAGAAACAATCTTCATAATTATTTACATTATTTTATTTTTCTTGTTGGGGTCCTACCTCGTCATCAGCCAAGAACAGTGGGAAATTATTTGGTAGAAATAGCATTTCCTCATGTGTCTATGGCTTTTCGTAGAAGTTTGACCAAATTATTGTAGTTTTACTGTTGCTTTTTTAAAGAAAACTTTAATTGAAAAACGTATCTGCTGCAGTCCAAGGTGCTTGAAATTGTAGCTCTTTGTGTCAGCCCCAGAAAGGGCAGTCCTGAGACTGCCCCGAGAGCTGCTGCATTTAGAATCATCTGATGAAATGCAGACAGCTCTACAAAGGAAAATATGCTCATAAAAACCAATTTGAACTTCTATGCTAATGAATTGCAGATTTCTTGAGCAGATTTCGTGTTTAGCCCAGGAAGATTTGCTTGTTCAGACAATGGATTGTTTTGCTTTTCCGAGACCTGTGGTAAACCAGGGATGCATGGCTGAGTGGTCATTCCTTCTCCTGGGGAAAGCTTTCCCTGCTGCTTTCATTCTCTGCAGCAGATCTCAACATTCAAGCTTGCAGAAGCTGTTGATGCTAGAAACTAGGAGCATCTCAAATGTTTTCAGCTCAGTGTGGTGTGTTTTTGCTGCTTTGGGAAAAGAATTCAGTGTGGCCTCTGCCTGGAGAAAGTTTTATCACTGACCCATGTACTGTCCCTCCTCTTCCCCCTTCCCGTGCTTTGATGCAACAAAGTAATTTTAGAGAAATTGTTAGTTCTTAAATGCTTTTGGATACAATTCCTTGGAGACTGGATATTTTGTTTTGTACTAAAAGAGGAGAAGGAGACTTTTCAAAGGAAATACCCCTGTAAAGAACTCTCCTGATTACCCTTACGTTTGCAGATTTGTTTTTTTCTATCCCCCAAGTGGGTGATCCTAGACAATAGGAGGCTTTGTTTGGAAGCCTAAACACCAGTCTGGCATGGCTGGATCTATCTGTGACCTATTTAGCTTGAAGTGGGTATTTTAGCAGCCTCAGGCAGCTTTGAGCTGTAGCACTGCACCGGCTGAGATCTGCTGATGAAGTCATGGCTGGAGAGGGTGCCATGAGCTTACATTTCCCTTCTGGAGATTTTGGTCATGTGCGCAAAACAGTCAATTGTTCAAAACTCCATCATTTCCATTTAAAAAATAAGGAAGTGTAGGATAAGTCAGTGTTCTTTGAAAATAGCTTGTTCTAACAAAGTGCTGCTTTATTTTTGGCTGATTGCTTTATTGGTATCACCACAGAATCCACAGGGGAATTTCAATCTCAGACGCCATTGATTTCATCAACAATAAAGCAATAAATCCTGTGAAGAACCATTCATTGATTGGGGGTGAAACGGATTGATTTTATCTGGCTAAATCTCTCATTAGCTCAGTCCCCCTGAAGTTTGGTTGTTATCCTTTTCCTTGTGCTGGGTGACTGGAGCGTGCCTTGGCATCCGGGCGCTGCTCTGCATGCAGGAGAGAGCAGCAGAACCTATGGAAACTCCTCCCCGTGCTGTTAGAGCTGACAGCAGAGAGCTGCTCATGCTTTAGTGATTAGGTTAGAGTCCTGCATGAACACTGTTGGCTCTGTGTGGATGTGGCTGGCTCGCAGGGGGATGACGGCTTGGCACAAGAAAAAAAAAAAAAAAAAAAAGGCGGCTTACTTCTATTAGGCAAGGGAAAAGATGCTTTTGTTCCAGCACTGCCCGGGGGAAAACGCGGGATTCATACCTCAGGAGAGGGAAGGGGAGTAGTGGGAAGGTCTGTATTCCCCTCTGCCTGAGTCATTGCAAACACTGTGGATAAAGCAAGGTTGCTAAAGCATCCGCTGCCTCCCAGCATGGGCTGCTTCCATGAGCTTGTGTTCGCTTGCTCCTGCTGCGTCAGCTGAGCTTGGATTCGCTCAGATTTTGGTTGTAATGATAGATGAAAGATACTGTACACTGCATAGAGTTCTCCTATTATGAAAAGAGGGCTCTTGCATATTTGATAGCTTTGTCTTTCTTTTGGCTAGCGGCATAGTTTCCTTTTACCTAGAAGAGCAACTTCATTTCCGTGGAATCAGCATAGTTACAAAGAGGTTTATTTTAACAAGAGGTCTGTGAATTGGATGACTATTTACATTTTACAACTTCTTAAGCGTTTTTAGTGTGATGACACTGAACCAGGTTGCATCAGTTCAGTGCCTCTTGACTCATGCTCATCTCTGTTAAGTCTGTCTGAAGATGGGGGTAGATGTTTTAGTTCAGTTTGTTCATTACCATAAAAACAGGCAGGCTGCAAGTTACAACTGGATCCACTTACTCAACAGCAGGACTTTCCTTGTAACTCCTTTGTTCCTGTAACTGATGGCATTTACTTTGGGAAAAGAAAGTGCCAGCTATCCAAAGGTGATAGTCAAAGGGAATCCATCACTGGAAAAACAAAAACAAAACAAAAAAAAGTGATCTTTTTATTATATTTGGAAGATGGATTTCTTTTCTTTTTCTGCAATTTCTACCCAGCATCTCACCACATTTATTTTCATTTATAAATTCAAATCCTATGGAATATAGTGAAAAGACAGTGCTCCATTGGTCCACCAGCAACGCACTTTTTTTTTTTTTCGTTTTTGTTTTAATTTTAATTCTGTTCTTGTCCTGACTACCCCATCCCTCCACCTAGAAAGTACCTTGTGAGACACAGCGCTGTTGCTTGATATGTCAGCCCTTTTTCCCTGTGGAAAGAGTCATGTAAAATCATCATGTGATGCCTGCTACAATCAGAAGGAGCAAGGGAAAGACCGGGGCAGAAGCTGCCTTTACAAATAGGAAATAATACCCCATGGTCATATGACATAATCCTGGAATTAGTGACCCATCAAGTACAAGTCCCTGTAGCAGCTGCATTTTAGTCTGACAAATGGCAATGTATAAAAACTCTGAATGTTTTCTTGAACAAATCTAGTCAGAATATAGTTTGTCCTGCCTAGATATATTTGTTTGAATGCCTTTTTAAAGGCTTTTTCAAGGCAAGGTTGGATGGAGCTCTGAGCAACCTAGTCTAGTGAAAGGTGTCCCTGCTCATGGCTGAGGTTGGAACAAGGTGACCTTTAAGGTCCCTTCAAACCCAAACCATTCTGTGATTCTCTCATTAAAATGTACATCATTGGCTTAAAGACATGTGTAGGGTATTTCTGGAATACTCTGTAATTTCAGAAATACAAGAAAAGGCTACAAGAAATACAATAAGCCTACAAGAACCCTTATAGTACTACGGCTGATTATAATACATCAAAGCATTGGGCTGGATTTTTAAATCCCTGGATGCTAAAATCTCACCTGTAATACAGTTTGGTTCTTTTAAGGCAGGTATTGTTTTTCAAAGGGTATCTGGGAAGGCTCACTCCTTTTTAAAATTTTTTTAAATATATGTATATATAACTACCACTAAAAATTATGCAAAGATAAAATAATAATCAAGTCAGGCTCTTTGTAATAAAACACAGAAATGCTGATGTCAGTCCTGTACCTTCCCATGACACATCTACTTTATGGTATAGCTCAGTATTTAACTGTGGTTAAAACTGCTTCAGTCAGGGTTCACATTTAAGTGTTTTAATGTTTGTTTTTCCCAGTCATGAAGAAAAACTCAAATGGTTTCTTGTTTAAAGTGAGGGGATTTTTGTTGAGTGGGTGTTTTCCAGAATTCCTCATAAAATTAGTTTCTCTTTGAATCTGAGAGAAAGGCTTATAATCTATTTGCACAGCTTTTCCTGGGGAGAATTTTGAGTGAGTATAGGTAAAAAAAAAAGTTACTTTTCTTCTCTAACGGAGAGTTAACATCAGATTTGGCCTGTATCAGTTTTTTACCTGAGACATCTGTCAGTGTTTCCAATGTGCATACTTTCCACTTGATCTAGATCTTCTGTCCTCACACACTTTCCTGTGCTGCAGCCATGCTCAAGCTGAACTCAAGGCCCTCTCCCTAAGACCCCTCACTTAGCTTCTAAAGAAGCTTTAAATACAAGAAAAACCTCAATCTAAGGCATTTTAGCCTTGTAGCACATCTTGGTTTGTTATGTGTGTCTGCACTGACACGGGGCAACTTGACTGAGATGTTTGCAGTCTGTTTCTGCAATAGAGGTGCTATAAATAAATAAAACCCATCTTGCCAAATTGCCTAATGGAACACATTTTTCTGTGGGGTGGTGGGGTTTTGTAAGAATTCTTCATTTGTTGTTCAGGCCTTCAGAAATGACGATGCTGGCTTCTGAAGTCATGACATCTGGCACATAAACTCCATTTGGCACATAATTATCTTTGTGGTCATGTTCGTTTGCTTTCCGCTTTGGAGATTTGGGGTTTCTGTGTGCCAGCTTCTGGTTGTATCTGAAAGCATAGAGATTTCTAATATTATCCTCAATTTAGAGCTGAATCAGGGCTTTTTAATACTGTAAAAAAAATATTTTTGTCCCCTAAACACCAAGGGAGATGCTGTCCTGGACACTGATCTTTTTTGGCAGCCGAAGAGTGCATAGGGAAAAGGCAGAGAGGAGCTGTTTTGGCAGCCTGTGCTGGTTGTTCTGCTGGCTGCCCTCTTCTCCAGAGCAGTCAGCATAGACCATGGGCAGGTGGCACCAGTAACCAATACTTGGCTTTCTTTTTATTGTATTTTTTATTCTTATTATTCAGCCCAGACTTCAAGGAGCTAGTTTCCTTAACAGCTGAAACAAAACCAGGTTGTTGATAGTGCAGAATGGCTGCTTACTCCCTTTTACAACACAGCCTTTCCTTCTACTTCTTGCCTGTTGTTTTAAACTTAAAAGGGAGATTTGCATCCTAGAGACCTTTATAGTACCTAGGACACCTTTATAGTACCTAGGACACCTTTATAGTACCTAGGACAAAGGATTCTGCTTTACACTATGGAACTGCTGCACCAGCTTTCATTTTTGCCATGCATACATAGTGCTGTACAAGTATCCAACAGAAAAGTATGAAATACCACTCTGCAACTATCCCCAAGTTTAACATTGTTTAAAAGCTGTGTTTGGCAAGTAGAGCTGAGACATTTCTTTGTATCCAAGAGTAGCTGGACAAGTAGAGGGCAGAAGCCAAATCTGTCTTTCCAGGCTACGTAACCCTGGGTGTGGTTAAAAGATGAATTAACCGCTTTTAAATCCCTGCTGGTGCCAAAAAGGACATCATTCCCAGCCTTGTGTTGCTGTCTTCTCCCCAGCAGGTTAGCACTGCTCCCCTCCCCATGCAGCCAGCTGGGTTGGAACCTCATCCTGCTGAGTACTTTTTTAGGAGGGTTCATCCTTAGGTGGTTCATGATGTGGCCAGGGGAGTATTGCCAAGAGAGACACGGACAGCAGGAATGAACCCTGGGACAGGAGAAAATGGGAACTGCTGCCCCTTTGGGTGGCAGCTTCATCTGAAACTCACCCAGCCACGCCTTTGAGCAAAACTGTCTGTGGGTGGATATTCATAATTAAAGACAAGGAAAAGAAAAAATGAGTGTGCCAAAGATAGTTCCCTATTTGGAAAGCATCCTGATCTGGGTTTGTTTTTCTGTACCATTAAAAGGTGACATGCAGGTCTCCAAGCTACATTTTAGTCTGTGCAAGGATGAGAGTATAAAGGTTGACTGTACATGAATCTGTGCATGTGTGCTGACCATCAGCAATGATTTATGTTCAATGTACATGAATCTGTGCACATGTGCTGACCATCAGCAATGATTTATGTTCAATGTACATGAATCTGTGCACATGTGCTGACCCTCCAAGCCTTTAGCACCAGCCCAGGAAGAGATGGAGGGGAGATGACAGAGGGAGGTGGAGGTTTTAGTCACCTTTGATGACATTAGAAAAAACCACAATAGTTCTCTGTGTTGCAATGTGCTTGGCATTGGTTTCTTTGTAGTTCTAATCTGAGAGCAAAAATAGTCCAGATACTTGCTTGTTTTGGCTGACTTGGCAGATTAAAATCTCTTTTGTCTTTTCCATGGGACTTTCCTAAAGGAAGTAACACAATCTCTGCAGACAAAGCATTCTTTACAAGGTGTAAAACAAGCAGGGAAATTCTGGTTCAAGTGGCCATAGTCACTGATTCATAGCAGGGCTGGGTTAGGGGATTCCCTGGCACTCTGCAAGTGATGTGTGGCTGTTGCCTCATCAATTCCTGTAGTTTTAGGCACTCTAAACCATCTAGTTAGGGAACTTTAAGCAAAGGTATGTTTTCCAAAGTGTTACATCGATTTTCTCATTATGCTGGCAAAGTTTCCCTCATTTTGCCAGTGAAAGTACGCAAGAAACACCAAACAATTCTATGACTTTTAGCATTCACGCCTGCAGAAATACTGCGTGTTTCTACCAGCCAGCATCGTGGAACAGACACCAGTGCCAATTACTCAGCCTTTACCTTGCTCTCTTTCCCCATATCCTTTAAGTTTGCAAATTGCCTGCTTTGTGCATTGCAGTGACACTCAGAATAGAGATGTTACCACTTGCTGGAATTGGGAGAAGGATCTCATTCCTGATTCTAGCCAAAGCTCACATGATTTAATCGAGGCAATATTTTTTTTAGAAGCATCAGTCCTAACGGGGCTTTGGCTCTGCTTCTTGAGCAGTGCTGTAATCTGCTTGGAAGTCAAATATCTCAGCTATGAGGTATTTACTGTGTGGCTGTCAAACATGCTATAAACTTCGAGCTCTTACAACTAATCAGCATTGTACCAATGCCCTGTGTGCAAAAATAGCAGCTTTGGGCCCTTGATGTAAAAAAATACTAATAAATCATTTTTAAACCTGGTTCCATCAAAGTGTGATATTCTCCAATGTTGCTGTTCCTGGTTTTCTCTGTATGCATCAAAACCAATGGCTTAGTGTGGGGTTTTTTTTTTTTCATTTTTACTGTACAGGTTCCTGTGAAATTATACTTTTTTTTTTTTCTTTGTAGGTAACAGAGACTTTGCTCCTGATGATCCGCTGGAATTTAAGTCTCATCAGTGGTTTGGAGCCTCTGTAAGATCCCAAAATGATAAAATTCTGGTAGGTCTTTGATGCCCTTCAGATGCATCAGTACTGAGATATTGCAGTGGGAGAAAATGTGAAGAGATCCAGATAACTTAGAATTTAAACAAAATCCCACTAATCAGAATGAATTGTCTTTTCTTCAGAATTTCTTAGCTAGGCTTTGCTTAACTCCTTATAAACAAAGCTAGGAGCATTTTTTATAGTTTTAAGGACAGTAGTAAAATTAGTTTGATGAAGTTAGAATGTGTTATAAATTCTTGATAAACACTTCACAGCTGTTGCTTTAAGAAAATATTATTTCTAAAATTCTTGATATGAATTAGCTATTTATAAAATACAAACTAATGGTGATTCTGCCCCACTGCTGATAGTCTAAATATCCTCTAATAACATGAGATACATCTGCTAGTTTTGGGGGGTTTTTTGTTGCTTTTCAGTGGAAAATTGGAATTTCATTGTATTGTTTGATACCCACCAGTATTTTGAAGAGGAGTTTGTTTCCTCACTGTCGTGTGTTCTTCCCTAGGCCTGTGCCCCGCTGTACCACTGGAGAACTGAAACAAAGCAAGAGAGAGAGCCTGTAGGAACTTGTTACCTGCTTGCTGGGTCAAAATTTGTGGAATATGCTCCCTGCAGGTCAAGTGAGTATAGGGCTCTTAGGCTGCTTTTCTCTTTGGAATTCCTCTTGTGTCACATTTTGTGTACATTTTGGAGCAGGATGTTTTACAGCTATTTCTCCCTTCCATGTATAGCAACTAGAACAAAACTTAAAAACTAGATCCAGACATCTGTATTCTCCTCCAGTTGAGGTCCAGGATGCAGACCTTGTTTTCACCACTGTAGGCCAAAGGAAAATCTTAGGTCCAAGTATCATTGGGCTTGAGGGCTTCTGTTGTTGAAGAGACCAAGTCTGTAGTAATCACTCAAGCAAAATTGTGTAGCGAGTGCTTTTTCAAAAAAACAACTCTGGAATTCTCATGAATCTCAAGTATTTTATCATTATTCAAGTACATCAAGGTGCAAGCTCGTTTTAGAAGACAAGGTTTTGCGAAAATAAGTTCTGATGTCCCTGTGTGTATACATGCGTGGTGATGCATTGTTTAAATTATCTTAACTATGGAATATTTGGAGTCTTATTTTCCAATGCTTTGCATTTATTTCCTCTATTTGGTCTTGATTATTTAGAAGTTTATAACCTAAAACTTGGATGTTGAAGTTAGGACTGACTTTTTATTGAAAATCATTTGTCAACAGCAGGAATAAAATCCAGCCTGGTCCAGCATAACAAGAATTTAAATAAGTAAGCATTAAATTAAATCATGCTAGTTACAGAGTCACACTTTCACATAAGGAGCTCCCAGCATTTCTGCTCTGAAGCTGTATAATCCTAAAATTGATTCAGCCATAACAACTCTTGCTGGGATCAGTCTCAGTATGGAGGTATTTTTTCAGCCAGGTATGTTCTTTTTGTTTTAAGCCAATTCAGCTTTCTTTTCCATACCCAAAGAAAAACTTATCCCCTCTTTTCTAGGTATCTTATTTCCTGAATAGAAATTGCAAATATATTTTCCCCAAGACTTTTGAAAGGAATTTGGGACTGCTGTTTGCCTTGAGTGTGCTGGGCTAGAACACATGCCAATGTTACTTGTCTATTTGGCCAGCCCTAAAGTTGTTACAGCATTTGGTTGGGAGTTGTTGATAAAGAGAAAATACTGATTAAGGAGAAAAGTATTCCAAGGTTCAAGTTTAGAAGTGCAAGCTTACGTAGGGAGATGCATTGAAAAGTATCTGCAGTACTGCAGCTGATGGAGTACTGATAATACTTAATTTATTTCTTTTTCTCCTCTTTCTTTTCTGTCCTTTTTTTCTTTGGTAGCAACTATCGATGCAGATGGACAGGGATTTTGTCAAGGTGGATTTAGCATTGACTTCACAAAGGTATGGGATTTTTTTGTCATTTCTGTGGGTCAGCAGACAGCTGAAAGTTTGCAAACCCTCCTGCTACAGAGCACTTAGAATCACAGCTATTATGAAACCAAATGTTACTCTTCCTGGTGGGGAGATAACCCACAACCAAACAAAATTTATAAATAAACCAAAAATATATCTTGAAACCATTTAAAGAAAGAGCTTTTATAAACCTGTTTTTCCTTACATCTTCACAGCAGCTCACTTTCCCCTCTTGTAGGAACCATGTCCTGAACAAATAATCTGCTTTCCCAGCTGCCTGCCATACCCCTCTGCTGCAGCTGGTCCTCTAGTGAATTCAGTGTGATAGTCAGGATTTTTGAGACATGGGATTGGTGCACAGCTATTGTTACTTCTTGAGGAATAACAGCTCAGGGAGGTGGTAAACAATGTGCTTGTGAATCATGTTTGATTTTCTCATCAGCCTGCAGAAGTACAGGGGCTTTTAACTGACTTGTGTTTCTTCTGTGTTTTCCCTGCCTGTTCTACGTTTTTTTTTTTTTTTTTTTAATTCACAATTACTTTTGAAATCCAAGCAAAACTGTGCACAGATCTGAGAAGGTACTATAGGCTTTCATATTGTACAGTGAAATTGTTGGGCAGAGTCAGGACGTGTTAAGACCACGCAAGCCCAGTTTGTGATGTGCTCTTTTTTTGGTTCTCACATCTCAGGATGAGGTCATATCCCATCACTTTGCCCAGGGCTGCTCTTGGTTTTCCTCCAGAGGAAACTGCCAAGTGCAGGAGAGGGCTGTGAGTGTTTGGGTTATTTTGCACACACCCTCAGAGTCACTGTGCAGATTCCAGGCCTGGTTAAAACCAACTTTGGGCTCTAATCCAAAACCTTAGAGTGGGCAAGCCAGGATGTATCTCCAAATGTCTGACCTAGATTTCTCTGAGTGGTGAATATAGGAGTTTTTAGGATTAAAACCTGATTAAGAGGCTTAATTATGCAGCAAAGCCTATGGCCTAATTCAATACTTACAGAGCAAATTCCCAACCCTGGGATAGCTACTGTGGTTAAAGTTTCATAAAATGGTTTGTGAAAGAAAGTTGTGCCAAGAAATATGGAGTGGAGGAATTACACCACAGTTATTCTGAATCAAGCTTTTCTAGTGATAACTTACAGAAAATGGCAGAGGCAGAAGATGACACTATTTTGTGTACTGTCCCCAAAACATGATGTAACACTGAGTTTTCTCCTAATTGTGTTTGTATTGTCATACGTTTATGGGGGAAGAGGGGTCTATTAAAATAAAAACAGAATAATTCTGCCTAGAATTGTAAATGGGTGAAATAGTCACTGGAGGTTTTTGTTAGCATTTTGCAAGATGCATTTCTAATTAATCACTCCTTCAAAAAGGAAAATGTGTGGTTGTCAGCAGAGCTGCAGTGATGTACATGCCTGGGATTTCTTCCCACAAACATAGGATGTGCTGTCTGGCTTTAGATGTGCTTCATGTGTTTTTAATTTTTCCTTCTGTCTTCCTTTCTTTCTTCCCTTCCAAGGGAGACAGGGTGCTGCTTGGAGGACCTGGAAGTTTTTACTGGCAAGGTGAGATATATCATTTAAGTCACAGAGAAGATGGCCTTTATGATTTTTCTCTTTATCCTCTTAGTCATTTTGATCCACAGTCTTCCAGCTGCTGTCAGAGTCTTTGTCAGTAAGAAAACCGACAGAAATGTTCCTTTGTCCTTAAGAATGTCTCCTGAATAATCAAGGCAAGCACAGATAATGGTTGTAGTAATAATAGCATAGATGTCTTTTTTGTTTTAAATAATTCCATGATCCTTACAAAGGCATTTTCCTGGAACCTGGGATTCATTTTCATCAGCAGGAAAAGTTTCCTTTATCTTATTTTGTTTTGCTATGTACATGTTTCATAATTTGACACACAAACAAAGAGTGCATTTTCAATGAGAAATATCCCCTCTAAAGAAAATGTCATTGTTTTTCTCTGATGGCAAAGATGTTTTGCATTTGTCTTAACTGGTTTGTGCTGTGGGGCACATTTTACCTCTACCTGGCACTACCTGTATACTTTGCTCATGTGGGATTCAGGATTATTCAGCTTTTAACTGCAGCTCTCTGTTCAAAGGAGGGTGCTGCTGTAATCAGGACACAGCTGCCAAACTCTGCTGCCTGCCTTTTAATGGAACTTCTAACATTTTTTAATAGATTTTCTGTATCATGCCAGCCTACATGTAGGTGCAGCAGCACAGGAGGCTTGCTCCAATCCTGTTTTAAATTACAAACAAAATTGGATTACTAAAGATAAACTGCAGATGCAGTATCACATAAATTAGTTCCTATATTCATTTTATTGCTTTTTGGCAAAAGTGACACTTCATCTGCCAGAACAACCTCATCCTCTTCTACTACTACCAAAAAAGCCCACTTGGCTCTGAATAGAA
Organism: Pyrgilauda ruficollis; assembly: GCF_017590135.1. Lineage (NCBI taxonomy): Eukaryota > Metazoa > Chordata > Aves > Passeriformes > Passeridae > Pyrgilauda > Pyrgilauda ruficollis. Next base: position 53,031 of record NW_024530044.1, read on the forward strand.
CACAATAGTATGCTTCTGAGAACAAGATTTTTCATCCTAAAATTTATTCCACATATGCTGAGTTGCTGGAGGAGTTTTCCCTTCATACACACATGAATATGTATGTGAAGTAAGTGCCATTCTGAATAGGGTTTTTTGGTGATCCAAGCTTTAATTTAGACTCGAAGAAAAGAATGTAAAGGAGTCACCACCTAGTGGCTGATGAAATGAAAATGGAGAACATGGCAATGCACCTTGCTCATCTCATTTTTGTTCATTTTATTGGCTTCTTGTCTGCCAAAACAGGCTCTCCTGCTGTGGTATTTGAGCAAGGGGCTCAGTTCTGCTCAGCCATGAGTGTATGATGTCTCAGCCCTGCCTTTTAAGTCCTGCCTTAGTTTGGCCTCTGCAGTGTGTGCCTTTGATTCAATATGTGAACAAGTTTTTGCTGGAGTGGGATCCATATTTTCACTTGTGTCCTTCCTGGAGCTGCTGCAGTTGGCCCCTCTCTGGTCAGTGCTGTGGAAGAGCTGCTGCTTTTGAAGGCAGGGAGTTCTGGTTGTGGTTTTCAGCTCTTTTCTCTCTCTCTTTAGGCCAGCTGATTTCTGATCGAGTGACAGAGATTGTGGCCAAGTATGACTCCAAAGTCTACAGCACCAAGTATGATGACCAGCTAGCAACCAGGCCTGCCAGTGCTGCTTTTGATGACAGCTACTTGGGTACGTGGTGGGAAAGGAGAAAGCTCCACCTGCAACACTCCCTGCTTACATCTAAATCACACAACCAACAATTCCACATCTACATTCCTGAAAATGCACTCATTTGTGGATGATGGAATTGTAGTTATTTGTTGTAGTTATTTTGCCATTAGCTTGATTCAAAAAGCACCCAATGACAAAATAAATGGAAGTATTTTCATGATTTTACATGCTCTGTGATTCAGGCTGAATATGAGAATGGCAAATGTACGATTTTTATATGAAAGGTTAGTCACATACGTAGTTGTTTGTTTGTTATTTAAAAGCAGCTATTTCTAAGTAACCTAGCAAAACAAAATAAAAATGTTAAAGAATTATGATTTAGAAGAAAAACAATGAGGAGTGGGACATAATTTTGCTTCATGTATGTCTAACCAAGCTCAGGAAAAAAGCAAGGACAATTCCCAGGATGATAATTTTAAAATTTTCATCTTCTGATCTTAAATTCCTGGATACTGATGAGTTACAGCCACTCCTGGAGTTTTGCATAGTCTAAGCTGCTTCAAGGCAATATTTATACCAGTGCATTTTAAGATGAAGAGAGGAGGGCTGTGCACAGAGACGCAGTGTAAAGAGAGATGAAAGGTTCAATAACGTTTTTAAAGCCTCCTCTTGTCTCTGCAGGTTATTCAGTGGCTGTTGGAGATTTCAATGGTGATGGCATCGAAGGTAAGCCCCTTGCTCCAGTAAGAACATCATAGGCTGGGCAGATCTTTCAAACCAATAGTACAGTGCACAGGGAAGTGCATCAAGTGCTAGGAACGAGCTGTTCTGTTCAGCAAAGTCACTGTGCCTTGGGATCTGACTGCTATCTGTGTCTTGCTTTATGTTTCAGACTTTGTGTCAGGAGTCCCACGGGCAGCAAGAACTCTGGGCATGGTAAAAAATTTGAAACATTAAACTTTACAATAAATAAAAAAAAAGGTGACTATAGCTGGTATGCTGTAATGTGTATTTCTCCACGTGCAGGTGTCCATTTACAATGGGAAAAACATGTCCTCCATGTACAACTTCACTGGAGAGCAGGTGGGTGGCTCTGCTGAGTGTGGGGGGTGACCAGGAAGCCTTTCCTATGTTGCAACACTATTTAGGGTACTAGATAATAGTCTGTGTATTACTGGCTTGATTGCCAAAGCAACATTTTATGAAGTATGAGGGAATTCTAATCTTATTTCAATAAAGGAAGTGCTGAAGTGCTGCCTGTTTTGAGAGCTGGGAAAGAGACTGGATCATGAATTCAGAAAAGTAATCAATGGGTTTATTTTCTAACAGAGTATGGAAGAGAAACAAAAGAAAACAAACAAATAAAATTTGTGGCATGTATTATCATCTCCCTGATGTATTTTGTGCACAGATTTGTGTAGACTTTTTTGTTTGTATCATTACGACTCATAGGTTTGGTTTGAATTTTTTTTTCCAGATGGCTGCCTATTTTGGGTATTCAGTGGCTGCCACAGATATTGACGGGGACAAGTAAGTGTCCTCTGCTCACCAATACCACCCAACTTGTTTCTAGAAAGAAAAACATAGCTTTTATTAAAATGTCTTTCCCACAATCGAGATTTGTCTTCATTGCTTTTTTAACACATCTGCATGACTCTTTTGCTAACACTCCATATTTGTTTTAACATTTGTAGGTTTTCTTTTGTATTTATCTACATAAATACATGTGTATATTCACATGCTTAAGGTCCATTAAATTTTTGTATATTTGTGCTTACTTGGTCAATAAATATTTGCCTTCAGTGGAATTTAAAGATAGTGAACTGTCATCTCAGTGTTGACTTCAGTGTTGAGCTAACAGGTGCTGAAAAGAATTTTCCTGCTGCTACTGAAGAGCTCTGTCCTTTTTGGTCCAGTTACACAGATCTGTTTATTGGAGCCCCTCTTTTTATGGATCGAAGTTCAGATGGGAAGCTTCAGGAGGTTGGCCAAGTAACCATCTGCCTTCAGCGAGCCTCTGGAGGGTTTCAGACAGCAAAGCTGAACGGCTTTGAGATCTTTGCGAGGTTCGGCAGCTCCATCGCACCCCTGGGGGATCTGGATCAGGATGGCTTCAATGGTAGGATGTTGATTCTTGCTCAGGATCTCAGGTTGTGGAGGGTGATGCCTCAGCAATTTTCAGATTCTGTGCTGCTTTAGTGTGTGGGTCTGGGCTTCATATTAGGGCATCTAATATGAAGCTCTCTTCACAGAGCAGGGAGATAAAACAATTCCTGCTCTAGCTGGGGACCAAGGACAAATGATCCAAATCTCAGGCCCAAGAGCATAAACAATGTGAACTGAAGAGAGAAAAACAAGAAGGATGGGGCTTTATAAGCTAAAGCTGTAACTGGACAATTAGCTCCAATATGCAAATGGACCAAACTTATAAAAGTGAGAGACCTCGTGACCTGCTGTCCATTTTGTGACCATTTTGGGTTCACCTTGGCTGTAGCCCTGGCTGGGCTCTTGCGCTACTCAAGGTGGATCCATTGAGGCATCCTGCTTTATTCCTTAGCTCAGTCTAGTCTGTGTTCTAGGTCAGCCTGCACAAGGCATCCAGGGAGCCCAGCCAGCAGAGGGAATGTGGATCCTGCACGCAAACACTCGGCGCTGTAGCCGTGAGCGAGTGTGGGATGCTGAGGTCTAGACTCCCTTCGATGCTTGTATGCTACTCCCAGGAATGCTAACAGGAGTTCCATGGATGCATCGAGCTGAGACTATACCATTGACACGACAGCATGGGCTGCTCTAGCTCTTACACTGACCACCTGATTGCTTTCTAAGCCATGACCACAGTAGGAACTTCAATAAAATACCTGACCCTCCACTGTGACCTGTTAGGACATCTACAGTAGATATTTTTGTCCCCGACGAGGGAGGAATGATGAGGAGGACTCCACTGATAACAGAAAGCTAATTGATTACTTTATTATACTATATTATTCTATATTATATTACGCTATATTACATTACATCTAAACTGGATCTACCAAGCACTCAACTCTGCACACAACTGCACAGAATCTCGTGACTCTCAGCCAACAGTCCCGACACACACACACACACACTTGGCCCTGATGGGCCAAGGAAACAAAACACCATCACTTTGAGTAAACAATCTCCATACTGCATTCTGCTTTGGCACAAAAACAGGCACAGCAAATGAGATAAGAATTGTTTCTTCTTTCTCTGAGGTTCCTCGCTGCGATTCCCAGAAAATATCCTTGGGAAGTTGTGCCTTGCTTTTCTCTGTGAGGAGAAATGCTGCCACAGACATCTTCATAATTTTCCTCTTTCCATTGTTTAAAGACCATTTTCCTCTCTAGAAACACAGTGATGACAGAAAAGAAGATTTGGTTTCAGATTGCTGGTTAAAAATGTTCATATAAAAAAGATTTTCCTGAGAAAATAGCGTTTGGTTTTTTTAATTTATTATTCAAAATGGAAGAGTTTGGTGGAAATACTGCATAGCAGCTACAGCCAGATGTACCAAGAGCTGAGTGTCTTGAGTGAGTAACTGCAAGAGAAACTTGAGTCTGACACAACTGGAGCTGAGACTCTCAAACCCTTTGCCCAAGCTTCTTGTTACTTTCTGATAGGAATGAAAAAACAATAAAGCAGACAAGAATCATGTAGTGTTGGGATGGAGATTTCCAGGAATCCTAGGGAGAACACTTTTTAATGCCCATTATACTCCAGTGTTGCCTAAAGAGTAGTGGGAATTTGAATTCCACCAAAGATCTTAATTTTTTCCATTCTGCTTGCAAGCTAAGTGTTTTCTGTACGATCAAAAATTACAATAGATGGTTACTTCAAATTCCCAGGTAGCTCTAATTTATTTTTTATGAAGTCATAATTTCCCAGCATAGTGGAAATTGGAAGGGACCTTTTTAGTTGCTAACTGGATGTAGAATCAGTGTGAAGATGCAATGTCACTGCAGCTATTTACAGAAGACATTGGAGAGCTGACAGCAAAATTCCAGTCACTTGATGAGATTATCCCAAACATTTTTTGATTCCACCATACATACATTTGAAATACACTGTAGGAAAGAGAATCATAGCAAAAGCTGCCTCTTCCAAATTGCTTTGCTCTTATTTAGTCTGTTTGTTTTGGGTCTTATTGTTCTGCCTCATTTTGGGAGTGTTAATTAAAAAGCCTTCCGTCGCAGTATGGTACAAGATAGAAATTTTTACTTCATGAATTTTGTAAATAGGAGTCAAAAATACAAAACTGTAAACTTTTGAGTCCTTAGTCTTTTCATCAAACTTCCCTAAATTTCAGAAAAGAAGAAGGAGAAATGTGATTATTCCAAGTAGTGCTTCATATTTGGTCCTTGAACTGTCTGTGGAAATGTTTAAATTAGATCATAGGTGCACTTTTAAAGCTGTCCTTACAGGTAGTCTAATTACCATTTATTAATCATTAACAGTGAGTACTTTTAAATTTAAGAGATAGTGCAGTTATTCTAACTGGAAGATCTCCATAAAGCATGCTGCCAAGCCATGACTGGGATAGTCTGCATTTTAATATTTACCATTGGTTTAGGATGATTTAAATTTTCCAGAATTATTAATATGTCCCACCCTTTGGAGCAACATGAGCATGTAAAGGGAATGGGAAGAGTCACGCTTAGTTTTGTGGTTTGGCACCCACAGTGACTAATTCTTGTTTTAATAATCTCAAAAGCATCCCAAATCCGTATGATTTTACTGCAAAAAAAGCCACCAAAGTGGAGAAGTTTTTCTAGAACTGTTTCTGTCCTTCCTCTCCCTGTAAAAGGCTGTGACATGTTCTTGTTAAACATTTGTACTTTGTAGAAAAAACAGCATTCAATAATATAAGAAAAATCAGAACAAATAAAAGGAGTAATAAACAAACAAACATTGATGAGCATTTTAAAGGCTGGTTGCACTTCCTCCCTACTGACACACATTGAAGCTGTAATGCCAGAAATTATTGATTGATGCAAACGCAAATATGTTCTAATTTGTATCTGGAGACGTTGATGATTCTTCCTTTGGTTTTCAGATGTTGCAGTTGCTGCACCATATGGTGGAGAGGACAAGAGAGGACTTGTGTATATCTACAATGGAGGAGCCAGTGGTTTGAATGCCATCCCATCCCAGGTCCTGGAAGGGCAGTGGGCCGCTCGCACTATGCCCCCCAGCTTTGGGTACTCACTGAAAGGAGCCACAGATGTGGACAAAAATGGATATCCAGGTCCTCTGCTCCAAGTGGCACTTTGCAATAACTCAGTAGCAGCCCCACCCTTGAGAAACAGCCTATTTCACAAAGCAAGTTGTAATGTGTGATGTGTCTCCTCTCTTTCTAGACTTGATTGTTGGAGCCTTTGGTGTTGACACAGCTGTCCTGTACAGGTAAGGGTCCCTCTGTGCTTGTACCTGAGTGAAAGCTCAGGGGAGTTCTGGAGCTACCAAAGAAAGCAGGATCAGGGAAGTCTGGAAATCTGGCACTCCACTGTCCAAACCTCTGGAGGTGAAAAAACACTATACTGCTTTTATTAATGAGTAAAGCTATCTGCTGCTTAAAATTCATTTTTCTCAATAATAGTAGTAAGGAGAAAACGTAAATAGGCTGTCTTCAAGGCTTTCTGAGTGACAGTTTTCTAGATTCTGACACAAGAGCTGCAAGCTATTGCACTGCAATCCCGATATTCTCATCCCAGCTTGCTCATTTTGGGAGAACATACTGGTCTGTGCTATAAGTAGATAGGACTTCCTCTTTACACAGTTGTCCATGTTGTGGCTGATGGAAATGAAAGGGCACAGAAAAGCTTCATCTAGTCAATGGTTACTTGTTTTTCTTGTGGTTGCACTAAATACTGTGTGTTTGTGTATATTGCACAGTTTGATGGGGGGGCATTGTCAAACATGGTGTTGAGTGCTCTTCAAGAGGATGTTTTCTTTGCAGGGCAAGACCAGTTATTAGAGTAAATGCTGCCCTGGAAGTTAATCCAACCATTCTAAACCCAGAAAACAAAGCCTGTTCACTGGGAGATGTAAAAGTTTCTTGGTAAGCAGAATATCTATGTTTCTCCTTGAGGGGAGGGACTTCTTGGGTTTTAATTTTGAAAGGTTTCAGGAAGTCTAGTCAGCTAATTAAAAAAATAAGAAGAAGACAAACACAGATGTTTCTGAAAGAACAGACAATACAAAATAAGAACTCTCTGACAGCAGTTGGTGGAGCAGCACTGTCTTCAGTAGATGTCAGGCTGAGTTCCAAACTTGCAGAGACTCCCAGGTGTCCCTGTTGAGCAGAGTAAGGTCTTCCCAAGAGGTCAGCACATCACATGGTGTTTGCAGTGTTTCACCCACTAACACACACGCTGGGGCAATGATCTGTTCTGTAAACTGCTTTTGCTTCTGGATCCCAGGACATCATCCCAACCCACTTTCCCTTCCTACTGCTGACTTTCTTTTCAGGGTCAGTATGATATCTTTAAAAATCAGACCCATTTGATTACAGAAATAAACATTCCAGTCCACTGGTGATTGTCCCTAGATGAATCAAGACTCCAAAGCTTTGCAGTGCCTGCAATTCTGCCTACTTGTTAATAGAGTATAGTTTCTCTTCCATCAGTAGAAAATAGCTTTTGGGAATGAGCTAGAGTCTCAAAAAGAGGCTACATCTGAACATAAATAAATGGTGAGGAATTTTAGAAGAAAATGAGAGAAAAAGTGTGTGAAATTATTTTTTTTTCCTCCCAAACAGCTTCAAAGTAAAGTTCTGCTTAAAGGCAGATGGCAAAGGAAAGCTCCCGAACTCACTCAGTAAGTTCTGCTCATTTAAAAATTGGAAGTCTTGTTGCACTGTTTGCAGAAAAGAGCACTGGTCATTGTCATTTTCATGACAAACAGCTGGATGCCCTTTGCAGCCACTGCTGCCACTTGGGTGGCACGTACATCTATGGGACTCTTCAGCAGGCTTTTTTGGCTGTAGTGGTGTAGAAGCCATTTAACCATATCTGAGACTTTAAACATATGTTCAGCTATGTGGTTAACCAGTCTTGGAAAGCCCTTTGTGTTTTACAGAATTTCCAGTAACTCTCATTGAGGGGAATTTCAGACAAGAATATTCAAGTATGTGCATTGCCAGGCCTGAGAGATACAGACAAGCCACAGGGAACTTGTCACATCCTGTTGAGATCATGACTTTCTGATTGATAGCAGTGACTTTTTTCACCAGATTCTCAGATCAGAATCAGGAAAAGATTGTTTCAAACCAGTGTTTAAGTTGTCTCCAGGAGATTTTTTAGTGTGGCAAGCAGACTGCTGCAATCAGGTTTTGTCTACTCATTGCAGATTCTTTTCCTTATTTTCTGTGGCACATACAGAGGTGGTGTGATTTTGGAAGGTTCATACGAATATCTGTTATGTATTATAAGTTTTATTGTCTATATCAGATATCTCAAGTAATTAGATTAGCCATAGTATTTAAAAATACAAATGCTATGTGCAAGATTGTTTTAAGTTTTCTAGGGGAAAAAATTCTAACTTTAGTTCTTGCAGTTCTACAGCAATTACAAATTACAAAAGTATCTGTGTTCTTAGATATTTCCAGTGTTTAAGGAAAAAGCAGAATCCAATTTAGGACAGCAGCAGTGCTTGAGAACTAATGTAGTGACAGATTTTACATGGAAGGAACTGGAGGTTTTAAGAGGGGCAAGCACTAGGTTTGTGTTGTAGTTGAAATGAGTGTCAGCTCAATTTCTGAGGGAATTCTGCAATGTGTTTAATGGAATGAAATATCCCTTACCCAAACCCTTTGGCTTGGCCAGATTTCCAGGTGGAGCTGCTGCTGGACAAGCTGAAGCAGAAAGGAGCTATCAGGAGAGCTCTGTTTCTGCACAGCAGACAGCCCAGCCACTCCAAGAACATGACAATTACAAAGGGGGGCAAAATGAACTGCGAGGAACTCGATGCCTTCTTGAGGGTAAGTAGCCATTCATGTTTTAGGCAAATAATTTTTGGTGCTTTGTGTGTTACAAGTTCGTTGTGTTAGGTTTAAACAAAAAAAGGCCAGAAAATATGCTAGAGAAATTTTGTTTTCAGTGGATGGACCTGAAATTACTAAAACTATACATCTGTCCTGAATTACTGCTGTCACAGCATGAATGATGAATCTTCTTGTGACTAAGGTCCTGGTTCTTAAATGCATTGGAAATTCAATTCAGAACTTTCTTCTGGACCTCTTGGATAAGTCATCCAGGCACCAAATTAGTTATAATTTCCAAGGAACATGAAAGTCCATAAGCAGAGGTTGTCCCCTCTACTTTAAAGATTAAAAATTGAAGAAAAATGTGGACCTGCAACTGACAAGCCAAAATAAGCAAATAGCAGAGGAGATGGAGAAAGTTGAAGTACTAAGCTTGCTTTTTCTCAGTCTTTCTGCATTCATCCCCACAAGTGTGAACAGATGCTAACACAATTTAAAAGTTTTAATCAGTAGAAGAAACATTGTGTGTAGCTATGTAAGTTCTATGCAGCTCAGATTTATCTCTGAGCACTGGTAAATCAAAAATTAACAATACTTGCTTCCTGCTAAAAAAACCCAAATAAAAATGCTTGCAGTCATTAGGGATTCACAGAGGGTAGGTAATACTTTCTTTGGCCTGATTTTTGTGAGTGGGTTATATACAGAATTAGACATCTCAGACCACAGGGTTAGTAAAGATTTAGCACGTTTCCACCTGATCTTTTAATAAAGAAAGTAATGACACATGACCTATGTGAAATGATCAAAAATGGGGTGTGAAACCAGTTTAAAACTATAGGTAATCAATAAGTTTCTGCCCATAGAAGACATCTTCTGAAATAAGATCCTGAAGTGAGCTGTGCTAGAGTCAGTAGTTTTCATTACTCTCAGAAATGAAGCAGAGTTTACACTGAGCAAATCTGTGGCAAATGTAAAGCTAAGAGATGGTTTGGAAGGCAAACCATCTCTTAGCTTCTCTGAAAGGCAGGATCAACATTTGATAAGCAGAATGATTTCAAATGAACAACATGAAAGTCAGCAACTTCCAAGTGCCAAGTAATAATTTCAGGAAGGAAAAATTGGAAGTCCAAAGATGTGTATCTGTGAGGGATCTTAGAAGCAGACTGAGGTTGGTCTGACAGGAAAGAGCAGAGCTGTGTAGCCTTTAGGCTCCTTGTTACTGGATTTCCATGACTTAATATTTCTGTATGCTCCAGTTTTCCATGTTTTAAACAGGCATGTTACTGCTAAAATTGTGCAGGTTTTCTGACAAGAGATTTTTCTGCTTTGAAAAGAGCTCGGAAGTTTTAATGTTTTGGCCTGTCGACTACATTTGAATTGTGATTGAAACTTTGGTTTCCTCAGGATGAATCTGAGTTCAGAGACAAGCTGACTCCCATTACTATTTTCATGGAATATCGTCTGGACTACAGGACAGCTGCAGATGCAACAGGATTGCACCCTATCCTCAACCAGTTCACTCCTGCTAACATGAGCAGACAGGTACACTGCTTACACAGCCTGGGATGAGAGAACTCAGAACACTGTTCATTTTAGGGAGAAAATCAGTTAGAGTACTCCTGGAAGTGTTAATATTGAAGGCTATCATCCATTCTCATACTGTGCTGCTCTATGGACATTATGTTTTGCCCTGTAGTTCTATCAAGGTAATATAAATAGTTTTTCTACTTCTGCCCTTTTTTACGAATTTTTACACTTGTTTGTAAAGAGCATTAATCCCTTAATATGAAGGGATTATTCAAACTATGGAAAGATGGTTAAAGTTAAGTCCTAGAACTGCAGTAGGGCAGGATAAGGCACAGTGTCCCCCACATATAAAAACTCATTTGTTCTCTTCTGAGACTAATGACATGAAAACATTTCATTACCAGCTATGTGGAATTATTTTTAATGTGCTGGTGAAGCAGTATTATTGAAAATGTATGTTAGAACAGATGAAGGAATTATTACAACAGTATGTGTTTGATTTTTCCATAGGCACATATCCTGCTGGATTGTGGGGATGATAATATCTGCAAACCAAAGCTGGAGGTGTCAGTAGAAAGGTAAATACCTGACAAAAAATGCAAGGAAAAGCAATTTCCCGACTTGAAGTCTAAAGATCAGTAGCTGGTAATACTTTTGTTTAAGGGATGTGTTGAAATAAGCAGGACCCTCATTGTGTGCAATCTGAACTCAGGCTTATATGCTTTAATGAAAACCTATTTTCTGCTTTGGAACCTAATGTCTTTACCATGCAATGCACTACTCCCACTCCCACCCCAGCCTCCACTCTAAGTAGGACATATTTATTTATTTATTTGCTAAGCTGGACGTGTATAGTGAGAATAAACCTCTGCTAGCTGCCATTGTATCTCTATTCTGTTGTTTAATATCAGATAGACATGTGAAAAAGTGGTTTTATCCAGCAAGGGGAGGAGTAGGGCTCTCTTGTCGCATGTATGAAAAAAAAAATTGTGTTGGTATTGGCAATGTCTTTTATCAAACCTGGAAAAAAGAAACAAGTTTTCAGTGGTAGTTTGTTAATGCTTCTGAGCTTTTTTTTTACTTTGTGTGGCCTAAAACCTCTCTTACTGTATTATCTCAATCTGTTTTTTAATGCCTTGTAGCCATAGGCACATAGTATGTAGGTAGGACACTTCACAAGCACTAATTCATGCCAACACCTCAGTAACATTTGACATCAGTGCAGATACCCTGATGCATGCTTGTAGTTGGTGAAATGAAAATACATCGTTTGCTAAGATAATCTCTTTGTGTCTGAACCAAAGGTATTGCACGGGTCTTGGCTCTATTTTGTGTAGCTGAGCCTTCCCTTGAGTTTTGTTATAAATATGTGCTTGTACCTCTGCAAAGTTGGCCTGTAATCCAAAATGTGCACAGGGATTTAGCTGCCCATCATGGTTTGTTCCTTGTGAGAAAAAGGTGTTTGTGGTTTTTTGTTTTGTGGTTTTACAGGCAAGATTCTTATAAAAGAACGTATACTTGCTCCATTTGTTATTATAGACACAGGGTTTTTTAAAAGTACCTTAGAGCTCTCCTGGCACTCCTGAAACAAAGGCACTGCCTCCAGATTTCTCCACTGTCTTTCTGAAATTTCAAATGTCTCCTGTTTCTCCAAGTCCAGCCACTTCCATGCAATCTGAAACCCGAATGCAGAACTCGCTTTCATTCTGTTTTCTTGCAGTGATCAGAAGCAGATCTACATCGGTGATGACAATCCCCTGACCCTGATTGTCAGTGCTCAGAACCAGGGGGAGGGAGCCTATGAAGCAGAACTCTTCGTCCTTGTTCCTCCCCAAGCAGATTTCATCGGGGTTGTTCGCAACAACGAGGTAAAATTCCAGCTGCTTTTGAGGAGTCGTATTTCAGCTGCTGCTCTGGAAATCTCTAGTGGCTTCTGTTATTTCAGTCTTAGGGCAAAGCCCTGAAAAAGTGATCAGTTTTTTCAAAGCCCCTCTTTTTTATAACCTTGAAAACAGGTCTGTCTTGTATCAAAAATATTTGTTTCCTTGGAGACTTCCATACTCAGATTATATTTCATTTTATTATGTGACTGAGAAATGATATTAAAATTAATACAGCATATCTAGGACTTCTCTCCAGACTTTCATCCAGGTGCTCAGATGTAAAGAATGACATTCCTTGGTGTTTCTTTCTGGTTTGTTGCAGGATTTGGCCAGACTGTCATGTGCTTTTAAAACAGAGAATCAGACTCGCATGGTAGTTTGTGACCTGGGCAATCCCATGAAAGCAGGGACTAAGGTAAGCTTTGGTCCAACAGGTGTCTGGTAGCTCACCCAGGGGGCAGGTGGCATTTTCCTTAATCACAGCAGTGTTTGGGCAGGAAGTTTTCTCCCAGGAATTTAAGATTAGACCTGGCATTTAGCTGCCCACGTTTGGTTAGTACAGAGGTAGTTGGTTTTAACTTTTCAGCTAAATTAAAGGCTGGAAGGAGTGTTCATGAGTTTTGTGATGCAAATCAAAAGGAGTCATTCATTAAATAGTGAAATTAATGGACTTTCATCCCTCATGAATTTTTTATATTTATCTGATATGTATTTTTTAGGATATAATCAAGAGCTAGCTCTCAACATTTCTCACTTAGTTCTCTTTTCTGCCTACTTTCACGAGGAAGGACAGAGTTTTGTCTAACTGAAACCTTTACAATTCCACCAAATGTAGCTGAAATTGGAAGAATTAAAAAAATTGTTAGTGTGGCAGATTTTAAGGTGATATGACATAGTAACTCTTATTTTCTGAGGAAATGAAGTGAAAATCAGTCACAATTATAAAAATTTCATTATGCTTTTCTTCCAAGAGCCATCTCATATAGACGAGTGAATGCTATTTCCAATGTCTTTTGGAGTGTATCAACCTGAACTGCACAGATGTTAAAGCAAATATGAGTTGACTTAGACCAAACCTTGAAATTAACTTTGTATATTTAATGTGTTCCCTGCTCTTTAGATTACAATATTTTTTGTAATGCCAGGGGTGGCTCAGTTATGTGTAGAAATGGCTGAAGTAAGGGTGGGGAGCACAATGCAATCCTTATTTTGTATTTTATGGCAGTGATGCCTTGGCTGTAATCTAAAGAGAGGGCAGTGCATTTCCAGCCTGGATGAACTGGACAACTTGAATTTGCCAGTTCTGTGTGTTCTCTCATCACCAGGAGTCTCAAGCAATTTCACTGTAGCCTAATGGCATTGAGAAGCTTTTATTGTGTGTTTTGTTGTGCTTCCAACTGAACCACAGTGGGTTTTTTTTTTTCTCCCAGCTCTTAGCTGGCCTGCGTTTCAGCGTGCACCAGCAGTCTGAGATGGACACCTCTGTCAAGTTTGACTTGCAAATCCGGAGGTATGGAAATCTCTGAGTGTCATTGTGTTTGAGGGTCCCCAGGATGAGGGAAGAGATGAGAATCTTGACTTCATGTTTCAGAAGGATTTATTATATTATGATATTATATTATATTGAAATGCTATACTAAAACTATACTAAAAAGAATATAGAGAATAGGATCCATCAGAAAGCTAGAAAGGACTGGAAAGGAATGAATAATAAAAAACTCATGACAGACAGAGTCTGACACAGTTGGACCATGATTGGTCATTAAGTAGAAACAACTCACATGGATCAATCAAAGATGCACCTGTTGCATTCCACAGCAGCAGATAGTTATTGTTTTTCTTTTCCTCTGAGGCTTCTCAGCCTCTCAGGAGAAAAAATTCTGGCAAAGGGATTTTCATAAAATATCGTGGTGACATCTGAGGATGAACCTTACCTGGGAGAGGACACACACAGTAAACAGAATGCAAACCACTCAGTATCACTCTGGCCTAATTCTCTTGTCTTTGCCTTGTAATGGCTTGAAAAATAACCATGCTGAGTTAGGTTTCCTAAAATACAGGAAAAATTAAGAGGATTTGTGCGTGCATATCGTTGTGCTCTGCTGACACTTGTGGTGCCACAGAATTACTTTGGGTTTATTGCCCTCTTTTAAAACTGGTGCTTGAACTCTGAATTCCTTCTGATGTAAAACCAGAACTTCATGTATTTAGAGGAGGAGAGTCTTTCAGGGCAGGCAGTGTATGGGGCAGTCAGAGCAGAAGCAACCTGCAGTGAACCATCAGCCAGCCTGAAAACTAAATGGAACAAAACAGTGTTCCTATTAATTATCAGATGAGCACTGTCATATAAATCTGATATATAAATCTGAATTTGTAACTTCTGGAGATGATATTTAAGGTTGGAAATGTGATCATTAGGAGTATCTTTACCAAATACAGTTTTATGTTGTTTTTAATGGACAGTACGAATACACCTGGTTTGTTTTTTCCCTGTGGTGGATCAAAACCATTTTTTTTTCCATTTAGGGCTTTATTTTTTTAATGTAGTAAATAAATTAATCTCATCCACATATGCATTTGTCATCTATGGGAATTAGGAAAGATTAAAGCTGCCGTTCTATTTTAATGATGGAGTGTTTTGCCATGCCAATCAAAGGCCTTGGCACATGAAATATCTCTTTGATCTCCCACTGCTGTGTGTTGGGTTTTCCCCTTCTCCATCAGCTGGTAAGGTGTGCCCGTGGCATGGGACTGTTCCCTGCAGAAAGTGATCTGCTCTGGGGTGTCTGTCACCTTCCTTAGGCTAGCAGCAGTCACAGCTGCTGTCACGGGGTCAGAAACAGTCAGGGAGGTTGCTCAAGTCATGCTTGTCTCCTGATGGAAGAGAAGGGAAGTTCCTGTCGTGTTTCAGGCCTTTTATGGAAGAAAATTCCTTCCATGGCTCGTGGGTGCAAGTGGTGCCATGGAGCACAGTAATCACAGTTCACAGTGACAGGCATCACCGGGGGATTATCTGGGACAGCTTTTAAGGATCACACTGCTTGTCTTAAACTCACAAAGCTACATCTCCAGTGCTGGCCCAGCTCCCAGCAGAGCAGGTCTAGTCTCTGAAAGAGTGAGGTATTTACAGGTCAGGAGGAGAGCACTGCTGCAGGTGATTGTTGATTACAGCAGCAGTGAAGAATGGTGAGAAGATTCAGGATTCTTTGTAAAGGAAAATGTTTGGTTAGGGGGAGAGAATAATGAGATGTGTCGAAGGAGATCAAGAGTCTGCTCCCAGCACACTTTGAGGGGGGAGTGTTCCCTGTATTTTCTTACAGGACAGCTGTAGAACAGAGTCAGCATTAACTCTGTGTCCTCCACCAACCTCTCCCTGCTGGGGCTCCCCCAGACTCTGCACAGGGTGAGGCTCCATGCGTTTAGGTGACAGCTTGCTGCACTCTGGTCCTTAGCTTTTTAGCAATTGTGCTTTCCTACAGGGGCTCAGGAGTCATCCTATGTTAAATACAGTTACTTTCAACTGTGGAGAGTTTTTTAATTAAACACTTTGCTTATTTCATTTAAGAATTTACCTTTTATTTTCCCTGCAGTTCCAACCTGTATGACAACCTGAGCCCAGTAGCATATTATCAGGCTGACCTTGCTATTTCAGCAGCTGTTGAAATTAGAGGGTAAGCAATACTATTTTAATAAACACTTTTAAGGAGCTCTGCACATTTGCTTCTTTATATTCACTGAACTTCCTTTCAGGTCTGCATAAGTTTTCAGGAAGGTTTAGGGAATTTTTAATCACAATATGTTTTTCTCTAGCCAGAGACTAAGAAAACTTTTTGGACTTTTGGGTCTTAAATAATTACAAAATTTATTCCAAAAAGGAATCCTGTGCCTCCATTACTAGAGATATTTTTTAGAAGAAGAAAAAAATCACCGCTCTTGTTTGTAGTTTTACATTTCTGCAGGTTACTTTTCTCCTTCACAAACTGACTGGGGTTTTATCTGAAAACCTCTGAAACCAAAGTTGCAGATTCTATAGAATTTAAGTTTGTAATGTCCTCACCTTCAGTCTGAAGCATAGTAGTAATATGTAATGACTTGGTTGCTCCATCACCTCTACTTCCCCCCTAAAAGTCCTCTTGCTTAACCAGTTAACTTGGATTCCTGAGTCATAATTTTTTTAATTTTCCACGACATTCATTATTGTGAGGAATTTGTTCAGTATCTGAGAGGTGGGGCATGGCACACTTGGAAAAGCATGATTGGTATCTTCACTGCTTTCAGGGCTGAATTACTCTTAGGACTGTACTGCTAAGGCTCTACAGCATCAATATTTCTCATTATCATAATATTTCACACTGGTTTTTTTTTGGATGACATGAGTGTCCTTTATCTTTTTTTAACGTAGAGAACAGAACTGAACATTTAATATTTAAACCACTTCTATTCTTTCAGGTCCTATGTAGAGGATGAGGAAGTGGAGATTGCATTTTAAGCATGTTGTTTTTTTTTCCTTTAGATATTCTAGAGAATCACATTTATTTTTTCATCCTTGCTAATAACAACTCCTTTGCTCTGCTGTTTAGTGTGTCGTCCCCTGATCACATATTCCTTCCTATTGCAAACTGGCAGCCAAAGGAGAATCCTGAAACAGAAGATGATATTGGGCCTCTAGTTCAGCACATCTATGAGGTGTGGAATTACTGCTGGTTTCTGTGACATGGTTCTATGATAAATGAAAATAAATCTTTTGGTGTAGCTTTACTCTGGAGTAAATTATGATTTTCTTTTTCTTTTGTCTTGTATGTAAGGAGAGATTTTATTTTTTTAATGCTGGGCCAATAACTGGTATATCTAAGAAAGGGTTGGAGTGCCTGCAATTAGTGTGACAGGGGTTGATTACCTACATAACTACACATATTTTATTTTATTGCCTTTTGAAATCTAGATGAAACATTTGCAGTAATGTGAGCTCAGGCAGTGGCTTAAGGCTGCTAATTATTGTACTCTATCTGTTCTGAATCACTACCCTGAAGCCTTTTGCTGTGAAAAAAATTAAGTATTTAAAATTTCCTTTAAAGAATTACCACATATTTAATCTAGATTGTGTAATTAAGCAAAACTTACCGAGAGAGTTGTGTGAATATTAATAGTTAAAAGTTTTACCACTTTTAGGTAAAGTTTTGATGCTGTGGCCATAAGTGGTTGGGGGCGGGGGTAGTGGCAGTATCACATTTGTGGCTCAAATATAAAGTAATAGTTATGTGCACATTAACAGAGAGAGTAGCATTATTTTTTTTACATCTGTAAATTTTATTTTCATAATCAGCTGAGAAACAATGGCCCAAGTGCATTCAGCAAGGTGATGATGACTCTGCAGTGGCCTTACAAATATAAAAACAACACGCTGCTGTACATTGTGCAGTATGAAATTGATGGTCCCATGAACTGCACTTCTGACATGGAAATCAACCCACTGAAAATTAAGGTAAGCAGGACTTTCCCTTTGAGTGGAATGAAGTGTGTCTGGTTGTTTTGTAAGTTCTCAAAATAGCCAAATCCCTGAGAATATGACAAACTGAGATAGTTTTTCATCTGTGGCTGACAAATAAGTCTACACTTTTCCACACTACCTGTCAGTGTATATAGCAGGTGAAATAAAAGGTAAACAGCAGCTGAAAATTGTCAACTCAAAGATCAATTTGTCTTGTTTCTTTTTATTGTGGGGTTTTTTTCTTTTTTTTTTTTTTTTTTAGCTTCAAGGCTGTATACGAGTTCTAAGTCCAAAGAAACAGAATTATAATGAATGTGGTCATGAGCTAAAACCAGATGCTCCTGGACTCTTTATGTAAATTTTCTGGGGTTTGTTTCTTGGAAGAAAATGGTATTATTTTTTTATATTACATTTTATCTATGTATCCAATTGGATAAAATTCTTCCAATTTGGGTGAATTTATCTATTGGTCTATCCAAAGGTCACAAAGGACAATAGGGGTTAGCTATCACTGCCACCAAAACATGGGATTTACAGAGCAGAAGAAACTTTTTTTTCCTGGGCTGGACTAGGCAAAGAAACACCAGATAAAACCCATCAAGTTGAATTGAGGAGTTGATTTCTAGGATAGTTTAGAACAAGCAATAAAAGTCAGTGTGTTAGTTCAAGAAGAAATCAGTATGTTAGTTCAAGAAGAAATCAGTATGTTAGTTCAAGAAAATGTCAGTATGTTAGTTCAAGAGCAAAAAAAGGACTGAGGGAAGATATTCAATGTATAGAACAACAAAGAATGCTTGTGTATCTTTGATAACCAAAAAGCAGCTTCAGTGAATATGTAAGTACAAAGTTCCTGTGCTTCTGCTCTATGACTTGCAGTGATTTATTTTCAGCCAGGGTCTGAAGAATAGCTAGGAGAGAAAGAGAGAAACTTGCAGTTAGGTATTTTCTTGTCCTTAAGCTTGAAGTCTGCAATATACTGAGTCATTGTTTGTGTTCCCTTGGTGTGTGCTAGATTTCTGCTTCCAAGGACGATGACAGGAATGAAACCCTTGGCAGGGAGGATCACCGTGAGCACCGCGTCAGCCGCAGGGATTTGCCTGCCGTGGAGGGGGACGTGCACACTCTGGTGAGCTCCCAGCACTGAGCTGCTGACACCACACCTGACAGTCCTTAAAAGCAAATGTGAGGAAGATTTTTTCCTCCCTAAACATGACTGGAAAAAAATCTCTACTAGGAAATTAACATATTACCATATCACTGTCTCTGTAACTGCAAGCTGTAAGTAATTATCCAATACTGGAGGTAATTCAATGTATTTTAATAGTTTATGGTGCTTTGCCAGTGTAGGTATATGGGTAAAGTAATGCCATTAAGGACTTTTCAAATATTTTCATACTTGGAACATCCTTCCTATTTTTATACACAGGGCTGTGGAACTGCTGACTGTTTAAAGATTGTCTGTCAGGTTGGCCACCTGGAGAGGGGAAAGAGTGCAATATTGTATTTAAAATCACGCCTTTGGACCCAAACTTTCATGAATGTAAGTGACTGGGAATATTCTGTCGCTGCTTCTGAAACAGTAAAAGTGATTTTTGAACCCACATGCAATACTAATTTTGTTTCTCTTACACAGAAAGAAAATCAGAATCATTCCTACTCTCTCAAATCATCTGCTTCCTTCAGTGTTATAGAGTTCCCTTATAAGAACCTTTCCTTTGAAGATATTCACAATTCTACAGTTGTAAGTCATTTGCATCCAGCCTGAGTTACCATATACAATCACATCAAAATCAGTGCAAAGAAAATTATTGTTGAATAACATTGTTATGGTTTGGTATAATTTTAATTTTATCAGCTATTTGTTTCATGTATTTATTTCAGTTGAGGGTAAAGCACATTCAGTTGAGGGTAAAACAGACTGAAGCTGACAATATTTGTGGCTTGAAAGACTTAATTGAAAATGAAAAAAATGATGGTGAACAGTCCTTGTGTTCCTGTTAATGCCATTGTTGTTAGAGAAATATTTTAGTTGAAATTTGTTTTCAACTGTAGTAGCACTTGCAGCTTGAATAATGAACTTTCATTGGATTATATAAAGCACTATATATGAACTTTATATATGTGAGGGTGGAGCAAAAAGACCTTCTGTGCCCCAGGGGGTTTCAAAGGGAAAGGAGACAGGGTGCAAAGAGAAAGGAAGATATAGGCCATTTGTTTGGACTGCCACATTGAGAGTTTTTGGTAAGCATTATAGGATTAAGAGATCTTAAGGAAAAGGCAGAAAATGATTGTGATTAACTCATTTTTGAATATGGTTTCTAAAGCCTATTATTAGCTGGGGCTTTTTTCTCTCAAGCCTTGTGGAGTTGATTTTTTGTTTCAAAGTATACTGAATATACACTAAAAAGAGATTCCTTTGAAAAAAAAAAAAAAAAGGAAAAGCCCTTACTTATCTTTCTCTAATTCCAAAATATTTCCACATTCCTACAGTTTTTTGAAAATCATCAAGAATTACAGAAGACATGTTGCCGTGTTATCACTGACTGCAAAAGGGCAAACCCAGGCAAAACAATCCCCAACCCCTTACTATAATTTAATTTTAAAATCCTATTAAATTTGGGTCAGTGAAGTCTTTATGTCACCAAGAATCTATGGCTTTTGATTCATTCTGGAGAGAAAAAGTAATTTATACTGGATTAAGATTATAATCATGATAGGATTACGGTATACAAGATTCAAACTGCATGGATGAACTCAGCATATCACTGCGGTGCAAAATGTGATTTATTGTGTTTTTCTATCAGGTTGCTACAAATATTACGTGGGGCATTCAGCCACAGCCCATGCCTGTGCCAGTGTGGGTTATCATTTTGGCCGTCCTAGCAGGGTTACTGCTCCTGGCTGTTCTAGTGTTTGTCATGTACAGGGTAAGTTCTGTGTCTGGGGGTTTTGTATCATTTGCTTTTCCCTACTAGTGATGTATTATTTCATACAGTACTAGCACTTTGCAGAAATGCCTTGATCATCTGAATCAGTTAAGTTTTTGATAGTGATGTATTATTTCATACAGTACTAGCACTTTGCAGAAATGCCCTTGCTCCCCTGATCATCCGAATCAGTTAAGTTTTTGGAATAACTGTAAAAGCTTTTCAGCTTTGTCAGGAAGAGGCTGAAAAAAAGAGCATGTCTGTGATGGTGCTGAACTCAGTTTAAGTTTTCAACTGATATTTACTGGAGGTCAAAACTGAGGGACGAGAGTGAAAAGACAGCTTAATCAGTTAAGATCTGATCATGAAGGAAAGAAAAAGGATGTGTGTATGTTTTGCAAGTCACAATGCAATTTCTTAATTGTTCTCTGAACCACAGATGGGCTTTTTCAAACGAGTGAGGCCACCTCAGGAAGAACAAGAAAGAGAGCAACTGCAACCGCATGAGAACGGGGAGGGAACATCAGAAGCCTAAGCAGAGTTTTATCTGTAAGACATTCTGAAATGTACACTTGCCTGCATCTTGGTTACAAATACTGGCTTCCCCCTCCATGAGCAAACCCTCACCACTGCAGAGCTGCTGGTCTCAGAAGGCTTCAGCACGTGCAAAACAAGGGCAAAACACTTCAACCTCCCTCCTGCATTAACCCCTTCCTGCCTGCCACTAACACATCCACACTGACCCCGAGGGACAAACTCCAGGGACAGCAGAGCTGGGATTCTGCTTGCTGGGACACAGGACGCATCATCTTCTCTGGTTCATGTACTGACTTGACTCTCCATGAATTGCTACGCAGATTCTGCATTTGCCCTTGGAGCCAACAGCCTCCGGAGGTGCTGGCTGGATTCTGTGGTTGGTTTTGGTTGGAGCACACTACATTTCATCGCCTAGCTCTTGAAAGTCAATTGCACAAAAAAAAAAAAAAGAATGTAGCTTGTTTTACAGTACTGAAGAATGTTCTTTACCCATTAGCTCTGATGATGATTTTTTTTTTCTCCTGCTCAAGAAATAGGAAATATTCAGTGGAATCGTTCACAGCTGACACCGGTTCCCCTGCCTGCTCAGTCATGTGTCTTGTGGTTTCTCTCTAGACCTTACAAATACTGTTCTCCATGTCCTGGGTCTCTTACTGTAGGGACTGAGCCTGCAAGCACCAAGTGAGGGATAGAAATCTGGGGCTGATGTATTTTCTGTGGGACTTGGGGAAAAGATTCAGGGCAAGATCCCAAGACTCTGCTGTGTATTTCCACAGTGCAGGATCCAGGTGTTCCACAGAGTTCTTGGCACCATGGATGCATTCATGCCCTGCCAGGGACAAGGTGCTGGGCTGTGGCTGCCAACAGGCGTGTCTGAGAAAACCCTTGATGTCCACAAGTCAAACCTATGCAGGGTTTGAGGTGAAGGCTGTAAATTAGTTGGATTGTATTTTGGTTTCTAGCAGAACCCTGGAGGGACGCTGTGTGACAGGTTACCTGGTGAAGCTGTTAATGCTCACTTTCCCGCTTGACCATGCCCAGGTGCAGGATGGAATGACACAGGGGCTGTTCAGACCAGTCTCTCTGCCAGCCACATCCATGGATCTGGATTACACCCGCACTTTAGCCACACTCACACCTCCCTCACCTCCTGCCCTCAGAAACAGGGAGTCAAATGAAGCAGGGAAGAGCTGGCAGTGCACAAGGGTTCAAAAAGTAAAGGTTGATTCAGCTTGTTTCACTTCACTCATTCATTGTTTCATTGGCTTGTCTAATTTGATTCATTCATTCTTTCAGGCCCTGCATGTTTCATTGCACAAGGCATTTCATTGCACAAGACATTTCATTATGTTCAATGCATTTCATTACCAGAAAAGACACTAAGAATCTTGATTCATTGCTGGTTTTTGAACATACCAAAAGGTCAGTGGTTTAAAGCCACACTTTTACATCACTCTCAGCTTATTTCCCTCACTGTTGGTGTAGTAAAAGGAAGTTGGTTGTTCAGCTTGCAACCACAAGCTGCACGGATTCTACAGAGGACATACCTGAACCATTACTGAGGTGCCTTCTATGAGATGTGTTTATTCTCTTTTCCAAGACTTCTACGTATTTTCTGTGGGACTTGGGGAAAAGATTCAGGGCAAGATCCCAAGACTCTGCTGTGTATTTCCACAGTGCAGGATCCAGGTGTTCCACAGAGTTCTTGGCACCATGGATGCATTCATGCCCTGCCAGGGACAAGGTGCTGGGCTGTGGCTGCCAACAGGCGTGTCTGAGAAAACCCTTGATGTCCACAAGTCAAACCTATGCAGGGTTTGAGGTGAAGGCTGTAAATTAGTTGGATTGTATTTTGGTTTCTAGCAGAACCCTGGAGGGACGCTGTGTGACAGGTTACCTGGTGAAGCTGTTAATGCTCACTTTCCCGCTTGACCATGCCCAGGTGCAGGATGGAATGACACAGGGGCTGTTCAGACCAGTCTCTCTGCCAGCCACATCCATGGATCTGGATTACACCCGCACTTTAGCCACACTCACACCTCCCTCACCTCCTGCCCTCAGAAACAGGGAGTCAAATGAAGCAGGGAAGAGCTGGCAGTGCACAAGGGTTCAAAAAGTAAAGGTTGATTCAGCTTGTTTCACTTCACTCATTCATTGTTTCATTGGCTTGTCTAATTTGATTCATTCATTGTTTCAGGCCCTGCATGTTTCATTGCACAAGGCATTTCATTGCACAAGACATTTCATTATGTTCAATGCATTTCATTACCAGAAAAGACACTAAGAATCTTGATTCATTGCTGGTTTTTGAACATACCAAAAGGTCAGTGGTTTAAAGCCACACTTTTACATCACTCTCAGCTTATTTCCCTCACTGTTGGTGTAGTAAAAGGAAGCTTCTTACACTGATTGAGAGAAGAGCATTGTCTATGCATTTCAGTGGACAAGGAACTGCAGAGCAGGAGGTTGTTCAGCTTGCAACCACAAGCTGCACGGATTCTACAGAGGACATACCTGAACCATTACTGAGGTGCCTTCTATGAGATGTGTTTATTCTCTTTTCCAAGACTTCTACTGTACTTACACCAGTGAGATTTCTATGTAGACAAGTTCTTGAAAGGGCAAAAGCTCTGGTTTGGTTTTGTACCTTGGGGTTTTTGTCCACAGCTGCATCTCCCCCATAAATACAGCAGTACCCACTAAACCCAGAATTTTCTGAAATGGGCAGTTTGTTTCAACTCTGATTTCTGCACCCTTTCAGAGGTTTAAAATCCACCAATGGCTTTTGTTGTTAAGTCCATTCTTACTCGCTGATCCGTGATGGCATCTGAGTCCTTCAGGGAGAGAGCACTGAGGCTGGGGGGCCAGTATGTTCGCCAGATATAGGCTTGCATATTTATCCATTTACATGGGTTGGATTTAGACTGTTTGTTTAGATAAAATTAGTTTACACAAAAGGGTATAGGGCTATGATTCCGCTTTCACTGAACTTTCGAGGTCTTCAGTGTGGCCAATGTTTGCTTTTGTCCTTATTTTTAGTATTGTTGCTAGTAATGTAGTAGAGAATCAGGAGTCAGGCTTTGATCCTGGCCTCAAAATGTGACTTTGGTAGAGCAGCATTTTCAGTTACTTACACGGGCTTGTGGTTCTCACGCTGTGCCAGCTGATTATCTGTGTGCAAGGAGATTGGTTTTACTCAGCCTTAATCTCAGTAGGGTAAGAGGTTTAAGAGACTGCCAGACAGATTATAGCTCTAATTCCTACGTGTGTGCTTTCATTACATGTACACTCCGTGGTGACTTGAAATTTATTAGACTACTTGCATGTGTAGGCTTTGTTAGGAGGTGAAAAAGAGTATTTTAAAAAAAAAAGCATGGTCAAGATCCCTCCTGCTCACAGGGATGGGATACCATAGCATTGCTAATGTCTGTGCTAACCGCATCCTAATTTTACTGGAAACTCTTTCTGCTGATTTTCAGGATAAGAAGGTACATTTTATTGGTACAACTACTGTAGCTATAGAAAGTATCTTCCATTTTTGAAGTTACATAAAGTAAGACTTATTTAAGTGATTTTTATTTCTTGCCTTCTGCTGGAGAATGAGAACAAATAGTTGCTTCTTCCATGTCCATTAATTTCCAGTTAGATTAAAAGACCACTGCATATGTAAATGGAGTATACAGGTTACTTAGTGAGCATAGATGTAACACCTCAAATTCAATTTAAAGTAGCATTTGTGTTTCAGGGAGATTCCAAATTGGAAATTTTCCTGAATGGGGGTGCAGGAAACTTTTGATAGTGTGTTCTAGATTCAGCAATAAGATTCCAGATTATGTATGTACTTGTGTCAATATAAATTTTATACTGACTTAACAGGCATTGATGTATTCTTGCAGCAAGTACTGTAGAATGATGTCAAAGCTTTTAGAGAAACTTTAGAAAAGGTATTTTAGAATGAAATTAATGCCCTTGAGTCAAAATTGGTATGCACATGGTGCATACTGGAAGCATTTAAAAAATACAAGTACAGTAACAGAGAATTAGCCCTCTTTTGAGAGCTATGTTTCAGGAGCAGACTTTTTATGAATATAAAATCAAGAGCTATGTAATTATTTAGACAAAAAAAAAAAACATTTTTAAAGAGCTATATCTTTTATAATGAAATATGAAATTATGTAAGTGCTCCAGTTTGCAATTAATGCAGCATCTCATGATCAATATTGAAAAGTGATTTATATTACAGACTGCATATTATCTATTACTATGTTTGACAATATTTAGAAAATGTAAAGCAAGGAACCTAATTTATAGGTTTACATTTCTTTCAAGAAACTATGAAATTGTGGAAATAGCTTTTGTTTAAGCATGACTGTAAAGTCAAATACGGGCTATATTTATCAATGTAATTTGAAATCTTTGATTAAGTTTGCTGACATTGCTTGCCAAGTTATCAGGGTTTTTTCTGTTTTAAATCTTGATCTACACATTGATCTCCAATTCTCATAATGCTTGTGGAAACTTTCTGAAATTTACTACGTGTGCTCTTTCTTTATAAAACACTTATTCCAAGCAAAGGTATTAAATATTTAGTTGTTTCTAAACTTGAGTCCATGCTTAAATAGTCTTAAAGGGTATTTTGAAAATGTTTCAGCTATAATCAGCATGTACTTGGTGAAGGAATGATGCTGCACTTAGATTTTTGCAGCATTTGGGTTTGTTGTTGGTTACCCTGACAGAGCCCTGCAGTATTTTTTTCCTACACCCTCCCAGACAGTCTCAGAGCAGCATTACCCTGGTAAAAACCAGTTTTTGTCTTTGGTCCAGACTAACGTGGTCCTTTGAACGTGATTCTTTTGTGTCCAACGCTGCTGGCTGTTAATGAGTTGGGGAAAAAAAAGTATTTTATTACAGAAAAACAGGAATCCAAAAAATAAAAAAGGTGATGGCAGGGCCCAGATGAGACGATTTTGGTTGGTTTCTGAGGTGTGCCGAGCTGTGAGTGCCCCGTTGGCGTGGCCCCTGTCCCAGCCCGATGCCACAGCTGGGATCAGGGTTATTGCTGAGCTCTGCTGACTCCTGTGGGAGCTGAACTCCTTGGTACTGAGTCTTTAGCCTCCAGCCCCAGGTGCAATATGCCATGGTCTGAGCTGGTTCCCTGCCAAGTCCTCTCTCTGCCCGGTTTTGCTGGCCTGAGAAGGGCCGTGGTGTTTTTGTTTTTGCGTGAGGACATGACAGAGCCAGCGTGCTCGCTGGAGGTGATGAGTTAATGCTATTGCAAGTCTTTGATCACCCACATTGGGTGAAGCTTGCTGTATATTCTAAAGTCTATCCACTACTAACTCCTGAGTTCTCCAGAACTGGTACCACCTTCTTTAAGCCCATTGTGGAAAATTTGACTGGAGACTATAGAATACTGGGGTTGAGTCTGTAGTACTACTGCTGTTTCATGTGATTGTGGTATTTAGGTCTATTTTTAATTCCCAATGTGTAGAATTTTAACATAGCACAGGAAATCTAACCTTTCATGCAATGAACTTCTCCAGATGTGCTGCATTAAAGGTGAATAACTCGACCCTTGGCTTTTGCAAAGTAATGGAAGATTTCATGCAGCATTTGCATCTTAAAAAATCCTTGTGCAGGTTTTGCTTTTCTAGTCCATGAAGGAAACCTGTATTTGCTATGACACAAATATGCTGAAAATGTAACATTTTATTTCTTCATAATGGATTTTTTTTGCCTTTTTCTTGTGTTTGCTCGTGCAGTAAATCAGTAGAGCATTATTTGCACAAGCAGAAAATTAACATACTAACGAGAGTGCTGCGATTCATGTTTCTTTGTCATGCAGTAAATACTTGCAGCATAAATGGGAATATTTTCAGTTACCATGAACTTGTTTCAAAGGTCTTCGGTACATTTAAGGAGAGCAATATACATTTGAAGTCACCTTATTTTGTATTAAATTATAAATTGTGCAGAGAAGTGGGTATTGTGGCACAGTAATTTTGTACTGATATGAAATATATAGCTATTATAGCTATGTTTGCTTTTTAACTCATTCTTTTCATCCTAATGCAAATTTGAGTGTTTTTATTAGGTTGTATTTTTCTATGTATATATACAATTTCAAAATACTATGATTGGGTAAACCGAAAAATGTAATTATTGATTTGATTCTGATATTTAGAATTTTGGAATAAAATACCTCTTAATCAACAGAAATTCTGCTGTAGGCTTGTTTTTGGTTTTTTGGTTTTGGTTTTTTTTTTTTTCCCCTTAGGTGTATTTCTTAAAATGCATTTAATTCACCAGAAAATATTTCATAGTATATGTTTGTACTCCACAATTATGTGCTAAGTTCAAAAACCTTACATTTACACAGCTTTTATGTCTGCACCTCAAGTGGCACCTTGAGTCAAAAAATCTTGTAATTACAAGCAAGAAAAATGATCTAGTCACAGACTATATTCTATCACCACAAATCCGATTTCCAACAGAAATTTCTACATACCAGAAATAAATATTTTAGACTTTATAGGTGCCAAATTCCTGTTGAAAATGCTGACATCTTGTCCTCAGGTCAGGAAAATTCTCAGGGAGCTGGAGTTTTTTCCTTTGTTGTATTATTAGTCTAATTTTATCTGAGTGTTACATTTTTTCTGATTACCAGTCATACTCCCCTGTGTGGGTGGGGTGACAATAGTATTTTGTGTCACAATAAAGGCATTCATGAGTGTGTTTTATTGCTAAAACAAACCGTGAGAAGTAAATGTGATTGTGAACACTTCAGAAAAACTCCAAACTAGTGAGTCCCCTGGCTTGCTAGTAGAGAATTTGTTAACCTAAAGAGAAGAGTAATAAAGGAGACAGAAAAGATGAAAATCTGATATTTGTGGTTTAATTAACAACTTCCACAGATGTCACAGTAGCTGTACTTTCACTCTTTGCACACCTGAGTGATGCTTCACTGTGAGTTTTGATCATTAGTTAGCTTGTAAATGCATTGCCAATACATTAACACTTTAGTGCATGTCAGTACATTAATATTTTTACATCGCTGGTTCAGGCATTCTCAAGAACATTGTGAACAATACTTTGAAAAAGTATTTACAGGAACTTCTCATCAATAGATTGTCTGATCTACATAAAGAATTGAGG
This sequence comes from Pyrgilauda ruficollis, assembly GCF_017590135.1. NCBI lineage: Eukaryota > Metazoa > Chordata > Aves > Passeriformes > Passeridae > Pyrgilauda > Pyrgilauda ruficollis. Next base: position 81,230 of record NW_024530044.1, read on the forward strand.
TTAGTGCTGTCAGCTGCTCATCTTCTCACAAGGTATTTCACCTAGAATCAATCTGTCCTGCTGCATCTTCCTGATAAACTCCTGGTGCTGAATTATTACCCCTCTTGACAAACACACAGGACATGCTAAGACTAGGTTTACAGGACACAAAAGCACAACACACACCTTGAAAATGTGAGAAGAATACTGTCAGTCAAATACCCCATTGTAATTTACATTATTTGTAATTTTACATGCAGACCAGGCCTGTGTGGTACTGCTTTTGGGAGTTTTGCAGAGTCCACATAGACTGACATTTCTGTGTCATTTGTGCACACATTTTCAGCCCTGGCAGAACAGCAGATGCCATGTTCAGTGGTTGATGGCAATGGTTGTAATTTGTTTACAGTTTGAAGAGTGTGTAGCAACATTTAAAGACTGCAGGAGTTACTGCTGGACACAGTTCCTCAAGAAAATACTCAGGTAATTAAAACAAATTACCACAAACCTTCATTTCTTTAAAGAAAATTTGTTTAAGAAGAAAATCCTGATTTTGATTATATTTTTGCTGAAATGAATGTTATTGTGTACCCTAATTTTTCCTAGTAATTTTTCTAAATGTAGTACAGACAATTTATTTCCACATGTTATTCCCCCTTTGGAGCCATTTTCAAGAGAGCTTTTATCACACATTTAACAGATTATTTCCCCCCCCCCCCCCCCCCCCCCCCCCCCCCAGAACTTTATAAATGAATAATTGTGCATATCTATATCATCAGCATTAATTTAAAATGTTCCTGCCAAGTTGGTTCAACTATTCCTCTCCAAATAATTTATATCTTGTTAAAAGCTCTTGTCTGCAAACATGTGGGAATGAATTTGTGGTCTGCCACACCCTCAGTCACCAGACAAATTCCTGAACAAAGGAAGCTCAGAGCAGCAGCAGCAGTAGGTTTCCTGTAGGTCCCTTTCTTCCACCTGGGACCACACACAGTTGCAGAGAATCCAAAATTAATTCAGCTCTAAGAGTGGCTGTGCAGGAACAGCCACTTTTCCTTTGCAGTGCCCACATAAAAGGTTGAAATAGGAAGCTGGGTGAGAGGATGTTAATTAAGCAAATAGGCACTGAGCATGTCTGCTAAACTAAAAAGAGAATTTATTTTTTTTGCTTATGAGTTCCTGGAGGAGTTTCACATCAAATAAATGATTGTTTTATTTGTCTGGTTTTTGTGGTTCTTTGCTTTCTTTCAAGAAAAGTCCTGTCAAATGAAAACAGGTTTTCATGGCAAAGGATTTTTTTGGTGCTGATGTGAAGAAAAAAAGAGATTGACAATAAAGAATAATACTGAGAAGTACCTGCTGAGGAGGATGTGCGTTTCCCACTGCAGCATTATCCTACGAGCAGTGACTGTTCCAAAATGGTGCCAATGGACTGTCAGCAACTGCAATAAAAGCAAGTTGTATTTTCTATGTCAATCCCAAATCTATTTCAAGTCATTGTTAATGGCAGTGAAATAATTACATTGTACTGTAAAGAATGAATAGAGGCATAATGAAAAATATATTTTCTTCAGATTTTATAAGAGATATGTTGAAAATATGCACAGTAACCTGTTAATTCTTACTTTCAGCATGGCCAAATTTATACCCTGCTATAGTTTGTGACTCCATTCCTCTGTTTCTCTTGCAATGAAGAAATTTTCTGCAATCTGAAAATAACAAGATTTGGCCTAGTATGTCATAGTGTCTAAAATAAACCATTTACTTGACTGATCTTTGTTTGTAAAAAAGCAATTCAAGTAATTTTATACTTTCCAAGGAAGTTTCTATTCACCATTTCAACATACACTGAAGATTTAGCGTTAACCTGTCCTGTGAGTGCTCACAGAGAATGGGATGTTGGCCCCTCCGGAATCATGGCATGGGCTCACTCATCCCCACCAGTGTGAGACCCCCGTGGGGTGATGCCAGTGTGTGCTCAGCCCCCAGGCACACAGGTGGCTGCCTGCTCTGGGACACTTTGGTTTGTCTGGATGTGCTGCCTTTCCTCGGGTTTGGGGGTTTTTCCAGCCTTATCCGCTGGGAACACCTGCAGTGGTTTTTCCATTACCCTGCCCTGGGCTGTGTGGATACACCCAGCTCCCTCAGCCCCTCCTCATCAGGAGTGTGCTCCAGTGACAGCCTTGAAAACGACATTACATCTCCTGAAGCCTTGATCCTACACACAGCCATCTCTCTGCCTCATGTGCATGTTTATTCCTACCAGCAGTTCCTGATATCCAACATCGTGCTGATCAGCAATACAGAGAATAAAATTTTTTAGCTCTCCTGAACGCATTTTTTTAGAACTAAGGAAGCACATAAGTAAAATTGGAATGTGTGTACACGTGTTTGTGAGGCCAGAGAAGGGCAGCAGAGCTGGGGGAAGGGTCTGGAGTGGGATGAGGAGCAGCTGAGGGAGCCGGGCGTGTTTATTCTGGAGAAAAGGCGGCCCAGGGGAGACCTCACCGCTCCCTGCAAGCACGGAGCAGCCAGACGGGCTCTGCTCCCAAGCAATCAGTGACAGGGCGAGAGGACACACTCTTAAGCTGTGCCAGGGGACGTTTAGGCTGGACATCAGAGTTTTTCCACAGAAAGGGCGATCAGACATCGGAACGGAGAGGTGGCGGAGTCACCATCCCTGCCGGTGTTGAAGGAAAGCCTGGAGGTGGCAGGATCTGCTTGGCACGGTGCTCTTGGGTCACAGGCTGGACTCGGTGACCCCGAAGGCCTTTCCCAGCCCAGCGGGTTCCGTGGGTTCCGTGGCTGGCTGACACCGCGCTTCCCAGAGCGGGGGCGATGCTGCGGCCCCAGCGGGCACTGCCCACGACAGGCCCGGGGGGCGATGCCAGCGCTGCCGCCTCGGAGCGGCGACATCCCGGGCACCCGGGGGAGGTGGCCCCGCTCCGCCCCGCCCCGGCACGTCCGTGGGCGGACGCAGCAGCGCTCTCGCCGCCGCAGAGCCGCCGCCGGGGCCGCGGGTGCGGAGCGCTGCGCTGGCCTCCCGCAATATGCCTCCGCTGCCCGCGGGCTGCTCGCCATGCCGGGCACCTGCGGGCGCCTCTCCGCGCTGCTCCCGGGGCTGGCGGCCGCGCTGCTGCCGATGAGGATGATGATGATGGTGATGATGATGATGGGGCGGCCGGCCGCCGCCGCCGCCGCCACCCGCCCGCAGCAGCAGCGAGCGGCGCTGCCCGGGGGCGCCCCCGCCGCGGCATCAGGTACCGAACCCTCCCCTGCACCCGGTACCGACTTCATTCCTGCGTCAGGTACCGAACCCTTCCCTGCATCCGGTACCGACCCCATCCTTGTGTCCGGTACCGACCCCTTCCCGGCGTCAGGTGCCGACTCCATCCCTGCATCAGGTACCAAACCTTCCCCTGCATCCGGTACCGACTTTATCCCGGCATCCGGTACTGACCCCATCCCTGCATAAGGTACCGACTTCATCCCTGCATCCGGTACCGACGCCTCCTCTGCATCCACGTCCCCTCCCTGCGGGATGGCTGCTCTCCCCATCCCGGGCTCCGCTCGCCCCGGGAGCCCCAAAAGGCTCCAGCGGTGGGGCTGGAGCGCGATCCGTGTTGGGAGCCCGCGGGTGTGAGTGCAGCCGCCGGGAGCGGCGCTGACCCGCACCTCGGGCCACACAAGCCTGGCCTTGGCTAGCCGGGCTCCAGGGAATCCTGCTGGCTGGCAGGAATCGCCACAGGGAGATAGCCGAGCGTCCGTGGAATAGAAATATGTACGTATGGATCATAGACGGGTGGTTATTTCCGTGTATATTTCTGTGTCGCTTTAAAAATAAACCAGCTGCTACATGTGTGAGCATCTTGAGCCTGTCAAAGGAGTGATGGGGCTGCTGAGCTCGTTAGTTTTTGCAGCCCCTCTGCAGATGCTTACCCAAGACCACGAAAATAATGTGCATGTTTCAGCTTCAGGCCTTAGTTTTGCGATCAAATGTTTGGGGGTACCCCTTTGCAGAACCAGAGTGAATGATGTACTGTCATCTGGTTAAAAAAATATGTGTACAGTATGAAGTTTAGTGGCTCAGATGAGGATAAACCCAGTATTTTTCTTGCCATGCTGCCTTTCACCAAAGAATTTCAAGATGGTTTCAAGCATGAATTAAGACCTTTTCACACCAAGGCTCCATTTCAGCATATCACTGGAGCATATGTTTCAGTTTTAGCATATAGGCGTGCATGCTTCTGTTTCCAGTTGACTTCAGGAAGGTATAAAATGTGCTTAGTTTTAGGCAGATGGTTAATATTTTCCTGAATTGAGGCCAATTTGCAAAGCTGCTGAAGTATATTTGTTAATTAGGAAATACAAGCAAAGATATTAAATTGCAGCATTTCTTTGCAACTTCTTTAAGATGTAGGACAAGTAACTAGATTTGATAGAAAATGAACTGAGTCTTAAATTTTTCTTTATACACTCTTAAAATGCCTTGATTTGCTCTTCAGTTTTGTTTTTTTTTTTTTTTTTTTTTTTTTTTTTTTTTTTTTTTTTTTGGTGGGTTTGTTTTTATTATTATTTTCCAAACATTAAAACTGTAGCATTTTGAAGAAGGGCATTTGATGAACATCTTGGTCCTTGTTTTTTTAATTTCCACTGATGATTTTTCATTAGTTTGCTTCTTATCATACTTTTAGTAGAATATACCATTAATCACCAGCAAACACCACTTAAAAGGCATTGGCAGCATTTCTGACTTGGGCAGTGAACATTTTGCTCATTAAAAATTGAGTGGCAAAAAAAAAAAAAAAAAGGAGAGTTTTTCTAATTCAATGATCCTCTTTGGTTTCAGGTATTGATTTCTTTTCAAGAAGCTCTGTTACCTTCTCTCCTTCAGCCCTGGCCAAGGTCTTTGTTGGTATCTAATGTTTTGATGCCTGTTCTGTTGGTTTGCTGTTGTTTTTGCAGGCCCACATGCCCAGCTCTTGCTGATTTCTTTTATTTGCTTATTTGGCATGATTCACTCTGAGGTTTGAGAGTCCAGAAAGTGTCTTCTGGTCCACAGCTTTCATGTTCACTCTCAACTTGTGAATGCTAAAAATTATCATTTGAGTTGGTTGTCGGCATTTGTTTATGTGAGGTTCAAATATAGTTAAAGGTTTATTTCACTTATTGGCTGGATTTCTAAATGATCTTGATTAATTTTTTTCATCTATAAAAGCTGAAAACAGCCAGTGGTAGACTTTGAAAAAGATAAGCTAATTGCTGCTCTGAAATTTTTATTGCTCTGAAGAAGCTACTAAGCACCTTTGGTTTTTTGTGTGGCATTTCAGCAAAGCATGTAAGCAATTTTTGCTTTATTGACATTTTGGACATTTTTAGAAGGCGAACAGGACTCCAGACTTGTATATAATGGATACTAATGTCTTTTTATGTTAAATAACCATCGGATGGTTCACAGCTGCCAGGTAGGAGGGACAAATGGCTGTTGCCTTTCCAGCAGAAGACTGGCAGCAGAGCCATCCCTCAGGGCAAGGGGCCACTCCTGCAGCTGCAGGAGCTGCCAGGCAGGCTCTGCCTTCTGCCAGCCAGGAGGAGCCTGCCTGGATTTGGGATTGTGCGGGGTGATGGCTGTGAGTTTGGGATTGTGCAGGGTCAAGGCTGTGAGTTTGGGCTTGTGCAGGGTGATGGCTGTGAGTTTGGGTTTGTGCAAGGTGAAGGTTGTGAATTAGGGTTTGTGCAGGGTTATGGCTGTGAGTTTGGGATTGTGCCGGGTGATGGCTGTGAATTTGGGATTGTGCAGGGTCAAGGCTGTGAATTAGGGTTTGTGCAGGTTGATGGCTGTGAGTTTGGGATTGTGCAGGGTCAAGACTGAGAATCTGGGTTTTTGCAGGGTGATGGCTGTGAAATTGGGATTGTGCAGGGTCAAGGCTGTGAGTTTGGGTTCGTGCACCCCAGAGCTGCCCCAGCAGAGGAGGTTTATCCTGCCTGGCTGGCAGGGCACAGAGCAGGGCTGGAGTTCACAGCCTGCTCCGTTTGACGTGTGTTCCCCTATCGATGGCCCTGTTCTGTCGAAGCTCATTACAGCGTTTTACAGATCAATTCCCTCCCGGATTAGCTGGCTCCTGCCCCTGGGATTGTTGTGCTGCCCAGGAGGGATGCTGAAGTCAGCACAGCTGTATGGAGTGTCTGGGGTGCACACAGCAGGGAGAAGGTAGTGGCACATCATGAGTGAAAAGGGTTTCTTGTTCATATCTTTTTTTCCCCTTAAAAACAACAATAAACTTGCCACTGCCAAGAGAAATAAGTAAATTCTGTGACAAGGCAGAGAACACATACAAGAGGGACCCAGTCCATGGAGTTATTCTGACTCCTCTCATCTCACAGATGCAGGCATTCTTCCAAATTAAAGAAGGAAATTCAAAAAAAAAAAAAAATTGGAGAGCAAGAGAGACAGGCCTCTCTGGTTAGGGTGGTGATTGCTGGAGGGGAGAACCTGCCTTGACTCTTCCTTATTCATACTGAAATTTTGCATTTTCCTTGCGGTAGTTTGGAAATCTGGGCTCTGGTGTGCAGGAGCAATTGAAGAGAAGCTGCTGGGAGCTTCAGATATTCATCATTGAGGTCAGCAGGCTTGAGCACAGAATTCAGTGAATTATAGTCCTGGCTCTGGTCCAGGCCAATCTGGTTTTGTTTTCCATGTTCCCTTTTCTTTATCTTTATTGAGGTACATTCTTTACAGGAGCTGAGCGTTATGTTCCTTAATGTCCATGAGACTTGGGCTATCCTGATGTGGGGCATTATTATTATTCTCTTTCTAATGCAGATATTGCTCTATAAATAGAGCAGAGACCACTAATTGAATAAGTGATAGTTATCTGGATCAGCTCTGCGGCAGGTCTGACATCTACTGAATGAACAGCATGCAGCTGTGGCAGTGGCAGCTGTCACTTTACTCAGGGTGACACACAGCATCTTCATGCTGGAGGTTTTTTACTGTGTGCAGACATTAAATTAGACTTGAACAGTGTTTTAAAATAGGTGTTCTTTTCAAGTATGGGTAGTTCCTGTGCCTTTTGTAATCCCAGCATGAACAAGAAAAAACCTTGCCCTGTTATTTGTTATAGACCATGCCCAATCTGCCTCTCATTCCAGAATTCAGGGAAAAGGGGAAAAGGAGTTTATTTGGATTTGGTTGTTTATTTTGGGTTTGGTGTTTTTCGTCATGCCCAATCTGCCTCTCATTCCAGAATTCAGGGAAAAGGGAAAAAAGAGTTTATTTGGGTTTGGTTATTTATTTTCGGTTTGGTGTTTTTTTTTTTTTTTTAAGCAGATGGCTTTGCATGCAATGGGGAGATTAGCTTGGTTCTGTAGGGTGAAAGTCAAAAGCTGCAGCAGCTAACAGTGGTGCTGAACAAAGGAGAGGGGGGATTTGGGATTGCTGGGTGTATTTATTTGTTAATACACAAACTCCTGTTTGCTGAGGCAGATAAGTGTGTGATTCGATTGTTGACAGACCCAGAAGAAAATCAGAGGTTACTTTTTTTACCTGCTGGACAGAAATTCACTGCCTGGATGCTGCCTGTGGAATTTGGTTCTGAGCCCATGTCTGCCTGCATGTGATGATCAGTGGCTGCCGAATGTGAAGCTGTGCTGTAGACAAGTCATTTATGGTTCAGAGTTTTCTAAACTCTTTTCTGTGTTGTCTTATTCTTCCTCATCATTCCAGTAGGAGGAAACTTTCTCATGCTTCCCTTTGATTTGAGATACCTGAAGAGAAATATTTTCCCAAAACAACAGCATGTTTGTGTGACTTACTGCTTTTTTTAATCATGGTGTTCCTTTTTTCTTGCTGTAGAATATTTTTCCTAATGACTTGTGTATTGGTGTGTAGCTGATAGTAATACTTGGGTGTTTAGAGGAGCATTTGGTTCTTATATCTTGTTACGTTTGTCTGGGTTTCAATTTGAGCAATAACACATAATAATGCACTTAACCCCGTGGTGCAGTGTGACTGTCTTCCTTGTCACTTGATGGAATAATCTTTGATTTGCTGTCCCCAAAGTCACTGGATTGGGGATTAGTAGGACAGCAATAAATCCAGTTTTGTTTTAGAGCTTTTGTTGCAGTCAGATACCACAAGAAAATGAGTGAGGAATTAAAAGCTGTGTGGGAGATCCTTTAGCATTCCAGCAAGGAAGGAAATTCAGTCATTTTCATGGCTCAGCAGTTATGTAGGATACAGTTCCTGCTCAAGAAGCCAGGGCTGTCTGAGTAGAGGCTCCTGATCAGAGCTGGCATTATTTGTTTTACACAAGCAGCAGCACAACCCTCTTATCCTGTAGATACTGGTTTATAACTGGTGTCAGGGAAAAGGTTTATTTTCAACTTAGAAATGTTACATGCACACCCCAGCCAAATGGTTTAGTGGTTTAAGCTAACTCCACCTATAGCAATAAACTCAGAAAATGGCCTTTGATCTGCTGTTCATTTTTCTCCGGATTCCCAGCCTCTGGTGTTTCCAATGATGGCTTCTCAGCCAGCTGAGAAAGAATGCAAGACTTGGACATGTCCTGATTTGTTGGAGATGATGTTCTTAAGTGTCTGAGCTTTCTGTGCTGTTCTAGGACTCAGTAACAAAATATCAGTGAGGGCATTAGGACACTGAGATGGGATACAGCATCTGCAGCTGGAAATGGGAATGAATAAGGAAAAAGAAATATTCATAAATGCACGTGCTCCAGGATATAGGTCACTAATACAGGAAAAAGAGGAATTTGGGGTTTTTCATGGTAAAGCACACATTAAAAAAAAATGTACTACTTTTTTCTTTTTTTTTTTTTCTTTTTATTTTTTTGGGAGAAGAGAATCAGCATAAACACAGGCGTACTGAGGAGCTCTGAAGAGTGAGACATCTCTCCTGAGCTGAAAGCTTGCTTTCACTGAAGCCTGTAATACATTATGCAGCCCCATGCTCTGCACTTCAGGAAGCTTGATTTCCAGAGACTTGCCTTGATGGTAGCTTTCATTGTAAAGAACTGAGAGAGACAATGTCTTTTAGCATTCATGGAATCAGGGCCCGTGGATACATGGTCCGAAGTGGCAGGAAACAAGGGATTAATGATGGCAGGAAGCTACCTATTGCAAGGTGGTAGTTTTTTGCAGCTCTTATTTGTTTTGCTAAAGTTTGCTTCTTGTCAATCTGTTGGCAGAAAGTACACCATCAAAGGGCAATTGCTATGTAAAAACATTCACGGAATTACTGTCAGGCTGAGGAAAAGGCAGAGAATTTGGAATGCAGCTGCTATCTGGGTCACTGGGGATCTGTAGCAAGCTTTCCCTGTGAACTAGCTCAGTAGATGAAGTCTTTGAAGGCACAGGCAAAGATCTGAGAGGAAAGTTTATTCAAAATAAACTCAATTCTTGTTGTGTCAAACTTAGCAAAACAGCACAGGTTACTTTGTTGTCTTGAAAGTTGCATATTTTTACATCACTGTATCCATCTGTAATGTGTGGGGACTTGAGGCACAATGTGACAGAGCAAATGTGTCCTCTTTATTACTCTGATAATGTGTTTCATTCCTAATTCATAGGTTTTACATCTGGGGCGCTGCAGGAGCACCCAGGTTCTGTGATCAACCATTTCCCTGGAACCATCGGAATTGGTTTCCTCTCAAATAACTCTCCTGTGTTCAGCAGGCTGAAACCACCAGGTCTGGTTCCTCCTGCCTCATCCTGGCTTGCCAGCTCCTGCGTGCCCCTGGACTGTCACCTTCCACACGTGGCTGCAAGAAGTTGCATTCAGCAGGCTGCAAAGCAGCTGCTGCATTTCCTGCCTTGCTTCTCTGGCACTGGTTGTAGCAGAACACGTCAGGTTTGAGAGCACTTTTCCTGCTAGCACACGTTTGAGTGGAGGTTGTGAGTGTGCACAGCTTTCCTACCAGAAGCAGGGAAGTGTATTTGCTGGGAGAAGCTGTGCTAGGGAATTTGGGATTGCAAAAGTTGAAGGGAATGGATTCGTCTTGCAGAGCTCCCTAAGCCGGGTGTTTAGTAGGGCAGGTTTCACTCAAGATGTGCTCAGTTGGAATTGGCATTCCAGATCCCTTCAGCAGAGCTGGGTTCCTGGGAAAGAGCAGTCCTTCCACACTCTGAGCCTGCAGCACAGAGCACAGGCTGCTACAGCCCCACATCTCCCTTTCACATCTACAGCAGCTTACAGAGGGTAACCTTTGGGCAGCTTGCTGCCCTGGCATTTGGGGGGTTTAGGTCAGGAAGGGATGACTCTTTGATCTTCCGTACAGGAGAGCACTCATGGACTGTCGTGTGAGGTTCTTGCTCTAGAGCAGTCCTGTGTGTGGAGAACCCTCCAAAGCTCTTGTGTGGCACCAGCAGTTCTGTCCAGCAAAAAAATCATGTGCTGTGGACTTCACAAGCAGCTGTGAGTTGTTTGTAGAGGACGTGGATAAAGTCTCCTCCAGTCTCAGCTGGACCAGCTGCCCTAACTTTCCAAAGGACCCTGGCTGGAAGCACGCCGTGTGTTCTTGTAAATGCCACAGTGACAGGTCTGCAGCTCATGGCACTTGCATGGCATCCCCTTGGTGATGTGTGGCCATGTCTGATGTAGCTCCTGTGTGCCCTACTGGGGTGGGCAAGCTCAGGCTTGGCAGTGATGTTCTTGCCAGTCTGTGTGTGCATAAGTCCCCTAAGTCTCACCAAGGGCAGGCATGAACCCTCATTAATTCCCCTCAATTTCTTGTCCTTATTTTTCTTCCCTGTTTATGCTTTATCCCATGGACTCAAAGAGAGCCTCTGCTGTCTGAAAGAAGTCAGGCTTCAGAGCACAATTGTCACAATGTGGAAATGAGGCAGTTGCAGGGTCAGTTCCTCCTGCTGGACTTCCACATGACCCTTTCTCCAGCATCCTGCATTTACTGTGACAGTGCCAGCTATGTAAGAAACTGCAGTTCTACCACGGGAACAGGCAAGAGGTGGCCTCTCATTGAGATTACATGAAATAAATTGTGGCTTGTGGTGGGTTAGAGAGCAAAAACCAGTTTTGCCCCTCTACCTTGTGATTTTTCCTTGCCCCATTTTGAAAAATGTGCTGGTTTTAGTGTGGGCCTTACCTGAACCACTGGCAGCTGTACAAGTTAAGCTGCATGCCAGCTCTGGTGGGGAATGTTGGGGGATTTTTTGTGTGTGTTGAACATGATGCAGTGCTTATAGGTATGAGTGTGAGGCAATGTGCATTAGGAGGTCATGAAACAGAAGAATAGAGAGACTCTCAGAGCTGCTTCCACATGTCCCCAGCAGCCTGTGGTTGAAAGCCATTATTGATGTGCCCACTGCTCCCCAAAAGTGCTCTGAGGTCTGTGGAGTGTCGTGGGATTGATGAGGGCTCCAGCCTGTGCCTCTGAGTTCTGGCTTGGGTGCTTTCACTAAACACAGTGTGGCCATAGGCACAGATCAGCTGGAGCACTGACTCATTGTGATACAGCTTATTGTGGAGGAAAGAGCTGAATTTAGGTGGGTTTTGGTGTGGTCCTTAATAGTTCATCTGTCTCTTCTGAAAATTTTTCTTGTATTTCACATACTTTTATTTTTCTTTATTTCTCATTAATCTTTCACCTGTATTTAATGTTTGAACCTTCCCACTGGTGTGTGCATGTAGCTTTCAGGGTTTGTGTTGTAGGTTGTTTTAGTTTCAGGTCTGAGCAACCCTTTCATTACTCAAACTGATTTTACTTTCAGAATTGTTGGCATTACTGTTTTCACTTACTGCAAGAGTTATCAAGTAAGGCCATGCAAGACAAAGTATATATTTTCACCCCATTTTCCATAATGAAGCAAGGAATTTGCATCCAGTTGTGAGTCCCAAATTATCATAGGATGGTGTACTCCAGGTAAAACTTTCAGACAGATTTGCTAAATGTATTAAAATTAGCAGCTGAAATAAGTGAAAATGATACTTGTTGGTTTTATTGTCTGTGATTTGAGAGTAACTGAGGATGTGGGTGGGTGTTTAGGCTGGAGGGGCCATCAGGGGCATTCTTCAAGCAGGGTTGGCACTGAACTCACACCTGGGAGCTCTTTCCTGTCAGGCCATGAAAGGCTGCAGGATTGGGGAACCTCTCTGGACAACCTCTTCCCGTGGTTGTTTATCCTTAGAGAGAGAAGCAAACCCTTTGTCCAGTCAGATCCTTGCCTGCAGCTGGGGACTGTTGCCCTGCCATGCATCTCAACAGTGCCTTTGGCCCTTTATCCCTTTATCAGCCCCCAAAACCTTCCCTGTGCGAGGTCAAACAAGGCTCATGTCCTTCCTGTGCTTCCCCATATGCATGCAAACCGGGACAAAGTGGGGTTACATCCTCTGCTGCAGGTTTGGGGCTGCTTCATAAATGTGATGCATGCAGCTGGCTCAGTCTGCTGAGATAGATACTGGCGTGTAGCATGGTTATGAATCTTGGCAAAAACACCAAATCTATTCATTATTAATGACTCTGCATGAGCAAGGCTCCCAAATGAAACTGATTGGAACATTCTCGGGGAAGTCATTTTCTGTGAGGTAGCAAATCTGGTTGATAATTTCTATGTGCTAATCTGAGCTATACTGTCAAGATATTTGAAAATATTGTCCATTTTGCTGGGATGAGGGATATGCTTGCCCTCTCCACCGATTATAGACTCTAATGGGATTTTAAAAAGGTTTTTCGTGTAATTGTGGAAAATATTTTTCCTCTGTTTTGAAGCATTTCATTAAGTGACTGAACAAGAGAAATTAGTAGTTTTATGTTGGGTAAATGCAGGATTTTGGTAGCTTGGGTGTTTAGAACAATAAATACTGTTAATAACACGAATTATGGCATGTGATAAATATCACAGAAGCTCATTCCATTGTTTCTGGGAGCAAAGGAGAAAACATGCCCTCACTGGGCTGCAGTAGAGAGTTTCTTTGGATTACAGACCACTGAGGTTGAGAAAATCCCCTAATTAAATTCAGCATGAGACCCAGTGAAACATTTGTGAGACCCTGCATAGTTTGGGTGCAGTGTTGGGCAAAAGAATCTGTCATGGCTGTTTGCCTCTTAATTAGTTGTCAGCTTCCTTCTCCCCATCTTGTGTTTTTGTTGGGTGTTTTTTCTTAAGCACTACCAGTAGAGAAAACCTGTCCCTCGACAAGGCTGTCTGCTGGATTCTTCAGTGTTTCATGGGATAGATTGTCCCAGAAATACTTAAGTGGATTTGCTTCCCCCCAGTCCAGCTGGCACAATCTCAGAGGTGCTGAATGAATCTTGAGTATTTGGAGGGAGAAGAAATTGTTTACTGCCCCGTTCTTAGCCTGGTGCCAACAAAACCATTTCCACCCTCCTAGAAAGGTTTCCATGGTGCTAAGTCGTTTTCCCATTACTCCCTACAGGACTTGGGGCACCTGCTGGGAAGGGAGAACTTGTGTTTGTGCAGGAGACAACACAGCTGGGGCCTTCAGCTGGCTGCTGGAGCACTTGCTGTGGTGGTGAGCTGTAGGCAGGCAGTACGGATTCCGAGCAGCAGTGCCCGAGTCATTAATGAATCCATTAATGAGCACTGGCACTCACCTGATGGCATCCTGGGCCCACTGCAGTTGTGTTCTTGTGCTGCAGTGCTGATGCCTTTGTTTTGCTCTGGCCTGTGACCTGATGTGACAGAACTTTCTCTCGTTTTAAACCTTTTTAAACTCTGAGCAATAATACTTATTTTAAATAAGTAGGAATCTGCAGTCATTTTTCTAATACCAACTGCTGTGTTCTTTGTTGTTTTGTGATTTTTGACCATTCACTTTATGAAACTCAAGTTTAATGAACATTTCTATGTGAAAGAGACTGTAGCTTGTTGGGTGCTCTTGCTTTGTTGCTGCAGTATGGATTTCCTAACTCTTGCAATAAGAAATTGCCATTGCACGTGTACAGAGCGACCCTTAGGGAATATTGTCCTTCAAACTTTAAATTCTATTTTCTCCATATATGCCTTTATACATTGCCCTTCTTCCAAGGGATTAAAGCATCTTTTCCTGTAGGTGAAAGACAGACATTGCAGCAGCATTACAAATATCTTTATTGAAGGAGTAGTATGAGATTTTAGAGCTTTAGGGGAAGAAAAGTATTCTCAGACAAGGGTAGTGACCAGGTTGTTACTGAAAAACATCTCTGAATGCAACAGTAGTTGTCCTTTGCAATTAGTGAGTAATGTGCACTGGTGTTTGAATTTCTGGTTTGTGAGTATTATGCCACAGAGTCTGTGGATGCATATCTGTCTTAGGGTTTCACAGCATTAAATGTCATGTTTGAACAGGTGCTGCTTTGTTTTCCTGTGATTTTTTTTCCCCCTCCTTCTGTCAAATTGAGGGTATGTTTAAAATTGCAGGGATTTTTTCTGCCAATTCCACTCACAAGCCACCACTAGGAATTCCACAAGACAAATCCTGTACCTGACCCATTAGGATTGAAAAAAAAAAAAAGAAAAAAAAAAAAAAAAAGAGGATTCATGTTGCGAGGGTAGTGGAATATTCTTTCTGTCCAAGTGTATTACTGTTAGAGGGTTGATTTGACAAATCATTCTAAATTTTCTACAAGAAATGGTCACATTTTGTCAAGATGCTGCTGCTGGCTGATTTATTTTGGCTGTGTAAATGCTGAAGGTTTAATTGTAAAGCTCATCAGTGGGAAATTCATGTTGTTGGCTTACCCTCTAATAGGCACTTGCTCGTTTTCTGTGAAGATGTACAATGTATTGTGGGGTTTATATAAAAACCTCATATTTAAAATAGAGTATTAAGAAGATTTTTTTAATATTCCCCTTTGTACTTTTTCCCCCAATATTCTGTAACAAACTGAATTTTTAATATTTTCATTCCCTGAGCTCTGATGCAAGGTAAAATGATACTGGCAGTGATTTAAAAAAAAAAAAGAAAGAGCAGCATTATGGGTTTAATATTACCCAGTCTGTAAACTGAAATGAAAAAAATAACCTTATAATGGCTTCTGAAATGCCTGGGCAAAGCTGTTTTATTTTGTAGGTTTTGGGAGCTCTTTCTACCATTTGCTTGCTCATTTTAATCTTTTTCACTTGCAAATTTATCTTAATTTGAAAGGTAAATTTTATTTAAGATTTTATTCTTGTGATATTAATAATTTATTTCACTTATATCAAATTACAGAAGATGATATTAAAATAAATGACTCCTAAATAAGTGAAGCTCTGCAGCCTGCAGCATTTCATCTTGTCTGCTGTCTGTCTCCCTTGCCCCAGGAAGGTGAATTTCTGCTTCAGTCTTCCATAGTAACCACAGCTCTGAGAGCCAGGCTGGCTGATTCAACAAAATAGCAGCAAATCAAAATGCAGAGTTGCTATGGCAATTTTAATTCTCATAGGTTTAGTGTGTCCTGTGAATTCCCATGTTCTGGCTCGGGTGATGACACAGTCTGATTTTAATTTGTGAAGAAGGCACAAATGGTGAAAAAAAAACCATCTTGCAACTCCTTACCAAATGAGTACCTTGCAGCAGTACATGCTGTGCACTTAAAATTATTCCAGTGAATTTTTTAAATGACATAAATGCCATGCAGTGTTAAAGGAGTACGGGGGGGGAAATCCCATCTAACCTTCATGGCTGCTTTCCTGCCTGAATTTCATGGCTCTTGCTTAGGTAGCCCATAAAAATATATCAAGGGGAATTTTCCTTCTATTTCCTATTTCTTACCAGGAGCACTTCAAAGTGCTTGGGGGTGTGTTCCCACTGGATAGGAGAGTGAGTGGTTAGCAGCTTTATGGATTAGCCTGATGGCATTCTGCTGCACTTCTTACAAGCAGGATCCTTCCAGGAAGGTGTTCATTGATTATGCAGCAGTAATCATCAGGGATGCTGCCTATGATCATCTGGTTTATTTCATTGATTTTGCAGGACCTTAATTTCATCAATATTTGGTTCCTGTCAATGTTTGTGGAATGATTATTGTGCTTATGCAGTTTGTTTATGCATCTGGTCTCAGACCTTGGGTGGAAGTGTAACCCTTCTAATGGCAGAACACATCTGCTTGTAGAAAATGGCTATTTTTGTTTATTTATTCAAATAAGTCATCAGATCAGTCCTCTCATACATACAGCAGATCTTCAAATTGAAAAGCTATATATTCCTAGGCAATCATACAGATTTTGAATACTGAGACCATCCAGATTATAAAGTAATCCAAATCCATTAAAATAATTGTAAGCATTAAAAGTTTGCATTTTTAACATGTTTTTTTGGGTTTTTTTGTTTTGTTTTGTTTTTGGTTTTTTTTAATTTTTTTTTTATGTGAACTCAAGGTAGTGCTGCAATCAGTACCTGTACAAGTGTGTCATGGAATGAGGTGGATGGGAATTTAATGTCTGTTGGGAACTACAGACGTCATTATACTGGGCAAATATCACATCCAAGTGTGGCAGCTCAAATTTGCCAGAGTTGGATATTGGCCATATTTAGTCCTGATTAAATTTCATCTTGCCTTTCAGTTGTTTTTGCATTTGGAGGAACTGATAGCAAAAGTTGTAGGGAGAACAGTTTATTGTTTACACTGACCTAATGTCTATTGACTACTTGGGAAATTCTTTCAATGCCTAAGTACTAATGAGGCATAAATTAATATTTTTTCAACAAGTATTCAAGGACAAGATTTCTAGTAAGAATGTTTTGCAGTTTTCTTTACCTCTCTCTTCAAAAAACAAATCTCCTTTTCCTCTTGTTTTTTTGCTTAAGATTTGTATTTATGTATGCATACAACTCCATAGAAAATACAGACCCCTGAACAGAAAAAGTATTCCGTTAAAGTGAAAAAATATTATTCTGCTGAAGTGAAACAAAATTGTTGTCAGTAAATAAATGCAACTAATAACTTTCTTTTTGTGAAAACATAAGTAAAATGCAGTGTTAACTCCTTATATAAGTGGTGCCATGTCTGTGAATACTTTGGCTGGGAAAAAATGGACAAGGTATGACTCATATAAACATTCTATTTTGCTGGTGTGTTGGGTTTTTTTCTTTGTTTATTTACTTTTGTTTCCCATCAAAATCCCTTTAAGAAGGGAAAAAGGCTTTGTTCTTTTCTGTAAAATATACAACACTTGCTCCAGTGTGTTAGTAGGCAGTCAGCTTCCTCATGCTGTCTGAAACAGTTTTATTATCATATGAAGCTGCATTTGGGGTCTGTTTTGAACTAAATAAATAACTAGTCTTCGACCTACTAATTTACTTAGAACCTTGAAGTTTTCTGTGGATCATGCTAATTTCCCAGAGGCAAACCCCTGGCAGTTTTTCAGTCTGCTAGATTAGGAGTGTCCCTTCAAAGTGCTCACCCTGACGGGTTTGATTCAATGCATTTAATTTCATGTAATAAATTCACCACTCTTTTTAGTGTGAGGCTTGCAAAAAAACCTCATCTTTAGACAAGTCTTTTTTCATGATCAGTGATCTCACTGGCTGAAATATTACAGGGACTCCTCATCACAGAAACAACTCCAGGATGGATTGGATTGTGGAGGAAGGAGACTGAGCAGAGTTCTGCAAAGGAAGGAGGACACTGTGAAAGGCCAGGGGAAATAGGAGGTGGGAAAGGGATTTCTCAGGGCACAGTGAAGGAGCAGAAAGCTGCTGTATTTTTGTTTGAGATGACAGCAAACTGCTGGGTTTATGTCTCTTCCTGCATTGTTTTGTTCAGCTCTTAAGAGCAAAAGCATCCAGTTGTTCCAAGAGATGCAGCCCCTCCTTGATGTGGCACTGAGCAGTCAGAATAGTGTGTGAAAGGTGTTCTTAGGCTCTATTTTTAATTTTCCCAAGGTGGGAGGAAGGGCCTCCTGAATACTGCAGTGTGTGCTGAAATGGTGCATGTATTGACATGAATGAGCTTCTAGTAAATAATTTCCATTTCCTCCTAGCCCATGTACAGATGCCTGACAATTCTGACACTGTGGGCTGCACGTGCCTGTCACAGAATAGCTGTGATATTCTCATCAGAGAAATAAGGTGAAATAAGGAAGTGTTTCTCTGTATCTGAAATGAAGAATTATTTGAAGCAAATATAATAATTTATTTGCTTGAAAAACTCAAGCAAATAAATTATTATATAATATAATAATATATTTGCTTGAAAAACTCTCAGAGTTAGACTATAATTGGGCTTTTTTTCCTAGCAAAAGCTCACTTGAGTAGCCTGACAAAGCTTAGGCAACAGTGTGCTAAATTTTTTTAAATTTCTAGTCTGTTATACTTTTTCTTGACTGTGAAGCAGAAGCTTGGTGGAAGCACCTAGATCTGGCAAGACTGGGTTAAACTACAGCAAAAATTACTGTAACACCCTTTCTCTGTGTAAAAGGGACTGCCTGTTCCCCCCAGGAACCTACCTTTTGCTCCCTCGTAATTGAGATTTTGTAGATGCTTTCTGTGGAAATTGGTTGACCAGAAATAGGGCAGTGGGAATACTCTGGTGTCCTACTTTCCAGACCCTGTTTTGCTGCTTTGTCCTTGAAAACTGGTAATGTGCTCTGTGTCACTGCAAAGATGTTTTCCAAAGCTTCTCTTAAATACACATCCTAAAGTTTGATTTTGCATTAAAATATTTTAAGGGAGTGCAGAGCTACAGAACTGTGCTGCATAGATAATGTGGATTGGCTGTTCATATTCAAATGCAGCAAATGCTGATCACCTCTGCTTCAGTTTGTTTAAAAATCTCTTTTATGGTTTCTGTATTGTTTAAAAGCAGTAAAACATCAATATCTTTTCTCCAAAGGGCATTTCAAGGTGCAGCCTCCGCTTGCTTTAAAATTAGAGCCATAATGCTGCCTCTTTGCCTAAAGATCAACCTAAATAAGGCAATTTTTAGCAATTGCTGCAGTCTGTCTGTCCTTATGTACCCCTGTTCTTCATCCATCACTTTGGGGTTAGTGTTGAGTCCCTGGCTGGAAAGTTTGAACTCCCAGAGTCATTCTGGAGAGAGGTGGTGCAAACTTAACCTCCTGCTAAGTGCAAGAGTGAGACTGTCAGTAGTTGCAATTTTCTTTTTGTAGCCAGGTGGAATGATTGCATTTGCTGTCCTAAGCATGTGTTGTTCTTATCTAAATCTAAGCTTCTCTTTTCCTGATTTTTACAGCTGGTTAGGTATTTGCTGAATTTCTCAGACCTTTTGTGAACAGTGTGAGCTTCTTTGCTTCTCAGTTCAGTCTTAGGTTGTCGAAAATGAAATATGCAGATTGTAATTACAACTAATTAATAAAGACAAAGTGAAAATTGCACAGACCAAAACACTTGCAGTGTAATTTTTTTATTTTAGCAGAGTTCCTGCTCCATTTTAGGGAGGAAAAATAATGTTCTGCTATTTATTTTCTGCTTCTGTTTTAAATCAGAGGAGTAGCACATAAAACATCCTCCTGAAGAATCACGTAATTAGTTTCTAAATGAGATATCCTGATACCAATTTGGAATATATAGAATGATTTGTGCAGAGTTAGAAGGATCTTTATACATGTACATGCCCATTTGTACTAGGGTCTATAAATTACTGCATGGAGTATGAGAGGATAAAAGAACACTGATAGCTAACAAATGAAGCCTCCATTTGGCTGCAGTGGTTATTAATTAGATTTGCAGGCTATTTGATAGCTATGAGAAGCATAATTGAAAACCAGGCAGAGAGCTCACCCCAGCCTGACAATAACTCTCACAACGCACCCATAAAACAGTCAGGGGAGTTTAGGGGTCACCTATTATGTCATTTTAATGCGCTGTGCAAGGCAGCAAGCTCAGTCCTGTGTCAGTGCTTTGTGCCTGACTCCAGAACAGAGGTACCCACAGCTGGATGGTGCCCGTGGGGAGGGGGCTTGGCCCTGCACTGTCACCCCCAGCCCTCAGGTGCTGCCACGGCTCCCCTCAACTACTTGGACTGTTAATGAACTGAAGGTGCCTTCTACTTTTTCCATTTATCTTTTTTTTTTTTCCCATCTTTGTTTTCCCTCCCCATCTTTTTTCTCTCCCATCTTTTGTAGTTTGTCACTGCTATTATTTTTAGTAATTTTAAGGGAATTTTAAGAAGTAGCAATTGGTGGTTGTGGGCAGGAGGATGGCTTTGGCATGACCTTTTTCTACTGGAGCCAGATGTGTGTTGGCTGTCTAGATTATGTGTTTGATTGATTTCCACCCCCCTTGGCAATACCCATTGCAATACTGGATGTGCAGTAAAACCCCTTGTTCTTATTACACATTTTTCCTTTACAGATCAGTGCACCTTTCATATCCCTAATTGCGCTAAGCCAAAAAAATATGGTGTTCCATGAATTTAAAAGATGGGAAAAGGGTTGTTCAGTCAGCTAAGACCAAGGAAATGGCACAGCCTGGGTTCCCTCTCTCTGCCTGGTTAGGAGGGAACCACAGAGCTCACATCACTGTGTGCCTTTTCTGCCATGGGTTTAAACATGGCAGAAAATGTTGGTTTAAACACCTCTGGGCAAGGGTGAGAGGAGCCCTCTCTGAAGGAAGGAACTGAGGAATAATTTGATTGTAGTTACTATTAGATTGTTAGTTATTTGTGGCTATTATTTGATTGTTCATCCTATAAGATAATTGCTAACTGGGTTGCTGTCTGTGAGTTTGAGAAGAACAACTGCCTCCTTCCAGCTGCAGAACCTCTTTGGCTCTAGGAACTTGGTGTTTAATAAGGAAAGGGGTTTATGGCTGGCAGAATGTGTAGGAATTCCTCCTGGGCAGTGCCCTGTGTGTGGGTTTTCACCACCATATCTCAGTTAATGATAAGTGTAGTGTGGAACATATTGGTTCCTGTGAGGGCTCTGGCCTTGACCATGTTAATTAAATCTCACATAAATGGTAACCAGATGACATGCTTGTCTGCAGAATTAAGAACAAATTATATGGACCATAATTGAGATTTTTTACATTTGTAACCAGCTTGCAATTCCAAGCAGTTCTTTGGTGTAATTCTGTGATAGGATTTCTGAGTTAGGACAGTGATATGAAGCCAAATTCCAGGCATTAGATATTTTCTTCTCAAAGAAATCAGGTGTAAATTCAGTAAAATCAATTTTACTGACTAGGACATTTCTGAAGTAGCTAAATGTGGTAGAAGGTCTTGTTTCCCTCTGTCTGAATAACTGCTGCATTTGTATGAACCTTTATCAGAAGCATTTTAATGCTGCAGGAGCTGGCATTTCCAGTGGACCTGCCAAGAGAGGAATCCCCTCCTCTGAGGCAGCACAAATCAAATTAGCAAGGACTGAGTTCTTTCTTCTAATTGTAGGAGTTCTGTCAAACCTGTTTAATACTGAGATACAGCTGACCCACTTGTGTTTGGCACATGTCAGTGACCAGAAAAAAGCACAAGGTTCATCCATTGTTTCAGTTTTCAGCTTTGGTTTGTTAAAAAGCTAACCAAGTGTTCATTATTTTTTTTATCTGGACTGTTTTTTCAGTATTTTTTATGTGTACTGAAAGGATATATAAAAGGGTCGAGTCCAATATGAAAGGAAAGGGGTTGAGTTTCCTTTTATATATTTATACGTGATTAAAAAATCCTACTGCAGTTTCCATCATAGCTGAGACTTAAAATTGTCCTTAAAGGTTTGTAAATTAAGGTATTTATAAGAAGAAAAAGAAAGGGAGTATTTCCTTGGCAAATTACGTGTCTTGGATGTTACTGTGACATTGTTAATAACTGAGTGCCATTAAATTAATGATAAATTTGCACATTGAATGGATGTGAGGCTTGCGAGGAGGGATGTCAGGGTTGGTCAGGGGATGTCAGGGTTGGAAGCACTGATCAGCGCTGTAGGACCAAACTGCATACAAATTAATGATAAATTTGCACATTGAATGGATGTGAGGCTTGTGAGGAGGGAGCTGGTCAAGACTGGAAAGCAATGATAAGTGCTGTAGGACCAGAACTGCATACGAAGTCTGAGCTCTGGGGCCCTGGGAATGTCCTGCTTTTAACTGGGCTGCAACAACTGGTCTGAAAAACTGTGGTGAGGGTGACTCTGTGAGTGGAAAAACGTTACTGTTGGATTCTGGCTTTTTTTCACGTGGATTTTTCACATGCTATCATTTCACAAGCATTTGGGTAGAGGCATGATGAGATGTCCTCGTGTCTCCTGTGCTGTTACTCTTTAGGAGTGCAAAGAAGGATTCTTTTAAAAAAAGTCTCTCCAAAACCATTGTGTGGGAGTTTAAAGTGACTTTTTGGCAGAGTATATTCTAGTTGATATTAGCAAATCCGAGTGCAGGCAGGACACAACCCCCTCTTGTCAGGGAGATTCTTGTGTTGGCACAAAAGATGAGGCCAAAGGCTCTGAAAGCAGGGGTTGGGTCTCCTTTAATCTGTGCCTGGATGTTCAGGGCCATGAAGTGAGCACTCCTGTGTGTGACAGTCGCATAGCTGGGGACTCTTCCAGAGCTGCCACTGGAGAGCTCTGTCCCAGCAACCCCCAGCATTTCAATTCTCATTTCCAGCCTGATGTCTGTGTCTGCTCAGCACCCCTCTGGGCAGAGCATCACTTTGGGGAAATGCTGTGGCAATTTCTATACCCACGGGAGAAAGAACTAATCAAAGTTCAGCATGGCTAAAACCAGGCAATCATATTCTTCAGTTTAGCATAAGAGTTAAAACAGCACAGCTTTCTACAGTTTTACAGAATTTTTTTTTTTTTTTTAACCCCAAGGTTCTAAGAAATTGAGGTTTAATCTGGCTGTAACTGTAGGAGATGAGAGGAAGAAATAGTTTGGCACAGAACAACCTCTGAATTTACCAACATCTGCACAAGGGCTGTGGCTTTTGCCCTCTCTCCTGTGTTTTCTTGTTAGGCTTTTTTGTCAGCAGGAAATGGGAAATACTCATTAAAATATGAAATGATTGAAAGAATGTGTCTTTGAGTACATTTTAGGTTTTAATTTTTCATGACTGATTTCAGCTGTTAAAACCAGGCTCTTTCTCTCCTAACTTGACTCCAGCTGTTAAAATACCAGTTTATAACAGGCATTTCTGGTGTTCCTTCTTACTGGCATGAGCTTGAATTTTGAACCACTGTATTTCTTACTTTTAAATACCATTTCATGATAGACTCCTGACTTCCAAATGATTACTGGGTAATAATATTGTACACAGCCTGTTTCCTCCTCTCTGTAGCCTTATAACTAGTCAGTGGCCAGGGGCAAATGACCTGTTTTTCAAGTTTTGGCAGCCACTGGAATGATGCTGGTCTCTGTATTACTGGATCAATGCCTGGAGGAGCTGTTTGGAGCCTGTAATTTGCTGACATGACATAATTTTTTCCCCCCATTATCGCATGATTTAAAACCCCTCCAGCACAGCAATTTAAAGCAGTTTTATTCTCGAAATATCTTACATAAGGAAAAGAAAAAACCAGATTACATTGTTCCAAGATTATTGTGCATTTTTTGATTAATTCTGTCAAATACATTTGTGTGCCACTGGGTTTATTAAAATTTTTTTCTGAAAATATGTATCAGTTTGCTCCAGGAGATGTAGATTTTTGTATAACATTGCAGAGAATCAATCTGGCACAGCTGGTGAGTTTTTGCTGTGTATGTGGTAAACATAAATGAGGCCAGGGTAGCTTTTGTTTTGTGCAGGTCATTTTTTTGCATGAATATACAATATGCTCCATGCATACAATAGATCTAAATAAATACTTATTCCCAACTTGGAGGGCATCTGCACCACATACTAGGTTTTTTTGATGGAATGCACTGGGCTCCTCAAGACCTATTCATTTCAATCAAGGCCAGTGGCAGTAATCTCTTGGTGCAATGTCAATCTCAATTATAGTGGGGACAACACAGTGAAATTGAAGTATGATTTTGGGTAGATACATGTCAAATAACTTAACTTGACATTTGACCTAAATAGAAATACATATTCATGATGAATGGATTTGAAAGTATTAGGATTCAAAGCAGTACAGTGATATTGAATAGTAGTAGATCTGTAATCAAAATACTGGAAAATCTGTTATTGAAACTATTTTTAAAAGTAATATTTTAGGTATTTTAATTTCTAAAACCAAATTATTCTGGAAATAATGTGGAGTTCTGTCCCTTTTCATATACTGTGAAAAGACTCCCTAATTGTTTATTTGCCATCAGGGTGAGAGAGATATTGTGATTCAGAGCACCTCGAGACTGTTGAAGTAGATTGATTATTTTCAACATACTTTTAGTCACTGTAATTATGATCTCTGCAACACACTGAGTATGGTATGAACTATCAGATCCTCTAATTAGAGTAGAGAAATACTGTTTAGAAGTTGCAATCTAAGAAGGTGAAAAGTAGCCCAGTGCAAGTGTGGTGGGAGATGGCAGCTTAAAATAATGTCTGGATGCATTTATAATAATGTTACACGTGTAAACAGAAATGTGTTGTCCCACTGTCTGTAGACATCAGGTTCTCTGCCTTTACAAACTCAAGGTGCACCTTGAAATGTGTGTCTCAAGCCAAGAGTTGGATAAGAAGAACCATCTGTATTATCAGTGTGATACTGCAGAGCGCAGTAAATCTCACGTTGTCACAGATGCATTCTTCAAGCTTAAACAAATTTTGAAATTTGGTTTCAAATTTTTTTTTTTTAACTGGTTAATTATTATATTTGCTGAGTTTGATAAACTTTTTGACACCTTTGTGCCTTATCTTAAGGTATTTTGTTTCCCCCTTCTCTGGGATATATAATTTGGCCAGAGATAGGGATCCACTTTGCAGTGCACGAACAGCAAAGACCTGAGCTCCAGGACTTCTTTACAAAACTATGGTCCTTAGCTGTGATGTATCATCATGACCTCCTGTTCTTCTTTTTGTCACCAGGATCTGTTTTTACCCTAAAAGTTCAAGTAAATGACGTCATCAGCCATCAGTACCTGCGACAAGCGGTGGTAGAGGTGTTTGTTAACTACAGCCTGACAAATTCTACTCTTACTGGGAACAATGGAGCAGTGCTGGTAAAAGTCCCCTACAAATTGGGATTAAGCCTAACTATTGTCTCATACAAGGATGGCTACCTGCTGACACCTTTGCCTTGGAAGACTGCGAGAATGCCAAGTACGTAAGCGTCTTATGGTCCTATTATTAAACTCTCTCTGGCAGTAATTAAATTTCTCTCCTAAGCTGTCTGGGTAGTTGCTGTCAGCTGAACACAACGCAGTGAAGTCAGTCAAGGGAGATGGTGCCTGTCAATGCAGATCTAAGGGTGAACGGTCTGTTAAACTTGTCAAAATTCTGATTACTCTAAAGCAGAAAATAGCCCTCTTAAAAACTAAGTGGGTTATGTTGTGACACACAGTGATTTCTTAGATTTTTTTTGCCTAGGGTTAGCAAAGAGCTGTTAATGTGTCCTGACAAAAATCCTGTTGACCTGAGTAATTCTTGGGATGCCAATGGTTTTTTCCTCTAAGCAGATATAACCTGTTACAGCTCTGCTTCAGCTGTGTTTCCTCACAGGTTTTCTTGTTTAACTACTGCATGATCCTAAAAAGGCACAGGATTTTTTTAAAAAAAGAGACATTTTAAGTCACTCTCTAGTGACTTTCTAGTCACTTGTTTATCCATATGTATAAAACAGTAGCAAACATTCAACAGAGATCTTTCTGCCTAAACACTAATATATCTGCTCTGTATAATAGGAGTAACTTATTTAGTCTTCATATGCTCTCTGGTTTATTAACTGCTCTCAAAAGATCAAAAGATCTTTAGATTTGGAGACCTTGGGGGATTTTTTTTTTTGGTTGCACAGTGTAATAACAGATATTATCATTTTCCACAGTCTACTCGTCCGTGACGCTCTCATTATTCCCACAAAGTCAAGCTAATATATGGCTGTTTGAAGATACTGTCTTAATTACTGGGAAACTGTCTGGTAAGTTCTGTGCATGCAGACTGTAACTAAACACTTTGTGATAGCCATCTGCACCCACATGTTAAAAAAATTCTGCATCATCTTATTCTCATATAATACCTATCTACTTAAAGCCAGATTTTCTGGCTTAATTATGTAGCTGTACGAGGGGCTGTGACAAGTGCTAGACTGGAAATACACAAATCATGGAGAAAATGGGTGAAAACAGGTTATTATGTTAAGTGGATTTCTGAAGGGTAATAAAAACAGTTTGTCTGTTTTACTGTGACTAAGACAAAATATTACTCTTTTACAGATGCCAGATCTCAACCGAGTGTTCAGTTTCCAAAATCTTTAATGAAGCTTCCAACAAATCACATTGCAAATGTTACAGCCTATCTGACAGTGCCAGAGCAATTTTTGAAAGTGGACAGCTTTCTCTATACAACAGGAATTATTCTAAATAAATCAGGTATGTGAATATGATGCTTAGGAATTCTTATAAAGAAAGATTATAATATTATAATGCATATGAGTGCACAGTGTTTCAGAAAAACATATGCTTAATTTAAGAGGGCCTGAACCTGCTTCCATTGTAGTAGATCAGAAAGCTTTGTTGCTCATAGCTCTCAGAAGTGAGCTATGAACACATCGGGTTTGTAATCAGTGTTACTCTATTTTGGGCCACGCAGCATGAGAACATATCTTGCTGCACTGAAATACAACTTCAGAATCTGCTTTTTACATTTTTATGTATGTATATGTATTTATGCTCAGGGTTTCATGAGACTGTGGAACTGGTTTAGCAAACACTTCAAAAAAGCAATTATAGCCAGACTGTACAGCAGGTCAAGCTAAAGAAATCAGTGAAACAGCAGCAGTTAATTTCAGCTGTGGAGTTCCTGCATTTTCACTGGGGTGATTGGTTCTGGGGGTTACCTCCAGCACAAAGATTGCATGGAAGCCCCTGCTGGGCTCACAGTCAGTCAGGATGGGCAAGTCTGGGACCAAGTGGTTCCTGTGTGTACAGAGCACAGCTGTAATAATGTTTTCTGTGCATCTGTTTCACTGGAGAAGCACTAAGTGGTTTCATGAGTCGTAACTCTGCTCTTATACCACTGGATTTTGTTAGTATCTGTCATTCTATCAGATGGTTTTTAAATTTGTATAGGTACAGTGATCTCTGGTAGGTTGTAGTGTGTGCAGTTCCATCTTTCTTTTGTTCTTTTCTTTCTATTCCCAGTGGCTCTGAAGCCATGAGGCTCTTAAATTCATTGTGGTGCAGGGAGAGGGCACTACATGGCTTATTTCAAGTCATCATACCCTATTCTTTGATTTTCATTCCATTAATGGCAGCATATATACTGATATTTTGACAAAGATATTTTAAAATCTTTCTTATCTGTGTTTCACCTCTTTAAATGGAAGGCAGAAGGAAAGAAGCAGAGAAGAATAAGCAGTGTTTATCCTCTTTGAGTTTTCCCTTCAATCTGTCTGGCATGTGTTTTAAATTATTCATATACCCCTAAAGGAATAGGCTTCCTTTTAGGGCAGGTGGAAGCTAATTGATATCTGATGTGCCAGGAGTTCTCTCACAACCAGCTTCTAACAGCCTGCATAGATTTAACATCATTCTGCTACTTAGTAATTCTGTTTCAGCTTCTCTCACCATCCTGTCATACTGGGCATTCTGGAGCATTTGCAAACTGGTGAAAGGAAAACAAAGGAAAGAAACTTTCAGGCTGCCTTGTAAATGCAACATTTCCTCTGAGTGCTTTGACAAGCCTCATGATTAACTATTCAGTTAATTCTGGCTGCCAAATTAGGAAATTAATTCTTACAGGAGAGGTTCCATATGCTTTCAGTTTCATTCAATGTTATGCATATTGTGATTATACCAAATTTCCTGTATGATCTGTATTTCACATCAGTTAGGGGCTTTGTAATCTGATGATCTGAGCAGAAAAACCCTTCTTCCCCCACCCCAAAACAAGTTTTGCCTCACAGTTAGTTCTGTGGTCAGCACATAATCCAGATGTTGCAAATGTGCTTCTCTCATAGCATTGGTATAGAAATGACTCGGATTTGTTTTAATCATAAGTTGATAAAAGTTCAGAAGAAAAGTAATGTTGATTTTTATTTGACCCAGTTGGTAACAGCTGACTGTGGAGCTGGATGTGGATGAGGACTTGCCTGTAGTAGCTTAATTCTTAATGTATTTCTTTTAAAATAAACTGTAAAAGGAGAATTAAAAGATATTTCTTGCCTTCAGGTTTCAAAAGCATGGAATTAACTCCTATTGCTGCCATATGTGCAAATGTTCTTTTGGCTGGGAAAGAACTGAACATAAAGGGTCCCATTCAGATTACACTTCCTCTTCCCACAACTACTGTAAAATCAGGAGATGCTGTACCTGCCTGGACATTTGATATGAAAATTGGTAAGTGGGTTATTTGTTATTTTTTCCATCTAGCACATGCCTGTGGGTTTGGGCACATGGCACTGTGGGTCATGGAACAGTGATGGCATTATTCTGTGAGGTGATGGTCAATAGGTGGTCATTTATTTTAATGGACTAGCTTGAATTGTTCAAAGGTATTTCCCTGCTTTCATTAGTTCAAAAAGCTTTGGTAAAATTCCTTAGCCTTCCTCTTGCCTGCATTTAGTGTACTGGATTTTTATTTTCATGGGAGAACATATATTTTAGTTGATGTTAAATTTCAAGCCTAGTAATTTTGTGAATTCCTTCTTATAAGAAAGCAAACCAGAACCGAAAGTTTGGATGCTTTGTCTCCTAGAGTGTAGCTCTAAAGATCTTTTGATGCTAGAACTGGAATAGATATTGCTTCAGTTAACAAAAACAATTCAGAAAGTGAAATGAAGGGGAAATGAGAGTTATCCAAGGGAACAACATAGTTCTTCCAGTATGCAAAGAGGAGGAGGCTGGGGATTAGGCATTCTAAACCTTTTGTCATCCCTTCACATCTAATTTTAGTCAGGAGTGAGTAATGAGCTATGTCCATGTAACCCATTTAGCTGACCTGTATTAGGTGTGGGTGCATTAGTGTCCTGATTGTCCTGCACTGCACCTCACAGTCACCATCACACCTGAAATATGAGTATACATTGAATATACAGGCTTGAAATATGCAAGTGAGTGAGGTCACATCTTGCTCCTTATCAAGGCAAAAAGCTTTTGTTCAGTGTTTGGAAGTACAGGAGAGGGATACCAGCTCTAACAAAGTGTTGTTTACATGGTCAAGAAAGAAACTGATCACCTTAAGGAAAAAAAACCTGAAGAACATGGATTTGAATTAAGGATGTGCTAATAAAATTTGGCTAGGCTGTCTTGTGGGGAAAAAGTAAATAGGATAAGTTTTGGCATAGAGGATTCGGTCTGTCTATACACCTAGAAGACTTTAGAGGGGTAATTGGTGGAAAGAGATGGCATTTCAGAGGGTTTTAGTCTCAGGTGGTAAAATATCACCCAGGGTTTAAATTTCTTATTTCCACAGCCACTTTTGCCAGCTCCTGTGCTCATCCTGTGCTGAGCTTTTTTACCTCCCTAAACAAAGCTAAATCAACACTGTTGTTAAACAAGGAGTTGACAGAACTGGAGCAGCACAGGATGAGGTTAGGATATAAACCAGTGTAAGGTGTTTATGTGGGGGTTGAAGGTCCTACTCAGCATCTCTACATGGGCATGTTGGCTTTGGGAGTAAAACAGGAGCCAGGAGCATGGCCTGCTGATCCAAACCCCAACAAAACCAGTTGTTTCTTCCTCTCCAATGGGATGGACTTTACAGAGATTCCATAAAGGTAAGCTGTTTCTAATGGATGCTCTCTGAGGTGTACTGTTCACTGCTGCTTGCTGAGGAGAGGGACAGAAGGATGGTGAAAAAGGACAGCAACTTTTGGGATATAAATTAACTTGTACTTTTTCTCCCATTTCTTTCCCTCTGACAGTAAAAATTTGCAACTGTCTTTGCTTTCTGGATGTTGATTCTAAGTATGTTGCTTTTATTTTTTTACCTTTGTTCTGACACACGCAAAATGACTTTTTCCCAAGGTAACTGAGTAATAGCAAGGCATGTTTTAGTCAAGGTTCTGGTGACTGAGGGTAGCTGAACACCTCAGCTCTGCAGCAGGCATTGCAGAGCATCCATACGGAGCAGCAGGCTCCCATCCGAGCTGAATGCAGAGCTCCTGCTGCACTCGGTAATGAGCTCTGGCCTCCAAGATGCTGCATGTGGGATCTCCCCAGCAAGACACTGACACAATTTTTAACTCTGAAGTCCTTGGGTAATGTGTTATGATGGTAATCAGGGCTCCCATGTCAGCATTGATAGTGGCAAGGGAACAGCTCTGTGTGTGCTGTGGGCAGACCCACATGCAGCAGGAAAAAGATAGAATCTGCTTTCACAGGTCTGCCTGAGCAGTGCTCCTGGGGCTTACTCCAAGCGGAGTACTGAGACTTCCTGGAAAATGAGCTTTGGTAATTGTACTCAGCTGCTGTAAATGCACAGTTTGTTCATCTGTATTGAGTGTGGCTTCCTTCTTAGGAAATATTTTGCTGCATTAATGCTAAAAGTACTTTGTGGATTTTAATAGAATTACAAAAAATACAAAGCTTGCATTCAACATTAAATTGAAAATTATATCCTTCTGCTTGAATGGCAGTAAACCATAGAGAAAATGGGCTTACTCATGAATCACAATTTACTATTTTTCCTTAATACCAAGTATTTTCTGTGTAGTATATTGGGGGAAGATGTAATTTGCTGAAAAGGATAGCAAACATTGTATAGCTTCTTATGGATTTGTTCAGTCAAGATAGAACTTCTGGAGATCCAGACCATTTTTTTGCCTTTTATACAAGGTTTGCTGGTATTACTTCTGACTCTGGACAAGATTTCTCAGGTGGCTAAGAAAGCACTTTGAGAGCTCTAGGTCACTGCTGCTGCCTTTCCCCTCTGCCAGCCGTCACAAGCACCAAGAGAAGAGTGATGCTTTATTTTCTCTGCATCTGTGGCAGGTGTCCATCCTCATCTTTACCTCCTGGCTGGGACATATTTACTTTTCCTTTGCTGAAAGAAGGGTCCTGGAAGAAAATCAAATTGAAATTCATATAAGCTTACATGAGTTATACTGTTTCCATACTTTAATTAGTGATGTTTTAAAAAAGCTGGTGGTTCTCTCTACCTCTCAGTATTTCCAGGTTGAATATATAGGGTTGGTTACATGAGGCTGTTTTCTGTCCTTAGAATTTCAAAAATGGCCCACAATAAACATATTTAAGTGAATTAAGTGTAGTTCTCTTTCTTCTAATGGATGCTTTATTAATTGCAGAAGCTGGCATACCACAATACCTTTCTGTTGCCTTGCCAAACAGATGGTGTGGAATCTGTGTCCTAACAATAGCATTTCCTTGGGCTAACTGAACTGTTACAGCCTCGGGGCAGGGAGGAGGAGAGAAGCATCCAAGACAAACATTGTTTATCCTATTGTGGCTTAATAAGATTAAAATGTTTTCCCACTAAGTTCTGCTAGCTGATGTTAAACTTGTGTTCATATGCATCAGTTACCTGCTCCCTCGTTTTTTAGTCTTTGCTTTCATGCATGCTGAAGGTTGTATAATAGGTTTTATTTATGTGCATATCTGTGAAAGACAGTTATTAATAGAAAATGAATCATATTAAGTTTACTTCTAGTGAGTAATGTTGATGCTTTGTTTCAAAGTAAATGGCTACAGACGGATGTCAGGAGAGGAAGTTTGCCTGTTTAGCTAAAGCTGTGTAATAAACAGTGGCTGTGAGAAGTTGCAGTTTTTCCTGTGACCTTGTATATCTTTGATAGTGGCCCAGTTGCTAGTGGTTTGAGGTACAGAAGAATCCTGCATGGCATGTGCAATGTTTTGTCCTTTTTTTTCCCCCCAGGTGCTTGGGTAAACCGTGGGCTAGGAATGGTGAAGGAACTGGAAGGCCAGTTAGTATGGACATACACTGCTCAGCACTTGGGCTACTGGATAGCAGCTCCACTGCCTGGAACAAGAGGTATGGCAACAACTGGCCAAGTGACTGCTGAATGCTCCATAAGGCTGTCAGTTTGATTGCTTCATTTAACAGCAGGAAGGGAGAAGTGACATGCAACTTCTCCACTTGGATAACTTTTGTTTGAGTCCTTACAGCGATTTTCTTGCATGTTTTGTAAATTCACATGAAGGGATCTATCAGAGAAACAGTGTGGCTAATTGCAGAAACAGACAGTGCTCTCCAACAGAGTGCTAGGTAGAAAATGTAGACCACTTTTCTAAGTTAGTTTGGACAATTAATACAAATATAATTTGTCTGGAATGAAGTAGATGTCATGGTAAGCCTTTAGTATTCAAGATGAACATGTCATTTTCACCTATCCTGCTGAAACAGCAAGGTGAAGAGGGAAGGCTGAACATTATGCCATTGGAACACAAAATCACTGGAAAAGTACTGTTCAGTTTATTAGCTGTGCACATCAAGTGGAATAATTTGGTTTTAAGAACTAATGCTTGTCTGGTTTTGTTTGATAATCTAGAATCCATTATTAGTGCTGTTTCCAAGGACATAACAGCGTATCACACCGTGTTCCTTACGGCCATACTGGGAGGAACTGTTGTCATTATCATTGGATTTTTTGCTGTTCTTCTTTGTTACTGCAGGTAAGCAAAAGAAGTTCCAGTGAGCTCATTGTGAGTGGAATTTGAGGTTGATAAAACAGTCTTTTGAGGTTAAGACCTGTTTTCTTAGCTAAACTGTAACATTTAGCCTAATATTTTTTTTAAAATTATAGTTGTTACAGAACTTCATTTTAAGTTTGTGATGTCAAATTACATTACAACTTCTCAACCAAAGTCTAACCTTCAGCTTTGGTAGTCAACAATCCAGTATTTCCTAATATGCTCTGCAGTCACCTTGCTTCTTTTTTGCATAGGGATAAATGTCGTCGGACACAGAAGAAGGAAAAAAACTCAACCAAGCTGGAGGTCATAAAAAAAGACCAGACAACGTCAACAACTCACATAAATCACATCAGTGCTGTCAAAGGGTCTCTGAAGCTGGAGGATAAATCCCAGTTATATACACCGAAGATTTCTTCATACAGCCCTCAAAGGAGGCTGTCCATAGACACAGAAGATGGAAAATCACAAGACAATTTTAAAATCTACTCAGAGGATGCTTCTTATCAGTCATCCTGTCAGACTGGTCAGGCAGGAAATTCAGCCCATTCAGTGGAGCCTAGTGCTGGAGTGAGGCTTTTACAGCAGCCAAAGCACAGTAACAGTACTGTTTCCCAGGCTCCTAGGGACATTCCAGACCAAAATAGGTACCTTTCACTGAAAGAGGAGATGTATGGGCTTTCCCATATCCCAGAACATTTAATGCATATTTACAATCAGCCCATTGCTATTCTTCAAACCTCAGACCTTTTCCACTCCCCAGAACAACTGCATCCTGCTAAATCAGCAACTTTGCCAAGGAAAGGGCAGCTGGTGTATGGCCCCATGATGGAACCCATGAATCGGGACACTTACATGCAAACACTGCCCAAAATGCCAGTGCACTCTCATCCCCAGCCTTCTGCCTGCAGAGATGAGAACAGTGCCCTGGATGGTGAAGAGGGCTTGCCCTCCCAAACAACCAACTGGGGCCGGTACACTAACAGCTTACTGGAATCTGTCTCTGTTCCTGGGACACTGAACGAAGCAGTTGTAATGACTCCATTTTCATCCGAACTTCAAGGGATTTCAGAGCAAACGCTGCTGGAGCTCTCTAAAGGAAAACCATCTCCGCATCCTCGAGCATGGTTTGTGTCCTTGGATGGGAAGCCAATTGCTCAAGTGAGGCATTCTTTCATAGATCTGAAAAAGGGCAAAAAAACTGAGAGTAATGATACCAGTCTGGACTCTGGTGTGGACATGAATGAGCATCATCCTAACAGGAAACTGGAGAGAGAGAAAACTTTCATTAAAAGTATGCCACATTCTAAGATTCTTTACTTGGAAGATCTGGATCTGAGTAGCAGTGAAAGTGGGACCACAGTTTGCACTCCAGAGGACCAGGCTGTGAGACACATTATAGAAGGAGGGAAAGGGTCAGTCCTAGAACAACATAATGAGGAAGGTCTAAGGAAAAAATCTCTACCAGGAAGTCATGAATCTGGTATCCCTTCTGCTAAAATAAGGGATAGACCACCTCTCATGAAAAGGGATAGCAAAACCAATATCTGGAAGAAAAGAGAGGAGAGGCCGCTTATTCCTATAAATTAAAACACAATGTGCTTTGTGCTGTTGCTCTCCCTGCTGGTTGTTGATCTCTTGCCTGCTTCTGTAATTCTGCAGTGTTGGGTTTACAAGGGAAATGTTGTTTTCTAGTATCAAGAAAAGTTTCATTTTTTAGCATACAGATTGAGGTACCACTTCAGCTGGGCAACTGATAGTCCATGTGAATTGAAAACAGGGAAATGCTACTATTAAACTTTTCCAGTTCCTAATTTTACTGGCAGTATGAGGAAGGCCCACATTTTACTTAGCCTGTCATTCTTGGACACACCTTTGGGAATGCACAGTGAGAAATGTAGGCACATGATTTAGTTTTTTTGTACTTGTTGCTAATGCAATGGTAGCCTAGTTAAAGCCATTCCTAGCCTTGTTCCTAATCAACATGACCATCTGTACAGTATTTTATATGTGAACTTTTCTAGCTGTCTGTTATTACTTCTTTGTACAATGAGAAATGTTTCATCCATTGGTCCCTCGACACCAGCAGATGAGCTCTGTTGGATTTATCAGCAGAGCTCTATAGCATTACCGCCCTCCCTGTGTGCCCATCCATGTGCAATTCCATACAACACTGGGAGAAGGGGAAGTGTACAAGTGTGGCCACTGCACTTCATGGTCCCCACTATCTTAAGGTGTTGCCCATCTTCTTTGTGTAGACCTGCTTTGTCATGGCCCGTGGATGTTGAAGACTGGCATGGGCTATGAAGGGTGCACGTCCAGCAGAACCGGACTGGTTCTGGTAGCATTTGGAGCTGCAGCTACTCCTGATCCCAGTGTCTTGTTTTGGCTTCTTTGTCAGTGAACATCATCTCTTCTGTATGCTGTTGGGCCAGCTGTGCTCCAGAATACAGCCTTGAATCTCTGCCTGTTTCTAAGTGAGAGCTTGGCCCATGATGGAGAAGTGTGCAAGATTAGACAAATTATGCCTTGGAAAGAGTTTCTTGAGCAGGAAAGCTCGGCACCGTTGCTTTTTATTTCATGTTTAAAACAATGAGAGATCATTTGAGGTTTATGTGCCTACATTTTGCCAGCCTGAGCTGCTTTTGTCTAGGTTTGCAGAGGAGTTAAACAGGCTTTAAAAGTTCGGGGGGAGGGTTATGAGCATGAGACAGCAGATTGCAAAATTTGGTCTATAATGCAATATAAATACTATTTATGACTCATCTTAGAGTTAAATTTACCAAAAGTCATGAATGCATGAATTGTAACTAAGATATGTATAGAGGAAGGAAAGGCCATCAGAATATTCATTAATTTCAATGTTCATCTTGTCAAAGTGATCATTTCAACTTTGGCTAACAGAAAAATGGATGCATCTCTTAATGT
Source organism: Pyrgilauda ruficollis (assembly GCF_017590135.1). Lineage (NCBI taxonomy): Eukaryota > Metazoa > Chordata > Aves > Passeriformes > Passeridae > Pyrgilauda > Pyrgilauda ruficollis. The sequence goes on from NW_024530044.1 coordinate 116,760, forward strand.
GCTTCATATAGTAAACAGAATGTATTTCTGTGACTTTGAGGCTGTTTCCCTGGTGAAATAAGTTCCAGCATTTTGGCTTTGGCAGTTTGATTATAAATCATCCTAAAAAAGCTTTATAAATATTTACCTTAGAGCTTGGTTAAGGGTCTGTACCAAGACCCAAACATGCAATGCCTATATTTGAATTGTGAGGTGAGTGGTGCTTGGTTGTCTGCCCTGTAGTACACTCAAGAGTTGGGAAGTATCCTATGCAGCTGGGCTTCTGGGAATATTTACTCAGGAAATATTACTGTGAATTATGTCTGTGGTGTTGGGATTGTCAGTTGTCTGGTGCTTTTCTAAAGAATATGGAAGGTAACAAGGATGGTACCAGGAATGCATCAGTCCAAATTGAGCATTTGCTTCATGAACAAAATGTTCCTATTGAATTCACAAGTAAGAAAGTGCAAATTAAGCTTGAGATAGGTGTGTGTGTGGTGGGTTGACCTTGGCTGGATGCCAGGTGCCTATCAAGCTTCTCTATCGCTCCCCTTTCCCAGCTGGACAGGGGAGAGAAAATAAGATGGAAAACAACTCCTGGATTGAGATTTCGCTAAGGCAAAAGCAAATGTTTTCATGTGCACAAAGAGGAAAAAAAAAATAGGTTTGTTCTCTACTTCTCATCAGCAAGCAATGTGTGGCTGCTTCCTGGGAATCAGGGCTTCAACACTTATAGTGGTTGCTCCAGAAGGCAAACCTTGTAAGTAACAAATACCCCCCACCTCCTCCTCCTTTCCTTAGTTTTTATATCTGAGCTGATGTCACATGGCATGGAATATCCCTTTGGTTAATTTGGGTCAGCTGGCTTAGTTGTGTCCCCTGCTACGATCTTGCCCACCCCCAGCCTGCTATTTGGCAGGGAATGTTGGGAGTCAGCACTGATGCTGTGCAAGCCCTGACCAGCAGTAGTCAAAACACTGGTGTGTTATCAGCACCTTTCCAGCTCCCAGTACAAAGCACAGCACTGGGAAGGCTGCTATGGGGAATGAACTCCAGCTCAGCCACACCCAATATCCATGAGCATCATCATCACAGGTGGGAATCTCACTCCTGTGCCTGCAGCACCTGCTTCCCCTCCTTCAGCACTGACCTTGGTGTCTGCAGAGTTGTTCCTCTTACATGTTCTCACCCTGCTCTTCTCTGGCCACCTGCACAGTAACTTCTTTTCCCTCTCAAATCTGTTATCACCATCATTTCTGACTGGCCCAACCTTGGTCAGCAGCGGCTCTGTCCTGGAGCTGCTGGCATTGGCACTACTGGACATCAAGGAAGCTTCTGGCAGCTTCTCACCCCTGTAGACCCCCCACTATCAAAACCTGGCCACCCAAACCCAATTCACATGGTGAATCAACTGTGTCCCTGCAACCCATGGAGTGCAGATATCCACCTGCAGCCTGTGGAGGGTACCTGAAAGAGGCTGTGAGCCCATGGGAAACTGTGCTGCAGCAAGCTCCTGGCAGGAGCTGTGGAGAGAAGAGCCCCAGCAGCAAGTATCCTGGAAATACTGGTGGGCCTGTGGGGGACTCAGACTGGAGGCAGGCTGTGCCTGAAGGACTGCACCCTGTGGAAGGGTGAGCCACGTTGGAGCAGTTTGTGGAGAACTGTTGCCCTTGAGAAGGACTCAAGTTGGAGAAGTTCATGGAGAGCAGCCTCCTGTGGGAGGGACCCTGTGCTGGAGCAGGGGAAGGACTTCTGTCCTTGAGCAGTGGCAGAAACCACACGTGATGGACTGACCCATTCCTGTCTCAGATACCACATGTGATGTGCTGACCCGTTCCTGTCTCAGGAACCACACATGGTTCTGACCCATTCCTGTCTCCCTGTGTCACTGTGGGGAGGAAGTAGAGCTGGGAAAGAGGGAGGGGTGGGGGGGAGGGGTTTCTAAGATTTATTTCACTTGTCATTATCCTGCTCTGGTTTTCCCAGTAATAAATTCAGTTAATATCCCCAAGGTGAGTAAGTCTGTTCTGCTTGTGACAGTATTCAGTGAATGACCTTTCCTTATCTCAATTCAGGAACCTTTCACTGGATTTTCTCTCCTCTGTCCACTTTGTGCAAGGGATTGGTAAGAGTGGCTTTGGTGGGTGCCTGGCATCTAGCCAGGGCCAAACCACTACAGTGTGCAAATAAGTCTGTAATTAAATTGGCCTCAAGAACCTAAAAGAGGTTTAATTATGATTCATCTATTTCAGATGTGAAGATGGCTTGTCATATTAGCATGCCTTTGGTTCTCTTTCTAGGTAACAGGAATTTTGTTGTCCAATACCAAATACATTTTCACAATTTTTTTTATTAAAGTACAGTTCTGCTGGATTTTTTTATATTGCTTTCTAGGCCCAGATATTGATCACTTCATCTTTTGTTTTGTTGTATACATTAGTGGGAATCAATTTGTATATGAACATTTCTTCTGAAAGCTGCCCTTGAGGTTCAATATTGCCCTGTTTGCAGAGTTGCATTGGTTCTGATGCCTTCCTTTTCAATTCTGTTGAACATAATAGAAAATACCTGACAAGATAATGGTTTTGAGGAATTCATATTAAGTTCATATGCCTTTACTTTAAATTTTGTTCACCTAGAGTAATATTTCAGGTTTTTAAAATGCAGTTTACATTGTATATACCAAAAAGACCTAATTTCTCAAACTTACTAGTATCATCAAAAAATACAGACTACTATAAATGGCTTTATTTACATGATTTTAAAGGAAACAAGTTTGGCACTCTGTTGTTCTCATTCTCTGACAGATATGCCAACCAGAGTATCTGGTTATTAAAGAAAAAGGACTAGCAATCCAACTCTAAAATTATTACGATTTAATTAATACAGAATATTTCCAAATATATCAGTCTTCACATTCCAGCTGTATGTTTGAATTTATGCACTGGAAAAACTTGTAGAGCCTGCTAGAGATTGGAATTCTTTATCGCTTTAGAGCATTTAAAGCAGGAGTTTGACTATGCTGAGCTCTAAAAATTTGAATTCCACAAAACATTCTACATGTGTAACATGTGGAGAAGACAGAATGTCACAGTGCAGTGTCACAAACTAATGGTTTTCTATATTTCTTTATATGATTTCAACATATGAATTTATAGGAGTCACTGAATTTATTTTTTGAGACTTTTTTTTCTGTTGGCTCTTTGTGCCATTAACAGACTGTTAAAATGCTGGTTCCAGAATAAGGCCTACACAAAAATTAGTAAGGATTTGTGGCACACAGCTCTTGGAAAGGCTGGGGAAACATTCAGAGGTTTTCACTTCTTTGAATCTGGAGGTTGCTAACCTTGAGAATAAGAAGGGAGAAATGCCTGTGAGCCCCTTCTAAGGAGAGGGGAATGAATAAGGAAAATTGGAAAGATTACAGCTTCTTTCTGATGCTAGTTTGCAAACTGGTATGTGTTTGTGCTTTGGTGGAATCAGTTCTTTCTGAAGAACACAAATGTTTGCAACACTTACGTCTCAGTTCTTCACAAGGCACTTCTTGAGCTGTCAGCTTTTGCAAGAGAAGCCCTTATTTATGTACATATAGTTTTAAGTGCAAGCTCATTGACAGTAATTTTTAGATTGTTACCAAAATGCTAGATATTATAGATGAAAAAAAAAGGTGGGGGATCACTTAAAAATCACATTTGATTAAGAGAAAAAAGTCCTTATAGTGCAATCAGAAAATAGAGCTCTGGTATTACAAACCTGAAAGTAAAAATTATGTGTTGATTAGGGACATTATTTACCACCATAAAGCTAGAGGTGACACCAAAAATAATACAGGATGTAGGAATGTTTAGTTGTCTCCTTTGTTTTTATGCAGTAATTTGTACCAAAGAGGATGAAATGAACTGGCACCAATATAAATTCTTGTTAGTTAAAAAGTGACAAAGTCTCACAACACTACTGATCAAACACTGTGCAAATGAAAAGGCAGTGCACGACATCTGTTGTCTAGTGCTTTACATTAGGAAAATCTGGAGATAAATTAGCCTGCTGAAGTGCCTTTCTCTTTCATCAGACTTATTTTATCAGTGGGACACCTGACTATCTGAAAAGCACATTATGTTTTTTTTTTTTTCTGTTAGCCAAAACCCCCTGAATTCATACAATTATGCAGCTTTTATAATATTTTAAGAGGCAGATCTAGTGCTTTTTATGTTGAAATACTGACTTCTGCATGTTGATGATGATGGTAATTGTTGTAAAACCTAGCTTTTGTATTTTATGTTTGAAAAGAAATTTTAAAAATATATCTTTAGCAATCTGAACAGTAGTGTCTTTTAAAAATGCTCATACGGGATCTGATTCAACTTTGTGCGTCAAGTGCAAGCATCTTGAAGTCACTGGATTTACAGGTATGAAACTGACTGGGATATTAACTTCAAAAATGAAATTAACGTTTGTTTATATACAAATACTATTATAACAATAAAAGTCCTTTTCTCAGCTGCTAACTTTGCTTGTCAGTAGCAGCAGAAATTGTACGGAGATGGGTATGTAATTCTTATTTTCTAGAACCAATTTTTATCTCAATTTGGAGCCTAACCTGCATTGTTTTTTAATGGCTTTTAATTTTTTTTAAAAATTCAGTGGTATTATGAAAACACAGTACTATGCCTACGGAGCTAAAGATGAGCATTCTTTTATAGTAATTTGTACTAATTTGTGCCACACTTCTAGCAGTAGGCACTACATTTGAGTTAAAGAATTTATATGAAATGTGGTTTAAATGATTTGAATCTGAGCTTTGTTTTCTTTTAAAAGCAGTATTCATTGTGTTCTGAAAAAAAAAGCTTCAGGTTTTTTTTTTAAGACTGGCAGGACAAAACTCTGTCATTTTTCACTCACTCTCAGTCTGAAAACTGTTTTACCAAATGAATTTTTTCAGTCAGTTTTAGGACTTACTGAACATTCCTATATTCCCCCTCCCCAAAACATCCTGGTACTTTATTCCCCAGGTAATGGATTTAGTTCCTTTGAAGCACTTGTTGCACTTCAGTCCACATTAGAACAGTATATTTTTACATGTCACTGTGTAGAAAGGCAGATTTTAGTGCTCATTAGAGCATGTTACTCATACAAAGCCTGGCTCTGGGTGTTGCAAGGCAGGTGAACTCATGGCACTGACTGTGCTCACCACCTTGAATTCTGGAGCCTCATATTCAACAAACGCTTCATGACCTCAGCAATTATTTTCAAAATCTCTCTAGTATGGATATTGTTTATGTAAAACATTCTTGATATTCAGCATCCTGGTTTTAAGTATTTCTACCTTTTTATATTTTGTCAGAGGTGTCTTTTCATCTCTGTATTTACTACAGTATCAGTGTATCTGTTGCTGAAAATGTAACTAAGGTTTGTAAAATGTTACAGCTTATGCAATATAATAAAAATTTGAAAAAAATATCTATGTCTGAAATTTTGTTTATCTTTGAAACCATATGTTATTTAGGGACATCTCTCAACACTTTCTTTCCAAATATCATTAAAGGTATTTCTGTCATCACCATAATTCCCATTACAAAAGAATGTCATCCTCCTTCAGGTTACCAGTTCTAATAGAGTCACATTCTCTATTCTATTTCTTGTGAAGAAAAACTTCTTGTAGTCTTTAGCTGGACCTTGGAGACAATTTCCTTGCAAACAAACAAAAGCACATCGGCAGAATAAGGAGCTAAGCTAAAAAGGGTTTCCAAGGTGGCTGTTCAGTCTTGATTTTTCTGTTGCATTCACAAGTTGTTTAGTTTCTAAATTCTATTAGAATGAGAAGAAGAGGTGCACATTTTTCACTGTAAAGTGGACACTTCACTGCAGAGCCTTCTCTAGTTCATCTTGGTGGTCGGCCCAAAGTTTTATGTATTTAATGTGAACATTACCACAGATGTATCTACAGAAAATGAATTCAAAATTAAGAAAAATCACATAGCCATACTAAATAGTCTTCACTTTTCTTTTCCTCATTCCTCTCCACCCACATTTTTGCTTCTAAGATTGCCACATTTTCCCAGATTGCAAAAGGGCTGTAACAACTGTCAGGTATTTTTTCTTGTGTATTTATTCTATCATTAGAAGTGTAGCAAGTCAGAGGACAAATTTTGTGCCTAACCTGTAATAAGGGAACTGAAACATTTTTCTTAATAACACCTCCTGACATATGGGACAAATATCCTCTTCATCAATTTCTCCCTGATCAATGCATTTGTCATTCTCTGCCTTGTAAGAGTCTTAAACTGTTTTACAGAGAAATTGTATGATTATATGAGAGAAGCTGAGTAATCTTACTGTAGCAAATTCAGTTTAATAAATTTAAATCAGTTTTAAAAACTAAATTTAAATCAAGGGCTTAGTCTCCCTCCCAGCTTATATTCATGTCACTGATTTCTCCAGTGACCCGATCCAGCTCTCCAGACTGCCGAAAGAACAAACCTAGCCAAACCCACCAATCTTCTGTTGATGTGGTGTGTTTTAATTCAGCCTGTTGAATTTTGAGGTGGGTAATACATCCTTATTACTTCAACAGAGATGGGGCAGGAGCAGGAGCACAAATGTGATGAGGAGCAGCTGAGGGACTTAGGGTTGTTTACCCAGAGATTTTTATCCAGAGATTTTTTCGCTCTCTACAACTCCCTGAAAGGATGGCGGATGGACGTCGGGCTCTTCTCCCAGGTAACAACTGACCTCAAGGATGAGAGGACACAGCCTTAAGCTGTGCTGGGGAAGGTTTAGCTTGGACATGAGGAAGAATTTTTCCACATAAAGTGTGATTAGACATTGGAATGGGATGCTAAGAGAGGTGTTGAAGGAAAGATGGGACGTGGCGCTGGTGTCAGGGCGCTGGTGCCAGGCCCCAGGCTGGACTTGCTGGCCTCAGAGGTGTTTGGCACAGGCTGAACTCGCTGGCCATGAGGTGTTTGGCACAGGTCGGACTCGTTGGCCATGAGGTGTCTGGCACAGGTCAGACTCGCTGGCCATGAGGTGTTTGGCACAGGTCGGACTCGCTGGCCATGAGGTGTCTGGCACAGGTAAGACTCGTTGGCCATGAGGTGTTCACAGGCTGGACTCACTGGCCATGAGGTATTTGGCACAGGTCTAACTCTCTGGCCATGAGGTGTTTGGCCCAGGTCAGAATCTCTGGCCATGAGGTGTTTGGCACAGGTCGGACTCTCTGACCATGAGGTGTTTGGCACAGGTCGAACTCTGTGGCCATGAGGTGTTTGGCCCAGGTCAGACTCTCTGGCCATGAGGTGTTTGGCACACATCAGACTCGCTGGCCATGAGGTGTTTGGCACAGGTTGGACTGGCTGGCCTGGGAGGTGTTTCCCACCCGGTGGAAGCCGTGATTCAGTGACGGAGGCCCACACGGAGCCCCCGTTCCCGGTGGGAACACGCCGGGTCCCGGCGGGGCGGGCCCCACGCGGCCCCTCAGCGCGGCCGCTGTGGCGCGGCCGGGCCTCAGCCGAGCCCGGGCACTGAGGGGGCTCCGCCTCGCCCGTCCTGCCCTCGGCGCTGCTCGGAACGCGCTGGAAACACACCGTGGTTTATTGCGTGCTTTTCAAAGGCTGAACAGCCCCGGCACCCTGCGCCAGCCGGGTTTCTGCTCTGCGCGGCGGTCGCTGGGAGGAGCTGTTGCACTCCTTCCAGCCTGCAAAAATGCGTTTGTTTACCGCGTCTTAAATGTTTGTAACAGTTCTTCAACCAGTTGATAGTTACCAGTCCTTCGGTAATAAAGAGTAATTGATGTAGTTTTTACACATATACACACCAGTGTATAATAGTAGCAATATATATAATTGGTGTGGTTTTTAATAGTGCGTATATATATATACACACACACGTATATATAACCTATAATATATTACAGTATATATATAAAATATTATATATAATAATATAGAATATACATAATAATATAATATAATGCAATAAATATATTTAATAAAATATAGGATAATATAGTATAGTATTACAATATGTATTATAATAACTATAATATTGTGGAAATGATATATTATATATATAATATTAGGAAAAAGTTCTTCCTTGTGAGGGTGCCGAGGCCCTGGCACAGGTTGCCCAGAGAAGCTGTGGTTATGCCATCCCTGGAAATGTCCGAGGCCAGGTTGGACAAGACTTGGACCAACCTGAGATAGTGTCCCTAGCCATGGCCTTTAAGGCCCCTTCCAACCCAAACCATTCTATGATCATGTGGTAATGGAGGTTTCAGTCCCATGTATGTTTTTTAAGGCGTAAGAAATTCTTCCTGCCCTGTTCTTGGCTTCTCTGAAATGGTTTTTTGTTTCAGGAGTGACTGGATCCAGCTGGAATGTGACAGAGATGGAGCCGAGCTCCCAGACAGGCAGGAAGGGTCAGCAGAGGGGCTCGGGGATGCCAGAGGAGGCGGGATGAGGTTCTGTCACTGTGCCACGCCAAAATGGGTAAACACTCCCTGTGCCAGGTGGTGAAGGAGAAGTGTTGATGAAGAAAAGCTGATCAAGCTGCAGAATCCAGATCAGTGTAGAGGTGAGAACAAGGTTAGACAGAGAGGTTTTTGAATGCTAGACTCATGAAGGAAAGAGGGGCCTGAGTGAGAGAGAACTGTCGTGTGAAAGGCACCGACTGCACAGGGGTTTGGTACAGCCACAACAGGGAACAGCCCAGGTGAGCTGCTCACAGCTGTCACTTGAGTCAGCTCAAGTGGGCACATCAAACTGGAGCACCTGAAGTGGCTGTTTCTGACTGAGTTGTGTATCCAATAGTCCTCAGAGTTAATTCATTAGTCTAATTTTAAATAATCTTTAAACTAATCCTGCCAGCAGAATGAGGACAGAGGGAAGGGAGCTGGAAGAGGATCAGTAGACAACATCCCTAGGTGCAAAGTTCTTAAAGTCCTCAAGATACAATTTTTAGCTATGTATCACAGACTTCTTGTAAAATCTCATGGATCAGCTTGTTCATTTTCTCTTCCTTGTCTTTACCACAGCATCATCTCTCCTGAATTATGTTTTAGTAAATAAAAAGTTATTCTTCATTTTTCTTTCCCTGCTAGGCATGAGATGTTATAGAGTTAACATCCATGAAGAAATGTTTGCACCTGCTGTGTGGGAAGAGGAATCCTAAGAGTGAATAAGATCAGTTCATGACCTTGTGATTTATTCAATTCTTAATCCTAGGTTTGAGAATGGTACCTCACAATGCTTGTACCTTGCAAAACTTTTGAACCATGGAATTACAAATACATTTAAATGATTAAGTCACAGATTATTTCAAATTTCTCCACAGAAAGAGCTTCAGAAAAGAAGCTGTAAATGTTACAGATTAACAGCTGCATTGAGCATATTTTGGACATGTTTTTCCCAAGTCATTGTCTTGGGAGCCCATTTAGTGAGAACACAGGGAATGTTGTTTTGTTTGTTATATATAACACATCACAAACAGTTCCCTTTTGCAGTTACAAAATTACATGACGTGATAAAAGATGCATCAATTTGTTCTTACAAACTCTTTGCCTCTTAAACTATTCCCATTCCAGAGCTGGTCTGGTATTTACTCACTTTTTATTCTCTCTGGCTTTACTGGCCTCAGAGTACAAGTGTTCTTATCCCTCAGTCCCTTATAACATTACAGAATTTGAAATGACTCTGGTTTATTCCCCATTAGAACAGATCAGCCTGTACTGATTTTTGCCAGCAGAGCTTGAATAGCATATTCTGACTATGGGCACCATCATGGTTTGTCTCACTTGCATTAATGGTCTTCAGAAATAACTGTGTGTAAAAGTAATAACTCTTGTAGGTTTTGTCCTAATGTTTTTTGAGATGGCACATGCCTTTTAATTTTTTTTATTGCACTTTAAGGCAGTGCCAGCTTCATATTTAGTGTCACTGCACAAAAGCTTCCTAAACTCCTGGGGTTTGTTGGCTGTGTAAAAGGTACAGCTGAGTGGCATCAGCTGTCTGTGTTCATCTCTCTGAATTCTTACCATGAAGTGTCCAGGTAACAGTGGATTATTTTGTCCTCATGGGATGCAATTTTGAATGTTGTGGGATCCCAGTTCTGAATTTCATTTTGAAATAGAATGAAGAGAAAAAATTGAGTTCCCACCTCTGTGGAAGGTCAAATCTCTATTTTCTGTATACTTGGGATGTCTCTGATTTCCAGAATTTAAGCTATGTGAAATAATACAGGAAAGGGAACTTTCCTGTTCCCTGCTCCTCTCTTGTCACCTTCTCAAGATTTATTGGGTCAGAGAGCAGAAAGTTGACTTTTTTACCTTGCTACTTTATATATTGGTCTGTGAACACTTGGACTTTTTTTTTTTTTTTTTGAGAAAGTCTCTCTAATAAACAAAATACAAGAAAGAAAAAAAAAATCATTTAATCCTAATATTTCTGAAATCTCCTGCAAATAATGAAAACAGAATATATAACTCCTATCAGAGACAGCGAAAAAAGCTAGGTATTGTGAGACTTAAAAATTAGGATGACCTTGTGGTAGACCAGGACTAGGGAGAAGCTCATCTTGGTTCCTTTATAGGCTTCCTGAGGGGCTTTGAGCAAAATAGTTCAGAGCCTCAGTTTTATCTCAGGAGTGTTTCCTTTCCCTTCTTCCCTGCCTGGTTTGATAGACCGATCCCCCCTTTCAAGCAGGGGTTTTCAGGGCTCTCAGTATATATTGGCAGTGACACTGTGGAGTTCTGATCAGCTCCTTCCAGCTTTACCAACAATCACTAAGTAGTGGTCCTAAGATATTTGGGATTTGGATTTGTCCAGTAGAACACTGAGCTCCTGAAACTGGGCAGTAGTTTCTGAGCAAAGCCACATGGGTACAGGTCTCTGGCTGACATCAGCCAGCTGCATTCTTTCCACATAATTTCAAGAGCTATAAATATAAGGAAAAAAATCAACAAAGACCCCAAATCAGAAAAACTGACTTCTCTTTTTCCTCTCTACCGGAAACATGAAGCTTGCATTGTGACAGAGAGCTGGAAAAGAGAACAGCATTGATAAATTGGGCAGATTTGCACTGCAATGTTGTCCTGCCAATAAACTTGCCTGGGTTGTATTTTTAAATAATATGGAGAATAATATTTACTCTTGCTTACATTCTTATATAGGCACCAACAGAATGATCTCCAGTGAGATTTCATGACTCCTAAATTATTTAATCATTGCTAAATAGAAGGAGTGTCCTGAGTGTGAAACACAAGGTTTTCTTATGTACTGTATATTAATACTGCTATAGGGGCAACAAAAACCCATAGCAAATGAAAATCTTTTCTATGGAGAGATTGTGAAGCACTTCTGTTGCTCATGCCTCACCTGACATCTGCAGATTTGGTTGTTTAATTTTTTCAGTTACCTAAATTGAGCAATAGGGATTATACTGTTTTCTTCCCTGCCCCCCCCCCCACCTCTGTATTCATCTCCAGTTGTATTGACTAGAAATATTCCCCAGTTATATCAGTGAAGATACTGAAAAATTGCTTTTCAGCTGGTGTTGCCATAACCACTAAGTGAGCACATCAAAAGGAACAATTGAGTTTCCTGGATCTCTGCTCATAATCTTTTCATTTATTAGTATTTTGTTTGGTTTTTTTTTTCCAACTATCATATAAAAATGTCCAAGTGATTTTTTTTTCTTCTACAACTTCTGTGTTTGTTCTGTAACTGTTTTTGTACTATATAGTACAAGGTAAGTCACATAGGTGTTTTATCATTATAAAAGTGCATGATTCATATGAAAGTTTTATATACTAATGTTACCTGCAGTATCTGGCAGGGCAGTAAGGACATATACCCTAACACAAGCCTGAAAATATATTTTTTTATTAAGTATGGGGTTTTTGTGAGGGTCATTCCATGATCTTACTTTGCTGCAGTTCATCTAGAAGGCTTTGCAGATAAACAAAACCCCCGAATGAACTGTTCAGTGGGAAAAGTTGTGTATAATTTATACAGTACATGACCTTTAAAGCTCGACTTCAGAAAATGACCAGAGAGAAATAATCACTAAGAAAAGTTTACTTTGGCTCTGTAAAATGAAGGAGTCTTGGTACCACTGACTACTGAGTGATATGTACTTAAGTTTAATGTGTGCTGTACAGTTCTTCCTCACCACTTTTACTTCAGTTCACTTTGTACAAATGACATTGTCTAGCAGGGACTCAGATTTTCAAAAGTATGTTTTTAATGACATTTCAGAAAGATTAGTACTGACAGGTTTTTATATATATTTCCTATGTGGGGCCAACTCTTCCAGCCCATTTCCTTCAGTGATATCTGGAGAGGATCTGATAAGCTTTATACTGCTTTTCACAGTTCAAAGGGCATTGTCTTCCCCTTCACTCCAGCTGACAATAACAAAGTCAGACATATGTTATCACCATCACACAGGAAGCTGTGAGCCTGCTTGTGTCCAGCAAAGTACAAATGCAGGAAGAGCGTCAGGTTGGTTAAAAGCTGAGGGAGCTGTGCTAAGGTAGGATAGAGCTAATAGTACTATAACCCAACAATCCCATTCTGTATGCTAGCGGTGTTTCAGTTCAAGGGAGGGTGGTTATCTATTGCTGATTGGTTTAATATCGTTATAACAACTGCAGGTATCCATTTTAAACCTTCTACAGGTGAGATCATCTTCAGTGGTGGGGCTACATTGCATTAGAAGAGTAATTGCTTAGGTAATAGAGAGCAAAGCTGCAGTGGGATTAAGTGGTAAAGAATTGAATGTGAAGTTCTCCTGACCAGACACAATCTCACTCTGTCAATTAACAAACAGGATGGAAGGTGCCCTACATTAGTTCTGGGTTTCCTCATTTTAACATACAGTTTGTTGTGTATCAAGATAAAATGATGTACAATATATTAGCAAGCTCATCTAGTGAAATGCTGTGAGTCATGACAGCATAGTTCTGGGAAAAGTGCCTTTTCCGTCTCTCTGTAATTTTGGAATGGGAAAGGTGGTTTAAAAGAACCTTTATATATCAGCACTGATAATCCAGTATTTTGGAACCACAGTAATGAGTGCTAAATTTGGGTTTATTTGCAGCTTCTCTTCTGCTTCCGGTACATTGTTTACTGCTTCAGGAAAGTCTTCCCAATACATTATATTAGTTCCTATCCTCTGGCTTTTGCTCAGCACAGAACAAATCAGGTCAGCACACTGAGTTCCAGCTTCTGTCTCTAAGGACCACTTCAAGCTCTGCTATGATGCACTGCCTCTACCTGGAATTTCTAGGCCACACCATAAATAACAAACACAGATATCTGTGGGAATAGAGTAGAGTCATGTATGAAAGAACTAGAGTAAGTCTAAAAGAACTTGAGTTATGTTGACTGCTTGTCCATGCCTTCAGGGGAGTCAGGAATGGGGTCTTTGGTCTGATACAGTGCCAGTGAGTGCCTCACTCCAATTTATCTCATCTCTCTACTTGTTGGATCTCTTTTTCACACTATCAGTGGCTATGCCAAGAGCTTAATATACTTTCAGAAGGGCCTTAAAATGGTTTGCTTTCTCTACTGAGATCACTAGATTACTTTAAAAGAGAAACCAGCATGTGAGCTTTTGCAATTCAGAAGTGTAGATCCTGCTTCCAGTGCTCATGTCCTTCCACTTTGGGGTGCTGTGTGGATGGAAACAGCAAGCAGCTGTGAAAGTCTGGTGAAGAGGTGTGATAGATGAGTAAACAGGATCATGTTGTGACTCAAACACAACCTTCTGCGCTCCTAAGCTGGCTGTATGTCTGGCAGGGGACACCAAGAGCAAGAAATGGTGTATTTATAGCAACAGAAGTTCAGAGACACTGCTGGCAAAACTCTTCATCTCACACAAGGGATGGCAGCAGCTGGGCTAGAGGTTGTCCCTAAAGATTTCTGGCATTAAGCACTACTTTAGGTCACTGCTCTGAGGTGGAGAATGAGGGTAACAATAATACTTGAGCTTTCAATCCTGAAATAGACCATTATGGCAAGTAACTCTTGCTGTTCCACTGTAGTGTTACTGCTGTGAATATAACCTAGCCATTGTCACATCCTGCCATAATCCTGTAAATCTCTTCTGTTTTACTTGAAAATGCTTGAATGATTCCACATTATTTTATATTAAGGTCTGCATCAGTACTGCACACTTTGTGTATGCGTAAATGTCTGGGTTTACATCACATCAGAAAGCTTTGTCAGGATTTTGCTGGTGGAAAAGAAGTGGGAGAGAAAGTGGATTGTTAATAGATAAAATATTTTCTACCAGCTGGAAAAGAGATGTGTGACCACATGACATTACAGAGCTTGAGGCTGTGTTGACATAATGAGTAGATATGCACCTGTACCAGTGACAAGCATGGCTAGAGGTAGGAGCAAGGGCAAGCTCCAGAACTGAAAATAGGATATTGAATGAAAAATTAAATAGCACTTATAGTTTTAGCCAAGCCTATTGCCATGCCATTACACATCTGCTTTAAACTTGAGTTAAACTAATACCTTTTTCCATGAATTCAAACTGAATTATCCATTGCTACAGCAATCTGTAAGTCGTACTTGGCATCCCTTTGTGTTAGCTACAATCCAAGTGCTGAATAATCTGTACTCACTGATAGAGTAAAAGATAGAAGGTGTCAGTGAGGACATGACCAGAATTAAACAGATGGTGAAACTTGAGAAACAAGAGATGAGGCTGAGGGAAACCTTTTAGTGAATTGGCATTTAAACTGCCTATTCAGAGCAGATTGCTCACTCAGGGAAGAGGACTATGCTTGTGGTTCTACAATAAACATTAGTTATGTTATTTTTCTTCTGCCATTTTTGAATTTTTTTGTGTGCTCAGTCTTTGAGCAAAGCTAGTCAATGGAGCAATTTAATTTGAAGTGCTGAGATCTGGTACTTAATTTTGATATGATCTGAAGTGAGTAGGTAACCTGTTTGTATGTACAACTGATCATCTTAATTAATCTGAAGCTTTTGATCTTTGTCTATCTGTAGTTCACAGAAATGGTTTTAAACAATCACAGTTCTGATATTCTAGAAGACTGATTCTTAGCAATTCTCTTCAAAGCTTTGTGCAGCTTAATACAGATCTCTCTAGCCTCCAGTGAAACTCTGCACTGTATGTGCATGCAAGCTGGAGCTGCTGAGATGCTCTGAACTGCAGAAGTTTCCAAACACATCTGATGACTGCACTTTCCTGTACATGAAATAACTAAGAGGGCTTTTCTGTCTTAATGGATGTGTCTTTGTTATGAAGGGTTATATTGATTACTTTGGAGCACCATCAGTGTTTGAGGGGCTGGTTCAGAGCAGTTGTATTTGGAAAGTTTTTAGAAAGTGGTTTGCACTTTAAACGTTGCTGTGCATTTGAATGCAGTGGACTCTTTTCCAGGTGTGCTCAGTAGAAGGTTTGTTAGCTTTGATCAGTAATCTGAACAAGTTGTTAGCTCATGACAGCTCTGAATATTGGTCATGTTCAGGACCCCAAATGCTTCTTCAAGTCTGCATAGCAGAGACAAACCCCTTCTCTGCATCTGCAGAACATCTGCAATGTATTTTACCTACCTATGGGTGAAATCCTGGACTAGAAATTATATTATACAGGAAGGGTCAATCCAGTCCTTTTGAACCATGATAGTTAACCCTATGTTTGGGATCCTGCCTGAGTCCTGAAAATTATTAGCTTTTTCATACCCTAAATAAGTCTCTAACACATTTTCTTTACAGCAGTGAAAATGGCTGCCGCTGGTTTCCCAATACTCCATTTGTTGACTCAGTCAGTCAGTGTTGCAGGCTGGTATTCTCTTCACTGCTGGACTGTAATTTCTGAGATAAAAAGTCTACAAGTAGTTTTATGTATATATTATTAGACAGATGTATATCTAGTCAGACCAGGTCAAAAATTAATGGGCATTTTGCCATGTGTTCTTCTTTTCTTAGTCCTTTGCCCTTTTGCCAACCATGTTCATGTAGAATTTCTGCTACAACTGTTCTGATTAAAGAGAATTTGCTAATGTTGTGGTCCCAAAAGCTGTGCTGGTTGTGCACCACTGGAGCAAGCTGTTATACCAAAACTACTTTTTATATCCAATAGGCTTAACAGCCCTTAAGTGACAGAGATGGAAGGAATTAATGCTGGTTGGTTAAAAAAAAAGATTTATTGCAATTTTCAAGTAAAAAAAAAGACTTGGTGCAATTTCATCTGAATGTTACATTTCTATCTAAGTTAAGACAGGGAGGATTGCGACTGCAGGAAGCCAAGTTATCTCCTTCCACCCTCACAATCTTTCAAAAGGAATTTTATTGGGATGGAAACAGCTTCAAACTGTGCAGTGTCACACTATGAGACTTTGCTTGTCTTCTGATGATTTGTCACAAGAGGGGGCTGGAGTTCTTTGCAATGACTGAAAGCTGATCTGTTTTAACTAACTGAACGTCTTCTAGTTGGTTGGTTGATCTTATTTTTTGTGAGGGTAAAGGAAGTCTTTCCCTTATGGGTTTTTTGTTGGATTGTACTGTTTTTTAAGAATAGACTCAAAAGTTATTGAAAAGGTTAAATAAGAAAAGGCACTTGCTAAGAAACCAGTTGTTCTATTCAGGTTTTTGTACCTTGATGCCAGATACATAATTGCAAAAATAATGATGTAAAAAGGATTCTTGGGCATGGTCATACTGACTGGCAGTGAAATTCATAGAAGAGGAGCTGTGAAAAAAATCTCAGTGAGAAACTGTATTTCTTTAGGGAACCATCATGAAGTAAGCCCAAGCCATGAGCTGTCTAAGCTGTCCAAGCTAAAGTAAATGAAATAATGATTCTTTGTCCACTTGAGACACTATCCCTTTTTTTTTTTTTTACTGGTATTTTTAGCATGCCAGCATCCTTTTTAAAGGGTCTGTCCTTGCTTTGTAATGGAGTGACAAATATTGCCCTATTTTGGAATGCTAACTTTGAGCAGGTTTTCAAAAAGGTAACAGTAGAACTCTAGATCCAATTTTATTTGGGGGATTATCTCTGAAGGGTCTGGCAGTTTGGAGGATTCTATAAATGCTTGCCTCATTCCTTCCCCTTTTAGCATGCAGACCCAGAAGGAGGAGTATATTTCATAGCACACAGTGCTGGGAGAATGGCTGTCCACACCTCTCCCAGTGGACTAGGATGATGTGACTGAGGAGGCAGTGTCTTTCATGTCTAATGAATAAAAGCTCTGGAAGGATCTGATCTCCAGCTTTACAGCAGAAAAAAAAAAACTTGTCTGAAATGGTAAATGTTTGCAAAGTCTTTGTTTGGTCAGTAGTGAATTATTATGATGCAAGAAAGGTAATGTAGAAATCCTGTTTCTGTCTGTGAGGAGATGTAAACCTCCTTGCTCTTTCCAGTTCTGGGAAGAATTTAGTAATTTCTCTTTGAAATATTGGTTTATGTGCCTTAATTATTAGAAAACCTTTCTCATTCATATCTACATTAGCCACATTCTGAGTTTCTATTGTGTCGTATTGAATGCCTGTAAACATCATGAGGGTTGGACCTTTCTCTAGAAAATCTCACCCTGCAGCAATAAACTGATTTCATATCTTGCATATCTGGCAGCAATTCAAGTGTTTTAAAACACCAACAATGCTTCTGGAAGATCTCTGTACACAGCTGAGTGGCTTTGCAGGGCGGGGGCAGTGGCTTTTTTGTTTTATGCCTTAATGTTTTCAGTGTCTGAGAATATTGTGTGAGTTTTCTGAGAACTAAAATAATAGAATACAAAAAATCCAGTAGTTTTAGGAGAGAGATGATTTTCAAGGCAGCAGCACATATACTTTGAGAAACGCTAATTATAATGAATGCAAAATTATGAAGAATAATTTTTAAACACTGTTAACACATGTGAAAGCATATAGGCAGCAGATGTATGCATCTCTTGTGAGCTACAGCATAATAGAGGCCTATTTTTCATTCTTGAAAAAGAACAAAACTTTTCCTTTTCAACTTTGTTTAGTTCATTTTGATATTCTGTTGAGAATTGTAACCAAAGAAGGGAAAATAGAGAGAGAAAAAAATAATAAAGGAAAAAAGAGAGAGAGAAAAAAAAGAATAACAGAAAAAATTTCATGGGCATTGCAGTGGTAAACAAAATAGCTCACACTTAAGTGGGTTTTGTCTTAGAATTACTGATGAATTGAAGAGGGATTATATCCTCACTCTTTTCTGCTGTTTTTATTGAGTACAGCAGAGTTCACAAATCAAATGTAGGGCACCATAAACGGTTGCCACAATGCAAGCTGTGATTTGCTTTGTATTTACTCTTGGGAACTTTGAACAAAGGTCAGCACTAGTTTCACTACCCCTCCCATTTGTATTTTCCCACACTTTTCTTTTTCCCACAAGTGAAGCAATCTATCTGGTGCTTGCTTATGTCCATGGTGTCGTTTCATGTTTGAAATGTGACATGTAACATTCATAAATTGGAGTTTTATGAGATACTGTCATTAATTCTGCCATGTTTCTGTCAGTAAAATGAGGACTCTTTCCTCCTCTTGTTTTCGAGTCAGCAATACTTTTTCTTTCATTTGCAATCAATTCTCCTCTGTAGAATTTTTAAATTTTTTTTTTCCTAACAGTGTTTATTTTATTTAGAACAGAGCCTGGACATGAAGATTTTTTTCAGCACTACTTCATTGTGACCAAGAATTCTAAATCTAAGTGTAGGCACTGGCTGTCCACCAGAGTACACCCCATTTGCCTTCTCCTAGCTTATTGTTTGTCCTGACCTTGATCCCTAGCTGAAAGATGTGAAGAAGGCTAAAAACCCTTTTTATTTTGGTGGGGATTATTGCTGCTAAGAATAGGATCCATGGGGACAAAAAGAAAAAAATGTTTTGTAAATTTTTGTTTTTAATTTCTCTTCAAAACATCAGGTAGAGACTTTTTATCTTCACTAAGTAAGAAAATCCTAGTTCTTTGTGATAGAGTTTCAAATTGATGCAGGTTTTAAAAACAGCTGGCAGTAGAGAAGATTTTGTAGGTCATGGTCTTCCCATCATAAAGTCTTTGCACTGCTCTTCAGCTGTTCAAATAAACATACCTCTGCTTCTTGCCTTCCTGCTGAGAAGTTAGTACATGAGCCCAAAGAAACAGGTGTCATACTACACTACCAAGCAGAATAGCATTTTGTTTGGAAGACCTTTCTACTGATGCTGTTAGTTCACTTCTTGTCTTCAGTATTAAAGATATCAAGTTTTAAAGAGCCTCAAAGGGTAAAAGTTACCATGGAAACTAACTAGGTTTGTATATCTTTTAAGACAAATATATGTTTTGCTGACACAGTTTTTCTGCAGGAGGTTTTCCTAAAACAACCATAAGTTCCTTCCAGTTAGTGACTTTATTATTTGATGCTGCATGGATTACTGAGTAATCCATTTATCCTAGACAGGTAAACCTGATGGAACACCAAATGGGCCTGTCAGCTGTTGCTCCTGTTGTGTAGTTACTGTTTTCATGTTGCCTTTTTGTGGTCTGCAGACAGGAAAGCTGTTGCATTGGGAAATCCTGTTTTTCTTAGGTGAAATTCATCTACATTCTGAGCAATGGACCAGCTAGAGTGACAGTGGCACAATTAAGTGTTCAGCTCTGGAATATCAGAATCTCATGAATTTGCACCAGCACCAAAACAATTTTACCCTGTGATCTTGAATATCCTGTGAGAAGAACAATCTAAGCTGCTCTGGAATATAATACAAACAGCACTTAAAATATGAATTGATCAGTCAAGAGTGTGCATTTGAGAAAGCCCATTCAAAGAGTGCACAGAAGAAAGCTGAGCATTCTGAGATGTGCAGTTAGCTGCTAACTCAATTTATAGCTGAACTTATTGTTGGCTCTTGGTCAGTAATGGATATCCTCTCATATGCAAGAGATCAGACAAAAAAAAATCAAGTTTTATTGTATCCTGTTTTGCTAAATAAACTTCTTTACTCATTCTAAGCACAGCTGAGATGCCATAATAATAGCTCTAATATTTTCCTGAGTAAAAATACATTCAGAAGGAAGGGCAAAATAATCTTTGAAATATATTTTAGTTCTAAAATGAAAGAGGAAAATCAGCAAGCAAAGCTGTCTATTGTTACCCTGAAGTTTTTTAGATCACTATTCTTCTGACAGCCAAAAGTAACAAAAACAAATGGGTTAATTTTCTCTGTGAAAACCATAATAGATATTAGACACTTCAGATTTGGGGACTTTTTTTGGGGGGGGAGGGCATGAATAAATCAAGTCTTCTCTGCCAAAATCTCCAATGTTAATGATAATAAAAATTAGTACTTTCTGAAGAAGAGCATTTAATGAAACTTTCCTGACCAGCTTTAGATAGTTATTTTATTTGATAATGCTTGTAATACTGCAAAAGGGTTCTCTAGGAAAAGAACAGAACACTCATGACTGATTTATCTGCTGACATTAGCTGTGGGAAAGTCACCTTTTGGCAATTATATTTTGCAAATGTAATTCTAGTAGCATAAAGATTGTAAGCACTGAGGTTTCTATAATTAAGGTTACCTTCATTTGCTCTTTATTGAATTAGTTATATTTTTCTATTATAAGGGTGGTATTTCCAGTATTCTGTTCCCATGGGAAATTTTATTTATCAAGCCTCATCAGATACCTTGTTATGAAAATGTGTACCCAACTCTTTGCTAAGTTAGCTGATTAGTTTGTATCAAATATCACCATCTGTTCTTTTTATCAGACAGAAATGCAGATGATCAGGCTAGAGGTGCCTTAGTGCCGGTGTGAGTTGAAAGTTCAGATGTTAGATACACTGGCATAAACTGTATCTTCCTTCCTACCATAGAATTGGAGTGAGAAAAGGATTAGAGGTGCTGCTTCTGTGGTTTGTTCCTGTTTCTTTGGGAAGGCACACCCTCAGAATGTGGGAAAGCAGTGTCTTTCTCCTGAGTGCTGTGATTATCTTTATTCCATCTATAGGCTGCTTTGCTTGCTGCAAACCTGTGCTGCGTGGACACTGTGGGGCACAGTGAGAATGGAGTTAAAATCTGGGAGAGGAGCCTCTGCTGCTGCTCAGATTCCCTTTTACTTGGCAGCTGAGCTTTGTATGGTGCTATAAATCAAGTAGCCATAAAAAGAAAAATCGTCACAGAAGGAAGTGGAATATGATAAAATTCTGTTTACAGCCCAAGTGACTTCCTTTCGAGCTCTCCTTTTAGGAAACAGAAATATCACCCTAAGCTATTTGGTGAATTAATGCCCATTGAATATATTCAATACCCATTCATTCCTCTTGTGATGGAGAATAGACACTTTAATTGGAGACTCAGGCTCTTCGTGCTGGGCACTGTCCAAGAGCATATTGAAAAGACTGAGCTGGCTCTAAAGACTTTACATTTTAATATACCAGACAGAGAGAGGAAAGGGCTTGCTTTTGCCTCCCTCCTCCTCCAACTGTAGGATATTTGATGCATGCTTGTAATTCTGGCTAGATGCTTTTCTTGATGGAGAACCACACAATTACATTATAGCCATTCCGACTGTAAATGGACTTTTACTAAAACTTGTACATAGTTGCTGTGCTTCATTAAAATACTAGAACCCAGCACAGCTTTTAAAAGAAGGCACAAAGCACTACATTGAAGGTGGGCTCTGCTCTTCAGTTTGACCTTGTTCTGTCATTCATTCAAAGCTAAACTGATGCAGTGTGTTCATCAGGGACATACAGTCCAACTAATGACTGTCAGTGGTATTTCATGGTGTTATTGTAGTGCTTAGGAACTTGGCTCTTGGACCCTGCATGCATTGTGCCATGCAGGGGAGCATAAACTCCAAGTGATTGGTCCTGTCTTAATGAGTTTAATCTACAGGTAAGGGGAAAAAGTAAGAAACACTGACATATAAGGAATTAAATAAATGGTCAAGATGACAGGTGAAAAACATCCTATAAAAGTGCATTTGCTCCTGAATCCTAGAATGCCTTTTATTCCATTTTTCCAGAAACAGAAAACTGGTAAACTTCAGCATTTCAGTAAAACAAATTACTTAAAACCACTGAATCAGTGATTTAAAATCCAACCTTTGGAACAGTTTCTCATGGCTAGCCAACAGTAAGCTCGATGATTCCATGTGATTTCTAACAGGTTTAGGGCTCTCTGTGTAACTACAGTATTAGGAAAGATGAAGGAATGAGTGGAGTTTTTTTATTGAGTTTGCTGCTTAATTTTCAAATTATAATCAGACCCCTGGCTAATGCTATGAAAAGATGGGAGAATTTTTCAGTGTTTTAATCATGCTCTGTCTACAGAGAGTACAGTTTTTTTCAGTCCTCCTGAGCTGCTGTGTCTGCCCCTGTAAATTTAGTGATTCTGACTAACATAAACACATCACATTTTCCTTTATTAATAGTGCCTAGTGTTAGATGTGATAATAAAATACATGTCTTCATTTGTAGCTTGGATTTTGGAAATCCCCATAGACCAATTGAGGAAGTGCAAAGAGACAAACCCGAAATGTCCTGGGAGAATTTCCAAAAAAAGCAAAGCAGCAAGAAATAGAAATCAAAATAATGTCTTTAATTTTCTATGCCCTAAATTCTTAGAGCACAACTACTGTTTCACCTCTCTGGCAAAATCGCAGTGTTATGATTTTGATATTTTGTAGCTACTGTAGACTGAAAATATTTAAAACTGTAGTTAGTGACTCTGTTCATGCCCCTGTCTCTCAGCTCCTTAATACTGAATGCTTGTGTTGAGCTCACCTGGAGAATAGGTCTGAAAACTGACAAATTAAATATATGCAACTGGCTGGAGTCTCCTTACTTTCCTTCCCAGTTCAGTGGAGGACTGTGACCTGTGCAGACTGGTTTGGATAGGGCTTGGTGGTTTTCTCTCTGCTGCTACCCTAACTTTTGCTCTTGCCTGTTCATAGCCTGCTTTGACTTCAAATCAGTTTGTGATGCTGGCCCTACCTAGAGCAAGACACTGTTCCAAAAGTTAAGTTTCAAGAGATAATATAAGATGAAAAGTATTCCCTAGGAATTGTGCAGAAAGTATGCCTATAAATTTTGGGAATGTGTTCCTTAATTCTTTTCTTGTCTTTTTGAATAAATCTTCTACAGTTACGAGACTTTAGAGACATCAGAGTAATCTCACAAATTATCGTAACTTGAGATATCCAAAATAATAAAATTAATAGATCCTGTAGTTCCTTCTCTACGGGGCAGAGTTAATTTGTTTTTATTGTGGGAAGGTGGGTCCATGGTGGGAGTTTACTCTGTCACTACTGTGATTCTGTGGTCCTAGTGTTTTGGTTTTTTTTTCTGATTATTCAAAGACAAAATGTTAGGATTAAAGATCTGACATCAAAACTTCCCATGACAAGCAAAACTTAATGCTACATTTGTTAAAATAAATAATTGTATTGCATTTAGTGGGACTAGATGTGCTGACAGCTTGTTGTGCACTGAAATGATTTACTGGAGACCAACCAATGCATTCTATAGCTCACCTAGTGCACCTTTATTATAATGCTGTTGTTGGTCCATATATGTGGATATAGAAAAAGGAATTACAGTTTGCTGTAATGAGTATTTAGAAGATTAACTTTACCAAAACAATTAATCAACAACACACTTCTTGTCAATGATTAATCCTTATGCTTTACTAATTCTACAAATCTGTTGGTTTATAGCAAACTATCACTGATCACACAATACTGCAGAGCTGGTCCTTTGTAGTTAGGACTATTGATTAAATCCTTTGTGGTTCTTAGCAGCTGAGACCAAGGTGATCACTTCTTCTCTGATTTTCCTTGACTGTGTGTGATGCTTTTGTGCTAATGCCCTCTCCCTTCCCAAAGGGGTGTCACAGGGCTCTTCTTGGTTTTGGCTTTGCTGGTCATCCTTCATGAGTAGTGGGGAGACTGTTGTGCTCCTCTTGTCTGACAGCTTTGGTGATGTGAATGCCTGCTTCATGTACTTACACTCCTGTCCTTGCCTCTTTGGTGATCAACATATTGATCACATCTTTGTATAAAATGTTTTTACATTATATAACAGGTGAGAGCATATGAAAAAAATATTATTAGATTCAGTTTAATCTCTCTCCTGGCACACAGAATAAAGAATAATACGTAATATTCGGGTTTTTTTAATGCCTGGCATAATACATGACACAAAACTGACATCTGGGTAGCATTCATGAGAAACACTTCAGAAGTTCTTTTCAGACTAAACATTTCTATGACCAAGCTCTGCAGCCATTTAGATAAATGTGCTTGTATCTCAGAGAGTGAAAGGCAAATCTAAATGGTGCACCATCTCCCTGGGACACATTTTCCTTCCTTCCACATTTTTCTGGAGGACTTTACATCTCACTGTAACACCAGCACCTGCTTCTTTCAGTGGCTGTTTCCTTGCCCCAGCAACTGTAGCTGGCAGCAACTGTGTTAAGCTACGGCACACACAAGAGAAGGCTTTTGAATTTGGAAGAGCTTTCATTGCTCAAGCAGCTGTCCCTGATGTTCCATCAGAAATCTGGATGGAAGTCAGTTGGACCACATGGACTTAGGTGTCTTTCTTGTGAAGTTATTGCATTATATTTTCTGAGTGGTTCAAGGATCTTTTAATGGTGATTTAAGAACCACCTATTGATTGTCACATACAGTAATTTCTAAACTGCATATTTTTTCATCAATTCTATGTGGGCATTTTTTTAAAGTAATTTTTATTCAAAACTGAAAAACATTGGTCTAAACAGATTTTGTTCATTAAGCTTTTCCTTCATAATACCACATTTCAATTATAATACTAGATCTGGAAATCTGTAATATGCTCATTTCTAGCAGCTCTTCATTTTAATATTTTGTTTCATAAGAGCAGTAGCAGAAAGAACAGCCCACAAAGAGTATACAAGTGGCATAAAAATGCATCAATATCCCATAATAAGGAAAAAAAAAAGGCAAAATTCCTCTCACTATTTTTGTTCAAGAGCTACTACAGCAGCCTAAAAGCGGCCTCACCATCAGGCAGGCCATTATTCAGTTAATTGATTTATGATGTATATGATAAAATTCTTTTCTTCTGGCTTGTATGAATTTTCCTCAAGGCTAGATAATTCTAAAAGACGGGGAAATTATTTAAATTTTTTTCCTTTTTGGTGTAAATAATACAGCTCCATAATTTTAGACCGTTGTATATAAAGACTATTTTAGATCTCACACACAGTTAGGTTTTGGAACCATCATGTTATCTCCAGTGTGTACAGGCAAATTTAGTATCCATGCTGCTGGAAAGCCACTTGTTCCTGTCAGCACATCTGTCCTGGACAGAACAGAGGTGCTGACACCACACTTGCCTGCTCTTGTGTTCTCCCCAGGCTGGTGCCTTTTTCTCTATTGGTCTTCAGCATATTGAAGTAGAAATGTTGCAAATGGCTGAAGGGGTAATAGAAGGGTTTTAAATGCACATCTTCCATAGTCTCTAACAAGTTTCTCTCTTTAAAAGATGTAAAATATGTATATGTAAAATAATGAGTAGTTTATCTTGGTTGGTGGTACCAAATAATTGCAAAAACCACCAAAAATCCCCACATAACTTATATTAAAGTCTGGTTTTGCATGACAGGAATGAATAAGGCAGGGGAAACAACAGTGTCAGAAGATTAACTTGTGTTGAGCTGCATTATGAGTTTGGTATGAATGGTGCTTATTATGCCTGGGCTTGTGCAGTGACCTGTACACATGCCAAACTGCCTCTCTGACCCCTTCCCCCTACACATGTTTATGGTTGCTGGCTTAGAACTGTACTCATGGTTTATTTTGAAGGCTGTCCAGGGTCTTGAGCCAGCTGTTCATGCCTTCTGCAAGTCTGTGGGAGTCCCTCGGAGTAGAAATGCTCTGGACTGCTCACCAGGAGCCAGTAATGCTCTGAGAAAGTGCTGGCCTCTGAGAAAAATTCTTTTGCTTTAGAAAGGAGCAGAAAGTGTTTGTCCTGTGTTTAAAATGTTCTATTTATCAGCAGCAGCAGAGTCCACCTGCTCCTGAGTCACATACAGGGCAATGTATGTAGGGTGCAGGTAGCTCTAAGGCATTACTTCTGGTAGATTGGTTTCCTTGACAATTTAGCTGCTAATATTTCAATTTCTTTGCTTAATGAACCATGCAAATAGTTTTATCATCTATGTCTAATAACATTTTCTACCAATGTAAAGCTCAAACATTAGTCTCACTAGGTACCAAAAAAGGGTCCTTTTACTTCCCTAAAGTGCCCTATGAAATGCATTTCCATAATACCTTAAAGGAGAGCATACCTGCAACAGCTCCTTCACTTCAGATGATATCTACTTTCTCTTCAGCCTGCTTAGTACCTTCTCTTAAAGTAGAGAGAAAATATAAACTTTGTGACATTTCCAAGAAGATGTTCACTATTTACGTTAAAATTATTCTTAGCATGTAGAGTGGGCAGTAAGTAATAAGTATAGTTTTTAGGAACAAATACATAGGGAATAATTTCTTCCTGTGTTCTAATTTATGTGTTTGATATTCTTTATGAATGGAATCAAAATATTCTCATGAGCTGTTGGTGGCTTTTAACTGTACCCACTAAAGTCTTTGGGTTATTTTTGTAAGAAATCTGAAAATATAGGAATATAATATATAAGAAATCTGAAAATATAGGAATCTCCCACAGGATATTCAAGTTTGGTAAATTAGATTTTGAAATAATCCAGACACATGCACTGTTTTCTTAAGGTTCATTTTTTTTTTTTTAATATTTCAGGTTCAAAAAAGGGCATAGATTGTTTTTGCCCCTCTTTTCTACTTGCAGATATATGCACATCTGGAGCATTTGAAAAAATCTGTTACAATTTGAAGTTAAGAAGTTGTCTAACATTAATACTAAAAATCTTTGTAGTGGTGTTTGGCCTGCAGTTTGTAAAGATACCTTGTGATGTTTGTACCAAATGCAAAATCATTGCTATGGATTATCACAAGATAATAGGTTCTCTTTGGGTTCTCTTTCCTGGGGATTTTTTTCTAAATTAGAGATTGAAAATGTCACTAGTGGTCTTCCATTTAAGGATTTGACCAGCTGTTCAGAAAAATGCAATTTGCACAGTAAATTAGAACCACAATAAAAGGATTTTCCATGTTTCTTCCTTCAGAGAATTCTGAGAGGTATGCCACATTCAGAGTGCAGCGCTGCAAATGGAGACTGCCACTCTTTGAAAAATTTGAGGCTTCAAAATCTCTTGGTGGCCTCTGGGTACATACCATGTTCTAGAGCTCCAATAATTTGGTGTGCATGGCTGCCCAGATCAGACTGCAGCTCCCTTGTCAGTCTCTTCTCCTGACACCCCCTTTGGCCAGGGTGCATCCAGGGTGCTCCTTCCTGGGATACCTTGTGGGTATGTGCAGGGCATTGTGCTGCATTGTCACCAAGGCATTGACAGGCAGCCACAGAGAGTGTGGGATTTTCTGTTGTGGCTGATGTGAGAATACAGGCATTCCCTCTGCACTCTCCTGAAAGACAGAAAAATAGAATGAGCACTTCTGAAGTGACTGAGGGCCAGAGTCAGGAGTACACTGAGAACTGACTCACAGCTGATCCAAAGAGAATACCTTCAGCTGCATGTGCAATAATTACAGATAGAAAAGGTTATAGTCTTGTTCAGGTACTGCTCTTTGCTTGCTCTATAGCCACTCCTACTTCCATGTATTTATGTTGATCATTGAAATGGTTTGTTCTGTTAACACTAAATTCCAGGTAGATTCCCCACATCCTTCCATAGCTTTTTTTGAGGCACGTTTGTGTTTTAAAGTCCAAGACATGCAAGTGAAACCATGAACAAGGACAACAGGGTTATACATTTATCTCACAACAGCCAATTTTAAATGTCACTCATAGAGAACAATTAATATTGTTTACCTGTATAGGTTCACATTGCTTGTGGAAGCCAATCAGTGAAGAATTATCTTTGACCTAAATGACAGCCATCTACATTTTGCTTTTTCACCAGTAAGTTCTCCACTGCCTTCTCATTCTTATTGCACTGAAGATAATGCCTGGAGTTAAGAGAATCAGAATATTTTAAAGGGTTTTTTTCCTAATTTTTCCAATTATCTTAATTTCTATAATAGCATAATGCTTTTCAAATGTGGCTGTCAGTGTATTTCATTGTGTAAAATATTAGATGTCATTATATGTAATTATTTGAAATGTGAAACCCTGTGCAGATTCCTTACACAGCACCTCAGCATTTTCAATGAAAGACTACAGGTTTTTTAAGACAGGCTTTGTCCTGAGGTCCTCTATTGTGAAGTTGGCATATATGCTAATGAAAGACATGCAATTAGATTGCTCAGCTGAAAAGCTTCAGCATTTTGAAGCCACTTTTATCTTAAAACATACCACAAAAAATGGCCTGTACTCTTTGTTGCTCAACTAGATATTATGCCATACAATCCCTTCCTAATTAAATAATGCAGCTTTGCAAAATACTTATGAACACAACCGAAGCTGGCTGAGTTGTGCTTTGGTTTGGCTTGTGGTTTTTTGTTTTTTTTTCAGAAAGGCACAAAATTCAAAAGCAGTTACCTTGGAATATGAGAAACCTTTTGAGTAATCCTTGAGTAATTAAAGATTCTACATCAAACTCCAGCAGTAAAAAACTTTTAATTATGATAACATAGTGGTATTTTGAATTTGACCAACGATTCAGAGAATCTTTAGTAAAGTCATAAAAAAATCCATCTTGCAATGTGTATTAAATTTCTGTTTGACCCATTTCTCTGGCTGAGACAGCTGTCTTTCAAATTAGTCACTTAAATTCAGGAAAGTCTAAACTAGTGAATTAATAGAGTCTACCTTCCAACAGATGTTATTTAAGAGGAAATCTATTAATTATGTATAGGAAAAAGACAGTTATTAAATTGTGGAATGCAAATTTAAGCGTAAATATTAAAGGCAAAGGTTGAGCAAGCGCATAAAAAGACATCTCTGTTATCTATAGAGGAGCTCTTAGATTTACAGTTCCACTTTTTTATGTTTATTGAAATGCAGCTTTTAAAGTGTAAGCTATGAGTTCCTCCTGTCAAAGTTTATGGCTTACGGTAGATGTTTATATGAGTATCAACTCAATAAAACTTTCACAATTGAGTAGTTTAGTAATCACATGCCTCCACAAGCTGCAATAGCTTGAAATGCATTCCTTTGATGTGCCATAGTGCTGCCCTGAAGGAGAATGCTCTTTAAAATCAGCTATATCTGATCCAACCCCACCCAGTCTAGCCCTTGTGAAGATGCTGTGGAGCTATCTCCTAAAAGGATATCTTTAATTATAGAGATGCCTGGCTCTGCAAAATGATCTCCTAACCCCGCAGGGCCAGAACAATGAGTGACAGGAAAGAAGCAGCTCTATTTTGATATGGGGGACTCCTATGCAGAGGAAGGAAAAGTCTCATCAGGAGAGCTTCCATCTGCTTCAGGATGTACTGAAATTGAAAGGACTGCATGTGCCAAGGACATACTTTACATACTTTTGGCTGTGCTGTGTGAAGGGATTTCTTTGTGTTGCTAGGTTAACAGTAGGTTTCTAATAATCTGATGGTATAAGAGATTACTAGAAATTCTGTTTATGATCAGCTTCTGATTTAATATCCTAGCCATATCCTGTACTGAATTCTGGTCTAAGCCTCCTAGACTTTCTTTGCTGTTGCTGTTCCATGTTGTACAGCATCAGTAACTAATCACTAATTGTGAATGGTGATGATTTAGGATTACCATGGTGGCACAAATGCTCCTTTGGAAATAGGTCACTTAAAAGTGTAATTTGTGAGATCAGCATTGCTGGCAATTGATTCAAAACTAAGTAGTTCTAAAAAGATGAACATTTTTCTCTTGGTTTGTGCATATATTCTATTCAATCCCTGGGTAAGATGTTCAGTACACAGTGGATAGATTTATTTATGTAATTTGCT
This sequence comes from Pyrgilauda ruficollis, assembly GCF_017590135.1. NCBI lineage: Eukaryota > Metazoa > Chordata > Aves > Passeriformes > Passeridae > Pyrgilauda > Pyrgilauda ruficollis. Next base: position 146,733 of record NW_024530044.1, read on the forward strand.
TTGTGGTTTGCCTACAAAACTAAAACTCATATAGAATCAGTAGACCCAGAGCAATTATAATTTAGGACAGGGAGAAAATTATTTTTTGTAAAAAGGAGTATTTGCTCAATCTAGTTAACACAAGCCTTTGCTGTTTTCAAAGTTCATTTCCTTTACTATTGCACAATGCGGCCTGGAGATACTGTAACAACCTTCTAATTAAAAACAACCTGAATTGCCATGGAGACCAAAAAATAGAAGAACTTGCCATAGGCCAAGTAAGGAATAAGCCAGGCTGGGAATGTCAAGATACCATTTCTGGAATTTTTATATATGTAAACATAGTTACATGTAGTTAAGTCTCTGGTGTACACATCCACACATCCATGGCCTGGGCTGTGTCAGCAGAAGTGTAACCAAGGTATTAAGGGATGTGATTTTTATGCTCTTCTCAACCACTTGTTAGGCCATACATGGAACACGGTCCAGTTTTGGTCTCCCTGTTTCAAGGGATATTATAAAGCTGGAAAGAATCCAGCAGGGAATTACCAGGATGATTAGAGGGTTCTAGAACTTGAAAAAAATGAAGAAAAATTGAAGGAAATAGGTTTGTTGAATCTAGAGAAAAGGATGCTCAGAGGAGGGAATCGTATCACAGTGTTGCAATACTGGAGGGTTTTTATGGACAAGACAGAGGTTCTTTTGTCACTCTTTTGTCACTCTTCTTCATGAGAGCAATTAGACACTTGAACAGTTTACCCAGAGAATTGGTGGAGTGCCTCTCACAGGAAATATTTCAGACTTGTCTGCATAGAGCCCTGGATAACATAACCTAAAGCCCTATTTGCAACAGAAGATTAAACCAGGTGATTTCCAGACTCCCTTCCACCCTAGGCTTTTCTATGGCTCTGTGCTCAGGAGAGTCGATCAGTGATTGGCAAAATAGAGAGGATGGTCAAGTCCACTATGGGCTAAAGTAATTCAGTCTCTGAGATGATGCTTCTCATCCTTTCCCTTCATTTGTGTGTGTGCCTTTGCTGTCTGCAGATCCATGCATTTTGAGGTCACTGATGTTACCCACAGCACCCATTCCAGCTGCCAGCCACATTATTGTCATGCAGCCTCAGTGGACTACTTATGTGGATTTATGGAAATTTTGTCAGGCTTCACGAAAACACACCAAAAGATGCCTTTTAGTTTTTTTTCTTCTTCTCCTCAATAAGTCAAATGGTCTCACTGGGAAGACAGGAACCTTATTTCTAAGATACACCAGGGTTGTTTGCTAAGTTTAGATGTCTGAATACTTAGTGTGAGAGCCATCATACCCCTGCCACTGGGGAAGTGTATTTTACAAGCTTAAACCTCCTAAACCTGTGACTGTTTATTATTATTGTCCTTGCTGAGACTGATGAGCTGCTTTACAGCATAAGTCTCAGCGCCTGTCAGGGTGAATGATGAGGACTATATGAAATTGTACCCTTTTTGAAAATCTCAGTTATCTCTTCTTAAGTTATTCTGGTAACAGTCCTGCAATGTGGCCAAGCATTTCTCATTCAGAAGGTATTTTCTATGCAGCTGCAGTCAGACACCTCTGCAAGAGGTGTTTACAAACAGAAGTATAGATTATCCTTGGAATTGCTGCAAGTAGAAGTTTTATTTAAAATTTTTAATGTTAAAAATTTAATGCAACACTTTTGAAGCCAACATTTATATAATAAATATCAAAAATAGAAAATAATACTGAAAAAAGGTCCTCATTTCTTTTAGCCTAAGGAAATTTTTATGGGGGCTAATACACTAAGTAAGCATCCTGAGGCTCCTGTTCAGCTTGTCCATCAGATTGGGTCTTGCCTTACTTAGGAAAGGATTTTTGAGCCTTATATTATCTTAAGGAAAATATTAGGCCTACATATGAGTATCACTTGAATCTCTTGGTATTGTCTTCCAGTGTGCATTCTGAGGGAACTATTTCATTAACAAATGGCTTGCTTGTAGGGGTTATGACCAGAGCCTGGGCAGTAAGGTGATACAAACACACCTGCTTGGTTTACATCTCCCATCTCTATTCTTGCTGAGGTGAAACAAATAGAAAATGTGAAAACCTTGTGACTTGCAGATATAAAAATTGTCTTTTCTCCTTTTCTAATTTTAGTGGTCAGCTGTCACATGGAAAACCTCAAATCTGAACATTTGTAAGTTTTTCATCTTTCACCAATGCCTCAATATTTGATTTAAAAAAACTTATTTTGGTATAAGATGATCAACAATATACAGAGAAAGGGAAGAATAATAATTAAAGGCATGTAAATGCTATAATATTAGCTCATTTATTGATTCCATTTTTCCATGTGAAAACAATTGAAGGGCATTATGAGTTATGGAGCCTGCCTACATTCCGAAGGTCATCTTATATGATTTTAAAATATTGCACTAGTAATCTTGTACTTTCAACTTACCTAAGAAGAGCAGACAGCTGAATTCCTTATGAACTTGGAGTACAGAAGACCTAAACGTCATCAGAGACAGGTTTCATGTCATTGTCATTTATTAGGACATGCTGTTCCATGAAAAAATGTATTTGTTGTTATACAGCTGCACAAGAGTCTGATTTTCTTGATTTCTTTATGATGCATAGGAGGATTGAAGGCATAGAGAATGCAAGGATGCATTCTCTTCTGCAGGTATTAGTTATGTCTCAAGAAAAATTTGGACTATTTGGACTATTGTGAAACACAGCAAGTAGGAAGATAGCAATAGAAAACATGCTTAATAGAGAAATGTCTAATAAATCATCAGGCTGGGCATCAGCAAAATGTATGGCTGAAATGAAAAAAGTAAAAAAGGTAAAAAATTTTCACTCCCAAGTTAATGAACTGTCTTTAATAATGAATGAATTTATTATATACACCATAAGATGTCTTTGGAATGGAGTGCAGTGGTAGGGGAGAGACAAGGAACAGGTATGAATAGATGGGAAGGTAAGGAAATACAAAAAAAATTGAGGAAAAGAATAGGGTTGGGCCCAATTTCATTCTCACCATCTCATCTAACTTGTTTTGCATTTGAAACAGATCACTTTCAAATTCCTTACAAAAATAGGAATAAATATTTCTTGGTTTGTAAAGCGTTGCTTGTTAACTCTGGTGAAATTGTTAATTCAGAGCTAGTTTAACTCAAAATGGTGTAATTTACAAAAGACTTACTGTGATTCCTCATTAAAAAGGAATTTAATTTCACAAGTGTCCTGGAAGCTGGACTGTATCTTGTGTGTGGTGAGACAGACCCACATAAAGTAAGTAGAAGCAGATTTGTGTCAGAAAACTGAGGGCTTTGTTACACGACTGTCTTGCTAAAAACCTGTGTTAGGGTCATATTGTTACTGACAACCATCTCACATTTCTGGTATCTCCCATGGAGATGCTGTCAGTTCAAATAATTAGTTCCTTTCTAGTCCTCTCTTCCCTATTTTAGTTCTGCATCTGTTTTCCTCCATATGTCTTACCTGGGCAACTGCTGGCCTTTAAATTTTATCTTTTCTTTCTCACTATTTTTATAAAACGCTTGATGGATCATTGCTTAGGAATCCTCATCATAATTTCTGAATCTACTGTAAGTTTATGTGATCTGTAAAAAAACAGTTATTTGACTCATTTTTCCAATTTTTGCCCTTTCAAGGTAAGCCTTAATCTTGTTCTTTTTATAACAGTAAAGCTATCCTCAACCTGTTGACTTTTGAAGATAAATGAATTCCTTTCTTTTTGATACTGGCATCAAAAAGAAAAACAAAATAAACCCACTTGAAATCTGAAGATATAGCCATAAGACATAGATAGATTCTCATTTGAGAAGCAGTAAAGATAAGGAAGTGAGCTGGCTCCACACTGGAAGAAGGAATTTTAATGCTTACTGACACAATCCTTCTTACACCTAACAGCTTGGACACTTTTGTGAAATCTTTCAAAACAACAATTGCCATAGAAGGAAAAAGCCAGCTTGCAGACAATACCTTCTGTGACCTCAACACCCAAATGCTAGCCCAGAAAACAAATGTTTCTTTACTACTCAGATGTTCTCAGCAGAATCATAGAAATTAGCCAGGAACTTATGCTGAGGGCCAATGTCCTTTGGGGGAACAAATTTTGTATTTCAGAAACCTGAGGCATGTTCTGCCAACAAAATTAATGATGTTACAAAACATTATTATAATTACTCATGCAGAACTTGATTGATGCAGTATGTTCTGAAAGTTCCCATCATATTATTCATAATTGTCTACTTTCGAAGAGCAATGAGATGTTCTGACTTTACAGTTTCCCTTCTGGGAAGGAGTATTTTGTGTTTTGCAAGTTTTTTTAAAAAAAGTTATTTATGCACATACCAGTAACACAAAAGGATAATTGTGGTTTAGAATTGCTGAGCTATGTCAGCTGGGATGGGCTGCTTTACTTATTAGGGCTGTCTGCACTGCAGAGAAACATATTTTGAAGTGCAAAGAGGTTCTGACTTATTTCAGTATATTTACACTCTGTAAGCAATCCCAGCAGAGCTTTATCAATCTGTTCACAACACTACAGTTTTAATATTGCATTATGAAGTCTCAGAAATCAGGGATGGGTGTTTTATCTCATCTTAGAGGTGTATGCATTCATGTAAAGTCCCATCTCCTTTTTTCATCCCTCTTTTGTTCTTACTTTTTTTTTAAAAAAAAGATTCATGTGGCTTTAGCTGTAATTAGAGGGAGCCTAGTTTGATCAAAATGTTGCATTTTCTAAATCTTTTTTCTAGATTTGCTCAGCTTTAGAAACTTTTCTGCATTGTTTTGTTGCCTTGAGGTAAAATACACACCTGAAATGAACACATCACTTGTTTTTTCCAGTCTGAGGCAGAGGTATACTAAAGACAGCTTTAGATGTGAACATTCTTTATGGTGCTCTAAACCAGCAATAATTGGCTAACCAGTCTCCCCTCTATAATAATTTGATCTTCTGTTGATAAAGGCATTAATACTTTTTTGGAGAACCTGTATCTCTCTTATATAGAGCTGTGGAATTGCTGTGGTTTTGCTTTGTTTTGTGGACATATATCTATCCCACTTAAAATCATGTTTTTTTTTAAAGACAGTATCCCAGTTACCTCATTCTAGAGTATTTCTCTTCACTCCCAATAATTTAGTACCTGACTGTCACAATATTTTTTGTGAATGTTTCTTGCAGTTACATTTTTATAAAGAAGGGAATACTAGTCTTGTGTTAGATGGAGAATTAGACTATAACAGGTCTGGTTACAATACACAGTACAGAACAGTCCTGAGATCCCCAGACAGCTCCACTAAATTGTCTCATGGAAATATGCAGCATAAAGCTATTAGAAATACCTCCTGGGGTCTTGGAAATGATACAGTTGTCTTGTTATAGCCCTTCTGCAGGACTCATTAGCACTATTTCTCAAATGAATATATCAATTACAGCTTCAGGTTTGGAGTTTGAATGGCTCAGCCCAGGGCTGTCCTGTAAAATGAGCAGTGAGTATACTCCTGCTGGCTCTGGTTCCATGGAAGATCAAGGTATAGAGGTGTGGACTCTTCTTTGGGATGGGTTTGGAGCATGGAAAAAAAAATCAAATTGAGTAAGAGCACAGAACCACTCCAAAATAACAAATTAGCATTCTAGGCTCAGCTTGAGTAATTCGCCCAAAATTATCCCAGGAGTTTCAGGAGTTTAGTTCCCTCTCCTCTGTACAGGCCCCAAGGACACAGATACTAGAACACTGCTTTTACTGCATTCTGTGTTCCTTACTCTCTGTGTAGTGTACAAAGTATCTTACTAATCATGTTGCTGTGTGGGTCTTTGGACTTTTGTGGTTTCCTAATGTTAACAGGATTGTCTGAAAAGAGAAGCAATGCCAGGATTTTCAAGAATTCCAGCGAGGGCACAGGGGAGTTGGATGGAACATTTCCTCTGTTGTATGTCATGGAGTTTAATGCTCAGCTTTGATGGTCTGATGTTCAGGCTCCACATTTGCCATTCAGGGTAGTGAAGCAATACTCTGGTTCAGATTCCAGCTACAGTGTGAACATTTTAGCATCTTTCCAAAATTTCAAGAATGTAGAAAATAGGGTTGGAAGAAGCCTCAAGAAGTCATTTAGGCTATCCCCCTGACAAAATCTGTTTGTTCCATAATCTTTTTGACAGCATTAGAAATTATTAGGTAATAGCCTGAAACAAAATGAATCTTATGAAAAATCTGATTTACGTTCAGGGTGAAATTTGCCCATATGCAGAAGCCAGCATAAAATGTCCAATTTTCTCTGTTAATGTTACATTAAGATTTAGGCTGACACAATCCTTCATAATCAATGTGGGTGGGCAGTTGCTGAGAAAGAAGGGTTAGATCCAGAAAGGAATGAATCTCTAGTGGGAATGAGCCTTTTACCTCTTAATCCACAATGTGGTGTGCTTGACTTAGTATTCTTCTAATGGATTAAACTTGCTTTACCTCATAAATCACATATTTCCACATTGCTGTCAGTATAACAAGTCAAACTGAGGTTAATGTATGAATGATTAGCCCATAGCTGGCAATAGGATGGAGAACTGTGATTCAGAGCTGCTCAGGCTCCTGAATTTTAAAGTAAAATACCACTACTGTGAAGTTTCCTAGCTTCATCAGATGAGAATTCTCTAGAAGAGCTAGGAACATATAATTCCAGAAAGCGTATGCTGCAAATGAGCCTGAGCTGTTTTATAAAAGATGAAGCCCTGTTCATTTCAATGCCCGTTTGGCCCCATGCTTTCTCATTTTAAGGACTGGGATCTGGGGGTTGCAGGTATGATATGCTTATGATAATAATAACTATGCATTGAACATAATCTTTAAAGAGTACTGGTAACTTTATAGTGAAAAAGCTGTATTAAGGATTTTAAAGGGACAAGAATAGAGGCTGATATGAATAGTTATAATAGTCACTCCTATAACTTTAAAAATTCAGTTAATGTCAGCTGAGGATTTGCACATTTCTCTTTTCTCAGAAGAGCATGAGGATAAACTGGCAAAAAATTGCAATGTCTCTGGTAATCTTTGTGAGCCAAGAACATGCAGAGACGATATTCATGGTTCTTCTTCACCATGAATATACATTTACATTTATATCAGAGATAAGGTATAATATTTAGGTGGGGAAGTACAGCAGCTATACTGTTTATTTAAAGTTATACCAGGCTTGGAGTATACAAAATACCAAATTTTATAGTTGTGTAAACAAATCCTAACAGGATTTTAAATAATTACATTTCATTCTTTGGAGGCAGAAAAAGCATCCTTCCTAAAGACTTGGAAGTCCAAGAAAGGATATAAATTTTTTTACTTAACCCCTTAGAAAACTCTCTGAACTGGATTTCTAATATAAAAATATTTTTTTAAAGTAGTATTCACAAATGATGAAATGCAGTTGTCACAATGGAGCAATTTAGACATGGAACCACCTGCTTGTTTTGGAATAGTTATGTTGTACCTTCCCCCAAAATTATTTCTTATTTTAATGCTATAGGTATGGTGAGTTAGGGAGGTTCCCCTAAGGGGGTGTCACAGGCATAATTATGTTTCAGTGTGAAGTGGATGGAAGGCAGCTATGGTAAATGGCAATAAATTTGTGTTATTATTTCTATCAAATATTTTCACGGTAAAGCCTTCTTTAACATGCTTGGAGAAATGCAGGCAAGAGGCTTCTTGATTTCTTTGTGGCACAGAGTTACCTCAAGGGGAAAGGAACAAGTCCAGTTACTGCAACACCTGTTCCATTTTATAAGCTCAGGAAGGGCTGGAAATAAAAGTTGTCTAGAGTTTCAAGCAGTCATTTTCAGCCTAGATTTCTATTCAGAATTACATCTAAATTATGACTATGCTGATGAGAAAAAAGAATCACCAATGTGAAATCATTACCACTTGCTTAAATAATTCTTCTGAAATAGATTAAGATGTTCCACACACTGGATGCTTTGCCTTTTTAAGGCTAGTGTTTTATTATTTGTTGGAGCTCCTGCACTATAGCAAAGTGACTATAGAGTTTCCTGACACTGTGATCTCTGCTTGCCAGGGTATAAGACTGCATACTTTTCCTGTGATATAAAGAGTGAAGCTATAAATACTCAAAAGCTAACATTATGGTGAGGCTTGTAAGGTATTGCTATGATGTGAATTTAGGCCATTATAGAACCGGTTTGAAAATAACCAGTAGTATAATAGTAATATATAGTAGTATAATAATATTAACAACAAACTATTATTAATAATAGTCTGGTGAGATTTTTTTGGAAAACAATGCAGCCAGTTAAATGCTGACATTTATTCTTTTTTTTTTGTTCCTTTCACTGAATTGTAAGATTGGACACATACCCCCAGATCATACACGTCTGAAACATCAAAGTCACACTCCAACTCCCATATTGGGTAACCTCTGGATTTTGCCAGTCAACAAACACCAGAAGCAGAATCTTTCCTGGGAATCCTCAGGGGAGTCAAAATGGGAAGTGTGGTGGTTTTGTTTTGTTTTAATATAAAAGGTTGTATTAGCTGGCCTGTAAGTATAGGAGGCTGCTACCAAGACAGTAAAGTCTGGTGGGGCAATGTGGGGTAAGGTGCACCTAAAATGCTGGGAAAAGATTGGCAGCAGGGATATTGTTTCTCTGTAATGAAAAGAGCCCGCATGCAAGGATTCATTTACAGATTAATTTGCCAAATCCCTTCTGATTAAATATTTCCTCACTAAACCTTTTATCCATCTGTTTCTCTGGAAGTCTTAAATATGACCAGTTTCACTTTAAAATAGCCAGTGAGCTGGTTTCTTGTCCATATGCAAGTTTCTAGAAGGAAGAGAATATACTGATCTTTTACAAGTGTTAATCTGATCTGTGTCTCCAAGTCTCCTCACCTTGCATAGTTTAAAAGCACAGAAATCAAAGAATATTTTATATGTAAATCATTAATGAAAAGAAGTGAAGAGTAGTAAGAAATTAAATAGTCTGCTTTCCTTTTTCTCATGAGGAAGATAAAAGTACTTATGGCACTTTAACATAGAATAGACATAAAATGTGATGTAATTCCTTTAATTCTTTTTTCTGAAGTGGGGCAGTCATGCAGGATTCTTAGATTCATATTTCTCTTCAGGAAGTGAAAATCTAACCACTCCAGGTGGAATAAATGCAATATCAAGAAAAGAAATTGCTTCTGGCATGCTAAGATTATATTTAATATTGGATTGAGAGTTAGTTTTGGCTTCTAGTAATATTTTATCACTTTTTTTTATTCCCATCTTTGCAAGTAATTTAAATTTATAAAGCATGGTACTGATGTGACAAAAGAATGCTGAAAAATACCTGTAATGTGGTATTTATACACATATATACATTAGAATAAAATATAGACACCTGTGCAAAGTAATTTAATGAGTAAAGTAACTTAATTAGACCCTTTTTGCATTGCATTTAGATTGTTTTCTAGTTTTAATTTGTGAGGGGACAGAAATAGATTATCAGAATTTTTTAGTCAGGATCATGAGCCAGTATCAGTTTCTTCATCATTGGGATTATTTAAATTTTCCAGGTTACCTGTAGTGCCTGTGTTGGAGTAATGAACATTTTGTCTGAGCCATGTGCAAGAGAACTGAATGTGATTTTTGTTGTGAACTTTCCGAAATAAACTGAATAAACTTGAAAAAGCAGAGACACAAGTATTGACTGTAATATTACACTGTTGAGGTCAGGAGGGGTTGACTGTGCATTTTTCCAAAATGGAGCCAAATTTTTTCTTTTTTATTCTGCAGCATGGTTCTTACAATTGAGGTTTTGAGTTTCCTGTTTTCTCCTGAGCACATTGAAATAATTTGTGTCAGTACCTCAATACCGTTTTTTCACCCAAGAGATAAAGCACACCTGAAAAGAGTAGAGTGGGAAGAAAAGTGGAAGAGGGCACCTGGCTGTGCTGGCCACAGGGGTGAGACCCTCTTTGCTTTTCCCTGCCTCTTTCACTAGAGAGGAGGTGCAGTCCTCAGCTCAGAGGCTGCCTCTAACAAGGTGAGAGAGCATCATGAGACATTTAGCCCTGCCTCACATAAGCTTTTTAAATTCCCAAGGTAGTGCAGAGCTCTTAGGACCTTGTCATTTAAACCCTGACTGTGTGGGAGCAAGTGTCTGTTCTGCCATCAGCCCCACAGCTGTTCCTCCCACTCAGGTGTTTTCAATCTCTCTAAAAACGACGCCTCACAGCCAATTAATTACCTGCTGGGAGGACACCGTTCTTTCCACTCACACAGGGAGAGGTCACAGTTGAAGCAGGAGCTGGGGAATGGCTGGGCACATCAGAAAAAGAAAGAGAATGTATTTTACAACAGATATTACTGGTAAGGAGATTAAAAAAATTGATTTAAATGCTAAAGTATTTTTTCAAGTGTTCATATCTCACCAAAATAAGATCTTTGTTTGTTTTATGAGTGTGCACTGGTATAAATAGAATTATTCTAAAATAACATTGTTTGAAAAGCTGATGTAATTATTTTACTTAATTTTCCAAATTTAGGTTGGAGGGTTTCCGTGAGCTCTTCATATGTTGTCAAAATGTGAAAAATTCTTTCCTGTATGTTCCCATCCCCTTCAAATTTTGTGGAAGCAAAAATTACTAAGATGAATCCTTGGAAATAATTAAATGTGTACTTTTGCCCACCTTCCCTTAGAAAGAAAGCCTTCCTTTTTTAGAGGGAAACACTGACGTGTCTAAAGGTAAATTCTTGCTTAATGCCCAGGCCCCAAATTTTAGATAAAGGAGCAGCTGTGTTTGCTTTTTTGTTTAAATGACTATGTAGGGGTCCCTAAGTGTGCTACTATGGTTAGTAAGTCATAAAATTCTTGAGGCACAGTGGTGAACAGATGAAGAGCTCAGAAACAGTAAAGTAATCTCATTTTTTAGGCAGCTGAACCTTTGAGTACTGAAACCACATATTCAAGTCATACTGTTTGTATGAAGATACACTGATCCTGAGAGATGTGATTAAAAATTAACAATGTGCCATTCCTTTTTTTTTTAAAACAGTATCAGAATCTTTTGTGTTGTCTGCCACAATGGTTTACATTTTTAGCCAAATTAAATATGTTTAAGCTTTGAAGTTTCCTTGTTACCTCTATTTCTTCATATTTTTTGTTTGCTGGCATGTGTGTTTGCTTTGCAGTGTGTTTTTGGTAAGCTTTTTGTGGAACACCAATAATCTGCATGGAATAACTTTTCTTCTAACTTACAAATAAAAAGCAGACAAATAGAAAGCAGTAAGGAGAAAACAAATGGTGGTAAGAGCACACCCTGCAGTACCTCTAGCTCTGCTCTTCCTGTACATTCTGTTTACCCTGCATTTTCCATAGTGGGATGCTAAGGTGAGTGTATAACTCTGAGAAGTGTGCAGGTGCTCATTTCTCTGGTCTCTGCCTGTAGGTGATGAAGCTGACTCATTAAGGACACATTAAGAAGCCCTGTGTCAGGCCAGTCTCTCTCCAGGAGGGGCAAATAGATGCTGCCAGAGCTGGTGCACCTGGCCTCAACTGCAAATCTTTGTGCTGCTGAATCCATTGGATTAAGAGGTACTTATTTATTCTATTTTTTTGGTCTTTGTAACATTTTCCCATCTTAGTTTTTTCAAAAGACTTGTTTTGCTAGTTTTCCTAAGCAGAGCCAAAGGTAAATCCTGCAGAAATTGGATCCACTGTATGTTTTACATGTTTAAGAAATTGCCTGCTGAGCTACCCCTTTCTGTGCATAGCCTGACACGATTTCTATTGTGGCTTTAGAGAACTGCAAGTAGTAGTTCTATATAGAAAACATACTTTATTGCCAACACACACACACGTTTTCTGAATCCCTTGAAAGTTTTAAGTAAAACTGCATGTTTGGCTTGTCAAGCTGCAGATATTTTCATATCTACTTGTGTTAATTAATTTAAATGAGGAATGGTAGTCAAGCTGGCTGTGAATCACCCCTAAGCTGTCAAACTAGTCATTATTGCCAGTGTCTAACTGTGAAAGTTTTCAGGGTCAAATTGATTACCAGCTTTATACACTCAACCCAGTTCAGTCAGAGGCAAGAATTTGTTAGTTTTGTCTGAGTTTATGAGTTCTTAATTAATTTTTAATATCTGTAACTGAATCAGTCAATGTTATCGCTAACAAAAATCTGGAGCTGAAGGAATCTGAATTCTCCATAATTAATATTTATGCATGCTCAGCTTGTTCCATTTCTTACTTTTTGCTCCATGAACTTCTTTTATCTCTCTTATAGTTTATTTCTTTTGCATTCTGTTTCCTAATCACTTTAATATTCCCACCCTTCTATTTTTCACTTTATTTTTGTCTGTATTTGGTTACTTATTCTCTTTTCTGTCTTACTGCAGAACTGAGCATCCATAGAAAACTTTCATTTCTTTGCCATTTTTTAACCCTCTGCTCTAGTTTCTCCTGCTGTATCTTGGTGAGGATGCTTATGTGCACCAGAACCCTGCTAATGTGATAACATGTGCTGCAAAAGCTCAGGATCAGTTTTCCATGGTCCCAGTTGGTTTTAATGGAAGAACAAGTTACAGCTGTGGCATTGCTTTCCTATGATTCTTGCTGGTATAGGGATCCAGCACCATTAGTTGCCAGTGTAATTTACAAGAAAAGCTCCTTTTGTCAGAAAACTGGCACAACAGAAGTTGTTTAGAACAGTTCTGTTCTAATCCCATGTCTCTGGTTACACAGCAATTATTAGATCCAGCAGATAGCCTGGCCTTGGGGATATGTAATTCCTTCTGAGGTGAAGAGAGATCAGATTTGCCCAGATTAGGGATACAAATGATGCACAAAATGATACTCATTGGAACATTAATTTCTCATGTATTGCAAATAGGGCCTTCTTTCCTTCTCCCTGCCTCTAGCAGCAATGGTTGTTTTTGGAAGGACTGTGTCAGGCCAAGTACTAGGTTGTTACTTTGTTTTGCATTTTGTCTTGTCTTTGAGAAGCTCTTAGTTAAAGAGGTCGATTCTTTGTAGCATGAGTACCTATTGATGGAAAGATGATATTGCAGTTTGGAGATCTGTGTGAAACGGACTCTGCCCTCAATGGCAAGCAACCTCAAAGAAATGTAATATGTTAGAACTAACCCGATAGCAGTACCAAGATTCTTTGGACTATAGTTCCATGGAGCATCTTCATTTTTCATTTCTAACAGATGGAACTGCATCTGGTAGTGTAATATAAGTGGTCCCATTCTAAAGAATGGGAAATTGAGATAGTGAGCGCAGGGCTGTCACTTGACAGAATATCCTGGGGAAGAGCTATGTGACTTGAATAAATTTAAACAATTTATGATTAGAACTACCAAAACACCACCTTTCCCTTGAAGGCTGTCCAGTTTAGTCTGCTCCTCATCCTAGAGTTTTAAATCTTAACCATTTTCATGTTATGTTTATGAAGTTTATTAAAAAATCTGCTCCCCTTAAGCTTCAATGTTTTAGTTGATATCCTCTTGTTTCATCACAGCTGATTTTAACCATATACAAGGATTGACAGCCAGTTATTTAAATTTCTAGTCAAAGATCAAGTTTTCCTGTCATATCAGTAGTGGCAGACACCATCCTTTCCATATTCATTTTGAAATCATGTGACACACATGATTTCAAACACAGTCTGATTTTCATAAGGAATATTTGCCTGCAACAAACATCAGATAGACCTAATAATGTTTTTATTCTATATTTTCCTCTCGGCAAGCTAGCTGGATAAGAGTTATTTCACTTGTAATTAGACCAGTATAAATCGTGTCCTGTCGTTTCTATTCCCTTATGAATACTAGAGGAAAAGAACATTAGACAGACATGGAGCAGTGAGGGCTGGCTGCTCCCTGAGAAAGGGTGAGCCAGGAGATGAGGGTGATAAAGCAGACAGCAGTACCCAAGTGAGGGGAGCAGAGGGCAAGCACAGCCTTGGGATGGCCAGGCAGGGCCACTGAGCAGCACGGTGCGCTGCATAAACAGGACCCAGGATGAAGCAGGGGCTGGGCTGCACCATGGCAGGAGGGCTGGTGGTAGAGGCTCAGCTGAAAAGCAGCTCCCACGGGAAGGGGCTTTGGCCCAGGCTGTGCAGGGAAGGGAGGGGGACAGCCTGGACAGGCTGCAGCTGCACTCCCTGCCTTGGCCCCCAGCCCAGGCAGACAAGCCTCCAGGACAGACCCTCTTAGGGCCCTTGCATATGCTTTGCAGTCTTTAAACTTGTAAGAGCTGTTGAATGTTGATATATTTCCTTATTCTATTCTCTGGTAAGGTTTCTAAATCCATATTTAGAATCTTGATTTTTTTTCTTTTTTTAAAAACTACTGGAGGCTGAAAATCCTTGACAAATTCCTGTATGTGTGTTCATGGGACTTAGACTTTTATTCTCTGTTTTATCTCTTCCAAGTTCATTGCTATTATTTTCTTGTTTAACTGATACTTGAAGCATTGTCACCTGAGGTATGACCCATGTCAAATGACATATGTAATTTATCTTTTGTTTATTCTGCGCTGTTGCATGTTATTGATGTTCAGTAGGGACATCTGTGGGAAATGTCACCAGCTGTGCAGAGTAACAAAGCTGTAATGCAGGACTTGTTTTCTCCCTTGTGGTCTGTTTTGTTCCATGAGATGCCTTTCTTGTAGCAAAGCTGTCTCAAAACATGTTGTGATCACAGTTCTCCTTGCTACAGGTCTGACAGAGAAAGTGTTTTTGTAGAACTTTGTAAATTGAATGTCTGAATTAAATCAGGGTGAAAGCAGCACATAAAGAAAGAAGAATTTACATTTTTTAACCCTGTACATTTAAGGCTTTTAATTATACTAGTTATTCTGACATAAATAAGTGGGAGTAAGAAAATGGGGTACATGTGGGCAGGCTGTAAGCACCAGGGAAGGCTGCTGAAGCTGACATTTCAATTATCTACCTGCTGGGTGCCTGAGTTGTTAATTTTGAAGCATTTAGTGCTAGTACCAGTTTAAAGCACTCTTTCCATCTACCAACCCTGCCCTTGCTGCTTGCCCTGTGACATGGTGTGCCCATGTTTCTGTCAAAATCAACTGGCT
This sequence comes from Pyrgilauda ruficollis, assembly GCF_017590135.1. Lineage (NCBI taxonomy): Eukaryota > Metazoa > Chordata > Aves > Passeriformes > Passeridae > Pyrgilauda > Pyrgilauda ruficollis. Next base: position 161,837 of record NW_024530044.1, read on the forward strand.
TAAGGGAACCAAGGGCTGTGTGGAGAGCAGGAGCACCCTGTGATGTTTTCCTTACTGTTTCCTCTTGTGAAACCATGTGTCTGGAATGTACCAAATTAACCATGGAAGCACTTCTTGTATGCTCTGCGTACAAGTTATAGATTCTTAATAATTCTGATGTGAGAAAAAGAAACTGCTTAGGAGAAATGTGAAGAATCACTCAGAAATTCTTCAAACTTAGCTTTCTAAATCCTTTTGCCTTTCTTAGGAGAAATGTGAAGAATCACTCAGAAATTCTTCAAACTTAGCTTTCCTTTTGCCTTTACTTAGTCTGATGTTTTAAATGTGACTACTGTCACATTGCTTACTAAAGTAAATAGTGCAGCAATTAAAACATATTTCTATTCCCTGCTTGTTTTAGCCTTCTCCACAGCAGTTGGTGTAGCTACAGAACTTGTGTTAAAACAATTTTGAGTCTGCCACCTGTCATTCTTATTTTTTTCCTTCTACATTGCATGCATAATTTCTTTTTTTCTTGATACAAACACTGTGAATCTTCTGGATCTCTCCTTGTGTAACTTAAGTCTGGTAACTCTGAGGTTGTATTTTTCGTGCAAAGTGAGAAAGAATCATACCCTTCCACAGAACAATAAATTCACCATATTTTACCCATATTTTACTTGCGACATTAATTCTCATGCTGTCTGTTAAGAAGCTGATTATTTAAGGCTATTAGTTTCTTTAAGAAAAGGTGTTTGGAAGTGTTCAGTAATTCAGTGCACAGCACTTGATACAATTGTCAGTCCTTTTATCTGCATAAACAGTTTTATGGCTACAAGGGTGAGACAAATGGGGATTCAGTCCTGCAGTTCCAAGTTCCTTTGCTATTGTTGGCTCCCTGCCAGAGCAGCATGGAGTAAACAGGCAGGATTTCACTCCTTATTCCTGGCATTTGATAAAAGTGGCTCCAAACTGATTTTTGCAGCTAGCAAGCATTCAATGACCCACTGGAATTCCTAAATTTGTATGCAGTGGCCTATGGAATTCTTAATGGAGAAGCAGTATGGATTTACTTAGCCTTACTTGGGAGAGGGTGATTACTGCCTGTTAATTTTACTCTGACCTTATCTAAACATTTTAAAAGGTGAAAATAATACAACAAAGTCTATTACAGTAAAGCAAATCTATTTCATGTTTCTGCCACATGCATAAATCTTCTTCTTGGCATATGACAAAAATAACTTGTCCTGCCATAAAGATTAGCTAGCTTTTTATGCTTTTCAGCTCTTGTGGAGTATTTTTAGAGCCTAAGCATTATGGAAAATGAATCCAGGAAACTGTGCAGCTCTGTCATGAGTTGAAACCAGTAAAGTTTTGAAGAAGTTTGCTTAACAGTTGAATCCTGATCCCAGGCCTGTCAGCATGAAAAGGAAACAAGAAAGTTTCTGTGCCCAGTTGAAGCCCTAACTATATTTGAAAGCAATGAACTGTTTCTCTGTCTCTCTGCATGGATGGTACTTTAATTATAGCATTTCCAAAACATGTGAGTTTCAAATAATGCCTTAAAGTATGATTTGTGATATTTTAGATTGCTTTATCCTAGATTTTAAAGGATGTATGGCATTGAAGGATAATTTTTATGTAGATTTCCAGAAAGTGTGTGCTCCTTTTTTCTAGTCATTGCTTACTGGAATTAAGTAAAATAAATACAGGTATTTCAAATGCTTTTCCTAGACCAATGTTTTAGATGGTGACAGAGACAGATTTGAAAATGAGTAATTGTGTGTTTCAAAAAGCACCTTAACTGAAACAGGATTGTAAATGTTACAGTGCAGAATTTTTTACTCTGGCTTCATTTGTATGACCAAATCTAGCAGAATGTCCCCTCATGGTCTCCTGTCACACTGTTCTTAGAAGAGATAAATCCTACATCCCAGGTATTTTTAGTCTCTAGGCTTATATTAGTCCTGATTTGCTAATTAGATTTATTCCCAGAAGGTAAGTTGTTTCTGTACTGCCTACTTCTAAGATACACAGTCCAAGCTATCATTGAGAAGTGGGTTCTTCACTTCTCCAAGTATCAATGTGCCTTCTGCAAAAATGGGGTTGCAGAGAAGTGATAAATATGTTGGTTTGGATTTCATCTGAAGATCAAAGCTTTAATAGTGCAGGCAGTTAGAATGACTGTCAGAAAAAAAATTCTGAAGTCTTTATCCTCCTTCCCTTCCCTTAAATCAAGTAACATATGCTACTAGGTTTGTACTGTCACTCCTAAGTTCTATCTTGGGGTGAAAATGATAAGTAAAATGGTAAAACACATCCACGAGTTAGTCCTTGTCAAAGTCACTGATTACAGGATGTTTGAGAAACTACTGTCACTCCAAAAATAGTAATATTTTTCCCTTTTTTATAGCACTAATAGTGTTAAACCAATTGATTTTTTTTTTAATTATTATTTTTACTGACGTGAAAACTTGAGAAATTTTTGCACCTGTGAGATTTCAGTTCTTGAATTGCCTGTGCATGAATTGGGAACTGGTTTTCCCTCTTTGTGTTCTTGATATCTAGGCAAGTCAGGCTAATAAGCAGACAGGACCTTCTTCTGTGTTCATTATCCCATCTTTGGTCACTTTGTTATTCTTCTTTGGGAGTGTGCTTCTCTGTGTAAACCCCACCTGCATTCATACAGGAGTTCAGAGTCACTGTTTCAAAAAATCAGAGAATACGAGCATCTATTCCATCTGCTCAACAACTGAAATTTTGTATTTTTGCTCTCTTGTAAGTTGAGATCACTTCCTAAGTTGGCATTGCCTCATTCATTGAACCTTGGGTAACCTTCCTTCTTAATTAACTTTGAGAAAGCATGTAAGTGTAAGCCTACAGATTAATTTTTATTTCTGTGTGTACTTTACTGTCTGCCAGAAGAAACATTTAATTTCCTGGTGACAGGAAGTCCTCTTTGAGCAAAGAATCCCATTCTTTCTGTTGTTATTTTGAGGTCCAGTACTTAATTACTTTCTGAAATGTGAACAAACAAGGAATCTCTGTGAATTCGAACAAAATAAATACATAGAGAAAATATACTGTCAACCACCAGCTTGTATTTTTTGCACAAAGGCAATTATCTAGACTGAAAGGCAAGTAGCATTGCTAGAATTTGTAAAATACTGTCTTGAAGAGCCATAAATGTCTCTCACACTTCCAAAAGAGATAAACCATCTCAGAAGCATTTGTGAATTTAAGTGTATTAAAGTTCCCAAAGAGTTGCTGTTTGTCAGTAGTTGTCTGATGTCTCTTGACTTCTGGCAAAGTGTAAAATTGTAGGCTGGCTCTGTGTCAACTTCTGCTGATGGAATCTGCCATAGCTTCCTATAGATAGTAGTCAGTAAAGCCTCTGTAATCTAAGCTGTTGCCCAATAAAAAGTGGAATCCCTTCCTGCAGTGCCAGCTATGACAGTCTAGTGATATGAGCCAGCTCTGAGCTTTGCCTTTTGCTCTTAATAAAGGCTCATGTCTCACCCTTCATTTGTTTGGAGCTCCCAGATCTTGCCTTGCTGCTTGCACTCTGCTTGTTTGCCTTGCTGGCTCTTGGATGACATGTGCAGGAGTTTTTAGGCCAACAGCTTCTAAGAAACGCAAGATTTTTTTAATAGTTTGAAGCAGATAGTTAAGTTTTTCAGTATGAGGTTGCAACTTAGCTATTGATGTGTTTTTCTTCTAGAAAGAAATCCTAGTTTTCAGTCAAAAGTGATTTTTTTTCGTTTTTTCTCCTAATTGTGCTTTTATGCAGAAGTTACATGGAGTAGCAATGATGAATTCAAGCAGGACATGAAACTAATTGTGTTGTACTCTTAGAACAACTGGAGTCCTACTTAGAGACAAATGCTAATAGAATGAGTGTTATATTTTAAGCTATAGCTCTTTTACACAGGTCTTTTCCTTTGAAATTTTTTCCCTTTTTACCTCTCCATGCCTAAACATGGATGACTAAAGACTAAGTTTTTATTCTTTGCCCTGAATATAGAACTATTTTTCACATATTGTTTTTTTGAAAAGCTGTACAAACCAAATTAAAGGAAACAGTGCCTTGACTGTAGTAATCTCAAGAAACTGCACTAATGGCTGAGGAACTGACTTAGTGGGGTGATCTTTGTGAATATCAGTGGGAGCTTCTCTTGAGTGCCACAAAGGGGTTGCAGTGCCATGGGGAATAAACAGCATGCAGAGGAAAAGACTGGTGATGGCAGAAGGTCCATGGAAGCTTCAAAATGATGTACTGATAATTAATCAGACCTTGAGAATAAGTGCCTTTTTGTTAGCATGAAGAGTTGGTCTTAAGCTGTTTGGCATGGATAGGTAATGTCTGCTCTGGCACTTTTTTGGCACACAAAAAACAAAGCAGACAATTGTAGGTTCAATATTAGCAAATTGTCATTTTATTCATGCTTTGTCATTGAGCATCTGCTTCATAACTGCCCACTGTGAATGGGCAGAATTTGATTTTAAATTGAAAAACCAAAAAATAAATGTTCCCATCTAGCTTTTAGCTGCCCCTGTTGAGAGTAGATAGGCTAAGTACTCATGGCCATGACACACTGCCCTCTCTGATTCAAGACAACAGGATTTTATTGCTCATGTGGATCCAAGTGAATTATTGAAATATTAAATATTAATTATTTATTCATGGTGGGTTAATAAGAAGTTGATGTTAAGGAACTAATTGATTTGGAAAAAATGCCAGATTCTAAAGGTAAGTCTTCAAAGGTAGAATTGATGGGATTATATGGATGTTAAATATTGGTCAAAAAATGAGTCCTGTGGAATTTATATCCTGTGATATAAGCTGTGTATAAATCACATATATACATATGTGATATATAAAGTGAATTCTGTGTCTAATGAAAAAGATGTTGCCTAAATTACTTAGTATAGAAAGGGAAGTTACATGTTAGCTAGGGGAGAATTCCTGTGCAAAGCTATAACATGAGTTCCTGAAAGCCACTTGAATAGTATAAAGCAAAATGCACATGACTTCAGTAGATTTTAAATAGCTGATTTAAGCATTTCTTCATTTGAACATGTTTGTATTAGCCATTCCTTTGGATGTATTCAAAAAGAGGTATTGCTCACTCTTGTGCTGCTGAAGTACAATGTGACTTGAAATGCTGCTGTGACTTAAATCAGTGGAGGAACATACGTTCTTTGTTTCAACAATGCACAGTGAAAGAAATCAAAGGTTTTTATGTCATGGTTGGTGGTTTTTTGTGTGCTTTGGTTTTTTTTTTTGTTTTTTTTTTTGTGATGGTATTTCATTTGGTTAGGGCTTTTTTTTTTTTTTTTTGTGGGGAACAATGAAGAGGACTTATCTGTGTGCATGTCCAGTCTTGAATGGGCAATGAAAAACATGTTCTCAGTCATAAAACAGCTGGTAATTGATAATCATTGTGTTTCATATTTCTGGTTTTGATACACAGAATTGTTTTTCTACAGTTCAAAGGAAATATTTCTGGAGTGAGGAGTTGAGGCTGATTGCAGTTTGAAATATATAATATTCATTGCTATTTAAGGTAATTGTAAAAACTGAAGGATGCCCAACTTCCTGATGTGCCAAGATAACGATAGATTAGCCTGAAATGGCTTTACTGAGAAGAGAAATCAAATCAGTACCATCTCATTTTGATCTCCTATTATGTTATAAGTTATGGTCACATTTCCAGTGTTTCACTGAAAAATCAACTTATATATTTGCTGTTCAGAAGTAGGCAATAAAATTTTAGAGATATTGTAGAAGTTATGAATACCATAATGATCTAGAAATTCCATTATTGTACAGGAGAGTCTGAATGTCTGCTTCTAGGTTCAACTAAAAAGGAAGCTTTCTATCATAGGTCTCCTTCAGCCAGTAAAGAGAATATAATGAGAAAATGGGTGGATGATAATCAAGATGCACTACATGAGTTAGGTGGAAAAGTGAAATGCCTCATGTAGGAAAAGGTGTTTCTGAAGTACAAAAAATTCTTGGGTACCAGAGGAGTAATTTTGTTTTGCATATCTGCAATAAATGATTTTTTTTTTTTTTGTGCTGGAGAATTGTTATTAGAGAAATAAGAGTCAAGAAGTTGTTCCTGGGATCTGAACCCGAACTGCTTAAGGTGGTAGTTCAGTAGTTCACAAAGTTCAAGGTATAATAATATTCAAGGAATAATGTCCTACTTGAGATAAAAGCCTCAGTGTAATGTAGATATTGTATATTTTAATTTACATTCTGAAGGGATTGTCTAAATCACTTCTGGACTTGACCATAACCTATCAAATATATGGTACAAAATGTGCTCAGAAATCCCAGTATAGCTGAACACCCAAGCAATAGATTCTTTTTTGACTATCTGAATTTTTCAGATCCAAGTATTTAGGTTGGGTGTCCCCTGAGAAACAGGTTTTTACTGGTATTTCCTGCTTTTAGAATTACTGGAAGTTTGAGCCTTTCTCATAGTGCATCACAGTTCTCACATAAAAAATCCCAAACTAGAGAGGTATGAGGGTACAGAAAAACAAAAGTAATAGTTAGGCTTTTTATGCCTTTCCTTAATAAAGACACAGATGACTGGAGCTAAGAAATACTGGTAGCTCATAAAATAACTCCTAAAACTAATAAAAAAACCTCTTGAGGATGAGAAGGGTGTAGTAAGAGTGACACATCTTGATACACATGGCAGAATAAGCACATGGTCAGCACCTCGTGGTCAAGGCTGAAATGTGTAAGGAGCACATTGGAGGAGGGTGGGAGGTGGAAGGCAGCCCAGGCTGAGAAAGGTTTTCTGGTTTGGCAGCACAATGTCAGAGCAGTTGTGCTGGATTCTAGTTCTTCCAAAAATTCGGTTTACTCAGGATGTCAGTTTGCCACTTTGAAAATAGGGATGGTGTATCCTGACCTTGCTGGGCTGCTGTGAGGATAAACTGTAATGAATTTCAGAAAGCCACTCTGATGGTACAGTGGTGGCTGAACTTCTTAGATGTAAAGAGCAGCACTGCTCTCAGCTAAGTTTAAAAATCACGGATAATGGGATTCACATAGGCAGCTTGCCTAGGAAAACCATGAAAAATTAGTTGTGTTTATTGAATCCAATTAACTTATGCAAAAGCATAAACCAAAACCTAACAAAACCTCCTGATGTTCACCATTTGTATGATAAATATTTTGTAAAATTTGGCAATATCTGACATTTGAATTAAGATGATTACAGGGTAAAAAACTGAAGAAAATTAGAGACATTTCTTTCAAGCCAGTTCCCCTGTCCTAATTACATTCATGAAGTTAATCTTCTGTTTAACCTGGATGGATTCTAGACTAACATTTGTTGAATTAGAGGTAGGACTTAGATCAGAAAAAGATCCTCATATGGCTATCAGCTATGCATTAACTTAGATTAATACTAAGATGCATTTCCTAACAAGACTTTGTAGTTTACTGTAGGACAAAACCTGTAACCAATTCTCTTTTGTCATTATTAATATATTTTTGGCTTATCATGAACTTTAGCCTGATAACAAAACCAGAGTATTTAAAAAAAATTTACTTGAGAGAAAACCATGCAAATGCTTGTAGGTTTGGCTTATTGCAAAATAAGATAATTTTTTAAATAAAATTGCTCATCACAATATTTGGCTGGGATGGACACTGCACCTTTTACAAGCTGTAGTTCATGTTATTTGCTCAGACTGAAAGCATTAGGCATCACAAACATAAGAGACTGTTTTGGAATAAATTATATTTGGCTTAACCTAATTATTCTTACGTGATATTTGGACTTGTCTTACAGATTTCCAGCTTAGGCTTGGCTAATAATTGTTCTTGCTTCTTTTGTGAGTATGGAACAAGTTCTTCCCCTCAAAGAGTCTAATTAGTGATAATAATACCTATTTCAGGATATTTTGTTCCCACTGAAATCAGTGACAAACCCACTAAAAATTTTACTACTAAAAATTTTACTACTTATGTGTCAAAATATATAGTTATATTAAAATAGCTAGTGGTTCTTTAATGCTTACCTGAATCATCGTGTATTTGGACTAAAATTCTAAGGGCAATCAGTGAATTCTTACTGATTTTTCAATTTGAGTATTTTTGTGAGGCATTTGGTTTGTTTGGGGGATTTTTTAAGCCAGAAATGTCTGGTATATATTTAGAGATGTAGGGAACATGGAGGAAATTAACTGCATAGAGAGATTAAGTGGTTAGTGATTTTCATTATTGTAAGAAATTTGTTGATTCTCGTTGTGGATTTAATGTCTGTCACTTTATTGAAAAAGCTGAGATTGTTTTTCTTGGCATTTCTCCCAAATGAGACCTGATTTTTCATGCATTTCCAAGCAAAGCTGTCTGGAGCAATTTAGTGCATTGCACATGTAACCATCATGAGCAGAACTTTCCTCATGACCAAAAGGCTGCCTGCTCCAAGAAAATTGGATCAAGGTGTTGGGCATCATAGGAACACCTGCAAAGAGAAAACCCATCATAATAAATTAGTCTCATATCAAAGAAACCATAATCTAGGGGGACAGGATGAAGAGTTGGGGAAAACTAAATGTTAGCAGATGTGACAGTAATTGTTCTGATACATAACAGATTTGTGGTAATGATATATTGTTATTTTTTTATATATTTGAAAGTGGATTCAAGGTTAAAGAAAGCCAGGTGAAAGATGTGGGAGGAAAAATGATTTTTAGGGTTTGGAGTTTTTTTCCCCCTACATTTCAGAAGAGATGACCAACATTGAAGTGGCTGAGGTGAGTAAGTTTTCAACTTGCACAACATACAGCTGGCTTTTTCAAACATCTTCCCTCAAAATGTCTTCTTATTTTAGTTGTTACTCTGTGTTTCAAAGAGCCACATCAGTATGTGAAGGACAGCAGACAGATGAAAATGCCATGGTTTTTATTGCAGCCAAGAGTGGATCTCTGCTGTGTTTTAAAGGCAATGCTGCATTTAAAAAATGCAATTTTAAAAATTGCCCAATGCAGTTCAGGGATGCTCTTAGGAGCAGTGTGCTTTTCTGTCACAGCACGGCAGCTCTAGCAGGCTGTGTTATCACATCTAGACTTTCATCTAGGCCTTGCTTTTGCCTTGGAAAGAGAGAAGAAAATTCAAGTTTCTGAGCTGTTTTATCAGAAAGAAGCTTTTCTGTGTTTATGTAATAGAGAATTGATTTTTTTCAAACATTTCCTGGTGATTTGAGTTGCTCTGACTGTGCCCTTTCCTTCCCCAAGTCAATGTCAAATGCCCCGCAAGGGGCTGGAAGCTAAAAATATTTGCTTATGCCGTAATATCTGGGGGGTTAATTACTGCATTTAATGAGGGATCAGAACACTCTGAAGTGGTTTAAGTGTTTGAGAAATTTAGCCATTGTTCTCTCTGTGTTACAATAAGAAATAAGGACAAATTCCTGGTACTACAGTTTTGGGTTTCCTATGGCATCAGAAAAATGAATAGATCCAGATGGAAAAAAAAAAAAAAGATGGAATGCACTGAGCTAGTAATGTTTTTGACTGTGGAAGTCTCAAAGTGCTACTTGGCATCAAGCAACATGAAAAGGCAGAAGAATAAGATGCAAAAGACAAAAACTTTAATTTTTCTTCATGGTATTTTTACTTTCAAAAAATGAGATATTCTGGGTTTCTAGAATTTTGTATTAGTTTTCTAAGGCTCTGTTTTCTACAAAAGGTTTTACTTCTAAGAATATCTTGATGTAGCAATTTTCAACAAATGGTTCCTAATGCTGACTGAAGAGTCACACACATTCCATACTTCCCAGCAACACTGCTGGAGCAAATAAGTCACACTCATGGGACAATTTGAGGAAGAATTGAAGGTGATGAAGAGGATTGAACTTTGATTACTTATAGTTCTTGTAGTAGGCACAATGAGACAGAAGTTAGAAACGACTGAAATGAGGAGTGATTTTAGTCCATAGGTTATAGGAAAATAGAGTGGAATTAAACTTGAAAAAAATGCAATTTAGGAAATAAAGTTAGTACGGAGGGCAGTGTTTTATATTTTCTTTATTAAATCTCTGTATCTGAAATCTCAAAGTAGAATGGCATGAACAGCATCAATTGCAATTGTTTAGCTAATTAATAAAGAAACACATTTTTCTGTGCAAAATCCTAATGTTCGTGGTTACTAATGGTAATAGCATTCACAGCTAAAATGTCTTTCAATAGAATTCTAAAGCAGTATTTTCCTTTCCTGTCTCTTACCACAGCAGTTAATAATTCTCTTGTAATTCAGGTACATCAGAGCACAGCAGAGGTAAGCAGTTGGCAGCCTCATTCTGTGCCTGCAAGCAGAATGGATTTTCTTGCATCTGGCCAGGAAAACAAGGGCTGTTATCATTTCAGTGGGTTGTATCAGGGCTGTTATCATACCAGGCAGAGTTCAATAAAAATAGAGAATTTTCAACGTGTCCTTTTGGCAGAGAGGGTCAGTTACTCATTTTCACAGTTAAATGCCTAATAGAAGGTCTACTCATACAGCACTTTTTGTTCCCTGTTGTTATTCCCCTTGGAGTTTGGGCTGTATCAGCAGCCAGGAGACAATTTTACCAAGGTGGCTCTGTTTCTGTTTGGTGAAAAGCACTGGGCAGTGTCTTGTAATTCCTGCTGGGTTCCAGCTCCTGGGTGTAGTGTGTTACTACTAAAGTCATGTCACAGAAAGTGAGAATTGATTTATGGAAAAGATCCTATATGCTGCTTGCAAGACTTGAGAGCTACTCTGTTACAGTGTTTTGAGAGATGAGGCTTAATAATTTTGAAAAGGAAGAAAAGGCAGCTTTGAATGGCTTGCACATTTGCAGAACCACAGAATTGACTTGTAATGTACAAAGAAATTATGTTCTGTCTTATTGATCAGCTGTAAATATTTAGCTAGGCTGATTTTTCCATAATCCTGACATTCTAGAAATACTGCATTTGGAGTTCTTTATTAAGAACCATGGGACTTGGATTTTGTTTTCTTTCTCTGTCTCATCAAGGGTGTTATTACCAGAAATAACATTTTTAAAATAAAAAGTAAAAGAAAAAAGCTGGTTCCTTTTTTTTTTGCTCTTTTTGTTGAGAGCTTTTTCACTGGAGAAACCCAAAGCATTTGAGAACATGGAATATGGTTGCCAGAAGTGCACCTGCTGGTTTACAGCATAGAACTTGCTTTATTTCTTTGGGGTGGGAAAAAAAGGTATTTCAGCTTTATTTTAGTCAGTCTGTACTGCTCAAACCCATACTAATAGCTTTAAATCTATTGGAAAAAAGTTTCAAGGACATTGAGTATTTGTTGGAATATGAAATATGTTCTGAATAATCACTTTTCTTTTATATGGATAATTAATTTTGAATGATATAGTGGAGTCTGCTTTTTTCCCTATTACTGTGCCAAGTTAAAAGAGTCCAAGTTGAAAGAGTACAAATAAAACTTGAACTTGGATGGTCAGATATATTTTAAAATAAATTCATCAAGAATATTTGTTGTTTTAGAAGACAACAGATAATGTGCAGAGAGGAACATAATCTGGTAGATGGAAATCAAATATTCTGTTTGGAACTGTAATTTGCTGAAGCTCCTGAGAGTCAAATATGCTATTTAAATGTCCCTCATTTTAGGAAAGAAAAAAAAATACAGAACATTTTATTACAATTCTGTGTAACATTAATTCTATATGCTTTCAAAAATTGTATTTGTCAAGATTCACACAATAGTTGGAATAGAATTGAAACAGGGCTTCTATTCAAAGTCTAAGATTAGTATATACCTTCAGTGAGTTTTAAAGCCACGATAAATGTCTTTTGAAGTAAAAAAGATTAGAATTTTTTTGGGCAGAAACAAACTTTGAGAAAAATACCGAGGGATTCCTTGTACATAATAACATCAGATTGATTTGTGTTTTCCTTCATGGTTATCTTTTAAGGGGAAAATAGTCTGAGGGCAGAATCCTCATCTACTTCTCCAAGAAAATAAATCAAAACTTTGTGAAAAAAATCCGTAAACACCCTTGTAAGTGGAAACTTGTTTTCCGGCCTCCTACCTGGATCGCTCCCAAATAGGGCAGAGTGTGTCTGGAGACAGGAAAGGTAATTAACATTTCTGAAACACTGGGTACTCCAGTGAAAAACACTTTGCCTTGCTAAGGTTCCTACAGGGCTCTGTCCTTTTCTGCCCCTCACCACCCTTAATCGTTATCCCAAGGGAACATTTCCTCTTCTCTTCAAGCAGTAGATTTAATGTTTTGGAGAGATTTCTGTATTCCTGACCAGACGTTTAAAAGCAGGGTTTGTTAGAAGCTTTCCAGCTCATTAAACAAATTGAATTAACTTATTTAGTCCTCAGGCCTGGAGATGGCAAAATTCAATTCTGCAGAGGTGGCAGCCTGGTCAATCTTCAGCCTCCCCTTCTCTGTGCTTCACTTCTCCTTCCTTATGCCCAGCCCTTTTGGAGGGATGCCTGACAGCTGCATGGTCTTTTTTCCCCTGAGCTTCTCACACAGCTTCTGCTTTTATGGTGATTTTTCCTGTCCTATTTGAGACCTTATGCAAATGTCTTTGCTGCCTGTTAAAACTGATATAGCGGATCAGCCCTGTTTAGAACAAAATTCTCCTTACAGAAAACAATTATTTGAGACACAGTGTGTGCTGGGAAAATATTTCTCAGGAGGTGAAGTTGAAAACCCAGCTTCCATGTAAATCTGTCTGATCCCATGTGTTAATTAAATGCGTCTATTGAGAAGAAACACATGGTATTGTTTGGTATCATGAATTAATTACTCAAATGCAGCAAGCAATAGGGATTGCTTTTCATTGCTGTATGTCTGCATGCACATTTTGTTCATTTCAAAGACATATTTCAATTCAGAGTTTAAAATAAATGTAGATAATTGTGGCCCAGACAAAATCTGACCCAGCCAAAAGCATTCTGTAGCTTGTCACAAGATGGTGACATCATTCACAACATACAAATACATCCCTGCCAAAATTTTTCAAAACACAACAGCTGCAAGTTTTCTTTTAGATGAGAAAATTATTGAAATAGTATCTTAAGGAAATTTATAGCTATGGGAACTTCTATCATGAGTGCTTTGGTAAATCTTTAAAATAGACCTTGAAGAAAGTTATTTTCCTAAACTATGTTAAAAGGTAGAAGAATAAGATGGTTTTAGCTACACTACACTACAAATGTATTTTTTATTTGATTTGAGTGCAAATGGAGGTTGTGTGCTGGTGGAAATTCAAATGCTATTACAAGGCGGGGGACTGACTAATCCTTCTGGAGAATAGGAATTAAGATATTCAAAACTTGGTAAGAAAGAATATTACAATTCTGTTGTAATGGATAACCATTTCTTTTGGATTTTTAAAATGCTAATTTCCCCAGTCATTTAAAATTCTTGTGGGGTCAGCATACACACTTAGGTAAGGAAATGTAAATAAATGGACTTTGCAGAAACTTCATATGTGAAATCAAGATGTCATCAAAGCTCCGAACAGGTACATATATTCATATTTGCCTCAGGCCATGGTTTTGATTTAAAGGAGCCTGGACATATTTCTTGGCTGACAGCATAGTTAAACCCAAAAAAATTACTACGTAAAGCCCATGGGTGCCTCCAGTAGTGTGGAGGAGACTGAGTGGACTGGATTCTCACTGACACAACAGTGTTCAGTGAGAATGAACACAGATGGGATAATTCCTGTGTCTTGGACAGGAGTTTGGTAGCAGGGACACTGCAGGGAGACCTGTCTGCATGTGGGTCAGGGGCTGTCTGTGCCAGACACTTTCCCCTTGGCAAAAGAAACATGAGCTGCAAGAGAGAATGCCAGGGCAGGAGGGGCTCCTGAGCAGGGGCAAAGGAGAAACAAGAAGCACACCTGGCAAGAGGAGTAGAGAACAAGAGATGTCCAAGAAAGGAGGAGAAACAGGAGACGTGCAAGGTCTGCAGGGGGTGTCTGAGCAGGGGCAAGAATGAAAACCTCTCTGAAGAGGACTTCAGGGAAAGCATAGCAGAAGGTGCCACATGTTCTTAGTGTGGGGAACTCACACCAAAGAAGTGGATTAAGAACTGAGGAGCAGCAAAGCAAAAGGAACTGTTGTTAATTCACAATCAATTAAATTGTTTGGAATTCCCCAGCCTTTTATTTTTTTTTGTTTTCCATGACAGAATGCTCTTCCTCAGCATTCAGAACTGTTGTTTTGGCATCTTAGCGACTACACCTTTGTCCTGTCTTTGTTTCGGGGCTGCACATCATAAATTTGTTGGAGGTTTCTCTGAACCTTGATTATATTTGTACTCTTCCAGTCTTCCCTTTTCCCCCTAAATTTTCCCAGGCTGTTTAGGTCTGTCCTTATAAAGCAGTTGTTGCATCCACTTGGTATTTTCAGCTGACTTTCATGGGCCTCTTCTAAGGTGATTACATCCTTTTTGTAGTTCTTCTTCTCCAAGATGACCAGATATACACTCAGGATGTGGATATAACAAGATTTTTACAGTCACAAAATGAAGAACTTGTTTTTCATACCCTTCCTGAATGACATCTGATGATCTGTTAGCTTTTTTGGCTGTCACTGTCTGAGTCACTGATTTGAGAGAAAAGCCAGTGATGATTCCAGTGTCCTTTTTCTTAAGCTGTAACTGCCAGTCCCAATTTCAGTGTCATGATGGCATGGTTTAGATTGTCTCTGCCTCCACCCCATCCATGTTTCCCACTCCCTTCCCTGCAGTGTCTTCTGTTCCCCGTATTTAAAAAGAAGTTTTGTGCCGTGTTTTCTACTGTTCACAGATTTGGGTGACTTGAGCTGCTTGGCAGGGCATGGCGTTTTGTTGCATGAAAGAGTATGGTGATATCCACAGACTGGGAAAGTCTCCCTTCTCCAGACCATTGATCAATAACAGAAACATGCCTTTTCCTGCCCACTCAGTTGTGTATGCTCCTGACCCTTTTCTGTCCTGAGAACTGGCCTTTAGTTTATGTGTTTTATGCTTTAGGGAAGACAACTCCAGGCCATGACTGCTTCATTTCTTTAATAACATAAATCAAGATCTGTGCAAGTTGCAGATTTATTTTTGTGTATCCAGTTGTAGAGCCACAATGTAATTGTTTCTGTGCTTGCTGTTTAGCCAGTACAGCTAAGATTTGTTTGTGATATTTGTCAAAAGAGGGAGCACATGGGCATGAATCAAGAAGCAAAATCTCTGAAGAGGTAATACTTGAAGTGTTTAATGTATCCATTCCTGGAAGTATTTCTGACTAAGGTGGGATAAGGAGGATATATTTAGAGGGTTATTTTCCCCCCTTTTCATTAGAATTAATTAATTAAGCAATGACAGTTATAGCATGGTACAGCAAATAAAATTTCCTGTCCCATTTGGAACAAGCCTCAGTGACATAACAATTTTGCAGTGGTGTACACTAATGAATAAAGGGAGTGAACATTTAATGGAAGCATCTTTCATAAAACCTTTTTCATTTAAACACTTGTGTTGAATCACATTAAACTGTGGTTTATAATTAGTCATATCACATGGGTATTATATACAGTATCAGAGGTATCCAGGTATGGTAAGAGATGAAAAGTTAACCTGTCAAAACTGAAAGAAGTTTGGCCATTGAGTGGAACAGTCATCCTGATTGTCAGTGTGTGCTGAGACCACTGTCATACCCTGCCAGACCCAGAGAGCTGGCAGCGAAGCCATGGAGGCTGCTCTAGGACAGTGATGACTTTCCCTTGTCCTCTTGCTGTTTCAGGTGAAGTACTGTTCTAGCACCACACCCAAGTTTAATTTATTGTCTGCTCCCTCCTATTTGCTAGCATTTCTATGTAGGCACGTGATAACAAATGATCTGTTTTCTGATTTATCAGCGTGCCATTTTAGAATCAAATTCTTAAAAATGTGAAGCTATTAGAAAAAAACAATATTGGGCAAATGTGAAACCCCCTGAAGTCCTACTGGTAAACAGACTGAAATTCCTTAACCATTTGCTATTGTATTTACATCTGGACACGCAGTATTGGGTTGCAAGATGAAAGAATTGTTGCCATAAACTGGACCCGTACCTTGCCACAACCACAAGCAAAACAGATACGAGAATTATTTTATTTATGAGTTGTGTCAAGAGGAATTAATCTTCAGAAGGATTCATGTGGTGTGTAGATGCTGCTGGGCACAGCAGCTACTGAATTTTGTTTTATACTTTGTGTGTGTAATGGGCTGCCTTGCTGCCGTTCCATATTCATCTGATTTTTTGCATGTTGGCAGCAGATGCTGCATTAGAGCAACAGCTTCCAAGGACAAAAAGCTTTTGCTACACTTGTAACACTGCAGAACTTCTTATAAAAGATAGTCCTTCTACTTGTAAGGGCAACTTGTCCTCAGCACAGGCTTTCAGATATTTCTAAGTTCTCAGGGATTTTTGCCAAATTGCAAATAAATATAGCGTGACCATTTGTGCAGATTTTCTTCAATACTTCGCTGACCTACTCTGCTTGTTAATCTGGTAGCTTTCTCATTTGTTATGAATTTTCCTAGTTCAAGGACTTGTTAGATGTTAATGGCATTGCTCCAGTGCAACCAGTAGTATTTTAATGATGCATACCAGCTGGGAAATGGGTGTCTTAAATTAAACTACTTGTTCTCAGACAGTCAAAGGAACTTAGAATAAAATTATTAAAGATCATGTTCTTTTTTTTTTTTTTTAAATTCATACTGATGGAGAGCTAAATGTAAGGAAAAATAATAAAATATTAATAAAAGTTGTTTAACATAGTAAACCCCAGAATGTTTTAGAAAAAAATGGCTAAAATAACTATGATCTCTAGGTATCTTCCCTCCTTTATTTTTGGTCTGATACAAATCCTGAAAACTGTGCTGCAATTTCCATGTTTTAGCAGCTGTAATCTGTAATCTATGTTGACATAACAAAAAGGAAATCTATTCCCTTATGTGATTTTTTTTCATGCATATGGAATTTTGAGCTTTACTTTGCAATCTAATTGAGATTAAGTCATCAGTTATTTGTCACAATTTATAACAAAATAGCATAAGCATTGAGTTATACCAAAATCTTGCAGGATGATCCAGATGAATTCAGTTGCTGTTTAAAAACTAGACTGATCCTGGTGATGGCTGCATCCTGTAGGAAAATCTAGGATGGAAAATTCTGGTTGGTTTTGGTTTTTTTTTTTTTTCATTTTCTGTTCTTGTACCATAACATATGTGTTACAATACACCACCAAGAAAACATATTTCAAAACACCTTTCAGATCTCAATGTTTCTAAAGCCTAGATATTTAAAGTGATTCTCTACTGTCAGGGTAAATTAACAATAATTATGTCCCTCAAAAAAAATGAGGCTTTGGTGTCACTGAGTGGGTGGCAAGAGTAGGTGATTTAGATCCAAGACTGATTCCTGTACAAGAATTGCCTCTCTATGGAAAGACATTAAAGAAAGCAGCAAAGAGTCCAAATAGTTTTGAAAATAAAACCTGAGAAAGTTGAGAGGTACATTCAGTACTCTTTATGAAAGATGTTCTGTTCTCTGGCAATTTTAGTTTTAACATTGTGTAGAATAACCAGATGTTTTTTCTAGATATTGGCATTAAATTAAAACAAAACCAACAACAATAAAATAATTTTGGCTTCTACCTTCTCAACAAATCTAACAAGGGAAAAAAAGCCAAGTATTGTATTCAATTGTTTGTTTCTACACGAATGCTATTCTCTTCCTTGATTTTGTAATGTACTTGGTTTGAAGGGATTTGAATATTTTTTAATAATGTGGATACTATTGTGCTGACTGAAATCATGAGCTTGTCCAGATCATCGAAATTGAGAAAGCTGGGCTATTTCTTTCTGCTGACACTGAAAAGATTTTGAATAAAAGAACACAACTCTGAAACTTAGTTGAATATGTGTTTCCAGCTTGTCTAGCCATTGTACTCCTCCAGTACAGCCTCTGTGCCTCAATTAATGAAATTACAAAATTGTTGTGAGGGTTGTTAGTATATGAAGCCTAAAAATACAACAAATTAAAATACATTTGAATGACAAGACTGTTATTTAAATTGGAGGAAAAAGTAAGACTGTAAAAATTTGTCAGCATATGAATGTCCTGCAGAAGCAACCAAAATTCAACAACGAAAACCAAGCACGAGTAAGCTTCATTTAAATATAAACATTCTTTTCACAGTGGAACAAAGTAGTAAAAGAATAGTTATGCCATGTGACTCTTCATTTTGTCATGTCTTTTTGCAACTATAAAAATTTTCATTTGTGTTTTTCTCTAGTACTCTTACTCTCTTTAGTTTGTCTGCTGCTGTCCCAGATGTTTTGGGTTTTTTCAGTGCACGACCTTCATATCCTTCACAGTTGTCTTTGGATTTTCTTTGAATGATCTTTAAATGTATGAGGGTTCTAAAAAGCTTTTGTTTAACTTCTGTACCAACCACCTGCAAGGAAAGCAAAAGAGCTGTTTTCAAAAAGATCCCCAAAACCAACAGGGAAGAAACAGCAAGCCAACTCCACCACCCTAAATAAATAGAAAAGTAGCTTTTGAGTCTTCAAGACTGACCAGCAAACAGCATATGACGGGATTTTTTAAACTGTACTAGTGAGGGCTTTGCCCATGGTGGCCGCTGTTGTGATTTTCCAGCACAACATCTCACCAGGGTGAGTTAGTGTTGTCACTTATATATCCTCTGCTGTAAAATCTATGGGTGGAACTGCACAACTGAGCAATTGTGCCTGAAGGAAGGCTTTTCTCAGCTGAGGAGGGATCGGTTTCTGACCTGTGCTCAGCGCTGTGCTGACATGGAGTGAGGGCAGTGTCTTCTGAACCACTGCCTGTTTCCAAAAAAATGGAGCCTGTGTACGGGCTGGGACTGGCTCTGCCCCCCACCTCTTTGTGCCGCAAATGATCAAGCTTGAGTCAAATGGGCTCGCTGGTAGGAAATGTGGGTGTAAATACCAGCAGTGAAAACTGGGGAGTTGGACAGCTAAGTCATTATTAGGCCCTTTTAATGTTTAGAAAATAAATGTTCCTTATTTTGCTGTAGCATGTGACATGATGGCTTATGTGAAGAAAATACTAGGATGAAATCCAGGTTTGGCTGAAACTAAAACAAGTCGGTGATTAGTTGTACTTATATTCCCATATGGCTCTGTTCTTGTTTGCCCTATTTATGAGCTGAGCTGTCAGACAGAACTCACTGAGTCACAGAGAGGAAGATAGCCTGCAAAATGACACTCTCACATGGTCCTTATAAAGATGTGAGCAGCAGACAATGAAAACATCCTTTAACTAGGGAAATGATAAGTTCAAAGACAGTGAAAACAACACTTAATCTCTTGAGAATGTCTTTTTCCCCCCCTCAAAAAACTCTTGTGCTATATTCCATGAAATTTTGGGTTTTCGTGAATCATCTCCTTCTGGAAACTATTTTCTCAGTCAAAAATCATCAGTCAAGTGCACTACTCAGGAGTGATCATATCCTGTAAGTTGAAAATATTTTCATAGTTTTTTTTTTTTTTCTTGTAATCAGTGCGGAGGGAATTATATTGCTTAATGGTTGAGAAATACTGAGATTAGGCAAGATTTTTCCCATTGGTACTAGATAAGTGTTACATATCTATAACATATCTCAGCTTTCTTGACAGTCAGTGAATAGCATATAGTTCTATATGAAAATAACTAGGAAATTTGGTACAAGCTTGATGGTGCTTATCTGGAATAAAATGAGCTGTCACAGTCTGGAGGGTAGGTTGTTTGCTTTCTTTGTCTTTATCAGTTTCCTGAAGAGTGGGTTTGAAGTTTTTGACACTTTTTGTTTGTTAATATCATAAAACTCCTCTCTGTTTCATGCTATGGTTCTGAAGTGCACTGCTGCATGCAAAATTGCAGTAGCCAGATTAGAAAACAAGAGCAAATTCTGATTTTAAAAAATGAAAATTTTACTAAGTGTTAAGGCTTGGTCATCTTATTTCAGGCAACTTGCTTAAGATGCTTGAGGCAATAGAGTTTTTTTAAAATTTAAAATATGCGTAGAGGATTGTCTTTTGTATTTGAAAATGTTACCTATCTGTGAAAACTAGGATAGGCTCTTTCAGCTTTAACATTTCTTAATGCACAATATAAATGACACTTTGTTGTTTTGGAGAATTTCTTAAATCATAAAGATCACAATGGATCCCATTATTGCCTCAACAGGAGGAAGTATCTTTCACATGTTTATGTTGAATTAAGATGGACCAAAGAAAAAAAGATTAAATCTCTTATCTTTCATGCTGCATACAGTGTAATTTTTTTTTCCTCTATGTACAAGTGCGTGTTATTCTTGCCTAGGAAAATATTTGCTGCAAGAACATGCCACTGAAATGAAGTCTAGGCACTCTAAAATGGAGTAAAAATATAATTGAGTTTCTGTTAGGTTTTTTCCTCTCATTCAAAAGATAAAATGACCTTGAAATCACATCTGAAAGACTTTCCCCTTACTTATACTCTAAGGTTAAATCTAAAGGTTGCAATCAAAGTGCTTGTGCCCATATGCCAAGTAAAGTTGTGTGAATAGTAAAGAGAACTAAGATGAGTGAGTGACTGAACATGTCCAGTGATGGGGGCTAGTTTAGTCACATGTTCTATTATGAAGACATAACTGTCTTAAAACTTTGAAATGGGAGTTGTGTAAGATATTGTGTTAAGACTTTCACAGGAGGCAGGCTTGCTTAAGACAGATGGCGTTTTCTTTTTTAGTAAGTGCCTAAATTGTTGTTGTCTAGCTGATGATTATTTTGCATTGTGTGTCATTCACATTTTCCTTACCTGTGTGTAGAAAACCAGAAGATTAAGAATTGATATGAGCAAGCAAATAGAGCCTCTTTTGCAGGACTAAGGATTTTCATTTTCTCGCCTGTGAGATTTAGGTAATGCTTTCTGTGGCTGGTAAATCCTCATTTCCTTCAGACAGTCTGTGGCACTTGATGTTTATTTGATGTCTATTTTGGAACTTTGCTGCAGAGAGATTTTAGGGCAGGCAGTAGAGTTAACATTAAGCATGTGCTTGGGTGTGTGAAGCTTTGCAAGTGGAGAAGAGCTGAAAATGATACTGGTATTAAAAGGCTTGTGGGATAGGGGGATGGTGGAATTGTTGACAGTTACAGCAAAACAGGAGGAAAGGAGCTGGGAGGAGAGAAGGGATGGTTTTGACACATTGATTTTCATTTGGCAAGAGGACATCTGGAGAAGATTCTGTAGAAGCAGTTTGAATTACAAGTGTGAACAAAAGAGAAGTGGGTGAGGAGGAAAGAAATCTGGGAATCATTGACATAGATTGTAATTCAAATCCTTGAGAATATCTGAGGTTGCACAAGGACAGCCTAGATGAGTTGTGTGCATGTTATAGAGCCTATTCCTACTTAAACTTATCAATCTTCTCACTTGGATACTAATTTTCTGAAAAATGAAATAATCTTGAAACATGGCTATCTGTTATGAAAAATTTATAATTCTTATTTCTAGTAAAAGCATGAATAATCACAGAAATATATAATTTGAAAATATTTTTTCATTGGACTGTAACATGTAAAGGAAAACAGCCAAGGGAACTTCATTATGCAAAATTTCCCTGAACACACAATGAGCAACATGGTAAAGCAATTCTGGTTTTAGCAAGGGAGCATCAAAACAACTCTTTTGCAAAGATCGTTGATTTTATACAGAATACTAAAACAAACAAACAACAACAACAACAACAAAAAAAAAAAACCCAAGAAAAAAAAGGCAATAATTTCCCATGTATAAGTTGCTTTTTAAGCATGAGGAATTTTTTTTACTATGATTGTCTGGGAACTGCATCTGATTCTGAGTTTCACACGCCTGGAAGTTACTGTTCACGCCCAGTGATAAAGGCCATGCAAAATACTGACATAACTGGGTGTACTGTAGTTCATCTGCTGACGTGTCTGACTTTTGGATTCAAAAAACATCAGCTGTTCAGAACACTGCAGTTAGTAATAAATGGAGGAAAGTATCAAGAGAGTCTGTTTCTTCAGACATTCAGGCTTGTGATAAAGAGTCAGGTTATCTGCTTCTCATTAGAGCTTAGTTCATAATTTTTCACAGAATTAAAATTGTCATACAGCCTGCCGTTCTTGCATAAATATTTTAATGATAGGCAGGGTGTCATTTTTTCCCTTCTGTCTAGTCCAGGCTGCCTTTTTTATAGTCATTTTACAATCCACGGCTTGTCTACTTTATCTGTCCTCTCTCTCTTTGGAAAGGTACACAACCTGGAGTTCATAACATACCTCACATGGAGCATAGTAATTTTTAAGTAAATGTAGATGTTTCTTTAGAACGTAATGATTTTTGTAGTCTGTAACTGTTGTTGATGTATCATTTGAGGTTTTGAGGGTTTGGGTTTTTTTTCCCCTTAATGTTCCTCACATGAAAAATAAACTGATCAGAAAAATGAATATTTTTAAAAAATGTTTTCAAAATATGCAGTATCAAGAAATCAGTTGTAGATCTGATTCTGATGGTTTCTGTTTTGACTTAATACCCAGTTTTCACTGAAATCAATGCAGTTGCATGCAGAAGTATTATCTCAACATTGGATTTCAGAAAAGGACTTCATGTATATTCACAGAATCATCATGTGGTTGCCATCCTTTGGCATAAATTTGAGTGGATATTCAGAGGTCTCTGTTAGTATTCAAAAACCCATAGCTCTGTTAGGTCTTGGTTATTCTGAGAAGTGATCTCAAGATGTGAATCAGATAAAAACAATCCCCAAAGCTCTGGCATTCAAATTCAGACCTGCATCCCAACTTCCCCCAACCGCTGAAGGTCAACTTTTGTCTCTTGTCAGTTCAATTCTTGTGTCTCCTTTCTGAGCCTGGCAGCGGAATTGAAAGGAACATTGGCTCAGAACTGGAAGCTTATAAATAGAAGCCACTCTGTTTATTTATATCCCTTGATAAAAGGTGGTTATTGGAGGCTTCGTTCAACAGCTGCTTGCACCCCCCATAAAAATGGATTAACCATCTCCTTCAGTGGATGATTAAACTGAATCACTGAACTCTGAAGTGAGATTTATCTGACTAAAAAAAATGTAATACCCGGTACTTTGGAAGAGCTATATGAAAACAAACTGGAGCATTACACTGTTGCTCATAAATGGCACAGGATGTGGTTACAATGTAAAAAAGCACACAAGAGAGAAACCTACTTTATTCTTTATTGGTTTTTTTCTGGATAATTGGGAAGGCTATATAGTACTCGATGAATCCTTAAATAGAATTCCTGGAAACTCAGAAACTGCTTGGATGTGTGTACACAGTTACCTTCATTTGTTTCAGAGATTTTCATGCTGATAGTTGACAGGTATTTGCCACCCAGGTGGTAGATGTCTGTATCTGCTTAAGTTTCTGGATAAACTGCTCTCTTGATAGCAGTTTAGTGGCTCCTTTCAGACAGAATATTTGGATATACAGTTCTAGTGTTTACAGAGAGCATGGAGCTGTAATATTGAAAACTATTCCAAGAATCAATAGGTAGTCATGATTGTGCAAAGACTTTCTGCTGAAGCAGAAAACAAATGTATTCTAATAACACCCAGCTCTTTTCCCAGACAGCTCTGAGCATCCTTAACCACTTAGTCTGCACAAGCATTCTCTCCTTGGTTTTGTAGTATCTGATATCTCAGCATACTACAGGTAACAACCATCCTCTTCTCTGTAAATTGCAGTTCATTATTCTTGTTGGATTGGCAGTTGCTGCTTCTGGCAGCAAAACAGTCTCACTTCTGTCTCTTAAAACTGAGAGGGTGGGGTAACACCATGGACAAATCCATCGGCAACCACAGCACTCTGTCATCATTTGTTGCTTTTTAGTTTGGATCTGGTTTGGATTTACCACTGAGAGAGGTCAAATCTGGACCCAATATCTCCAGTTTGGTTTGATTGCTTGGCTGTGAAGAAGCGACAAATGGTGCAATGCCACATGATTTTGTTTCTCATATCCTCCAGTTTTCATGTTTTTTGCTTTCTCATCTCATTTAATAATTTTCTTGACATTTCTTTGAAGCACAGCGTGTTTTAGGATTTCTGTAGTTTATAGTTTATGAGATACTAGCAGAAAAGTTTGGCAACAAAAATTCATATGGAATTTCCCTTCAGATTCTCTTTACACATAAGAAAATCATACAGTATGGTAAGACAGGAACAAAACAGTACTACTGTGTATGAAGTAACCGATGCTAATATGATTTTTTTTTTTTTCCAATTGACTCCTTAGTTGCATAGTGTTGTACAAAATAGCTCCTTCATTTCATCCTGAGGTTTTGTTCCTGCTGGGATAAACTTGTTCCTTTTCTGGCCCAAGCATTAGTCATTAGATTAGAACAGGGTCTGTGTTAGGCAGGAGAAAAAGGAAAAATCTGCAATTGAATTAGTCCCAGAGCTCTCCTCAGAGAGCAAAAAGGCAACATTTCACTTCATTGCTCATGGCATAAGAAGGAGACAAATCTTGTCTGCAGATGTTTTTTCAGCATTCTGGGCCACACCTGGTGGGAGAGTTACACTATGCTTGGCTATTAAGCTCTAGCCAAGAGGGGGAAAACTCCACCCAAGCCACTGGAGGAAGGGAAGCCTGAGCTCTGAGCAATGCTGTGTAGCTGCAGCCACATTCCACAGGTGCCCTATCGCTGCTAACAGACTGGGAGAGAAATGTGCTGCCCATTTAGAAGAGTATGTGTGGCTGCTGTCTCTTCCCAATGCAGGAATATGAATATAAAGAGTCCCTCAGTAGGCCCTTTCATGAGTGTTTAGTGAAAACTAGGGAGAAGAAAAAGCAATTGGATTATTGGTATATTTAATTGTGTGGGAGCAACACTTGTCATGAAACCTAACCATGAACTCACAAAAATATCTTCATTTGTGTGTTTGTTTTACTGTTCCATGTTGGTCACACATTAATAATGAACCAGTAGATTGTGAACCTCATTTTCAAGGCAGTTTCTGGCTGGTCGCTGTTGTGAGAATTCCTGTGGAATGAGCTGCTCTCCAGGAGCTGTGTATTTAATCTAAGAAGACTAAAACTCATAATTGTTGACCTCCGTTCCCAGTCCTTAATGTGTGGCCTTGTATGAGACTTAACCTCTGCATTTCAGCCTCAAATTCTTTATGTTGAGCATAAAAATGAGATTTTCTCTGGGTATAAGAGTGCATCTGGAGACTGGAATGTAAAAGTACTGCTAAAATGCAAAGTGACTTTATTGATAATTAGGCATTAGCATACTTGGCATAATTATTTTTGCTATTGTTTATTTATTAATGATTGATAACTAAACTGTGCTCACCTGTTAAATGCCTGCAGCATATAAATGCCTAGTAGTCTTTCTGGTGTTGAGCACAGCCTGGCTATATGAAAGCTATGGAGAAATACTGCCACTGACTCCTAAAGCTCATTGATGAGGTGAAAGTCTACTCTTCCACCTTGAATATCTGTTGTTTTTTCTAGTAGAAAAAAGTCAATCAGCATAGTGCTGAGCCTGGGACAACTGAATAAAACTAGTCAGCTTTATTCCTTCTTGATTAGGATTAGGCCATTGTGCCTTAAATTAGGGAGTGTTGAGGTCACATTTAGGATATACATCCAAAGTACTCTTGCTTATTGTGGGAATAACAGGATTTGTGCATTGCAGTCTCAGCCTCTGTAGTTTATAAAGGTGAAATATTAATATTGGGAGCATAGACTATCATTCTAGACCAGTGTAAGTTTAGAAAGAGAGCCAGATTACTTGTATTGGAAACAACAATTTAAGAGGTAGAGCACACTCAGCTAAACTTCCAGGCTAAATTCAGGACTGGTATGTCTGGCTGAATGTGATTAAAGGAGGAAATCTAGTTTTGACCAGAGATTTTCTTTCTCTGAGCAGACGTTTAAAACAGGAAGACATGTAGAAATAGATGCAAAATGTCTGTGCTGCAGCCTGACAAGTGGCAATACCATGTGTAATCTATTATAAAATGAATGGCATGTTGAGAAATGATTCAAGCTGGCTAATTTACAGAGCTCCAATTCTGCAGCCATGTCCTGGAGAATACCAGAGTGAAACAGCAAGTCCCATGTTAGAACACTGTAGTGCATGTGCATGCGTGTTCATATTTAGTTGTCATATTACAACAGGAATAATGACTGAGATTCAAGACATTTCCTGGGACTCAGGGATCAGCTGAAGCTGAGCCAGGTGCCATCAGCTCTCACCAGACAGTCATTAATCCCCTGGCAATGCCTTGCCCTTCAATCACTACTCCTTAGCTGAAAGTTGTCTTGTTAAGGTTTCAACTGCGCCTTAGGATCTGTTAATAATTACTTTTCCATAGGAAGTAACAGCTTGTAATAAAATATAGCATTTGATCCCTGTGTTTTTAGCACTTAATGACTTTTCTGTTATAAATAACTTGTGAAGTTGAGGGTTTGTGCTAACTCTAAAGAATTTAGCCCCACACTGGGGCATTCAGTAATAGTTTTGTATTTTCAAGCAGTGAACTTGTTAGGAGTTCGGTTGATTTCCGTAATGAGTGTCTTATCTATCTCCTTTCCACGTTTGCTCTTCCTGTATTTATAGCATTTCCATGCAACAGCTCTTACCTGTTCCACTGAATGTGTTTGGAGGATTTTGGGTGCCTGTTTTCGTGCTCACATAGTACAGTTTCTGTGGAACACCACGAGTGGGTTAATAGGGAAAAGCGCAGGAAATGTTAGAGGAAGGTGCATCCGGGGAGGGTATTTGCCCATCCCTTTTAGGAAGTGACAATCTAGTTCTCTGTCATGTCAGTCAGCTTAAATCCACTTGATGCAACCAGTTTCCTCCAATTCATGGTTGTGTAAGTAGAGCACTGATAGGTGTTTCTTTTCTAAGTTTCAAAGTCCCCTTCTAGGGAAAAAAAAAAAAAAAAGAATTTCTAATTCCACCATTTCCTGCAATTGTTCTACCTTAAGCTGAAGAAGATATGTGCATAGCTGAGAAAAGGCAGGATCCTGAAACTCTTAATTGCCTTTGTTACCTGATTTGTTGCCAGAGGGAGGGGGCATGTGGTAAGCTGTGACATCTTCATTGATAATGGAATTTTACAGCAGTATATGATACTGGAAAGCCAACTGAGCAGCAAGAATTTAAGTATCTCTCCTTTCATGGAAAGCAGAATTATATTGCCATTCTCCTGCAAACCCACTCTGTTATTTTTGACAATTGCACAGTAGGATTAAAGTTTATCAGATGGGTGTCTGGTGTTCAGCCATTCCTTAGCCTGCTTTTGCTTAGCAACTTGAAAACACTGCTGAACTGTTGGTAGCTTCTGTGTGTGTCCAAAGCACAGTGCAAGAGGGATATCTGTTATCTTACTGCAGGGAGTAAAACACAGCTCAAATCCTTTCAGCTGCACACTACTGAAAATAGCAAACAGGGAACAATTCTATTTCACCTTGGAGAAGGTATCTCGAGGTAATTATTCTGTTAACAAAGTACTGTTTGGAATTGAGTGGGCACGTTTATAGGGCTTAGAGTTATTTGAGTGTGTAAATTTAAGGCAGAAATATAAACACAATTTCTGGATTGCAGTGCCCAGCGTTTACAGATCAGAAATTTTGGAAAAAAAACCCCAATATATCTATAATCAGAAGTAGGTCAGAAACAGGAAAAAAAAAACCCTCTCCTGTCTGTGCAGACTGGGGGAAAAACAGGCCTTTCTTAGAATACCAGAGGTGAGAGGCCTATTCAAGCTAGACAACTAAAATACCTCAAATCTGCTTTGGCTAAATGCTCAGAAGTTCTAATTTTTTTTCCCCAAAATTTAAGTCAGTGTAGAGTCTGCATAAGAAAATGGCACAAGTTTCTTAATGACAAGCTACCACTTCTTCCAAGCTTCTTAGCAGAGATGGACAAGCATTTCCATGTGGTTGAATGCCAGTGCCTTTGGAAAGGGTTGAAGCCACAGAATGACCAGTTTACCTCTCAGTGAGTGACCCTGAGGGACGTCAGTAGAGAATGGCTCTTAGCCCAAGATTGACATTCCAGCTTGTTTTGCATTTCTCTGCCTAGGCAAGCCCTTAAATGAGATTGTTTTGATGTGTGGGAATCAAGGTATGGATCTCATTAGCTTTTGCACACTGTCAAGTCCTTGAGATTGTTGCTGGTGTTTTTCTGTGCAAAGTCTTTGAAATACAAGGAATCAGTGCTAATCTGCAGTGGCACAATTCCAGGTTTCCGCTTTCACATCTTGGTTGAAGTTAGGAAGGGGAGTGAAAAGTTACATGAAGACAAAGCTAAAAATAAGTAAAATAACTGTAGATGTTGCTAAGGATTTAGGATCTTTTCTTTGGGACAGAAATCATTGTTATATCCTAGCTATTTTTTTTTAAATTTTTTACTGTTTGTGTGATTTTTTTTTAATGTTTCCTTTATAAATCTTAGAGGTAATGAAGAATTACTTTGGAGGTTTTTGGCATTCTTGTTTTCCTTTGCTTTGTGCTTCATCTAATCAACTTTTAAAATTAACATCTAGCAACTGTTTTAAGGGATACTTGTTTTATAGTTCAAAACCATGGTTTATCTGTGGACTAAGATTTTTTTACTTTGAGAAATATGTGAGGGAATTGTTCTCTGTTCTTATCTAGATGAGCCAGTAGGGAGCAGTATCTTTCTTGGCATTGGTTTTATATTCTCAGCACTTGCTGGGTGCACTGTAGCTCCCTTTCTGTTTGTGGGACTGTGAACACTTGGAAGCAATCAATTGCCATTATGAGAAGCAGATTACATCTTGGCACATCAGCAGAACAGGTGGAGATTCAAAACAGAACAATTTTTTCGAGAAGTTGACGTGGCATTATTTTTATTATTAAGTTTGCTCCCACCCAGCTACCTGCAGGAAGTGAGGATTTTATGATGTTAATTGTGAAGTGTGATCTCATGGGATTCCTTGATTAAAACACTTGCAGGTGTAGAGGCTTGCAGGAATGAAGCATAAATGCAAAGTTGCTGCTGGTAATTTCTGTGAGATCTGAAGCACGTTTCTCTTTTTATTCCTTGTTAAAGGATTAATAAATGAACAGGGGTTTATTCCTTGTTAAAGAAGGACAGTGAAGAGAAGATTTTGATTTGAAGCAGAGTTTACAAAGAAAATAAGTTCATATTTTAACTTGAATTTGTTTTTTTTTTCTTTTTTCTCTTAGTAGGTTCATTCATTCACAAGTATTAACAGAATGAGAACTTGAGATTATGTACTTTCTCCCTGATATTGCATTAACTTATTACTTTAACATATAACAATACTTTAAAAATAATAGTTAGAGAAAACTAAAATTCCTTACTCTGTTTGCTTACTTTTTGTCTCTGACAATGCTTTCATGTATACTGCCTTAACCGTTTCAATGCTAGGTAATCTTAACCATTTCGTGCTGTCAGTTTTGAAGCTCTATGATATTGTAGCATATCAGTGAGAGAGTATTTCTTAATTTTTGCTTGAAAAATAAGTGCATGATAAAGACACATAGGGAAAATGCAGTGATTGAGGAACCTTTAACCCAGTTTTGCATGAAAATAACCATTTTTCTGCATTAAAGCAGCTGGGTTTGCAGGATGGGAAGCAGAGGGTTCAAATTTAGACCTTAGATTGCATGTTTTATTTAGTTTGTAACTGAGAATGGAAGGGATTTCCCTCTCCCTCCCTCTACCTGTGGTACTTTATTTAGTACTCCTGCATCCCTTTGTCTCTTTCTTCCTATTTGTCTGTGGTTCTTTCATTTACTTTTCTTTGTTGATCACTCTCCTCTGTTTTTCTTGGCCTACATTTCTCTTTGCTTGCTTATTTTCACTCCAATCTCTTATTGTATTCCTGTTCTACCTTTGTCAGTATTTTTTTTTTTTTGCCTGTCATTCCTCCCTTATTTTATTCCTCTCTTATTTTAATGACAGCTTTCAAATCCCATGTTTGATTATTCCTTTCTGTGAAGAAGTTACAGTGAGGAGCAAAGGCAATTATTTTACCTTTCTAAAACTACAGGTAACTATCCCAAAGGCAAAACAGTTTTGTTTGGCTTCTTTGTTCAAGAAGGTGGCAATCAGAAGAAGTAGGAAAGGAGATGCTGATGGCAAATTCTGAGAATTTGTAGGAAAGGGAAATTTCTAATGCTATTTTAATTTTGCTTTCGTGCTCCCCCCTCTACCTTTTCCTGCCTTATCAGCATTTCCAGCATGCCGGTGAGATCACTGCCTGTAAAACAGCAGACAGGTAGGAGCAGAGCAGGCACTAGCACTGGCTCAGGCCAAATGAAATCCTGATCAGATGTTCTCCTGAACAGCCACTTGATCAGCTGCAGTGCAGAACTGTTGGTACATGAATCAACTGCTTCCCTGAGTCCAGAATAAACACTGAAGGGAGACCTTGGTGAACCCTTCCAGTTGAATTTCAGGTGATTTGCAGGGAGCTGGGGAAAAGCTCTGACACTGCAGCTTCTTCTTGGATACCTTTCCTAAGAGATCTGTTGGATGTCTGTTTCCCAGAAGCATAAGGACACTTGAGCAGGACTGGGAAATTATTTCCCTGAATTTGGAGCTTCTTGGTTGTGTGCATGTAGCCTTACATTTATTTAATAGTGTCCTAGAAAACAATACCTCCAGGCTCCTAAAACTGCTGTAGGCCTGGTCTAAAGCCAAATCTTTAATTACCTTCCTGTCTCTTGATTGTTGACTCTGCCCTGTAACAACAAAACAGAGCCTCTATTTTGGATATGATAGTGCTGGTTAGATCATGACCTTGCTACTTAAATACTGTTTCTTCTACTGTTTCAAAACCAAATAATCCTTAGAAATATAGGTTAATAAAGGCAGCACCCTTTTCATATTAATCCCTCTGCAGATGTCAAAATACGGAGGACACTTTTCATGTGAATAATGTCCAAACTTGGTATTTTGTGTTTTCATTCAAGTAAAAGCCAATACTTTGTCCTCTGATTTGCAAGGATGCAGTTTCTCTTCCACAGATTGTCAGTAGAATTACAACGTGAAATGCTTAGGTAGGATGATATTTCCTGTTTGCAATTTGGTATTTTAACTTTCTGACTGCTAGTTTTCTTGGTACCAAATAGCTGACCTTTACCACTTGTCCTAAAGGATACCTTCCTAGTTTGGCACCACTCTTGGTAATTGCGTTGCATGTACCCTATGCTAACTTAAATGGTAGTTCCACATTTAGCTCCAGAGATTTAATTGCAGATTAAACTCATCTCAATGCTGCTTCCCAGTTGGTAAAAATGGATATCTAGTATATTAATTGGAAACTAGAGCTTTTTTTATGATATGATTAGTAATGTGGATAATGAAAATATCAGAGTATGTGTGGAGACAGTTAGCTACATTAAGAGGTTCTTACCAAGGTAAGATATTGCAGAAGCAGCAGCTTGCAAATAAATCATGGTGATGATGGGTGAGCTGACAGAGCTGTTGAAATGGGAAATTGTAGAGGACTTGGACAAGGGAGTAAGTGTAGGGCAAATGGGTATGGTTTTCACCTGCCAGAGCAGAAGTGAGTTTCTCTGTAACCTCAGAGGCATATTATTGTGAAGTGAAACAGCAGAGGAATAAATGAAGGGCGTTGGAGAGGGATCACCAGAGTGAGAAGGGTTCAAATTTCCAGTATGAACAACAAAGTCAAATAAACATTGGGCTAATTACTTGATAGTCTGAAACTTTGATGTTTGTGACTATACCACATCATTCTGGAATCGCTCCATTCTACTGCTTAAAAGCATTTCCCCAGTTTTGTCTTTTCTTGATTCTCTGGATAAATTGGATAGATTTATTCCATAGTGAAATGAAAATGGGCCTCAATAAGTTCATGGCCTATCTCAGGCCTGATTTTTGCTCACAGACTATGCTGAGACCTTTGAAATGTCAGCAGAGCTCTTGTAGAGAAAAATTAACAGAAACATTTTACAATAGCAGGAAGGAATTATAAGATTCCTATTAGCAAACACAGATGCATTATTGTTATTATTCCATTGAAAGACAATTTAAACAGAAGTAAGTGCCACATGTCCACCCAAAAGAAGGACGTTTTTGAAATAAAAAGCAGTTGCCATTTTCTAAAAGATTTATTCACTCCTCATTATGCTTTATGAAATTGCATTTAAATGTAACAAAAGACAGGATTTCCAAATGTAATGGAAATTAAACTTATTTGTATAATTTGAACAGTTGTCTGGTTTTCTAGAATATAATAATAGTTCCTTAAACTGAAAGAACAAAAATTAAAGTGCATAAGTAATTGTAGAATAAAAAGGTTTGTGGTGTGTTATGAGCTATAAAGATCAGACTAAGTGTAACTGATTTTAATTTAAAATTGTATAAATAGTTACAAGTGGTAGTCCCAATTTAAGTAATGAAAAAATGTGATAAGTACTTGTATTACAAAATTAGAAGATTTCTGTACCTAGACTAGTTGTGTTATTTGCTCATGCAAGGGAAAATTCTGAGCTAATATTGTAACACATTAAAAAAATATATCTTTAGCTCTACTCAGAAGCAGAAAAATCTTTGCCCTACCAGCCTGGTGTCTGTACAATCAGTGTAAATTCAATTGACCCCTAGCTGGTCTCAGATAAAATCCTGGACTATTGCTCTTTCACCTATTCACTTATTCACCACTCTAGTGACAGAGACACATAATACAGAATCAATTTTTCCTAAAGAAAATAATTTGATAATCCCAGATGATACAAAACATCAGTGTGTTCCTTTACATTTTGTTTAGGTACAAGTGAAAACAGAAAAGAAGTACAGTGAGCTTTGTTTCACAAGGAAAAGAGCACATAGGTCTTGTTTTAGCTGGCAGAGCTGATTATGCCTAAATGGGAGCCCCACTGACCCTCTGCAGTTATGTATATGCACAAGGAGCTCCTTGAGTAAAAATGGTTTTTTTTTCCTCAAGGAGCACAAATTTTGAGGAGCTTTTTAATCCTGGTTAGTGAACAGCCAAAATAAGACTGGTTTGTGTTTCATGACCAATTATATTTTTTGTTATATTCCTGCAATTCTTCTGTGGCACAATATTCGGTGATGAATTTTTCAGATGCAAAATTGTGGCTATGCACCTCTGAATAAAAATCATGTTCAAATCATTTTTCAATGCCGTTACTGTGTCCTCATCAGTTACCAGGTTTTAAAGATGCAAGGCCTTTAGGATTGAAGCCATATTTTTTTTTCTAGTGTGATAGTACTGCATGTATGTATTTGGCAGGGACATTGGGAAATTAATATGCAGTGATTCTTTGGCAAGAAGCAGAAACACTGTGTTGTTTAGCATTGCTTACTCTTGAGGTCTCTACTGATTTCTTAGGAATTCAATCCTCTTCTGCTGCTCCTAAGTGGGAGGAGAGAATGTAACCTGAAATCTCAGCTGTAAGGTTTGAAATGAGGTATTTGTACATGGAAGCAAGGCATAGGAAAAGTCTGAAGTAAAGGCATAAGGAAAGATTAATTTTTATGAATGGAATGTGACTTAATCTGACAGATGTAAGACAGAACAGACCTTTTAAAATATCCCTAAATCTGTTGGAACTGGACATGAGGAGTCACACCCAATTTCTGCTGGCAGGTACAAGATGAAGTGTAGCAGTGCATCAGAATGGTTCAGGCTCGTTTGCTGTGGCAGTCCAGCTTTCCCCTTTGCAAAGGCAGTGAAAGCAGTATTTCAGTTCAGAAAGCTCCTATTTCAGTTGAGCCATTGTATTTCTAAGAAGGGGTCTAATATATCAGGTTTTCCTGTTGCTTCTCTGGTTTTGGGAGAAGGGAGTGGTGAGGGAGGAAAATGTTTTCTGCAGTGTTCAAGGACAGCCTTGATGTCCAGCAGTTGCACCAGTAAAACTGAGCTAATTTTGAAGCTTAGCTACAAATCATTGTGTTGACACTGCCCCCAGATGAGACAAAAATATCTAATGTGAAATCCCACAGAGCTTAATACTAACATCTTAAACCTCCTTAATATATTTTTGTTTGCTTGTGGACACATTGTAGGATTTAATACACAAAGGGGAAAAGGCAGCGGAAAAACTATAGGGAAATATTCACTATCAAAATGAAAAGCAGCTTTAAATAAATTTCTTCAGAATGACAGGAGATTACAAACATGATTAATCTCTATGGATCTATAAACTTTTCTTATGATTACAGAAGGTATTAAGATGAAGGGCATTGAAGTGCTGAGACCTTAGACCAGGTTTTCTGGGACTATATCAAGCCAAAGATTCACAACCATTTTAATATGTAGTGCTATTTTAACTATTTTAAGAGTGTAAGTGGATTTTTGTTGTACCTCTGTATGCTGCTTAGAATGTATTTGATACAGAAGTCACCTTAGCCACTGCACTCATTGCTCCCAAATTACCTAACTGATAACCTGAGTATTGGGTCCCCATGTGTTAGTAAGCTCAGTAAACCAAGGCTTGAAGGCCTTTTATCTTAAAATAGGAGTCTTGGAATTTTGCTGGTGTAAAACATCGTGTATATTCTGTTGGTAAATATGTTTTTGAAAACTAGAGCTGCTTCTGTCATCAGAGAAATCAGTCCTTCATTTACTGGAGAAAGCCCTTCCTCCATGAGCTGCATTTTGCTCCTACAGATTTTGGGTTTCCCATCCTTTAGATTGTCAGGATTTTAGGTCATATATTTTGTATTTTTAAACCCTGCAATACCATTACTAATTTTAAATGGGTTTGAAAAATTTATTTAAGGGTTCAGTTTTATGGTGTCTGCTACTTTTTAGCCTACAAAGAGAGACCACCAAAGCTTAAACTGGAAAAATATATGCAGGGGTTTCTCTTCTCCTGTTAGTCTAAATCTTTCTCTCCCTTCATGTAGCTGTTGAGAGTAGTATTATCTAAACTAAACTACATGTTGATAATGGTCAGATAAATGTACTACCCATTAACAAATTTCAGCTCTAAATTAGCTGGTTTCCAACCACCATCTAATTAATGGAGAGAGAATCTCCCAACTTAGTTCTTAAGAGGCATTAGGAATAGTTTGTGAACAGGATATATTCAGGATTGTTTACATGAGACAAGGCTGGGTGACTCTATGAATCTTTTTTTACTCCCTGCCCTATCTTTCTAAATGCAGAGCTTTAACTTGGATCTTTCTGACTTCTTAATAATATTAGATTCATGATTGCAGATGGATAGGCTTTATCAATTTAAATCAGTGGTGTGTTGGCATGGTTAGTTACTGAAAAGGATCTTTTTTCAGCTTTGTTTTCAGTTTGTATCTCTGTTGTTGTATTTTTCATGTTTGTATTGGATAGAAACTGAATCTGGATGTGGCATGACTGACAGTCCAAAAGTAGTTTCTGCAAAACCTAATTAGAGGATTGGAAAACTGTTGCTTTGTGTCATTGCAAGTTGAAAGCCTGGTTAAATGAAATTTGAAAAATCTCAGCCTCCACTTCTGAAGCTGTTATGGAAATTAGAGACAAAAGCAGGAATACAGTGTGATCATTCTCAAAGGGATATATAGAACACAGCATTAAACCATTAACTAATATAATAGTAATTAGAACACCAAAGTGCTCACTAGGTGAGTATCTACTCATGTTTCCTGAACTTTGAAGTTGTTTATAATACGGTAAAAGCTGATGCTGGAGGGATGATTTACATAAAAAGGCAAAGTTTTGCTTAGATTTGATAACATTTAAAAATGGTTCAGAATATTTCTTTACATTAAGTATAATTTCCTTTTAAACATGGGAGAAATGGGATTATTTATTAATGTAAACAAATACACATGGGGCTAATCCAAAGGCTAACATGTCAGTTAAAAAAATTCTACAGATTTAACTAAGCTGTAGGTCAGGCCAGTGGATTCCCCCAGGGCACAGTATAAATGGGACTCTTTATATGTATGGCCAAACAGTGTGTTTGGAATACTTCCAGCAGAGTTTGGCTTTGATTTGACATTAATTTATTTCAGCTTGTTAAGCCACTAGTATATGATTTAAATAAATGTTATTTTAATGGATGCTGATAAAAAGAGATGGACTTCATGACATGAAGTTCAATTTTGGAGCCTGGCTGCTTAAATACCTCCATTTTGCCAGCACATAAATAAGTTTTCATTAACAAAAAAACCCCATGGTTAGCTTGTAAACATCTCAAAAACCTCGGAGTGTGTGTTGGGAGAAAAAAAATCATTTCAGTTTGAAGTTTGAGGTCTGTTGAGTGACTTTCACATGACTGTTTCATCTAGAAAACTCTTGGGAAAGTTTATTTTTTGTATTTCTTGAGTGTTGCATTTCAATTGCGGTTTAGATCTCCATAGAATTAATGGAAACAAACTTTATAGTAGTTCATGTGAAGGAAGAAGGTTACACTTTAAACACATAAACAGAGAATTAACTAAACATTCATCAGAATTAATTAACAGTCCACCAGTCTCACCTCCAGTTTAGGTAGCCAAAAAGAATTAAATTAATATTTAGAAATTATGGTGGTTTTATTTTTTAAAACCATTTAGAGTTTTTCCAGGAGTGGGTACTGTAACAAGAGAGTTTTTCTATAGCGTGTAGCTTGACTTGAAGGGATTCTCCCACTTTTCTGTGCAATTTGTTGCCATGTTGAATTCTTCTCATGATGAGTTTTTTTCTTAAGCATATATGGGTTTCTTGCTCAACGTACTAAGCTGTTTCTTCTTGTCCTGTCCATTATCCCTCTGAAGAGAGCATCTCTACCTTCTCCATAAAACCTTTGAAATATCACAGGTTTGATCAGAGCCTCCCAATCTTCATTTCTTTTGGCTGAGCAAACCCCTTTCCTTCAGCCTCTCCTCAGGCCTCCAGCTCCCAAACCATCTCTTTGGCTTGGTGGCCCTGCATGGCCCTCTGCAGCTTGCCAGTGCCTCTCAGAGGGGGATAATTCCAAGGAGACCCTGTGTTGTGCGTGTGGCAGGGTGGAATCATGATCTCCCTTGATCTGCTGAACACTTTAAGCTTTACACCTACTTTTGCTAAAGCTCGTGCTTTTCTTGTTAAACCATTCCTCCAGCTTGCTCTGCTTCCTTTTTCTAAGGAGGCTCTTGTCTCTGCTTTATCTCCTTCTCCTTCTAGCTTAGTGTGACACCCAGATATGCAAAGTGTGCTTTCAATTCCATCATTCCCCTCATTTATGCAGATATTGAACACTATGTGCATTTACTTTGGATATCTAGCTGGGGGTGGCAATCTTCTGAGCATAAAAAATGTGCACCTACTTTGTACAGGTCTACAGCATTTCTAAATCAAAGGTGGCTGTGACATGTGAAATGTAAATGTACAAAGGCATATTTACCACCCATCTGGCAGCTGTTTCCTAGACAATAACCTACATAAGATTGATGCTTTTCAGAACATTTGGAATTCTCTAGAGACCTGTAGTCAAAGCCTAAACTGTACTTTGAAGCAATGTGTGTCTGTCAGGATATTTTATTCACACACTTATTTTTTTGATTCAGTCATTTCTGAGGGATATAGACAAGAACAGTCATTAAAGTGTCAGAGAAAGAAGACATTAATTCATTTGCATGCTTCATGGCACAACATATTTGATAGCTCTTAGTAAGTTGTTTCAGCACAGAATGGATGAACTTGTTCAGTGTTGAGTTGTATGCCATATTGAAAAGTTGTGTTATTTTGTATTGCTCCTAAAGGATATTTCAGGGATCTTATGAAAATACCATGATATTGTGACAGCCTGGTGTTGAAAATGGGCTTGTATCAAAGTTCTTTGGCTAATTTTGAGGGGGGAAAACAAAAGAATTTGGATTAGAGGTCTTGAAATCTGTGTCTAGATTTTAGGTTTATGGACTTCGTCTTCGAGAGAAGCTTCTTTCCACTTACGAATAGGCAAGTTTTCAATGCCAAATGACAAACAAACTTTAAAGTTAAAAAGGAAAATGGCTTCCAAGTAACATGCCCAGAGGCCTTATTTTTAATAAGGTTATTAAAGGCTTGGCCATGACAGTTATAGTATAACTGCCATCTGTCTCTTTCTTCTCTCTCTCAAATGTTTCTCATGTGTTTATTCCCCATTCCAGGTGAAATCTCTGTGGAAGTAACTGTTCATTCTCTTCCCAATTAATTCACTAAGAAATCCTAGCTTGGCTTTGGGGTGGAACTTTGTTCTCCTTGTGCGGCAGCTGAGCACTGATGATTACTGGGATGAGTTTCAAATGACAGAACATGTCACTTGCTTTTTGATCTTTGGTTTCAAGACCAGATGGAAAAGATATAATTGTCTAATATTTTTTTCTAAGAATAAACCCATTAAAAGTAAGAATTAACATGCACAAGGGTAGAACTGCTAATGCAGTAATCGAGCACAGTTTTATGAAGTTGGACAAACATCCTGCCTGTGTCTTAGGAAGAATATTTGTTCACTTTTCTGTTCAGATAATTTATTACAATCAGCCGTGTTGGAGGGTGCCTGAACTTGCTTCCTTTTTCCTTTGCAGCTTCCTTATTTTAGCTCAGATGGGACTTTGCTTTAAATCACATAATATGGTAGAAGGTCTGTTATTTGACCTGAGTCTGGGGTCACACAACCAATCTTGGCTAATCTAAAATTAAATGTAAACAATTCTAAAATATATTGAATTTATGTACTTAAACTTGAGAGCTGCCAAGTAGAACAGTACTTTATTATTGCACAATGAAACACAATTAGAATAATGGCTGTTAATGTTTGAAGCTTTTTTAAATTGAATATAGCAAAGCTTTAATTCCACAATACTATTATTGCAGCTGATTCTGTGTTTGTTAAGCCTTGAGGAGACGCTTCCTATTTTGTTTGATTTATAGCTTTATAACATCACAAAAAAAAGAATTTTCAACTGCACAATGGATGGAAAAGACCACATGATTTTAAAAATTGATTATGTTTCACAAATTGTTACTTCTACTCCATAGTCAAGTATTTCCTACTCCTGGAGAGCTCCCCTCCCACCCCGACCTTCCTTAACCATGATAATTTTATTTCCACTTAGATTTCAAATCATTACACCAATAGAATAAACTTTATTATGAAACTTTATTATTTAGAAAAGCTGAAGTTAAAAAGAAATAACCATAAACTATAGTTTTAGAGACACAAATTATAAAAATTTGGTTATCTAGATTAAATTGGTTTTTTGAGGCTCTGTTTTTTTTATATGGTTCAAATCTGTAGCTGCAGCAGTTTGAACAATTCCAGGATAAATTGCCATTAAAGGCTAAGAAAGTCTAGGAAATGTTAAATACTCCATGGGGGCGCTTGGATTCTTTAAGAGAACATACCCCAGGTTGCTGTGAGTTAATTTGGCTTCCTTGGTGAAACCTCATGAGTTCAGTACTGTGTTCACTTTTGTTCTGAATATTTCCAAATATATTTGATACTAGACAGGTATTCAGGCATATTTCTCACTGTATCATGTGTCCTAAGAACATCTGTGGTTGTTTTTCTCCTAATCTGGCATGGGATTAATTCACATTCAGATCTTTCTTTGATGGATGTGTGTGGTGAGCAAGATGGTTTAAGATTTTGCTTGGTTACTGTAATTCATTTGGGACAGACAGAAAGAGACAAAGACCTTTACCCTCAGAAAAAAAAAAACAAATTAGCAATACTAAAAAAAAAAAAAAAGGGAAATTATGTGAGAAGATGTGGAGCTTTGTTTAGCTGCTAGAATTTTTAAGTATTCTGCCTTAAAACTAGGAGAATTTCAAGCCCCTTTTTCAACATTTTGTATTGGCTATAGAGTCCAGACAAATTTTGCGTATCATCACAGCCCCAAACAGATATGAAACACTTTTTCCTACAGTTTAGTGTCACTCTTTTTGCTTGTGCTGTTTAATACAGCGCTGTTCTGAGAGACTCATAAAAAAGCCCAAACTAAACTATTGTTGTTTGGGAGGCTGCCTGTGCCAGAAATGGTGCTTTCCCTAAAATAATTTTCATGTGACTGTGATTCACAGAAATTTCTGTTTTAGGGAAAAAAGCTGTTAAAGGTCACAAACCACTCACCTTCATTTGTTAGCTGTGCTGTGTGGAGGGAGTAAGTGGTTGCTGGTCAGGGTGTTCTCCTCGCTTGCAGGAGGTTTTAAAGGGAAATCTGTGGATTCAGTGTAACTGTATGACTTCAGCCTCACAGCCTGACATGGGCGAAGCTTTCATAACCTTCACTCACTTATTGCATAAGCTGAGATGGGGAGTGGCACTTGTAGCAGGGCCAAGGCATCAAGACACTATCTCTGTTTTGAGAGAAAAAAAAGAAAATCTATATTATATATCCTCATTCTCCCCTGTGCCACTGTTTTTATCTGTTTCATTACAAGTTTCCCTAAGAAGTTCAGACAAAAGGTAACACGTGTGTGTGTGTGTGTTCCCGTGCATGTGTTCTCCAAGTATTTCTCTTTTTATTTGCTGTAGTTTACAGTAAAATAAACCTCAGAGCAAAATGGTGAAAGCTTGGACAGCAGATTCGAGTGCCTCTTGAGCTCCACAAACTGCTATTGTGAATTATAATTATGAAAAAAGACTGGTTTATGTCATTTGAAAAGAATAGAAAATTTCTGCACTAAATATAAAGTTTTTAACAGCCTAAATCCCAGATTTTAAAATGGGTGGGATTTAAACATCCAGATTAAAACCGGATTATTCTGGTTAGCTTTTACATCTAGAATATTTGCATGACAGTGCTTACTTTTTATTTAGAGGTTAAAATACACTGCAGATTATCTTTTTATAGAAAATCAATACATTTACAACAGAAAGTAATTTTTATTCCGGGTTAATTTTTAAAATAAAATCTGAAGTTTTGAAATACAGAATTTTCCAAGCCACCAGAAATATTCATTGTAGAGTACTTAAAAGAGATGTAACATTTGGTTTTATTAAGAGCTTCAAGAAACATTAATTTTATAGCTGGTAGTCAGTTACTTTGATTTTTAAGTTTATGGTAGGCACAGCAATATAAGAAGAACCTTGCCTTGTGCTGAAGATTATAAAAACTGAATTTTCAGTTGGCTAAAACTAATAGTACAGCACCTGCAAAAAAGAACATGAATCTGTGTTTGTTCTTGCAGACAAAGGGTGGCTGGGCAATTCAGCATCTGTTCATTAAATATGTGCTCTTGTGCCTGGAGGCAAGTACAAAACCAGGAGTTCTGCTTCATATGACCTGCTCCATTCTAGAAACCTCATCTGTATTGCTCAGTCTTGCAACACTGGCTACAGTCTTTTGTGAATTGAGATTTTTGGAACAAATTGAACTAGTAAGATTAAAAAGTCTTCAGCATGTGAGACACATGATGAAAAGCCTTTGAGAAAAGCATGAACACAGTCAAAGTAATCCAAGAAGTCTTTTCAGTCAGGACACAACCTTTTGCTTACCAAGTTTTAATTTATTACTTTATTCACTATGAAATTTAATTTATTTATTTAATTCACTATGAAATTAGCTAAAACTCAGATGGTTGTTAGTAACAGAAATGAATACACTTGATTTTAAAATAGATTTATTAATCTATTCCTCAAGATTGCATAGAAACTCCTTGTCCTGGAAAAAATAATAACTTCATTTTGCAGAAGATAAACAACACAAAGAGGCTGCACTGCAGAAAAACAAACGTTGGTGTATGCTGACAGAAGTAGAGGAAGCTTTCCCAGGACATGAAAACACAGTGCAGTTGGAGGTGATGATAGGATTTGAATGTTTGTTTGTGTTTGGGAGTTCTTAACTTTAACATGAATGCATATTTCCTTAGGTGTCAGATTATTCTCTTCCCACTGAAAAAGGATTTTTATCCTGACCACAGTAAATATAATGGCAGTAATTCACAAATTGAGTATATTTTACAAGAATTTCAAGTGTGAAATCTTAATATAAGCAGTGTTGTAAATGGCTTAAGGGTCTAATAAAGTTATGTTTTTCAGGAGTAAGATTTCTTATGAATTTATCTCCATTTGGAAGACTAGACAATGAACTGTGTAATCTTTGATTTTATGACATAAAATCTACATAAGTCTTGCTTAAATGTAAAGTGCATCTATGCAGGTTCATTGCTAATTAGTCAGATTGAACAGCCATAAAACTGATATTTACTGGAGTAGATATCACCAGGTCTTTAAAATATCAGAAGAGGCATAATTTTCTGCTATTCAGCTTCTTGCTCTGATCCCTATTGTAAAAATAGCTTATGATTTAATCTGATGTTAATTGTAGAAATAGAATCTTGGTGTTTTGATCAGTTGTAACTTTTGTAACTCCCCTAGATATAAAAAACTGCCCTCAGGAAAGAGGAGAAAATGTTATACTTCAAATAAAACAAGGGAAAAGCTTATTGTGGAAAGATAGGCAAAGTCCTATCTCCGCCTATATGCCTACCTTTAAATAATGTCTTTTTTGACTAGTTACTCCCTTTCTGCAGCAAGGGTGTCCCTGACTTCAGCAGGTGAGAGTCTTGCAGATTTGTTTGAAGTGCTATCACCAGAAAAGGGTTCAAGTTGTCTGTCTGGTCTGAGGACTGAACATCAGCCCATATATTTTGCTAAATATTCAAGGAAATAACCAGATATTATCTCAGCTCTAACAGGAAGACTTGTTGCAAGTATTCAAGTCTCTGTAATAACATAAAATCAGAATTCATCTTCACCAAATCTTTGCTTTAGATCAGGAATGTGGTTTTGAAATGAATCTCCCTTTTTCACCCTTACTGTGCAATGGCTCATATTGCACAGCAGCCAATGCCTAACAAAAAAGAAAAAGATTAAAATGGAAAACGTGCTCCAGAAGCACACTGGAAAAAATTACTATTGTGTTTACATTTGTATAACCATTTTGAGGCCAATATGTGAACCCAAGGAGGGGCTGAGAACTTTTCAACTTGCTTGCTGATTCTGAGTTGCTTTGAAACGTGCTGAGTGGATAGCCCTGGAAGGCTGCCAAAGCTACAGCCAAAGCTGCAGCAAATGGCTCAGAATATTTTGCTGGAGAGGTACATGTTTTTTTTACTGGATAAACCAAGAGCCTATTCAAAGAAAATAGCACAGAGACACTATGCTCTGTTTTCGTGGAAA
This sequence comes from Pyrgilauda ruficollis, assembly GCF_017590135.1. Taxonomy (NCBI): domain Eukaryota; kingdom Metazoa; phylum Chordata; class Aves; order Passeriformes; family Passeridae; genus Pyrgilauda; species Pyrgilauda ruficollis. Next base: position 204,989 of record NW_024530044.1, read on the forward strand.
AGCTGGCAGCTTTTCAGGTAATTCAAAGGCTGAAAAAGTGGTGTGAACATTGAGTAACAAATATCTTCTGTTGCTTGTTTTCAGGGAAACAACTTTTGTAGATAGGATTTTATTATGGAAATATGAAACACTTTTAGCAGTACTTATTCCTAGTAGTAGTACTATTTCTCCTTTGCCCATATAACTATGAATATAGGTCAAAGAAGCCTATATGACCCTAGTCTGAATTGTTTCTCTGTGTAGATCCACACAGATAGTATGGCACTAGTCCTTTGTTGAGGATATTCTGTGCTAAAGAGGTCCTGTTTGCATCTGACTCTAACATCCCCCCAAGAAAATCCTTTTCTGACCTAAGTGTTTTGGCTCAGAGGGAAAAGAATAATTACAGAATGATTTTAAAATAATTGGAAAACATTTGAATTTTCTTTTGCCTTTCCCCTTTTTGTTCTAGTGTGCTAAAACAGCAGTTTTGAAGGCATAAGGCATCTTTGTGACTCAGTTGTCAAATAATACATCAGAGAAATCAAGTGCTGGGCAGCACTTCCTTATCTTTGCTCTACCTTACATGGCCTTCCAAAACCCAGAGTGTGAACAGTTAGATGTGTAAGTAAAAGTTTGGATATCTCTTTTAGTGAGTGTTTCATGGGGACATGAAGTCTGCCATACTTTGTTGCTTAATAGCTTATTCTGAACTTTGCATCTGGGGACAGGCATGGGGCTGTTCAGCTGTGTGGGTGCACTCCAGCCCCGGGGCAGCCCCAAGGGCAGGGCACTGCCCAGTGCTTGGGATGGAGCTGTGCTCTCTGTGCCCCTGGGCACTGCCCAGTGCTGGGGGAGAGCTGTGATCTCTGTGCCCCTGGGCACTGCCCCGTGCTTGGGATAGAGCTGAGCTTTCTGTGCCCCCTGGGCACTGCCCAGTGCTTGGGATGGAGCTGTGCTCTCTGTGCCCCTGGGCACTGCCCAGTGCTGGGGGAGAACTCTGCTTTCTTTGCCCCCTGTGCACTGCCCCGTGCTGGGGGAGAGCTGTGATCTCTGTGCCCCCTGTACAGAGTTGGCTCCTTGGGGTGCTTTTATCTAGAGCCCACTGCACAAACAGCTTCTCTGTGCTTCTGCTGTCTGTGCACCCAGACCCCATGGGTAAATCTGTGTTCTGCTGAAATATCCTTTGTGAGACAAAAGATCTCAAAGTTTTCTTCTCCACTGCTGCTCAAGAGTTGTGATTTAGCTGTTTCTGGTGGCTGCCTCTTGTTGCCTTTTGGCCACTGACAATAGCATGAAGACATTATGATGCTGCTGTCTGACTTTTAGCACGTTGCTTTGAATTAATGTGTGACAGGAAAATAAAGAATCCACTAATATAACTGCTTTGAAAAGTCACTTTGGATTTAGAACAATAAATATGCCTGTAGATTAAGACATCAATGTCATTAGCAGAATTCATACAGGACTTTCTCGTTGTCTGTACTTTCTGCACTTAATTACCTAATTTGTGTTGGGACTATTCATTAAAAAGAATAATATCATATTTCTGTGATGCCTCTATAAATGCTGTGTAATCTGTCAAGTAATAGATCTCATCATAGTTCCAAGAGTAGATTTCTTCTGTATTATTTCATTCTAAAACTCTTATACAACTTGATATCAAAATTAAATTAGTTAAATGTTATTACTCTTTCTTCTTTCCTGAAAGTGAATTGTGAACTGCCTGTTCAGTTTTAAACTTCTGCCATGGAGAAAGTAAATTTCATTAAAACAGTTCTGATGCATTTTTTGGCTGATAAGTGATGAAATCACTCTGAATCTTGAGGGAGAAATACTTACAATCAACCAAACTAAAGAAGTGTTCTGTTTAATACTGTTAAAAGGGGATGTTTTCAAATACCTTACAAATCCTACTGTCCTTACAAATCCTGTCCTTGCTGCAGGACCCTTTGTAATTACTTATCCTAAGGAACTTTTCAAAAATACTCAGTTTAAACTTTTACTGCTGTTACTTCATTTTTTGTTTTGTTGGCACAACATCAGTGTTGGTGAGTGGGTGCTACCTATTCACTTTGATAAGTCAGTGTAATCACAGACAAAAGGATGGCCTTTATTCCCAGAGAATTCTTCCTAGACCTTATCTGTAATGCCTCATGTGCAGACTTCAACTACTGGGAAACTGAATAGATGTTATTTGGGGTATTCTTTCTATTTAATTGCTGTCTCCTACTTGAATGTTTGGTTTTAATATTAGCAAATGGATTTTAATGTTTGTTTTTAACATGAGCAAATGGGTTTTAGTCACTGTGCAGTCACTAGGACTCTGATCCTAAGAAATGTTGGATGTAGAGATCTTGGGAACAGCTGTAAGAGAAGTGAGGAAGATCTACATATCAGCTGAATGGTATCTATCAAAGCTTCCAGCTTTATGCATAAGAATTTTTTTTCTCATGGTTTCCCAAAACAAAGCCAAGCTGGGTATGATTATAAGGATATAAATTCTGAATAATTTAAAGAGGAAAATACTCTTCAGTCATAGGGCTAAACTTATTACATTTACCATGGAAAGCGTGAAAAATGAAAACCAGAAAGTAAATTATAATCAAAGAGATGAATCCCTGGCAGAACCTGATGGCCATGAGAAATAGCTTAATTTCTGGTAGAAATCTTAACTACTCTTGTTAGCAATTTTGCATATTTTAAGGTATTAATGAATCTTTCCAAAAGATTTAAAGTGATTTAAGTCAGCTTTTTGTTCTCAATTTATGGAGCCACAGAATGCTGTGTTTATGATGTACTCACCCATGTGAGTCAATTGTATCGAAGAGACTTTTTTGTGCTATACTTGCAAAAATTCTGGGAGCAGCCCCAGCTCTAAGTGCACTTCCTACCATTGACATAAATCACTGGCTCGATGTTTTGCCTTACTTGGAAAATTCTTTTGTAAATCAGTGACTGCACTAAAATCTTTTGCTTATGAAAGTACAGTAGGAGATGTGCTCTGAGGATTTTAGTTTCTCTGGATGTCACACAATATATTTAGTTTCTTCCTCTCTATCCAGTTTGTGTGATATTTGAGTTTTGTAATTATTGATGCTTCAGTAGTGAGCTTGGAGCAGCCTAGTGTTGGTTAATTTTGTAATAAAATACTCTGATTATATTTTTTTAAACTCTTACTACTTCTGTATATTTTGAAATGTAGATTGTTTTGATGTGAAACAGCTTTTAATTATGAAGTTATGCAGATGTAATTTTGAGTTTAAAACTTTAATTTCTTTGTTAGGTGACTTTTTAAATTTGCCCAGCACGATTATACCTTAGATAAGAAGGGTTCTTGTCAGGTATTGCCATTGTACAAATGAAGTTTCTTATTTGTTCATTTAGTATTTGAATATGTTGAGAGGGGGTTGTAGAAATCAGAAACATAGAACTAATCACAGTTGATCATGTTTTTGGACCAAAGTTCCTATAACTTTTATAGCTATTTTTCCTGCTGCATTTCTTTTGAAATAAACCTGAATCCTACAAAGTCCTCATTGCTATTTTAGTGAAATATGAATAGTAAAAGTAGTACTGAAGTGTTTTAAAGTTTTTTCCATTATTAATAGATGTGATTGACATTGGTAATCTTCACTGATATGTTTTTAACTGTTACAAATTCTCTTCTCAATTGTATGTTTGCATTTCCCAGCACATATTTAACAAATATTATGTATTTAATTAATTATTATTCATTAATGAGCAGATGCACAAAGTGCTGAACCAGTGCAAATGAGGAAGCAATAGCATCCAGAATGATTGAGTCAGAAAGAGGAAAGATCTTGGAACATAGTTCAGAAAAAATTTTGATGGACATAAAAAATGCTCTTTATAATATCTTGGTTTTTCATACTCTTTGGCTATATCACTGATCAGAGCAAGCAAATATTCCTTAGGACTTTATCCTGTTTTCATTGAGATAACAGCTATTCCTGCTGATCTCAAGTTTTTCCCAGTCTGTTTCCACAGTGCTTGTAGGGATATTATTGTAGCCTAAGACAAGTTGTTTTCCATAGAGAGGAATGTGTTTTAATCTGTGACTTCACACATGGAAGCAGTTCATGATGTACATGTAGATTCACTGAGAGTAGGTATTGACAAGAAGAAAGAGGCAGATAGGTTCAGGCCATTAGAATATGATTTCCAGAGCTTCAAACAATTCAATTCTGTCCCTGACAGTGATTTCAGGAGCTGTCAGACTGCCTGATCTCTGTGCTGTACTAAACAGTTTAAATCATTACACAGTATTTATTAACAAGGATCTCTTCACAGGACAAAAGAACACTTTCTAGAACACTCTGAACCTTACAATGTCTTGACAGCCACTGTTTTTAAAATGCATGTTTCAAATAAAACCAAAAAAAATGAAATGGTAACCTAGGGATCCTCCATAACTTGAAAATGTCAGGTATAATTTCACATGTTTACACATTCTGCATCTCTTTTTGTCAAGCATGAAAGCTTTGACACTAACAGAATAACCCACTGCCAATGTAACTTACCAGTAACAATTTTGGGAAAAAATGTGGATAATAATAAATTTTAAAAACCTGTTTCTGCAGCCTCTGAGGATTCTGTAATTTCCTCCTAGGCAGGAATGGAATGTATAATGAAAGAATATAAAAGACTTTTCCAGAACAGAGGTTATTGAAATGAGCCTCAAAATTAATTATTTCATTCGTTACCAGTGCTTCGCATTCATTGCAAAATTGGTATATTAAAAAAAACCCAGCCTTTTGTGATTCTGCTGTGAACTCTAATGCCTTTTAATATAAATATGAAATGGTGCATCTAAGAAGCAGCATCTGATCCCAGTCCTCCACGGAATTGAAATCATTGGACTGTGACCTGCTGCTTTATTATCTCAGAGTACAGCTAGTAAGAAAATGTCAGAGTAAGGAATGGGACATGTAGAGCTTTGCTGGCAGGATAAGCCTGAGGCTTATTGATGAATAAGCCTCTGCCTTTTCATTCAGGTTCTGAGCTGAAAGTTTCTGTTCCTAAGAAAATACATATATTTCTAAAATATTTCTTAAATTTTTTTTTTTTCTGGTATTGAAGCATTTCCTTCCCAAGTTTGCACTGTTCCCTCTCATAGCAAATCAATTGCTCAGGTAAATAATTTTCCTTAGAGCCAGATTTAATATTAATCAGAGGGAAAGCATGGTTCTGTGAGCTCAGCTGGGTCACCTGGGCTCATTTTGTGCCAGGCCTGCAGCAGTACTTTGCCTTATGCTTCATTTTACCACAAAGGTTTGTCAAAAAATATTCACTTCCTATTTTTCTTTCCTGCTTCAAATGAAAAAAAAAAATAAAAACCTCCATGTGGTAGATGAAAGGGGCATAGTTTTTTAAACCACTTCTTAATTTTTTTGATGGAAATCCTTATAGTAGACAGTAGGGAGAAACTGGGTTCTTTCATCTGCATTTTTCCTAGAGCATTGTCCAATATATGGTGCAAATTAATGCTTCATTTCCTCATCCTATAGGCCAAATATGAGCAGTGGTGCCACAAGTTTTTTTTGATAGTACTACTGTTCTAAAAAGCGGAGCTTTTTTATCTTTAAATTTCAGAAGAGGGGCACCAAATATCAGTGAGGGGACAGTGTGGTTTTGATGAAACTCCTCTGACATGTTAATTTTGGAGGTTAAGGCATCTTGTTTCATACCCATTGTGCCTGGAGTTTTGGAAATACATCTCTGTGTCACCTGTTAACACTGAAGTCACTGGCTCAATTTGTGTTGTCTCAGAGGTGCCAGTGTGCTGACCTAAAGCTTTATTCAAGGTTAGAGATGGAATGTTGCATGTCTGTTATCTGTCTCAATGTATGTTTCTGTAGTGATGACACTTGGAGACATTTAGTGCTCAGGGAGGTCACCTGTGGCTGCCCTGCTGTTGAGAATACCTGTGAAACAGTCTCATGATGACTTTTGCATTATTGTTATTAGCTAAAGTAAGCAAAAAATTTACTGCTATGAAGGTGAATGAATATAAGAGACATATTTCATCACAAGTTAGCATTCAAGAGTACAGCTAACTGTTGAGAACCTATGGTTGTGCAGTTCTGGTTGAGAATTCAGCAGGATTTCTAGAATATTTTTTTTCCTGCCGAAATCAAACAATCACAGAACACCACCTCTCTCAACATTGTACTGCTGATACTGTTTGGATCCAGCAAATGTGAAAAGTATGGTAAAGTAAAACTCGGCAGCACTTCTGTACCTTCCTGCCTTTTGGGATTCCTCAGTCTCACTCAGACAGAACTGGTTTCTCCAGATAGGGAAAATTATTACTATCAGAAAAGGATGAGATACTGGTGTGTTTTTCTGTGCCCCAAAACCTGGTCTTATGGGAATTTGGATTGAATATTTATTCTTAGGCCTCTTGGCTTGGTATTTTTCCCTGTGAAGTTGAATTTGCAGTTGATAAATCTTTCACAGATCTAAACAAAGACCTAAAGTTTCAACAAATTTAGTATCTAATTTAGCAGTTGCAATCTTGAAAGGCACAACAAAGTATTAAGGATTTATCTTTCAGACCACAGCTCTATAATAACCATAAGGTTCAACAGCTAATAAAAATCTAAAAAATAATTTGCTGTAGGCATTATCTTTCTGAAACTGATTTCTGACAAGTTTTTTTGTTATTAATGCTCTGTTTGGAGAATTTTCTGTTACATCAGTTTGACTTGGATTTGAACTCGGTTCCAGAGGTGAATATTCAGTGCTGCAAAGTGAGTGCTCCACCCAATGCACTGATTATTCAGGTTCAAGAGATTTCTTTTCCAAATTTTCCACCCAATGTGTAGGGACAGAACACTGGGGATGACACAACTACTTTCTGTATTTGTGGGAACTGTTGCTATGAGCAGATCTTAATCCCATATGTGATGTTTCATTTTCAGAAAACAGAAAAGAAACAACTCCTCAAACACTACCCAAAGACTTATTTATGTCTGTTTTTAAATAATTTGAGTTTTTTAGGAGAATTTGATTGCTTGATAACCCCAAAGCAACTTGAAGATGTTAACTTATTTGAAAACCTGTGCAAATGCTCTTGTCTCAGACTGAGCCCTCACAGCAAAAAAAAAGTTGGACCTATAAACTCACATAATTCCTCCTTTAACTGATGGATTTAGTAGCCACAGTAAGATAAATTTCCTTTCCTCTTCAGTATTTACTCCTCAGATCACAGTTGTGAAGTTGTGCCATTGTCAAAACTTTGAATTTAGTGGTTCAAAGCAAAACACTGAATTGACATCTTAAGTCTAAATTTGTGCCAGGTGCAGTTGGGTGTAGCTGAGTAAAGCAAAATCTTGAATCTGTGGATTATGCAGCCTTGCAGATGGGCAAACCCCAGCCAGACAATGTTCTGGACAGCATACTCTGTTGAAGCTGCTTTTACAGGACAATTGAACTGAATGATCTTTAGAAGTCACTTCTAACCTCAAACATTCTGTGCATCTGTGGTTTGGGTTTTTTTTTCTGTGTAAATTATTATTTTTTCCTGCACGGGAGCATGTGAAATTACACATGTGATCCTTGCACTGTGCATGTGGTGTTATGCATAAAAGAAATGTGATAGAGATGGAGAAGTAAAAAGATCATTGGTAAAACATGGTTATATTTTACTGTCCAACATCTTTACCTTCAGGGTTTCAATGTCTAAGATATTTGAGGTGATGTTATCCTCTCAGAGGAGCCTGAATACAGACAAACTCTCATGAAGGCCACAGCACCTGTTTTCAAACACCCTATTTTAAGATGCTTAGCCTTGAACCTAAAATTCTGCCCTAAAAGCATAATTAGTGACTTACCTTTGTACAAAAATGCCACAATTAGGAGAGCCTGAGGAAATGACCTTGGAAATTGCCATAATGGACATGTCTTTCAGTAGTGCTTTAGAAAGCAAAAGTGTACTAATACAGGTGCTATTTGCTAATTGTCATAATTGGTCTAATTTTGTTCATTATTTAATACGAAATTCAAGAGGAATAGAACAAAAATGGTTGATGCATGTAATTTATGGAATAGAACCTAAGCATTTAAGTTGTCTGAAGATAATGTTTTAACACGAGGTCTTGATGTTAATACTTTCTTTTTTTTTTTTAAGAATTCTGTTATTACAAGTTTGACAATTTACCTTGTGAGTTGGATTTCTCTGTGGAAAATTTATGACCTGCATAAAAGTTATCAAAAGAGGGAAATGAGAGATTATCGCTAGTCAGTAATGACAATCATTTTAATATTCCTTCACAATGTGTCTTTTGGGCTACTGGTGTAATTTTAATCTTGGGATATACTTCACCCTTCTTTTTGCATGTATTTAAACAGTCTCTTTAGTTGAAGTTTACTTTAGCACTGCATCAATTAAATGGCCATTAAAAGTAAGAGTTGCACTGTGTCTGGTAAATTTAGGTAAAGAGGATGCTGGTTCTGACAGTGTTTTTTTCTTTCAAGAATATGAAAAAGTTACAATTTTAAGCAGTTTCTTATATTGAGTTCCAGTATTTTGAAACCCAGTATACTTAAAAAAAAAAAATTAGAAAGTTATTTTTCAAACAATAATTGCTTGTCTTTAGTTTCAGCTAAATATTCCACTTCTAGAAGTGTCACTGAAATAAGAAACATATTTCATGGTGTTTTGGGTTTTTTCATTCTATTTTTCTAAAAGTTCCCCATTCCAAACTCCTGTTTTCAGTATCAGACTGTGGGCAAAATGGGAGCAGTGCTAGAACTCATAAGGTAAGACAAATAGACTATTCAGAAGTATTTTGAGTTTATTTTTGATACCTAGATTTTCAGGATTAATGCTTAATGGAACCATCTTGCTTCTGGGTCTTGTGTGGGTTTCTCAGTTGGGCTTTGCATGAGGAGTTTGCACAGATAAAGAGTGAGGGTTTGCACTGATTCTTAGATAAAGATGGTATTTCTGATCTAAGCTTAAATGTCTACAACCATGGACTGGCTGGTGGGAATAGGGCTTAGAGAAATGCCTCTTCTAATTGGAATGAGAAAAGTCTCATTCGGATTGGAGTTGAAAATCCAAAAGGAGTTGAAATACAGAAGTTAGGAAGAGGTGCCTTTCTTCTCTTTTTCAGAGGTTTCTGAAATGTCTGAATTCTCTTAGGATGACTTATTAACTGGGAAACATTGAGATATATTTAAATAAAGTCACTACAGAATTTTCAGCCTATTGCAACAGATGAAGCTCAGACCTTTGCCCAAGAAGTTTTGCCAAAGATTGCCCGAGGCTTTGCTCAGGGAAATATTGGCTGATGCCAGCAACAGCAGAGTGGTAGGAGGCAAAAGTTAGAGTGGGGAAAAGGCAAGTTATTCCTGCAAAATCTCTTACAATAACATCCTACAGATCACACTCCCCCCACCAGAGCCTGGAGCTCTGAGTGCATCTTCTTGATATCCTTACCCAAAATGAGTATCATGAGGCAAATGAGGATATTTGGAGGGAAGGAGTTCCAGGAAAATAAATATGTAGCCAGCTGGGGTGGGCTCCTCTAGGTTTGATACCAACTGTTGAAACCTGACAAAAAGTGTGAAATAACAATTTACAGACAAGTTGGTTTCTTTCCATCCCATAACTGCAAAGAAATGTGACAGCTTGAGGCTTCACTTTGCTACCCTTGTGTTGCTTAAGATAGTGAGAATTTTTGCTGGTTTCTAGATAAGTCAGTTTTCAAATGCACTCAATGCTTTCCATTTTTCTAGTATATTAGAGAAGGTGGGAAATCAGGGAAGGAATGAGTTGTGCATTATATCAAGCGTCTGTAGAACAGATCTAAAGAGTGGAAGTACAATTTAAAGAATATAAACCACCTAAATTTCAATGTGAAACTAGCAGTTAAAAATGGTCAGTTGAACCAAGATGGGGTGTGTGAGAGTGAGGAAAGAGTTCTTTTGATCACATTTCACTGCATCTTTTAATTATGCAGGCCTAACATAGTCTAATATCCATATATTTTCCAGGTATAACTGAATGGTTTGAGCTCTACATTTTGTTAATCATATTTTATTTTTTATTTGTTTTGTATGTAGTCAATTTCACTTATGCTGGTGCTAAAATCTCTCATGGTTAATTTCAGAAGTGATCTTTGAATAAAAATCTGATCTTTGTAACGTCTGGCCTTAAACTGCAGTGAAATCATCAGGTGAAGGTTCTGCTCCGGTCACTGATGTGACTCATGGGGCTGAGATCCCTGATTCATATCAACATTCCTGATGGTGACTGCTCATGGTGGGATGGATTGCCTGATAAGGGAGCAGATATGGGTTTTAAGCAGCCTTATTTAGGTGAGGCATGGCTGATTTGTTGATGCCATGGCATGACGCTTCCAACCTGTGTCAAAACTTGAGTCTCAGACACAGGTATTTTATAAACAATCTCAACCTCTCCGTTTTCTGCTTCCATGGAAGTTGTTCAAATGAAAGTGAATATCCCTGGACACATGTTCAAAATATTACATCCTATTCTCCCAGCATCCTGTTTTTGATAGTATCAGAAGTGTTTTGTTCTGAATAAGTTTCCTGCATAGAGACAGCCTCCATGAATAGAATATTTTTATTACCTACCTCACTTGCTTTGTAATAGACCATAAGATCAGTGGGTCTATACCTTGGGTTGTGCTAATTTAATAATAAAAATGGTTTACTGGGTTACTGGGCAATAAGAATGTCTGAAAAAGTAACTTCAAGTGCTTTGTTGTACAGAGTGGTGATAATTTATGCATAGTTGTATATATTGGTTTTCTGCTTTGAGTATTTTAAGTTATGCATACAGTTACCTCTTAGTAACAAAATCAGCCACTCTTACTAAGAAGAAAAATTAGCCATTCTTACTAAGAACCAAACTTGATTCCTTCAGATATCTAAAGCTGAACCCACCAAGCCAGAGGTAGAAAGCTGTGGGTGGTTTGCTATTAGAGTGTCAGAAATGTTATGGTTATATAAATAAATTTGGCTATCAGCTACTAAACTGAGTTTTGAATTGCTGATCCACGAGCCTCTTCTACTCAAAACAGTTGAGTTTAAAAATATTTTAAGAGAATCACTAAATACTTCTTTCTGCTGTAACTTGGCATTGCTTTTGACTTTTGGATGATTAACTGTCTTTGGGTACAATGACCTTTGCTTTTTGCTTTTTGGTGAACAGGAATGGGCAATAGAGCTTTCCATGGACTTCTAAAGAGCATTTTTTAAATCAGATCAAAAGTTAATGACTTATAAAGCTAAGCCATACATGAGTGATATTCACGATGGAGAAGAATCAGAGGAGTTCTTTACATTTTAGAACCTTTAAGTCCATACCTTGTATTGATTATTTACCTCAAAAGCTAACAAACTCCTACAGCTGAACTGAATAATAAAGCATTTAGGTCTTATTCTTCAACTCAGCTATCAGTTTGTGGTGAAATTAAAAATATTCTTTGAACAGCACTAGAATTTTACCAATATCTGCAGACAACTATTTTGCTCTGCATACTGTATCACATGGAAATGTTTATTTTATTTTAATTTTCTTGAATAATAAATATTCTTAAGCCATAATTATGCTTGCTCCTTCAGCATGGGGAAACCTCAATATTGAGAAAAATGCTTGTTTCATCTTCTGCCTGACATGTACCAAAGGAAAAAATAAAATCAGAGGTTGCATATGCTCTGAAATGTTTCTGTCGGTGTGACAGTCAATCCACTGTCATGAGCTGGGACAGTGCTAAAGCACTGTCACGTCATGGGTCTTCTTTAGGTTAATACTTCATCTAGAATGCATTTTTTACAAAAATTAACCTTAATATTCTAGATATAACCCAGGCTGAGTATATACATAGAGAACCGAATATGTACATAGAGAGTGTGGTGTATTTGTATGTGTGGAATACATCAGTTTTGAGGATTTAAAAGAGAAAAAAAATGTATCTAGAAAACTATAAGAGTAAAATCAAACTACAGACATACATGATTTGTCCTCCCCAATAATAAGAAAAATCTCATCAGTAAATGTACTTATTTATGTCTGATTATAAGATGGGAAATTCAAGGTCATGTCAAGCTTAGTGCCAAAAATGGAAATGTAAGAACCATTTCCTTCATATTTTGTGTTTTGTTCATGTTGTGTTTTGTTTTTTCCCCAACATGGAGCTTCTTAGAAAAATATATTTTCAAATATACTGTAATGCAAGTCAGGGTAATTTTGAGGTCATAAATGAAGATAAAACTACCATTCTAGTAGGCATATCAAATCCAAAGATTGGTCTCACTAGGGTTTTTTATACTTGTGTCTCGAAGTTCTAGTTCAAAAAGGACCAAAGGGAAATGGAAAAAAAAAAAGGGGGGGGGGATGTTATTAGCATCTTTAGGACTCAGTGAAAAATAGAAGTTTCCACTGTTCTGGATTGGTGTCTGAGGGCTCTTCCTTTAGAATTACAGAGTAGTTGAGTTGCAAGGGACCTGTTGAGATTACTTTGTGTCCCTACTCACGATGCAAAGATTATTTTTTTGCCTTTAGTTGTACTATAAACACGAGAACTGGTTTTGTTAAGCTTTAATACTTTTGGCTTGATATGATGGGACATCAGAAGTCCTTAATGTGCGGGTCTCACTTGTGTGGCCTCACACAGAAGGGATGTCCCAGGGATGTCCTAGGGGAGGGCCTGGGACAGCTCTGGGTGGCTCTGCTCAAGAAGAGCTTGAGTTGTTGCTGTGCACTTGAGCTCACCTGGCACAGCCTGAGGAAAAGCAGGGAGCAGTGAAGAAAAGCCACTTGCCCACCCTGTGGGGACTGGCACACAGCAGGCAAATCGTGGCAGTGATTTGGTAAAGGTCCAGCAATCTCCTTCTCTCTCCTCTCATTCCTTCCTTCTCCTTCAGCAGAAAAATGAGAAGTGTGTAGGGCTTTGTATCATTTCTAGAGAGAACTCACCCTTTGTTGACAATCTGGTGGTAGCACACTTCAGGAATGGGCTTAGGAAGATATTATTGCTCCAAAGTCAGTGCAGATCTTAAGGCACTTCTTTATGGTTGTTCTTCGGTCTGGCTATAAACGCAATAGAAAAGAATTGAAACTAAACCAAATCCCATTTTGATTTTACAGTGTAAGTGATACACAACTTCAGTGTTTGTGTTACGCATGCAAAAATTGCACAGGGATATTAAAAAAAAAAAAAAAAGAGCAACTTCATGATTTAATTTAAGTGCATTTTTAATAGCATGTGCTTTTTGGTCAGCACACTCTGGTTTAGATAAACACTGTGTTGGCAAATAGTGAGTGACAAGGAGTGGCCAGTTAGCATTTAGCATGTAATCACTGGATGAGTCATGAAATCAATATTATAATTATGCCACTATGAGATCAGGTTTGCAAAGCCCCACATTTGCAAATATACAAACCAGTGACTGAGAAGGTTTGTTGTTTGTTTTGTTTGGTTTTTTTCAAGGTAAATGATTTTGAAAAAGGCACCTGTAAAATAAATTAGTCACAGCAAACTGGGAGATAAAATTCAAGTGCTGCAGGTAATAGATGTGTTGACTGTTGGTTTTGTGGGTGTTATGTGAAACAATGAAAAATACCTGTTGTATTTTGTAGTTACAAAGGTGTTGCTAAGGTTGTCATGTCAAGCTAGGATTTTCCAGCAGTTTGTGCCATCCTGGTAGAACAGAAAATTCAGAAATCTCATACATGAGTAATCAATCTCTTCTTTCCCTGAGAAAAATCCCTTAAAGGTAATAGCCAACAACGCTCGTGACATGGTTGTGTATGCTGTCAACCTGCAGTATATAATTCCATATGAGAAGGACAGAAGGGTGTACTTAAAGGACTAGTGAGCAGAGGAAGGGACAATTGAGCCCCTCAGGACTGTGGGGCCTCAGTGGCCTCTCTGTAATGATGGCTCAAGAATATTCAATCAGGATTCAATCACCCTTAGCATTGCTGTTTATAATCACAGATCATCACACTGTGTGCAATGCCATAAGAAGGGTCCCAGAAGAATAGCTGGCTATCTCCAGACTGAACAAGAATACAGAATCCTGAATATTTGGAAAGAGATGTTCACTGTTCTGACCTGAAACTTCTGGTCTGGGTATATTTAGGACAGCTTTGACACTTATTTTGATTTTACTTTAAATGGAATATTCCTGTTCAGAATCAGACTCTGATTAAATTTGTGGGAATTCTACAGATGAAAATAGAAGGAAAAAGTAAAGGTCTCCTTATTCATCCTCCTATTATTGTCCAAATTTTAAAAAAACCCAACTTATAGTGGTGAGGGGGTGGATTTAAAACCTTCACACCACTAGCATTTCAGTTTAATTTATTATATGTAAGCAAACCTCTGAATTTCTAAAATATGCCCATTCTGGTGTGCTAGTTATTGCCAATGCACATTTCAATATTTAGTAATCCAAATGTGTAAAAAAACTGTTGGAGCTTTTAAAAAAAACTTTGAAAATCCATTTACACCTAATTTTAATTTGGGAGGGCTTCTCTGTGCGTAACTCTTATCTCTGAAGGAGATAAGTGAGATGGAGAATAGCTAAATAGCAAGCACAAATGTTAGATGTGAAGTCAAAATTAGGTATTCAGATTTAATCCTTCTTTTTATGTTTGGTTGAATGAAAGTCGTGTCTGTTTACAAAGAAGCAATTAGTTCTTGAGGACTACTTATTCCCCTCATTAAATCATACTTGTCAAAACAGAATCATTTACATAGTAATTAATTTTAATACTGCTTATCGTGGGCTCTTATTTTGGTTGAGAAATAGGTCCCCGGAGCAGATGTGCTCTTGCTGAGAAAAAAGCGTCCTTTTGGAACCACAACTAAGGCACATGTGGAAAAAATAATGTAGAAAAGACTCACAAAACTATTGTTATTTAATAAATTCTTTGACTAATTTGTTTTGAAATATATGAAGAGCAAATTCACCAGCTGCCTCTTTGCTTGTTTAATCAAGGGTTTCAAGGCCTCTTGGCTGACAGGTCAAGTGTCTATTTTTTCTTTATCTCAATTCAGAAAAGCCCAAAAGCCTCACACCAAGCAAGAACTTTCTGTTAGAAAAGTGACTTATATGCTTGGAGAAGTGTCTGCATCACATTATTTGTAACTTGTGGTTCTATTTCATGACTGATGATTAATTGCATAGACAAGGGGTTATCAGAGGAAGCAGTAAATCAAGTAACTGTAGTTTTTGTTTCTTTTCCGAAAATTACATAAATTGCATATCATTGGAAATGCTGGCATAGTTGTACATTGGTTGCAGGCATTAAAACCTCCGTTACTGAGCACAGTTTTTGAAGATTATAATCCTAAGAGCTGCCATTCCTTCTGCCTTTAGAAATAAATACATCAGTTCCTGTCATGGTGAAAGGTTTTAAAGCAGGAGGAGCTCATCAAGGAAGGTATTCAGCAGCAGACTGTAGAATCACACCAGTTTGTCTGGGGCAAGCCATTATTTAAAGAGTAGTTGATTGGTAAATATGAATTAATGTGGTCAAAAATAACAAGCTTGTAGTGACTGTTGCAAGAAGGCTGTACAGTAAGTGTCTCCCTGCAGTTTCTGGGGAAGCAGGAACTGTGGAAAGGTGTTCTAGTGGATAGGAGACAGAGTGAAAAGGCTTCTCCAGAATCAGTGCCTCAGTAATGCAGCTTACTTTGTTCTTTTGGGCTGGGTTCTCTATCATGTCTGTTAGAAGCCAGGAGCTATGAAAGCTACTTAACTCTTACGCTTCCCTCTTTGGTGAACTGATTCCCTTTCCTACCCTGTGAGGAAGTGCCTCCAAGTCCCACATTTTCTGACACAATTCACCCCACCCTGTGATCCAGCCAGAGGCAGAGAGCAAATCTGTTTCCTGGTTTGGGACTGATTTTCATTCTGCTGCCTGGCCCTCTCCTTGCCCAGAGTGGAGAGCTTGGCTTTCCAGCACGTCAGCTGATTTCTGCCATGTGCTTGAAGTTTGGAAATGACAGCTGTCATTCTTCACTGCTTGATTTTTACTCTCCAGGAATCTCATTTCAGAGAAAGAAACTATTATATCTTGTGCATTTTCCATCCTAGTTTGAAATAATAAGGACATCAGAATATGAACAGCAGACACTTGTCTGGTTCAAAACATCCTTTGTATAGACATGTCATGACAATCTGAAATTTCCTCTTCCAGTTTATGAAATTTCTCTTTTGTTCCTAAGGAATATTTGGGCTCCTCCTTTCCCTATAATAAGAAGAAAGAAAAAATAGCTCTGCTGTCGAAATATTTTGAGACATTCTAGTTGTGAAGTGATCCAGAGAACATCAAGACAGTCATTTACTTGGCTGGGAAAGCAAAGAAAAATAAATAAAATGACTGTAGCAACAAATAAAAACATATGAGCAAGCCTTTCCCAAGATAATTCCCAGCTCATAATCCTCTCTGTGAAAGGAGAGGCTCGTTTGCTGAAAGAGAAATGCTGGGCTGAGCAGCCTCACATGCAGCCTAATAATTTATGAATATTGCCTTTACACTTCAAGTAAATATTTACCACAAGTCGTCTTAAAATTTATACTGAGACTTAGAAATAATTAAGAAATAAAATAATGTATTTAGCTCTTTTCCTAACATTTTTATTCATCATATTATAAACTTTTGAAAGTTTTTTCTTCTCTGGATTCTAGTTTTGTTGTTCTAGCATGTTTTAAGCAATTTTGAAGTGTGGAATACTGTCAAGTTGATTGTTTTTCAAAAGATGTTTTACACTTGACTATAAAATGATTATAATGGATCACATGGAACTGAGCAAACCACAGAACTCATCTCAGAATGTTTTTATCCAGGCTATAGCAGAAGACAATTATTGGGATGTGAATATAATTTAGAATTTAGTGGAATATTCAGTTGAACCACCATTCTCATTAACTTTGAAATGTTCAAATAGCTTTTTTCAATCACTTGCTTTTAGAGGTGAAGAGGCAAATACATTAGTGTTTTTCAAATCAATGCTCATGAACATGTTTGCTCTGCATGTAAATGAATGAGCTACTTTGCTTAAAAGCCGTTAAAAAATACCTAATCCTGGGAAGCTGGAGCCTGTAATTTTCTGTATACCAGCTTTAATAATGATTGATGAATTCTGGCTGTGGTGAAGCAGCTTGTCTTATGTAAGCAAGATATCTTAATATAAACAGCTCACTTTTCTCATTAAAGTAATTATTGAATCAAAGCCAGGGCAATTGTTTCAAATATGTTGCAGTTCTGCTCTGGTGTGCTGCTCAGAATCAATGCAGCAGAGCACTGAAATATACTTACCAATGAATTCTCAGAAGAATTTGGAGGCTGACTGGAAAATCCTTATAGGCATCAGAACATTTGGACAGAATTTCTGTGTTTGTTTGCAAGTTCCCTTCTTCCTTTGCTGGTCACCTTTTGTTCCTGGAGGCAGAGATCCTGGAAGGCCATGCAGTAAGAAGGTTTCCTGCTGCCTGCTCCAGGTGATAATCCTGTCTCTTTGGATGAGATGCAGAGCAAACTGCAACAGTTTGGGTAAAATTACCTCAGGTATTAAATGCAGACAATTTGGCAAGAGAACATCCTGTGAGGGATGGAAAGAATTTGGCTGTTGTTCCTCTTCAAAACCAGCCAGGTAATAGGCACAGGATCCCAGTAAAGGGATACTTTTAAAATGATGGGAAGAGAAGGTTGAGGACACAGATGGGCCATTCTTTTTCACTGCTCTGTTTAATTTGTACAGCAATAGAAAACTATGCCTCTTCATACAAATTTGCTCCTTGACAACAGAAATCAGCCTCTCCCAAAGCACACAGCTAGTTCAGAAACTGACACCCAACAACACCATGTGCAATTAACTCATACATTTTTCAGGTTTATAGGCAATATTGAAAGAGATAAGGAGGCTTAAAACAAGTTATATGTAGAAAAAGAAAAAATGTTCACAAGAAAGGAGCATTTAGTCTTTGAAATACCCAAACTTTTCTGTCATTCATTACTCCTTTTTTGATAGCAGCAGTCTAGAAACACTTCAGTTGCTCTTGGGCAGGCTTAGGTGGATTGTGCTTTTTTATGACATAATTGGAATAAGAAATGATCTTGAAGACCTTTGTCATCATTTGACTATCATATATGCTTACTGCTGAAAGCCCAGGGAAGGCAATAGTAACTATCCTGGGTTTCAGTATGCAAGTAATAGCATCAGGGATCGTCTGGAACACGGGAGGGTAAAGACACTAAAATAAGAGATAAGCATAGCAAAACATGACATCTGGTAGCTGACAAGGGAAAAATTAATAGCAAAAATAAATGCAAATTAGGAACAGCAAGGAACAATGAAATATCTTATGAGTAATGATCTCTCCATTCACTTGTTTCTGCAGTTCAAGACTTGCTGGGATCTTTTTCTGTTGGAACCAACTTTTTCTTGTTACAAAAGTAAAACTACAGGTAATCAGCCATGGAAATGTGTTACTGCTCAGTTTGCCCTAAATGCTAGCCCACAGAGAATAGCAAATGCATGTCTGGTTCTTGTAGGCTCTGTTGCCTGTGCATCCTCATGCAGGGTGGATGGCAGGTCTTAGTTAACCTGCACAGCTGCAGTAAGCTGGCTTCATCACCTCTTAATTTAATTGAATTTGAGATCCCTTCACAGCATTTGGAGAAATCTGAAGAAACATTACTTCTTCACAGCTCAGATTCAGCCAGATTTCTCCGAGAACACAGTGACCGTGTGAATGTTGCCAAAAGTGACAAATGAGAACAGCGTGCTTGAAATGTCATTGGATGTTTAAGCAGAACTGAAGAGTGAGAATCAGCGCAGGAGTGGGTGCTCTAATGCACCTGCACAGCCCTGCACAGCCAGGGTAGAGATGGGTATCACGTTGTTTTGTGAGGCTTCACAGACTGCAGCTCTGTGTTGGCAGTGCTGAGCAACTTGGGAAAAGCCATATCTGCTGTCCTGGTTCAAAGAGGTCATTATGATCCATGAACAAATACGAAGCTGACAATTTGTGATTGCTAAGCTTCCTTTTAGTTATGCTTTTGGCCTGCATCCTAAAGACACTACGTTACCAGTGCAGAAATGGAATCTTGGGGATTGTTTAAGTGCTGAAGACTCCCTCCCTTAACTTACTTCCTCCTTTATCAGAGGCACAGCTGATTAGATAGGAAAGCCTGCTGGCTGGCGCCTTCCCATCCCGTTTGTTTTTGTACCTCACTGCTCTGTGGTGCTGGGTCATCTTCCTATTCATTTTTCATGACCTTACCTCATTACACCCTTTCCAATTGCAGCTTGTTTCTCTGACCTTGAAGTCCTACAGGCCAATCCAAAAGATCTGAGACCTTGTTTTTAAGTTACTTTCTGGAAAGGCTGGAAACATGAGGACATTTTTCAGCAAAGAAGCTTGTGTGTATGTGTACACTTTTACTTGTGTATTTTTTTACTGTTTTATCATGTAATATTTGACTCAGTGCTGTAGACTGCTTTTGCAGCCCACTAGCACCTTCATGAATTCTGGTGTTGAATGATTTTTGTTTACGAACATCTTATACTTGGTAAATGTTTATAAAAACAAGTGGATAATCAAGAAATATTGTGGGAATATCTGTCTCTGTTTCACAGGTTTTCTGTCCCGCTGCTTTGCTGCTTATTTCTATATTGACTTTGTGTGTTTCTGCCCATCTGAAAATCACGCAATTGTAGGGCTTGGAACTCACACCTGTTTATTGCAGCCACAATAGATCAGGTGTTGAACTTATGCTATGGCAATTAATTGAATTGAAAATATACATATCTGCATTTTGATGTGCTTTACAACATCTAGATGCCTTTGAACAGATATTTCATTTTGATTGTTGGATTAGTTTAATGTTTGATTCACTGGTTTCCTTTGCAGACATTCAGTGGATACTCATTTAGTTGAACAAGTGTTGTGTTCCCTTATTGATGACAAAGTGGATTATTGCTCATTAAAACTACTTCTTCCCTGCCTAAAATCATCTTCCTATCAGGTTCAGAGCCTGAAGATATATGGAAGTTATATGAGTGTTTTGAGGAAACCTGGAATAGCCTAGCTGTGTGAGAGTACAAGAACAAGCTGTTATAACCTGCCCTCCCCGTGTGCTCAGCGGGCCGGTGCGAGGCACTTCTGGCCAGGAGTTCTGTAACCTCACTTGTGTGGCATGAGCCCCTCAGCATCCAGGGAATGCTGCTTCCCATGGGAGCCCTCTCAGAGCCCATGGGCTGGGTGGAGTGGATGCACAATCATCCCTACCCAGTCCTGGCAACATGCACTTGGTGCTCCCTGCAAGGCTTGAGGCTGAGCTTGGAGCATGAAGTGCACAGGCAGTGCAAGCCTCATCAGAGCACTGTCTGTGGGTCACTACATTTAATGTCGGCACCTAGAGTGGGATACCTTTAGGTATGTGCTGCTTGCATGCACAGGCTCCTGACAGCTCTCTCTAAAGCTGGGGAAGGAAAAAACAAAATCTGGATTCATCGACATGCCTACACTTGGACATAAGTTGGTTTAACATAGGTATTTAAATCTGTCAGTTCTGGGGTTGATGTATTTTATTATAAAATCCTGTAGTAGATGCAGAGGCAGATGCAACCTTGATGTAAATGGGAGGATTTCTGGAGCTCAATGGTCTCTTTTTTTGGTATTCATGCCTCAGAGACAAGTTGCACTTGTTTGTACCTCACCAATGGTGTCTCCTTTCCCTATATTCTCTTGATTTTCTTGCTAATATTCAGAAGGAAAATGGCCAGGATGTTTCATTCTGTTTTTCCTGCAGTTTCAGCTCTTTGGAGACATTGACTGCTGCTGTAAATCAGAGTAGTCTTGGGATTGAAGTAAAAGGACAGCGGTCATGTGAAATAGGGATAGAGATATTTGTTTTATTCTGTGTGGCTCCACTTTCTAGTCATAATGACAATACTTTGAATCATAATAACATGATAATCATAATATCATTATGATAACATGAATCATCATAATGAGTAGTAGAGTACTTCATAGTAAAAATGCTTTGAATAAAACCTTGCTGCTCAGTGTGCATAAAAAAAAAATATCCCTAAAAATGGATTCCAATATATTTGAAAGTAAGAACTTTCATTTAGAAGCATGTAGAGTTCTAGCATAATTTAAAACTTGGCTTCTCTTAATCATAGCTTTACTTTCATGTGGTGGTTTTAAAGGAAAAACTTGTTATCTAGAAGGACACAGTTCTTCTTAAAAAAAAAAAAAGTAGATGGATGCAGACTTTTGACATGAAAAGAAGTTCTGAGAAAGGGATTTTCTGTGGTTCAGCTGCTCTGGAATGAAACACAGGAATTCATTTTAACAGAAAAAGTAACTGCAGTCCAACCTAACATTTATGCCTTTAGTCTTTATAGTACAAAATTGTTAAATATTAGTATATCCTATATATCAACTTCCTTTCTTAACATTATATTGGCTCTTATTACAGTACATGTGTTAAGTACCTGCTGGCCCCAAAAGATTCAATTCCACTGACTCAGAGGTTTTGTTACTGCAGCTGCAAAACATTGCTTGACCTGTAGCTGAGGCACAAACACAAAATTACAGGCAGAATACTGAAGAGAATTTAGAGTTAATAAAAATACACTGCTACTGAAGCTAAAAGGGAGTTTGTCTTCTATTTCAGCTGAAATGTAGAAAGTGTATTGTCAACAGCTTTTGAAAATCTCTCTGAAAAGATGAAAAGAAAATGATTTAAAAGAAATGGAATTGTATGTTCTGTCAACCCCTCATTTTTTCCTTTGCAACTTGAAAAACCTATTAAACTTGATGAAAAAATAGCAAAAACTTTGGTTCGTTAAGTGCCTTCAGTTCAAGGTCTTTGACTGCCTAGGCACTGTTGCACGCTCCTGCTAATTAAGCATGTAAAGAACACGTGATTTGTGCTTAGAAAGTATTTTTTACAATTAATTAAGGCAATCTTATTAAAAAAGTGTAATTTTTCTAGGAGGAGTTCTCACTTTTTGAAATGTTGGATAATGAAGGGAAATGAGTAGTGTTTGATAAATCTAATTCTTATCCATTTTTGTAAAAAGAATGTAAAAAATATACCTCTTTCTTTAACTTCTCTTGTAACACTTGATTTGGTGTAAGCCAAGTTTACGTTGAAGCAAGAGGTGGTGTTTGTTTTAAGGCTATGAAAGCTTCATTTCTTGTAATGACAGTGTAGAGAACTAAAGAGGCTAAAAATGAGCAATTACCTACTGCTTAAGATGCTGTGCCATGGCAGCCGCTGCACCAAGGGATAATCCAAACAAAGGCTTCCTCATCATTCCCGGAAACTGCTCCCATTGTTCTTGCTCTGGTTCTGCTGCTGCTGTCAGGTGATCATTGGCACTGAGGCTTGCCATTCTGAACATTTTCAAGAGCCCCACATTTGTGAAAGAGACTGAAAGGTCGTAAGAAAATCTGAAGAAGTTTTGAGGATTGCCTCACCCAGTCCCCAGCATGGCTGAGCACATGTTTTGGACAATCAGAATTAAGACTAGGTTTGATCTCTGTAGGAGACATAAATACAGAGCCTAAGTAAAGTGGGCTGGACATTTACAACTGTGAGACCTCAGAGTAATTTCCTTTAAGTGAGTGGGCTGTAAAAATATGTCTTACTCCTACACAGACTGATTTTGTTTTCATGAAAGCATTTCTTTTTAATATTTAACAAAAAGAAGTTTATTCCCTATAAAATATTAATGTTTTGTTCAAGTTTCTATCTTTTTTAATGCTCAGTTCAGCCAGCTGCAACAGAAATGAAGAAGCTGCTCAAACCCCAGCAGTCAGGGGCACTTCCTTCTGTCTTCAACATGGTACACAAGAGGTTGATGGGATGGTTGGGGTGCTTGAGATTTGGTGTCTGCATTAATGCTCCTGCTTTCATTCTTTTGTGTAGTGAATGTATTTTCATTTTATGTAAAATAGAACAATTTCTGCAGAGGGATTGCTTCTTTTAATGTGTACTGCAGAGTATAAGAATCTCCTGTAGGAGACCAGAAGCTCAAGAGGAAATATTTGTTCTGACACATAAGCTGAGAGGCACTGACCTGAGGTCCCAAATATTCTGGCTGTGCCATTTGATCTTTGAATTGCAATGTGCAAGGTGAACAGCAACACTCTGCTTTCATTTTTTAAAGTAGTTTTGTGAATTTAGTTCCTCAAAATGAGACACATTTCAACACTTTCCCTCCACTCCTCCTCTCCTTTCTTCCCTCCTTTCCTCTATCTTATTTTTCTTACATCTTTCTCTGTATTCAGCAAATAAAAATCAAACACATGAATATTTTCAATTAAATTTTTGGCCTTTTAGCATTTTTACTCAGCTGTAAAATTATTGTGAGAAACTCTGTATAAGAAATATTTGAGTATATTGTACATACCTGTAGTGAATAGTTAATTTAATAAAGACAGGCATTATAGGCAGAGTTACCCATCTCTTTTATTACTTCATTTATATTTTGATGTTATTTTGTAGTCTGTTTCCACCAATAAGTGTTTGCTGCTACACAGTGCAAATTGTCTATTGTTCAGATTTCAGGCACTACAAGTTGTAATTGATTAATTTAATTGAAATGCATGAAACTAACAACATAAAAATGTTGTTTGCCTTTCAGCATTAGATGCTTAATTAATGATTTGGCAGATAGGACAAGTAGGGAGGGTACTTCCTGATGGTGGATAATTCATTAAGCTGAGTGCCAACAGAAAATCTAAAATCCCTTAACTGCCATTAATTAATTACCAGGAAATACCTGGCTCGGGTGGAGGGGGTCATTAGGCTTGTATTCCACGTAAAAC
Organism: Pyrgilauda ruficollis; assembly: GCF_017590135.1. Classification (NCBI taxonomy): domain Eukaryota; kingdom Metazoa; phylum Chordata; class Aves; order Passeriformes; family Passeridae; genus Pyrgilauda; species Pyrgilauda ruficollis. Next base: position 228,833 of record NW_024530044.1, read on the forward strand.
TGTGAAAGGTGAAAAGAAATCAAAATAACACAGGCAGTGCATTGTGGAAAGCCAGTAGAGAGCCCCAGCTGTGTCCAGTCACTGGGGCTGTGCAGTGACACAAATGGGCCACCACAGCTGTCCTAGTGACCAGCACAGCTCACAGACACAGAACCAGAACCTTTGGGTTTAGTGCACACTGCTGTAACCAGGATTGGTGTTTGCAGCAGGGCAGTGCTTTTCTGTTCATATTTGAGAACAGTTAATACCTCAAAGCAAAGGCCTCTTGAATGGTCTAAGAATGTTTAGGCAGTGGCTTCTCCCCTAAAACCCATTCACACAGGATAAAATTAGCTTACAAAACATGTTGCAAGATATCAGACTGCTAAAGTGTGTCTCTGAGTTTCTTCTTTTATGTTGCAGTCTACAGTTGCTCATTTATTACTGTAAATTGCTTTACTAATGGAGGCAAAAGAATAGGTAGTCCTTGGTAACAAATCGTGTATATTTCTCTCTGATTATACCATTATTTTCTAATATATCAAAGGAAAAGGGAGGAAAACCTGATTTCCTCCCACCCCCCCAACAATCCTTTTCCTGAGATGTGTATGTAATTATTAACCAAGAGAAGTCTTGGTTTTGATTGAAATAGAATCTTTAGTCTGAGGTGTGGTGAACATGTGATTTGGAAAGTTCATTATTCTAAAATACATTCATTTCTGCTCACACAAGTCCATGTGAGAGGAGGACCAAGCCCAGAGAGGCAGCTTTAGTTTCCTTCTAATGAGCTTAGCCATCCTTCAGGTGACAATAAACACAGGTAACTAAAATTGGGAACTTATTTTATAATATGTAAAGATTTTTCTGTAAAGACTGTAAAGATTTTTCTTTTCTTTTGTGGATGGTTTGTTGACTACCTGAGCATTTTGAAGTAGGTTACAATTTGCTATTTTTTTTAAAAAAAATTTATTGGTTAATGTTATAATTGTCAGAGATTTCCTCTCCCTTCTTCCCTCCTTCAACAGCAATTGAAAGTTATATTTGGAAGGTACTCACATGCACATAATTAAAGTTCAGTATTTCAGGTGCTTTGGGAGACCAAACTTATTTCAAATTAGAGTAAAATAATAAAGGTTATTAAAGAGAAGAAACCTAATCCCTAAAATATTTCATATCAGAAGTGAGTATATATGCAGTTATACTGATAAATGCCTTTCCAATTTTTAAACTTCCCATTAGTCTGTACAAATTTGTCTTAAATATAACAAATCCTGGAGTGTAATTAAGACAACAGGAACATTCTAAATACTCAGGATTTTCACCTAAATTTTTAATTCATAAAGCTGAAGTTTGGTGAGGGTTTTGTGAGATCAGTTTATGTACACAAAGACTCTTCATACTGTTCAGAAGTAGATTTGACAGAATATTTGAATTTGCTTTACCCAAGGAACATTTCCACCACTTTTCTTCACCAGGCTGTGCAATAATTTTTTTCCACATCCTGACAGCATCAACACCTGGTGGGTGAGCCCTGCAGTTTTTCCATCATTGGATTTTCAAGAGAATGTGTGTGCAGAGATAGGAAAATCCTTTTAGGCGGTGGTGCAGAAGGTGGAGACTCAAATGGGACCAAGAAAGAAAGGGGGAACTGTAGGAAGTGTACAGCAAAGTAGTTCATTTCCTTATATTTGTTAAATGAGTGAGTTCCCACACATTAGTTTTGGCCAGACTTGTGTTACAATTTTAAGTACCCTTGAGGATCAGCTGATACCAGGCTTAGATAACTTACAGGGCCACTTTGCCTTTTCTTTAATAAAATAAATCAGATCTTTTTTTTTCCAGGATGCTGTGTCTCAGCAAAATTTTAACGCCTTTAAGAAGAATAGGAATTCTAATATATCTTAAAAACCCCTGCCATGGTTATTCAATGGCTAGTTGTTTAAATTTAAGCAGTGTTCCCATGGGACAGGAAAAAAACTGCAGATAAGAAACAATGCAGTCTAATGGTAAAGATCTTATGATTGTGAGCTTTTTCAGTGATCAGTGGAATCATTCATGTACTTTCATAACAGAACAAGATATCTTGTACTTATAAATGAAGGGTGGATATTGCTGCATAAACTACACACAATGCCTTTCAAGCTCTTTGTTTAGAGGCTGTCTAAATAAACAGCTCAGATCCCTCCATCACAGAGATGAGTGGTGGAACTTCAAAGGCAGAAAGAACCTGCCCACTTTATCTCATCTAGCAGAGATACAATGGGGCAATGAATACAAGAACATTTCTGGTTTTTTTCAGATGTAAACCTAAGCATAAGAAAAGAATGTCTTTTATTGTTTTGTTTTCCCTGTAGGACACAGCTAGGAAATATTATAGTGTACTTATTTTTTAAAAGTGAAGATGAAATTGCAGATTTTGTCTGCAACCAGATCCCATTCAGAAGATACAACCATATTTCTTTCCAGCTAGACAACTAAATTATATTTCTGCTGAAAAAGCTAATATCATATGGCTTAAAACTCAGAGCTGCTGATAGCCTTGTCCTAATCTTAGAATCACCAAAGCAAGTGACATAATGCAGTTATTAGGAAACCTGATTTTTTGACGGAAACTACCTTTAGAAGTTCATATGGAGAGTAATTGCAATAAATTCTTAATGAGGAAAACTGACCAAATGTTTGAAATTCTTTTTTTTTCCTAGAAAATGAAGAGAGGGTTTGAATGCCACTGGAAATCAAAAATAATGTATTGTTCAACCTAAGGCAATGTATTATGCTATGCGTTACAGAAAATAAGTCCCCCAAGTTTCTTGTAGGCAGTAAATTTTTTTAAAATAATTCCTTGTTCAAAGTTGCTTTGGCTCTAGTCACAATATTATGTTATGCCCTTATTACTTGGTTCTAGCAAAAATGGCCTTCAGGTTTGCCAGCAGAAGTTCTGATTAGAAGATGTCCTTAAATTTGCAAATAATGATTTTACTGTGACATGAAAAAACCCCTATTTTGAGCATATGAGGCTCTGAGGATGGAAAAGGTGTGTAGAAAGACACACTTTGTAACTTACAGCTACTGTTAGAGCAGGAAGAGTTCTTGCTGAGGCAATAAACTGCAGAAGGCCCTCAAATTGCTAATGGGAATCTTGGAATTGGAGTTCTTACAGATTCCTTTGGTTGTCTTAGCATTTTATTTCATTATTGCACACTGAAGCTTACTAGGAAATTAGATAATATGTGGATTTTATTTATTATACTCATTGTAATGCAATTAAGTCTTTATGATTCAGCTGGCAAATATAATGTGGGGAGGGATTATAGGAAATTTCAGTTCAGCTTCCCATGTATGTGTGTGGGAGGAATATGAGAACATTATTTCATTTTTATACCTATTATTCAGTACATTTCCCATCATACTGATTTTGTACATTCAATTGTACATTTGGTGCAAATTGCCCTGGCATTTAAATGAGTCTGTGGATATGAAGTTTTTAAGCCCTTTTTTCTTTAAACATACCTTTACTAAGAATCTTTACTAAGACTTTTCAGCTTTAACTTTCTCTTCACCAGTATCACATGCTTTTGTATAAGTATTTATTTTCTAGCATAAATGATAATAAATGCAGTAAAATATTTTTTTTCCTTTAATAGTTGGTAAAGAACACAGAGTATATCTTTCAAATAAAAGCATTGTTATGAAACTTAATTTTATGCCAGTGCTTTAATGTCTATCTAACACTGGGAGTTCCTACAACTATCAAAGACCAGAGAAGAATAATTATACTATTAAAATAATTGGCTTCCCATCTCAGGCCTTCAAATTTACCCATTATCTCTTCTCCATTGTAGGACTGTGCTGTTTTATATATATATATATATATATATATATATATATATACACACACACACACGCACACACTCATATATATATATATAAAATAATGCTGTTACACAGAGCACTGTGTGTTGTGTATATACAAGGTATTATATGCAGAGTGGAGCAAATGTGAAGTTGGTTCTAGTGTATCTCACTCTAGTGCCAAATTTCAGCTGATAGCTGTTCTTCAGATTTTGTAATTTTTAATGGAATCTACAGTGTTAGCAGTCAGAACACACTGGGGATATCTGGGTACATTTCTGTGAAAAACATTTCTATTTTCAGCACCTTTACTGGTGCTGAATGATGTGAGACTGCACACAGCTGGGGTTTCAGATCTTGGGGTGCTTGCAGGGTTGGAAGTGATGGGTTGTGCTGTTTTTTATCAGAAAACCAGATAGCCTGGACAAACATATCATTTGCACATGTTGTCAAGACAATGTCAAGGCATAGCTCCATGTACTAAAAGAAAATAATATACTTTATTAAATTCAATTCAGCCAACTATTTTTAATGAATGGTACTATTTGTATACATTTTTAAGGAATGGTACTATTTGTATACATTTTTAATGTATAAAATACTAATAATTAGATGAAAGGTTTCTGTGGCTTGAAATAATTTGCTGTTCTGTAAATTAAATATGTTTTTCATTTTCATTCTCTGGCTTTTTTGCTGACTTCCAATTCCACCGTTTTTTTCATCTACTATCCTTAACTCTTGTCTTGAAGGAACTCTGCTTGCTTTAAAGACAATTGCAATTGTCTGGTATTACTTCTGACTTTTAAACAAAGCCAAGCAGTAGCCTTTCTCCTTCCAAAACACCATTGTATTTATTGTATGACAAATGATATGTATTAACAGAACTTCAGGACTAATCTTGAGCTCTATTACACAGGATTATGGGAATGCATATGCATGTCAAAGTTAATCTCACTGGAAATAAAACAAGCAGAAGCAAGTCTTCACATCTCTAAATTAGCCTTTTAGTTCCAAGTGAAAAATTTACAATGATATTTCTGAGAAGATAAAAAGATTGAGGCTTGCTTTTAGTAGTAGCTTACATATGTAAGGGCTAAAGTGATCATGGCACTAGTTCTGCCTGAGAATTTAGTTCTCAAAGTAGACTCTAGCCATAAGGACAATTTACCACAAAATACAAACATCTTGCAAAAGTGACAGAATGAAAGCCAAATGTCAGAGGTTAAGGAACAAACATTTAATTTCTGATTCTTAATTTTCATTAGTGACCACTGTGTTGGAAGTGAAGAGGAAGCTGCTCTGAACTGTGGATATTCTGGAGCTGGATACAGAAACCTGTGACTGGTGTCAATGTACAAACCCCTCTGGTTCCAGCAACAAAAGTGAGTATTTCCTACCTCAACTTGAAATTTGAATGACTTGACTCCATACAGCTCTTCGCAGGGTTCACAGAGCTATTTTTAAATAGCATAGACGCTGTCATGTTCTTTATGTTATTTAGTTTGTTCTGGCTTTATAGAACATGAGTGACAGCTCTTCATCACAAACTAGGTCCTAAACTTTTCCTCCTTGATGATATTTCTGTTTCTAAATAACTAATCACTTAATTCAGAATGCAGAGACTTCCATTAAGGTGTGGCAATTTTCATGTAATTGGAGAGCACCACTTCTCAGGAATTTTGACAAATACATACAATGTATGCGACTGAACTTAAATGCAAATCTGTGGAAATCTTTGCTTTTGGGGCAGGTTCCTTCTTGCTATGATCTGCAGCATTCACTGATGATCTCACAGCTGACATGTGTCCCATCCTATTGCCCATGTTTTCTTGTTTTACTTCATCAGTTATGTCACTCTTCAACGCTTTTCCTATTGCATTCTCATCACTTTTCTTATCTCTTTCCACATTTGTTTCCTTGTGGCATTGCCTCATTCAGTACATTACGTTCTCCAAGTTCCTTGACAGCTTCTAGATTGATTTCTTTTTCTTCTTCTATGTAAAGGTTTTGTTTGAAGCCTTTGATTTATTTTCCCCTTGTGCCAGTTCTTTTCCTGCAATTTCAGCTGTACAGCCCTCTTGCAGTGGTATTAACAATTCCCTGCCTTTAATGGCTTGCACACAATTAGGATTTTTCAGTCACTTTCTGGGATGTTGTATTCCTCAGTTTCTAGCATTTCTTATTATATCTGGACTTAAATTCATGTTAACCTCAGCTCCAATTGATTCAGGACAAGTATGAGTTTTAAGTACACTAAGTTTTAAATATACCAAGGGAATCAATCTAATCAAAACTTATTTTTCAAATTATTTCTCCAGCAAAGCTTTTCCATGTCCTGCTCCAGCCTATCTTTCTCCATCAACACACCCCCATATATGATTTGCCCATCTTATACTGCTTTTTTAAAATTTCTGTACTTCATACAGAAAAAGAGGAGAGTTTCCCATGCTATGTGTACTTTTAGCATAAATTATTGTCACAGGGTAGTTTTTGAGATTGCCCAAAGTATGTAAAGATTTTGTGCTAAAAACAAGGGAAGAAATATTTCCTCCATGAAATTCTGTTCATCTCTAGAGATTTTCTTTGAACTCTTGTTTCAGAAAATCTTCCTTTCCACTGTTCTAAGTTATATATTTACATTGTAATTTTTCTAGGCTTACTAGAAGTTCATTTGCTTATTTGCATCATTTCAATGTTAAAGGCATTTTTCACATTCAAGATTAGGAAAAAAGCATATTTGGTCCAACCAAATATGTGAAAATATAGCAATATTTGTCTTTATTTTTGCTATTGTGAAAATCCTATTTGAGGAAAAGTTTCATGAAATTAATTAATTTATTCAAAGTAAATACAACTTTCAGAGGATGCAGGTTTGGTCTGACTTGTGACCAAAATAGAGGGAAATCTTTTTAATTCAGAACTTCTTATTACAGCAGTTCACTGTCAGTTAAGTAAATATTTTACATTTTCTACGGCCTTAAAAATAACATAGCGTGATTAATATAGTGTACTTTTCCATTAAAATAGCATTTATCAAGAAAATGACACCTTCCCCTTCATTAGGAAGGCTGAGCAAATAATTTAGAATTTATAATGTAGGTTTAAATTAAAATAATATTGTCAACTTATGATGGATACAAACTTACATTTTTAACTGGAATTCCAGGGAGAAGTTAATTTTCAGAAGTGAGTGGTGCTGCACATTAAGCCAATCTGTACATACTGCCTGAAACTTCCTAAGTAGAACAGACCAAGTTTTATGAATCTTTTGTTTCTTTAATTTTTTAAAATATTGTGGCATTTTTCCAATATATTTTTTTTAATCTAAATGTCGGGCAGGTGAAAAGGCAATGCAGAAGCCGGGGAGAGAGTTAAATCTTCTTTCTAATTGTAGACACAGAATTTAATCTGTGGAAGGAACAGTTCCTTCCTTTGCCTTTTCATGCTCTGTTTCCTCACTCTGGAGACTTACTAGACCAGACCAGTTATGGTCTAAAAATGACATTAAATTTGGAATCCCTGCTAAAGTTCACCAAGCTATCTTGAGGTACAGCTGTTAGAAAATGTGCTGCTCTCAAATTCTTCATTGCATTAGGTAGAATGAATTCTTTTTCCCCAGGATTACATTTTTCTTCTGTAGTATTTATTGCATTCTGGTTTTGTGGTTTTTGGTTTGTACTCTAAGTTTTGAAAGAGGAGCTAATGATTTTATTGCTGCAGAAAACAAATTCCAACAATTTTTATGCAACCGTTATTTTTGGATTTGTGGCTGATTTTAGCTTCTGTCATTTTTTCCTTTCTCATTGAGTTTTCCCAGTGTGGGACACACACTATACAGCAAACTATAACTGCAAATCCGAGGGAAAGGCAGGGGTAATAAGGGATAAACACAGTATCCTGTTAGGAAACACTGCTTCATAGACAAAAACCTCCTTCTCCTACATTCATATTTGTCAGAGAAAATATGTTGCGCTCATATTTAAATCTAGTTTCTAGCAGGCCATTGCACTTGTTCCTGCACTGGGCTGTATCTTGTCATTTTATGTGCTGATCTCATCTCAATTCCTATTTAATGTTTTATGTGTGTTAATGTTTTAATATATTGTGCCAATGCAGTGAAGCTGCATTGGCAATGCTTAAATTGGCACGAGAGGGCAACAGTCAGATTTCCCTGCTCCAAGCTGTAGTTCCTACAGACTACAGGAAGTTTGTGCCCTGTGAGGCAGGAACCTTGCTCAGTCACAGAGGTGCAGGTAAGAAAGCTGCTGGCTCGGTAGGACAGCAGGGCAAGCAGTAAAATATAAACTAAAGTCAGTCCATCTACAACCTGAGAATCCCAGTTGTGAAGGTGGACTGACCCCATTTTCTTCATCAAAATTTAAACTTGCCTACATGCTTGTGCAGTCTGAGAAACTGAATTAATATTCTCACAACAGAGAGACCAACACGAGCCCTTTTTCCTGCCTGCAATCCATAATCTTGTGTGAGTGGCTTTGTGCTGAAGCCTTGCAGGGCTAATCCTTGATGGCAGTGTCTGGCCCAGAATACAGATCAGGTGCTGCTCCACTGCTTTGGCTTTGGTTGTGAACAGTGTGTCAGCTGTAAAAAGAGCTAATGTATACACCTCTACTAATCCCCCGAACAAGGCTCTGATGAAATATGTTAATTGGAGCTTCCGCTAATTTTAATGAGATTTCCCACTGGGAGTGTTAGCCCATGAAGACACCAGTATTTTTTGTGTGCTCTGTCTAATGTATCTTAAGGCCACTGACAGGATCCACAGTGGAGATACATTAACTGCAAGCAGAATTAGGATTGCCATGTATCCTGAGGGGTCCTCAGTTCTTTACAGGTTCTCAGTGTAGGCAGGAAGGCCTTACAAGGGTTCACATGAAGCTCAAGTAGGCATGCTCTGAAGAAAACCAGATGATGAGGACAATTCTGAGAATGTGTTCTTGAGTGAATACAACTTTGTGTTTGTTTGTAATATGTGTAACCATGAAGGGATTAAAAAAAGAGGCCTGAATGAGAGCTATTGTTAGCAAAAGCAAAACTCACTGCAGAATAGGAAAAAACAACTAATGAACAAAAACAAACTAAGAAACAAAGGCTAAGCAGGTGCAGAAAAAGAAAAAAAAAACCCTGAAGTTTATTTAAACATTTTAAATTTTGAAAGTAAATATGTTTCCTCATTGTTCTGAAGAACCAGATCATAATGACACTGATTTGCTGTCCTTCTCTTTGATGCTTTTGGCTGCCAAGTTGCAACAGAAAGTGAGTAATTTTGCTGATGAGAGGGCCATTTTCCTCTAAGTTTGAATTCTCCCCTTTTTCTTTTACCTATTTTTATGGGTATCTACTTCTTTCTTATTTAGGTAGCTGTAGGGGCTTTATTGTAAGTTTTAGCCTTAAAAATGAATTATGCGATGAATTCCACTGTCATTAGTAAAACAAAGAATCATTTAGGAAACCCAAACAAAATGCAAGGCACAGGGGAGTTAGACATATATAGTAGGAATGGGCTTCTGTCATGGTCAACTTGTACTTGGAGGGACCTAATAATAAGAGAAATGTTATTATCTCATTTAAGAATGTGGGATGAAGAGCAGACCAATGATGTGACTTGAGTAATGGTGTAGGTCTGAGCTGGGAACAGAATCCAGACTGCCTGACTCCCCAGGCAGGGCATTAAACAGATTGCCTTTCTCTCCTCCTTGAGAAATAAGTGAGGGCCACCTGTTTAACAGCCTGGATTTGGTGAAACACACACTGTATATTTGATTGAGTGAATTGTCTTTTACCACGATGATGGTATTTTCTAAAAGAATCTATAGTGAAACTCACTGATTATAAATGATTTTTAGGTTCAGTGTGTCACTACTGTAATGATATTTCTTTCTAATCAAAGTGACTGCATCATGTCAGAAGACATTGGTGTTTATCTTTCAGGCAATAAGCACCAGAAAATGCTGCACAGGATTTCTGTTTTTCTAAGCAGCCCTTGTTAACATTTAACCCTGAAACACATGGTTTAAGTCTGAAGGAGCAAAAATAAATCTGTTGCCTCTGAAATGGTTTTAAATATATATGCAAAAGTCTGTCTTTATGGACTCAGCATTATCTAGTGTGTACTGCAGAAAACTCCTTTAAAACCAATCACAGTGATATAGCAGTACATGTCCTAAAGAAATGTTCTTACAGTTTACCTCTAAAAAATCCATTCTTCATTTGTAAATTAGAATCCCAGCCTTGCTGGAGGCTGAACTGGGTAGACTTTAGCCTGAGAGATACATAACTTGGTAAAAAGAAATTACCTAAAATTAAACCAGTCGATGTTTAGAGCAAACTAGGGCTCACAAAAGAAAATATGTTGCTTAACTCCATAGAAGGTGTATAGGAGGGTGAACAGTACAATCTGTAGAAATGGGGGCTGAAGTGGAACTCTCTTTACTTAGTACAGTAACTGTGACAAAAGCTGGAGCTTGCACATTATGCATTCGCAGACATGTCCCTGAGCTATCTTTAATGAATGCTCTTCTCATTAATTTAAATGCTGCTAACATGCAGCTAGCAATAAGATAATTGAAGAAATTCTTAATTTAGAAGCAGGCTCTCTGGTTATTCTACATGAAGTAGCAGAGCTATAAATTGTTAAATTCAAGGCAGAGATATGAATTTTCAGAGATGCATTTAACAGCACTAGGGAGGTGGGGGTAGGGGAAGAAAAGAGAAATGCTCACTGCTCTTTAAAGGAGGAAAGTGACCATGGGTTTGAAGGACTATAAATTTATTTTCCTAAGGCCTGTTGTCTTCCAGCAGAGACTTCATCATCATGGTAATTAAAGCTTTTGGGGCAGGAGCTCTCCTTTTGTTTTGTCCTTGCACAGCACTAAGGGTGACAAAGTTCTGGAGCATTAAATTGAGGGACCACAGTAATTCACTAGGAAGAACATTGGGAAGACTATAACATGAATGCAGGTAATACATCATTTCAAGGACATTATATCAAATGAGATAAATTCCTTCTTTCTTCTGCTGGTGAATTCAGGAACTTTCCATATCTGTTGCTAGGACACCTGCCATCCAAAACTTGGCTTTGTGCAGAGGGTTACCTCTCTTCCCATTCATTTGAATGTTTTCCCTGGATTCAATCCTGACTTTGCTGTCAGTTACCTGTAATTTCTATTTTAGCAGACATGTGAGAGTGAGCCAGCATTGTAAAGCAGCTCCTGTTGAAATAGTTTACTGTAAAAACTTTCAGATGTAGGGAAGTTGAGAGGCTTTAATCTGAAACCATAAAACCTGTCTGCTTCCTTACTGGAGATTGCTCCAAAGCATTAAGAACTGAAGATTAGAACTTCTACCTCTATGAAAACTGAATTTAGCTGGCTTTGCTTTTATGGCATTTTATATCAATCTTGTAGAGAAATGATTGAATAGGAATTAATTTTGAAACATTTTGAAATATTTCAGCAGAATATCACTTATTCTTCTTTAGAATATCTTTATCACTTATCTTTTCACTTATCTTTATCACTTATCTTTTTCTTAGAATATCTTTATCACTTATTCTTCTTTAGAATATTCTTTATCACTTATTTTTCTTTAGAAGAATAAGTGATGTGAATATGTAACATCTACCTTTTTTTTACCTCTGCAGCAAAATCAAGAGTGTAGTGACCTCTCTAAAAATGTTTAAAATTAGAACAACTCTGGATTTTCTTTGGTTTTAAAACAAGAAAAATCCCCATAATTCTGCAGTTTGTTTTTGTAATAAACCAGGAAAAAGAGTTCAATCTAAATATTGTATGATGTAAAATAACTGAATTTCAGCAAATCTGGCTTCTAGCCTGGCTTTGTATGACCATATTTGTCTAACACAAATAATGCAAAATTTAATATTGTACTGGAACTACATTCTTAATTGTATAGTTCTTTGTGTCTAAGAAAAAATCCCAAATAAAAAAAATTACATTGAAAAGGCAAAGCTTAATGTCATTAGTTTAATATCGAAGTGTAACAAGCCTATGGATAATAAACTGATATTTTAACATACTGGGATATGTAAGGAAGCTGTTACCCTGGCCATCTGTACCTAAATCTGTTTCAGAATGTTCTGTTTTTCCTTTAGGAGTCTGCTTCCTCAGCTGCTGTCAGGCAGGCACTGCTGGCTGAACTCTGTGTGTGCAGGTGGGTACAGCTCTGACCATTTAAACACAGCTCGAAAGGTTTCCTCAAATTGTGAGGGTAAGGAATAGAAGAGAGATTCTTCTGTGCTCTTTAATGTTCCTGCCATGAAACAATCCACTTCAAGCATCCTTCTGGCCATTTCTCATGTGCTGGCTGGCACTGAGAGAGGAGAAATCATCCTGTGGCAGCAGGAGTTGCACTCAGTGCTTAGCTGGAGGCTTGGCTGTGGAGCCCATGAAAAAAGGAGATGTGGAATGAGGTTCTCAACAGGTAACAGGAGGGAGAAGACAATCAGGGTGTTAAAGCTGTGTCCTTGATGTGCTGCCTGGTTTGAAGAGGGAAGATGGGGGACACCTCTTTGAAAAACAGATGTGAAGGCTATTTTGCAAACCACTCTCTGTGGTTTGAGCCAGGGTGCTGCCAGTTTGGAGTTCTCCCTCCTGCCTGCCCACTAGAAATGAGACCACAGTAGGAATCTATTTGCAGTAGATGAATTTTGATTAAGTTTCTTATGTTCAATTTCTCCTCTGTTGCATCAGCTCCTTCTCAAAGATATTTTATCTGTAATTTAAGAGTAGGTGTTTTCATTGTTTAGGATTATGCACTAAAGACTTATGTTGATTTACATTACTTGAAAATGATAAAAATTATAAAAATAAAACCTCAGGGTTCAAGTCTGCTGTTCCAAGTTAGATTAATCTCTTATATATATATACATATACATACATATATATATATATATATATATATAAACTTAACATGAGCAGGAGTCAGCTGTGAATTTTTTTCTTTCCTTCTTTTTTATTTCTAAACAATACTCTTGATTTCAGCAGCATATAAATGACTATAAATTTTATAATTTTAACTTGTCTTGGAGACTGAACTTTTCTTGGAGATTATTTGAAAATGTCTGCTGGATTTACACAACTCATGCAGTGGGACATTGAGCTGCTGCTGTAAAAGTTAAAGAGCTGAAGAAATCACAACAGCCATAGAATTCCCAGTCTTTTTGATGAATGATTCAAATAAATTGATCTGTGGAATTTGTTGCTTAATAAGTACTCATAAGAATCTGTGAAAAGATTTTTTTCCTGAGAATTCTATGTTGGACAGTTTTGAGTTTCCAAAAACATAAGTATCATCTGGTTCCTGGAAAAAAATCTTGAAGCCTTGCAAATTTCTTCTTCAGCAAACAGACAAAGCTTTCACAAAATAAAAACACTTTTAACAAAGAGAAATGAGTCCCAAAGTTAAATTGCAATATTTGAGAAGTGCATATTTTTAATATAACAATTGTGGTGTGAAAGCAAGTGGTGAAATTGGAGTTTAGAAACCATGTTTTTTTCACAGCATTCTTGGCTTCCCCGTTACTTTACAGCTGGCTTCCAGTTGATTTAGTGTTTCACATCAAGCATATTTCTAAATGAATTCTGAAGAAAGACTTGGGAATTGTCAGATGATGGAAGATCAGTCTTGATCACATAAAATTACATTTTCCTCTTTAATTAGGAGAGCAAATGAAAATTCACCTTGGCATTTGTTCAGTTAGACCTATGACTAGGGAAAAATTCACCTAAAGTACTTGGTCTTTAAAAATCCATTATTCAGTTGCTAAAAGGTTCATCTAGCAAACCCTACTGGTTTTTGTCCAAAAATGGGCTGAGAGCTTTATATGGCACATAAAGCCCTGTTTTTCTGTGGGATAACTTGGTGAGTTCCCCACAGTCACTAAGAGCTCATGAATGTTCAGCAGGTTCATCCCCAAGGTTACAGCAAGGGAGAGACTTTTCAAACATTGCTCAGAGCTATGTGTACATGCCTGGTCATCCTTTGACAGAAACAGTTCATGCTTATTTTGGGTCTTGTGACATATTGAGTAGTACATCTATTTAGAATTAAATCCTTTGTAATCCCCATGTAAATATAACAGGGTTAATGTAAAGGCACTAACTCTGGCCTTCCACATGCCAGTTGGTAAAATCCACTGATCAGTACCTTTGATCCAAACCTTTTACAGACACTTCCCTGAACATTCCAAAGCATGCTATTTTTGCACTGGCATTCTACACCAAAGAAGGTATTTTGGTGTGTTTCATGTCCTGGTGCTTATACCCACTGTGGTCATTTCTGCCACAAACAATGTTTCCACTAACTGTGAAAGAAATGTGCAATTTATGCTTTATACATCCTGCATGGAACATCAGAGTGCTCCATCACAAAATCCAGTTGCTGAAGGTTGAGCATTCTAACTGAGGAAAGTTTTTTTCCCCTCTCCCCAGCACTCAGTGCTTTTGCTTTGTGCTGCTGTGGGGCTCCAAGGCTCTGTGCTGGCTGCTTTTTATTTTTTATTTTCTTTTTTTTTTTTTAAGAGAGGGCAGTGTTTGGGGGAAGTTTGTTTTCTGATAAAATTGTAAACCCTTCAGTGTAGCAGCAATGCCTCTCCAGATTGCTCCATCGGTTATTCCTGATCCTTTCTGGAGTTTTGAACTTTGCAGAATAAAAAGAAATCATCATATTAAAAAATCTACTTATTTAAGCACCAGTTATCACTCTTAAGGTGGAGTTTTGTGTGAGAGTTCAGTCTGGGTGAAAAAAGATGGAACAGTGCAAAGCACATCACCTCTTACTGCAGCCAAATATTTGTAAACTGAAGTTGCTGAGAGTGTAAGTGGTAACAGTCATCTTGCAAACAGATGGGACAGTCCTGTGTTTGTGAACTTTTGCTCCAGGAAGAAAGAGGGTAAGGGAAAGATGAGAAAGTACAAGAAATGCTTAGTAATTATTACTTATTGCACAGCGTTGCCTTGAAATTATTGTTTTGCTCAGGCATATGTGTATAATATTCATCAAAATAGTCTCAGAGTAATTCAGATATCACATGTAGGTGTAATTTTGGAAATTGCCACTGGATGTTTGTATCATTTTTGGGTTGGTTCCTTTTTCTTAGTCACAGTACACAGTGTGACAGAGTGGTCACTAGACTATTAATGATGTCATAGATCAAATTGCATTCTATAAACAGAAATTTACACCCTGTACTTTCAACTGAATGGAAAAATAATTTAAAATTTGCCATAAAGAGACTGCATTTTCTATATGTTAAAATCTGCTTTGAGGTCTTAATAAATTAAATTCATAGAGTTTGTGAAGGTGTCTTAGAGTGGTCTAAAATTTAGATGAAAAAGTAATATATTTAAGGGTAATCATTTTTCTGTGCAGTGATGTTAAATGCTCATCTACTTTGAAGCATGAACTTGGTTGCAGAATATTTTAACTTTTGATGGTTTAGAATTCCCTGTGCACCTTGGCTGCCATTAATGAAAGATGTTGGTTTTCATTGATAGGCTTTTTCATATCCTGTTTCATAACTGGCAATATCCCACTGTTTCATACACAGTGAATCATTAAGACTTCCACATGTGGTTAGGAAGAAAATACTTTCTACAGAGGTTTGTGCATGAAACCTATTGGTGGGTTTGTTCATTCCCTTATGTTCTTTGAAATATGCTTTATTACTTTGCAGCACCCTAACAGGGTCATCCTCTGTCTGAAACTCCCTTGACACCATTCCCCCAACCACTGCAAGCTGCTCACAGGCTCTCATCAGAACGCCTGAGACACAGCCAGCACAAGGCAGCTGGGGATGACCTGAAATTGGTGCTGAAGGCAGAGACACTTCTACATGCAAAGCTCCTACTTCCAGTACAGAGCTGCTCAGAGCCAGGACACAGCCCATGAAGAAGCTGGGAACAGACTTTCCATCCTTCAAAGTACTCACCAAAAGTAAGTGCTGTTTTAGGATAAGGCTTAACTAACTTGGCTTTGGATGCTGCTGCCTCTTTCAGAGTTCAGTTTCCAGTACCAAACTCGGTGCCTGTGTTTGTTTCCATGCACAATTTAATATCAGATCCACTATACCAAATAGCATGAATATTTTAGCTTTTCCAAGAGCTTTACACCTAAAATTTTTTATGTTAGTGAAACCAGCTCCTTCATGGAGTATCAGTTCTTTAGTTCATGAAAACACTTGTATAGCAGGGAATAATTTGTATAAAAACTGTTGAGTCATAATCATTTAGGGGCTTTGGTGACCAACAACCCCTCATTGTTTTCCCTGCAGCCGGGTCAATGTGCCTGATGCTATGGAGAGGCCCCTTCATATTTGTATTTTCATAATACAATTTTACAAATTTTAACAAAACCCCACATTTACACTGTGAAGATTTCCAGCATTGCAGATTGCAATGAGAATGAAATATGTTGTTACTGTACTGTCTCAAACACACACTTGCTGCTGTTACAGCCCCTCCATGGAGCATTCTGCTCATGTGGATACCCTCTTCAAGAACTTCATGGCAAAGTCTGGTCACCTGTTCAACAAAGGTAAGTTTAAAGAAATTTAATTTGTGTAACCAGCCTCAGACTTTGTGACAAAGTGAGTCAGGTAACCACTGAAACATTCTCAGCAGGAAAGGGCCAAGAGGGTGGGAGGTTTGGTAAAGAACATTTGTAAATCTTATTACTTCCACTCTACAATTCATAAATTCCAGCAGCACAAAAGTTGTCAATTTAAAGGTACTCCCAATAAAGGATAGACAATTTTTAAGCATTAGATTAATTATCAGTCCTAATTGTGTAGCTAAGAGCTCTAATAGGCAGAAAAAGAACAATTTCTTGCTAGCAGAACTTCTGAAAAAGTTTTCAAGATTGTTACTCTAAATTAAATGAGCATTTTTCAAATGCAACCAAATGTTCTGAATTAAGGTCATAACACTGAAAAAAGTAGTTACTAGAAAAGTGGAAAAAAGCAAGCTGCTTTCTGTGGCTTGGTTTCTTATAGAAGACAAAGCACTGATTACAAAGGGTCGTTGACATGGTGGCAGAACATGAAAGAACTGCATTGGGGACTGGAGCTACTTTCAATAACACAGCTGGAATGACTTTAATAGAACTCTCAAAAAAGCTTTTTGGGATATTTGGAACTTGCATGTTCTCTTGATTTAAGGTATATTAAAAAGTTCTGCAAATATATTCAGTATTACTTAGCCTTATAGTCTGTAGATAGCATAACAGAACTCTTTTTAATTTCCATGGGAATATTCTTATGCTTATTTCATTGTGAGTTTCAGATGAATGTTTGTGTTTCTTGTGGTTTTCATATATATACATGTGGTTTTAATGAAAATACAGTGTAAAAGCTGCTCATGTGAGCACTTGATTCTGGGAAAGAAAATAAAAAAAGGGTTGAGGTTAAAGATAGTGTTAAGATCTTTGACAGTGGTTTCTTGTAAAAGTCTTTACCTTTTTGAATGTAGAAATATGAATGCTACAAGAAATTAATAATGGTTTTATTGGGCTGGTATTTATTGTTTAGAAGTAAATAATGTATGTTGCCTTAGTATAACACTGCACCAGTTGTGACTGGCCATGACTGGGTTATTCAAGCTCTCATTCATTTTAGCCAATTAGTTTGGCTGCTTATCAGGAAGTGACTTCAGTAAGGAAGCACAGTAATTCAATTATCAAGCACTCCCTTTCTTACCCTTCCAAGAAAATGCATATGAACTCAATGTGAGAAAAACATTTATTTGCAGCTTCTTGTCTGTGGTAACTCATTATGCTACATAGAGTATGATTCACCCCAGAATGCTTATCTGTCATGGAGGGTGGGAGGAGGAGAATGAAAAATTCTAACACCACCTAAAATATATCATTGCCTTGTAGGCAGTGAGACCATTTCCAGGAGGAATAGCTCAGTTATCTGTTTGGAGGAAATTCCTCCAGCCCCTGGGCCTTGTACCCTTTGTTCCTGATCACCTTGAGACATGCAATTAGAAAATCTCCAGCTTGGGAATCATATTGTCCCCCATTGTCCTTGTGAAAAGCTCAGTTGGGATTGCTGAAATTGTAATTGTGCCCTCTGAATATTATTGTTAATACATTTTAAGAAACTGAAATAACGACAAGGATTGGAGAGTGTTCAGAGCATTTCACAGTCACTGGTCAAAGTTCACAATCTCTCGCTGTCAGTGAGAAGGAAAAAATTAATATAAGACTAAATTCACAAGATTGAGTGACAGGCAACAGAATTATCACTCCTAAGAGAAAATCTAGCTTTGGAGAAAGTTTCAAATGTCTGTGAGTAATTTTTTATGGTCTTTACTGTTTTTATTTCACACAAATTCACAAAAAAGAACTATCCATACTTTGGGTTGGAAAAGACCAGTGTCAAATTCAGCTGTATTTTATTCAGGAAGACAAGATAGCTTCACTCTGAGTGTTGTGCATGGCTTCAACATGCAACAACCTGATGGAAGATCACCATTTTTATTGCAGAAGTTGGAAAGAACTCCTTATTTTTTTAATATCAGCTTATAGCAGAGGGACCCTCTAGTTGTTTTGTGGCTAAGAGTACATAACCTCTCAAATGTGCTTGTCATGTGTGCTCAACAACGGGCCAGCAAGGTCTGTGAAATAGCCATGCTGCAGGTGACATGAAGAAAGCTGTAAGCTGAGCCTAGAACTCCTGAATCCACAGATGGACATTGATCATTCTGGGCAGAAATACAGGGAAACAAGAATGGGCACTTAGCTGTAGGAGAGAACAAGTTCATCCAAAGGGCTGTGTTGTATGAACAGACTCAAAATTAAATAAGTAAGAAAGAGACAATTTTCCCTTCTTTAAAAATAGGATTTGAAAGATGCTATGTCAGATATCTTTCCAATAGTTGATGTTTTTCTGTACTAATTTAAAGAAACAGGCAGAATACCAACTTATGGCCCTTTGGACTCTCTCTTGCAGCAAGCTAGGATTTGCCAACTTCTCCACTTCAGATACATTTGCCCTGTGTTCAGCACCATAAGAGTGTGGGGATTTATTTAGGAACCTAAAGGAGGAAACAGATAATTGCAGAGGCTCGGGGCAACATTGGAAGGAAACAGAAATATCAGCCCATAGTGTGGGTTCTCTGCTTGCTTTTTCTACCTCTGTTGGGGTCAGGACTGAAGGCACTCAAGATGATAGTTGGCATTCAGACTCAGGTGTTTATTGTTTCTTACCAGTGTCACAGCCTCACAGCCCTGAGTTCTGCAGTCTTTCATTAGCAAGGCACAAAATGGCTAACCATCTCTTGTTACAAGGTCTTTTAAGGCTCAACTATCCAATTAAGAAATGACACTTAAATTATTTCCTCTTTTAACCCAAGAACTGATCCCAAAGAGCCTGCAATGTGGACTTTTCTGTCCAATTACAAAATATCACCCAAACCCATGAAGAAGAAGGAAGAAGAAGGTAAAGAACAACCTGTCTCCCCCCTAGAACCTCCATCTTGATTCATATTTATTACTATATTCTAAACCCACAAACTCTAAGTTTTCCACCCTGTGATATTACACACTTCTAACCAACTACACAACCATAATCCCAGTGCTATTAAACAATTTTGGCAACCCTCTCCACAGCCCCAGGTCAAATGCAGTGCTCTCCTGCGAGTCTGAACCCCTCAGCACAGAAAGCCCAAAATTCTCAGCATCCAGGGTTCCAACACATAGCTAAAGGATAGTGGAATTGGTGCCACTGAATATCAGGATCTGGGGAAAGAGGTGGCTGTGCAGGTGTCTGAGTGTGCAGATTTGCAGATTTCTGAGCATGCAGATTTGCAGATGTCTGAGCGTGCAGATTTCTGAGCATGCAGATTTCTGAGCATGCAGATTTCTGAGCATGCAGATTTGCAGATGTCTGAGCGTGCAGACTCGTGAGCATGGAGATTTGCAGATGTCTGAGTGTGCAGATTTGGAGATTTCTCAGCCTGCAGATTTCTGAGCATGCAGATTTGTGAATATGCAGATTTCTCAGCATGCAGATTTGCAGGTTTCTCAGCATGCAGATTTCTGAGCACGCAGATTTGTGGTGGGTCCCAGCAGTGTTGCTGCCCCAGCTGTCGGTTCCCTTGGAAGGGAGCCCTGGTGGAGGTTTGTGCCCATGGGAGCTGCATGAATCAGCAATCTGCCACTGCTGTTTGCGAGGGATGAGAGCTGGGCCGAGCTCCTGGTGAGCAGGCTGAGTGGTTTTGTTACTGGGACAACAGGGGTAAACTTCAGCTGTGTGGAGACCTTTCCAAGGAGAATACTGGCACGGTCCAGCTGTGAGCAGAACTGGACTCGTGCAGCTTGTGCATCACAGGCACGAACAAATCCTAGTGCTGTTGTGATCAGATGGAGAAAAATATTTGTAATCTAATTGGGTTGGGCTGGGGGAAAGAAAGTCTGGAGAGTGACAGGCCACATTGTTAGAAATTGTCTGAAGAGACAAAAAATATTCTTTTGCAAAAATTATCTTGGCAAATTCTCATTTCCAAGAGCAGACAGATGAGTGTTTTAGATATAAGGCATGACTCACAAATTGAATATAAACCTGGAATGTTTTAAGGATTTCAATGTACTGACTAAAAGGACAAAGCCCAAAGCATCTCTCTGCTTTGAGTGACATCAGAAAATATGAAAAAAACCCTACAGCTTTCTTATTTTGCCCCAATTATGAATACCATATTCATGAATTTTTAAAAAATCTAGGATTATTGTTCAAGGAAATAAGATGCAAAATAACATTAAAGATATTACATCAGTGTGCTGTTATCCCTTGAAGGGAATTTAAGCTGAGAGAAGGCAAATTTAGATTGGATATTAGGAAGAAATATCTAATCCTTAGATTAAATATTAAGAAGAGAAGCTGTGGCTGCCCCATCCCTGTGGGCAGCACAGGAGCCACTGAGGCACAGCTCCTCAGAGCTGACTCAACACTGCTGTTCCAGGCTGCTCCTAAAGCTCCACCAGGCTGCTGGAAGGGAGGGCAGGAAACAGCTCCAGGCAGAGCCTCTGGAAGCTGAAGGAGGCAGCTGGAGTTTGTGTTAGAGCAGATCTGACTTCTAGACAGGACCGTGTTGTTTATCAGGGAGAGCAACAGTGCAAGGAAGGGATCTGAAAACTGGGATATGCACCACTGTTTGGTGATGAGAGTAGGTTTAATCCACTGTGCTTGAAATGATGAAAGGAAAATCTTAGGGATGAATAAACCCTATATATATAGGTCTAAATGACATATGACTTATATTGGGCTAAATGACAACATACCAGAGAGAAAAGAATATGATAAATTTTAGCATTTTAGAGTTTTGCTTTTCATAGTCTATATTTTTGATGTGCAAAATATTTTGATATCCCGTTCTGTATTTTATCATAGCCTTTTAAAAATAATGAGCTTTTTCCTTACAAAATAGTTTTTTAAAGAATAATTTCAACTTGTTGTAAAAGTAAACAATTATTTCCTTCACTATATCCTCAATATTTGGAAACTATAATTTGGTAAATAACTTAAAAAAATAGTAGTTGATTGATTTTCTTAGGGGGGAGTTTAGTTACTGTATGTCATGGTGGAAATGGAGTTTAGTCTGTAGCATTTGTTTTATTGCCAATGTCTGTGCTTTTGTCCATTTGCAAAATAGACATTAACCCACATACACAGATTTTGAGTGACAGTTCTTGAAGGCTTACAAGCTTGCTGTGGCATTTTTTTTTTTTCATTCTTTCAAGCAACCCAGATATCATCACTGTTTTTACCCATAAAAATTATATTTGTGACTCTTTGCTGAATGGTGGGCCATACCAGATATGGAGGCATGTTGCAAGTGGACAAGAACAGTAATTTTTACCATAAAATTATTAAACAAGGACCTAATACTAGAAGATGCTGCTTTACAGATTCAAAATATGTCCTAGGCTGCTGGAGATCTTTGTTTTACTTTCCCATTTGCTACTGATGGGACAACTGTGCTTGGACATCTGCCAGAGTAGATATTCCAGAAAAAATACTTCATGGTTTAAAATATTTTCTTCCAACAGAAATAAAGCAATTTAAGTAAAAAACTCCACAAACCTGTTTTTTTCTGGAGGAAGAGTGTTCTCAGTGGGAGCTCTGGAAATAGCTATTGTGCTAAACTGCCAGTGTATGAAGGGAGCACTTGCTGATGGGTACTGCTACAGATTTAAAAAACAAACCAAAACACTGAAAATTATATTAGCTGTAGAAAAGGACATCTTAGCTCTTAGAACAGAGCCAAGATAGACTCAAAGGAGGCAAAATAGCTAAATAAATGAAATATTTAAACAACAAAAGATCAGAATGTGTTTGGCCCTGTTCAAATTCGCAGGAGAGGTGAAGGACTCAAGGAGCTTTTCTCTTGCAGATGTTCCTGTATGGCTTGCAGGAAAGAAGAGAATAATCCAGTGTCACTAAAAAAGGACCCCTGAGCAAGTTTACTCCCAGGATGGCTGGGTGCTCAGAGACCTGCACTGAAGCGACAGGTGAAAATGGCTCTTGTCATGATTGTTTATGGCTGAGAGCTCAGCTCCTGCTCTCTGAGCTCTGCAGGGCTGGCTGGGTCTGGGGCTCACAGCTCCTTGGGAGTGCAGCCTTCAGAGGCACTCAGCCTCATCTGCAGGTGAATTAACTCAGCCTCAAAGCAGAGTGCTGTGATTTTACTGACACATAGTTAGAGAGGCTAAAATATTGTCATTTCTTATGTGTGACATGCTAAGTATTTACAGATAAGGAAGGGAGCTTGCAAAAAATATAGTGACAAGCTCAAAGCAAATGGGGAAAAGCAAAATTTTTCTTTGCTGAATTTTCTGTCATCACTAAAATGAGAACATGTTGCCCTCACCATGCATTTGTTAGTGAGAGGATTTCCTGTTCTCAATTTTTAAACAGTTATTTACATTTCACATGAGGAAAATCTGTTGGGCTTTTCTCTGCATTGAAAAGAACATACTAGATAATATTTCATGTATCTTTAGTATGTCCTTTGAGCTGCCTTGTTTGGAAATTGGAGTATGAAAATGGCAATACAGAAATGCCTGCCAGCATCCTCCTTTAAATTTAAACACCTCTCTTAAGCAAGGAAGTGTAATTTTGGACCTGCAATTATCGAGCCAGTGCATTATCTGCAATGCAACTATCCAAAATCACACTGGGTCTAGAAAAGGAGATTCACTGCAGCACCCTGATGATGAAGGCAATGAGGCAGCAGTGATAAAAACCCTCTGATCTTAGCAACAAGGGAACATTTTTGCCAGGTACCCCTCTGTTCTTTCCTATTGTGTCCCGAAGTCAGATGTACATGTAGTGATTTCAGTGCATCACATCTTTCAGTTCATTGTGGGCCTGAGAACATAACACAAAGGCCAGGGAAAGGTAATAATTTCAGTGTCAGTTTTCTGAAGGCACCATTAACTTGATTCTTTCATTGTGTATTTTAATGTACTTCAGAGCATATTTTCTCCCTTTGTTGTAACTTACATTCTCCTGTAGATGTCAATTATTTGTGACTTGAAGAAAATTTTGATTCTCTAAGTGTTCCTTGCTAAAAACACAGCATGTCCATCAGAGTGCACAGCTACCATGCCCTTGATTAGAGGACACACACCTATCAAGAGTTTTAAAACCTGATGTTTCTCCTGCCTGTAGCTGATAAAGCACTTTCAGAGGCTGCTTCAAATTCAAGCAGCCTCTGAATAATAAGGGTTGTAAAATAAATGTATAGGACTTCAGCAAAGGTAGCACAGAGCCCATACAGGAGATTTAGAATGAACAGTCAGCTGGTCGAATGCAAAATGAGTTGGAATCTGTGGTCTCTCGGTGGATTTTAAGAAGCTGGTGAATGGAACATGCCAAAAAGGTGTTCCATGGGCAGACTGCATGGATGCTGCTGGTTTGTGAAAATGACAACAGTGCTAGTTCAAGGAGTAGGTGGAAGCAAGCAGGGAAAAGTTGCTTTCTTAAGTTTTATTTATTTAATGGTGCACACCCAGCTGTATTTAACCCAAACTCACACTAGTCCTCTACAATTTAGCTAGTGCCAGTTCAGAAGGAACCACTACTAGGCTAATCATTCTATAGATTGTTGCTTTCAGATGCAACCAAGGGAGACATTATTAAGAAAGAAAGAATTTTCAACCTTTAAAAAGGTCCTGCTCAGTTCAGGACTTTTAGGATGGTCTGGATGTTTTATCCAAACTGCTTCACTTAATCACTATGGGAACTTTCCTATCTAGCCTAGACAAAGGAGATAGTATTTAATTCTACAGTAAATACCTCAGACAGTAAGTATTGCTTTAACAGAAATAAGAATTATTTCTTTGTCTTGGCACGCATTGTTAGGAACTGGGCTGGATGGCTAAGGAATTCATCATGTAGAATCACTGTAGATAAGGCCAGATGATATCATGTTGTGCAGAAAAGAAGGGAAAACTGGGGAAACAAAAGGCAAAAGAGATGTGTGGAGTTGCTGCCCCTTCCTTTCTGCTAAGTGGGTTGTGCCCACTGCTGCTAATGGAGGAAGCCCCTGGCCCTCTCTTAATTTTTTTTTTCCCTCTCACTAGCATGTCTGTGACTTGAAAATCAGTGAGAAATGTCTGCAAATAGATGGATGTGCAATTTTTCTTTATTCTAAAGTTCAATTCTTTTACAAGGACAGAAGAGAGATTGTTTTTGGAATTCTTCAATCAGAGACACTCCCTTTCTGTACAAGCATCTCTTTTATTCACTTTCTCTTCGGTTTGTGCTTTTTTTTGTTCAGTTTGTTTGTTTTGTTTGTTTTTGTAAGACTGCCCTATAAGCTTTGCATGCTAATGTTGTCTCTGGTCAGAATCACAGAATGTTCTGAGCTGGAAGGGACCCACAAGGACCATTGGGTCCAACTCCAAAGGGAACGGTCTGTCCAGGGATTGAGTCCATGACCTTGGTGTTATTTGCCCTCAGCGTGCTCTGTATGTTCAGTAATTCTATGCTTTATTTATTTTATGCTTCTGCTGGATTGGGAATAGGATAAATTCTTAGATTTGTCTGGCTTTTAATTTGCAGCCACCACTGCATGTAGGAACTGATGGGGATTCCTGCTGCCATCAGTTGTTTCAACAGCACTAAAAGGCACAAACAAGGAGTGCTTGAGGAGAAAGTCAGAGATTCCACAGCTCAGCAGGGAGAGTCCAGCCAGACACCAGCTCTGTGCATCCTTCCTTGCAGGAAGGAGCAATGCCAGTTATCCCCCAGTGCCAGAACAACTCTGCCTAGGAAATGAGTGAGGTAAAGGCTCTCTGAGGCTGCACTTTGTTCATCCCTGTGCCACGAAACTCGGGGAGTGCTGGTGACTGCCCTCCTGCCCTGCTCCTGCACAGCTGGGAAAGGATGCTGGGCTGGAGCAGCACTGCCTCCAGCTTCCATCTTTGGAGAGGGCTGGTGGAAAAGAAAGCATCTTGCAGAGCATAGAGAACTGCTAAGGCCTGGCCTTTGGTGAATACTAAGAAATGGGAGGAAGATTTTATTTGAAATAATAAAAAACATGCCAGGGCTGGAGAAATACTGAGACCTGAGGTGATGGGATGGACAGTAAGGTGTAAAACTCAAAATATTTTGCTAAAATTTAAATAGAAAGTATATTTTACCATTTAAAATGCTTGTACTTCTAAAAAAAAACTCACTTTACATGGCTTAAAAGATAAAAATGTTTTTCCATTATATAATGAAAACATAATTACATAATAAACATAATTATAAGTAGTGCTGTTGTTGTCTGCAACAAAAATACATTTAGAGACTTTTGCTACTAGCATGTTTCTATTTTTGCTTTCAATATTTTCATTATTTCTGTGAAAGCTTCTGATTGAACCTTCTTCTCTCAGAATTTTTTACACATGAATTATAGATCATTCTAATAAGCTTCTTAATTACAGCTAGAGAAGACTATTCAGAGCACTCCTGACTGTTAGAAATGAGCCCATGTGGGGAAAAGTAAGAGGTAATTAGCTTTACATGATAAACAGCTGCTGTCATTTTCCACTGACAAGAGGAAAGGGAAACAATTTCTACATCTCATAGCAAATGCAGACTTGGACTGGAAAGGACTGTTTGGCTCAGAGTCCATATGTTGAATTTATCTGAAATTTAACTAGTTTTACCACAGGTATTTGCTACGAAGATTTTGAAGGCATTGATATTCTAACTTTCTAAATTCTTGTAGCATTCCATTGCATCATCTGGATTAAGAGTATCCCTGTTATGTTAAATGAAGATGCTTTTTGTAAGAGGGCTGGGAATATGAAGAACAAGGGGCTGTTACTGCAGTGTGCTGTAACCCATGGAACAGTGTAATAAACTAGTAAACTAGAAAAATACTATAATAAACTAGTAAAATAATAAACCAGAAAAATAAATAGTAAAAATTAAAAAAAAAGTAAAATAGTATAAATTAATAATAAGCTTGAGGAATCTTCAGGTCAGCTCAGACCAAGAGCTCTTGCTGTGAATTTTTTTGTTGCAGATCCTGAAGTATCTCTGATGGCTGAATGCCTGCAGGCTCTGGAAGCAAACCCTGGAGTAAGGAAACCCTTACTGCAATCATCTGCCCAAACTGTGCCAGAAGGAGCCAGTGCTTGAGGACAGCTGCTGGAGCCCAGCTGGCATCCCAGGATGGGAGTTCTGCTCCGTGTGAGTAACAGGAGCAGGTTGGGTATGGGCCCTGCTCTGTGGCTGCAGATCCCTCCAGGAAACCTGCCAAATGCACTTTGGGGATCTCTACTAAATTTGCACGTATCTGGCTCCTGTTCAAGGTTAGCTAAGGAAAATGTGATTAAGTATTTGTTTTCCTAGCTCTTCTTTGATGTTTCACGTCTACATCCATGGGAGTGTAAGGGACAAAGTCCTTATAATTTCTCTGAGTCTATATATATATGTGGTTTGAAAGGTAGCAATGCTCTGTTCTGAAAACTTTTTATACCACATTAAAAAAAATAGGCACAGAACAGTTCATTATACTTATTGTCCCCTTTGCTCTAATTCCCTCATATCTAGCAATGGTTTTTTTACCATCATGTTTATTGTGTTAACTCTCTGATGGCTATTTCTGTTTAGTGCAACCTACTTTTTGTAGCATCTAAATATTGTTCCCTACTAATTCAGTATTTTGTTTCCTTAATTATTTATATGCAAAGCTGTCACAAAATGGAGCAGCTGTCTATGGACTTCACTGTGCCAGACACCACCACTTTACAGTGATCCCTGTCCAAGGCATAGAGAACCTTTGGGAGGAGTTTCTCTGCTACAGGCAAACGTTTGTCACCTTTCATTTGCAAGTATCAATGTAAGGAGCTCAGCAAATACATGAATACTTGTGTTCAAGGCTGTTTTCTCCTTTGATAATTTGTGCATGGCTTATGATTATGTATTTGCTGTACAGCTCAGGGATTCCCTGCTGGACTCTGCCCCAACCACTGGCCATGGGCCCACTGGCTCCAAACCAGTTCTCTGCATAGAAGGGTTTGCTCTTGGCTCCTTCACAGGGAAGAACTTGCTTTAAATTGCCTGAATCCACCAATAAAACTTGGATTCACCAGACAGCACCAGCACCTCTGGGCACTTTTTCCCTTATGGCAATTTTTCATTTTGATACTGATTGTGAAATCTGAATTTCCAGGAAAGATCATTCATCTTAAGTCAGGAATTAACAATAGTGTGTAAGCACTTTTCAGAAAACAGGCTTTGATTTTTTTTTTTTTTTTTTGGTGTTTGTACTTTGTTAAATTCACATAAAACAATGTATTAAGCTTCAAAGGAATTAGCAATAATAATATGATCTTTCCTCTTTGTAAGTTTTTATTTATAGTGGTGAATCTTGTTGAGGGGAAGAAAACTTTGAAATAGTCATTAGAAGTACCGGCTGAAAATTTAAAATTTAGGGGGCAGTGATAAAACTGAGTTTAATTTAAAAAGAATCTTGCATGTCATTTGCCTGAAATGAAGCTTGAACTCCATGAGGATTAATTGGAATTGTTAATTTAGGGAGTATGGTTTAAAAGACATTAAAGAGCTGTAGGGTGATTTGATAGATAATTGTGATTATAAACAGGGGCCTGTCACTGCTGCAGTCAGACTCACTTTGGAATGGATTTCATCTAGCTCAAAATGAATTTTGTATTTTCTTGGCACATAGATGTTCATTGTCAGATCATTAGAGTTTAGAACTTTAACTTCAATGGTGACTGCCAGGACAGGAACGTGCAAGATACACTATTGGAGTAATCTTTGTATCCTGCAGAGAGTGGAACAGGGTTCTGTGCCAATATTGATGGGATATTGATAAGTTTGTTTCAGTATCTTGTGCTATAAGATGATTTCCACTTTAAAAATTATATAGAAAGTGGAAGGATCACAGTTTAGTCTGAGGGGGTTAGGATGCTGGGTTTCATTTTGCTATTTAATTGCTTTTTGGGCATCTGTACTGCACTGGAAAATGCTACTTTAGCTATAATTTGTGCTTCTTTTCTACTGCTGCGTGTGAGTTACAATCAAGTGTTGTAAGGAGCAACTTTTGGATTTGAGGGATTGGATTTACTTCTTCTCTATAGTTACTTGTATAACAGTAGAGAGTAATTGTTAAATGGACCAGTTTTAACTCTGTACATACACAGGATCAACAAGGGGGCATATTGGTAAAGAACTGAAGGAACAGACACACCTTAGAGTCTGTAACAATTTCCGCTGCCTGACATTGGTCCTAGGAACTGGAGTTCAAAAAAACCTACCTGGAATTACAGGCTGCTGCTTAGAAGTCATGAAGAGAGGCAGGAGATGTTTTGGATGCATTTTTTTGGTGGATATTGGCACACTTTAAATAGGAGTAACAGGCAGACAGCAGTATTAACACCCAATATTTAAGATCCCCTGGTGTGGTTAAATATTCCTTGGGTTTTTTATTTGAGCTCAAGTTTGCTTATCTACCTCCACCGAAAGTGATGGGATAAAGAAGATAGATAGATACACTCAATTTAGTCTCTGCTGTTAGTTCCCGATGAAACAGACATTTTTGGCTTAATGTAAGTAAGTATTAATAACTTTTTATTAAAAGGTGGATTCAGAAGACAAGAAATAGGAATATGAAACTTTCAGGTAAATAATTTTATGTCCAGTCATCTCATATTACCTGTACAAACTTCCTCCAGAAATTCAGCACTCTAGTATTAAATACAAGTATTGAAAAACACTGAAAACCAGACTAGTTGTTAGTAACTCTATGTAATTACTTTCTCCCTGGGTTAATATTTAACTAGCACAGAGTTAAGACATCTGTGAAAGCCAGTTTAGATCAGCTTTGTTATATTACAGCACAAGAGAGATGAATAAATTGAGTAATATTTTATTGATCAGAAACAATACTTTTCTCAGCAATTAAAATGCATGATTCATTTGAACAAGGTGAAAATGAAACAACCAAAAAAATAACTTCACATTTTTTCCATTTTCTTCTTAGTGTAAGCAATAAATACAATGCCATAGCTTCTATTAATCTTATTTACATAGTACAATAAATGAATGTTGCCTGGTTGCCAGCCCAAATGTTTCTTGACATCAAAAGGAGTACATGTTGCAGCATTTCTACAGAAAAATACTCTTGTAGATCACCACCATGAAAAACTGAATAACATAAATGCCAACATTAAACAACCAACCGAGGGACCCTGCAATGCAGCCATTTATTAATTGTAGACAGTAGCATTAAAAATAGACATTTTCTCTCATTGAATCATAACATGCTGGTGTTACTGATAACAAATATAAGACAACTATTGCTGTAGCCCCTGTAGATTGATACAATAAATCCTCACTAAATTAAAAAAAAAGGAAACAGCAAATAATAACAGGTACTAAACAAATAATAATCTGCATGTTCAAAGGAATCTCACAGCCCCACCAAAAGAGAGTTTACCTCCATTCCAGAGAATATGGACTACAACATTCTGTAAAGTAGAAGAGAGCCATAAGAAACCGGCTTAAAAATTTGCTTTTAACTTATGGTGACAGAAAAACATTTTAAGAAGCAGATCCTTCTCTTAGCTATGTAGAAACTGAAAAAAAAGGTGAGGTAGGAAGACAAAATTGGTATTTTCCAATGTAAATTAGAAAACAGATTATCTAACCTCAGCAGGAGAGGGGAAAAACAGCTCTGCTATACCATGTGACCCTTCACAGCCAGAAAGATTTTGTTGCACATCCAGCTGGCTGTGTTTTTTATCCAAAGGGAAGATGGGAGTTGGGAGGGTGTGCCTAGAAGGAAGCTGTGATGTCCACCTAGAAGTAGGGTAATTTCTGTATAAAAACAGTTTTCCCTCCTAAATTAGAATTACACATTTCTCTAATAGAAATATATATTAAATGACAAAATCTGTAGTCTGTTAAATTTGAACTGCCTCTCTGAGAATGAAGCTTAGTTAAAGTCTAATACTGTAGCACACTCTAAATCAACATATATGTGTTAATTACAGCAACAATCCACCAGGTACCATGAAATAATTGTCTAATAATATGCCATAAATAGTTTACAGCATGTTTAAATGGACAGACACCTGTCTGGGCTTTGAGTCTCAGTGGTACCTGAAGACTGTGCAAAGGGAACTCAAGACAGATTTATACCAGCTGATGATCTGGTCCCACAAATGTAAAGCTGCTGCACTGGAGCAGGGATTCTCTGCACCACTGATATCTTCAGAACAAATGGCACAAATATTAAGGAACACTACAAAGACCAGCAAGCAGAGTTGTAAATAACCTCTAGTCATGTTTTAGCAGACATTGTTACTGCCACTCTTAAATTTTAAGAGACTGTGACAGCTGGTTGCCAGATCTCACACTGCTCTACACAATCCAACAGAGTCTTCAAATCATCCCCATCAATTGACCAGACAGCCCTGCAGAAAAGGAGAAATTTTCATTTGTGCATCCTAGCTGAAATTCTACATTGTGAAATGATATCATTAATAAAACACTTCCCATGTTTACTCTCCAGACATAAGAACTGTAAATAAAACCAAAAACTAAAGAAAGGTGCAAGTGGCAGGACCTTGCCATATCCTCCTAATGTTTTCTCTGTAAGTACAAAGCATTAAACACCTTATGAAGTCACAAAGTAATAAACACTGAAAATTACCTAGACACTATTGAAGCATAGAGAAAAGCTACTGACAAAAATGTTTATATGTCAAAGTCAAGGTGGTTTGTATACAATAATTTTGTATGCAAAATTATTTCAAGCTGGTCTGTCTTCCAATTTTTTGACTGGACTACATGCATCAGAAATATGTCCATTGGCAAAACAGTCTGTCACAGTTCCAGCATCTACTTTTTCTTCTGCCTAATTTTGGTTTTTCCCCACTTCAAGTAGACTTATCTGCAAATGAAATGTATAAAATTTTTTCTTACATTTTTAATTTTCAGTGAACTCACCTCGTTTCATGCTGTCATTCTTGAGCATTTTTGTCATTTCACTTAACAAAACTACTATTTCTTTAAAGCGTAAAGATTTAAGAAAAATGTAAGTTTCTATAAAGGCACATTTTCTCAAGACCTTCCTGACAACCTCTTGGTTTTCAGTGAGACCTTTATGCACCAGAAGAACCAAAGAAACAACATATAAAGTACTGTTCTAATTAACTGAGACAGAGATTCAGAATCAACCAATCCAAAATAATATTGAAATTCTCAATCCATAAAGTTTTGAACCTTTATAATACAAAACTTATACTGGATTTTCCAAATAATGAGAATTACTAACATCAGTTTGCTTGGTTAGTCTGGGTCTCTTATACTGGCTTTAAAGGTAGTGTATCATGTGCACTGTGTTCAGTCTTGCACACTCGCCTCAGACAACAAAAACAGCCACAAAATTAACCAAAACTTTGCCCCAAGAACGAAGGAATAAGTTACTAATCATATGGTCAGGGAAATACATAAAAGTAAAATCAGAACAATGCCACAAGGAATTCTGTACGTGATCTTCTCCAGCTGAGTAAATTCCTTAAGCACACAGTGAAGTTCCACCAGCTGCAGCTACTACAAGTGTCTGGAGAGACTTACAGTGACTCAGGTTACTCCTTTGCTCTCTGGCAGTGAGGCCTCATCAGTCTTGTCTTTGTTAAATCCAGAAGAAACTTCCATACAATTCAGGAGAAGGAGACACTTCTGAATATCCTGAAATAGCTTCAATAAAATTGCTCAAATCTTGGTGCAAGACAGTACATTGCAGTACAGAAGTACATGAAGGCTCACACTGGAAGTGGTGTCTCTGTGCTTGGTGTAAAACAGTGGGAAGAAAACAAACTGGCCAAACCAAAGCAAAACATCAGTCTCTTTAACCAAAACAGCAGTATCTATCTGTCTTTCTTTGAATTTGTTACCTCAGCTTACCTGTCACATTTTTTTGACACCCAAATGAATGCTGGACCAAAAAAAGAACCTGGAAAACTTCTTGTTATTATTGCACCTACTTAAACCATTTTGCTTTGCTCTATTTTAGGTTGAATTAAGACAACAGAGTATAGTATTTACACTCTAAGATTCTATAGGCAAACGAAGTGGTTTCAACACAGCACAGTCTTATACAAACTTCCAAGAAAATAAGAAATCCTTCATTGATTCCCTTTGTAGAAAAATTTGCCAACTTTGTCTACACAGTAGAAACTGAAGAGGCAAAGTTTGTATCCTTATATAATGCACATACATATATAGATATATATGCACAGATGTCCATACTGTATAGATACACAAACATAAGCGTATATGCACATGTGTATTTATACACACACACATATAAATGAGAAACGTGTTGGTTTAGTTTGCATCATCCAGGAGAACGACATATTCCAAGGTAGGTGAGATCTTCTGGCCATGAAGTCGCTGGATCAGCTGTGCACTGGGAGCAGCCCCTCAGCCGTAGAGCTTCTCAGTCTTGAGTGCCAGGCTGTCCATGTCGTGGTAGCCCTTGCCGTTGAGGTGCTCTCCGGCGCAGTCGTGGCCGTAGCCGTAGCCCTGCACGTCGCTGATGGTGGACACGGTGTAGGAGGCCGTGCGCACGGCGTCCGAGTGGCTGAAGCTGTGCTCAAACTGGATCTTGTACTGGTTCCAGTGCCTCCTCAGCACAGCCTGCACCTGTGCCCCCAGACAAAGCAAAATGCATGTAAACCACGGCTCAGGGGCTTCGGTTTTTGTCTCTTTGTTCTTTGTCACAGCAAATGGGGCAGCAAGGCTCAGAAATCCTGGGCAAGGATACCTACCTACCTGCCATTTAGCACTTGAGGCGTTCTGAATTGATCACCACTTAGGTAAGCATCATTTTTCAGCAAATTTGGTGTGAAGTAATGGTATTTTACAATGGTAGTGTACTAGCTGCTCAGACAAAGCACAGGTTACAGGAGGAACAGCAGCCACACAATTTTCTGCTTCCTGCCCTGTGAACTGCAGTCCAGTGTAGGACAGATGAGAAACAGAGGTGAAAAAGGTAATTTCTGTTCATCCTTATTTTCAAAAGGCCACATCCTCAGCATCTGTAAATTCATTTACTCTCAACAAACCATAATTTACATTTGCTATGATTTTGGCACAAGTCAGTCTTTCCCAATTTCTGGCCATACCTTAAGCAAAAGACTAGAAGGACAAATTCCTGAACTCCATATTTCTAGCAGAGTTAAAAATAAAGCTAATAAAATAGCTGAAGGCCCCATTGGTTTACATGTCTCCACTGAAAGGATGTGATGTTTGTCACGGCCTTCCTCCCCTCCAGTATGGTTCAACACCTGGGCAGAGTGGAGCGATGAAGTGTCACATTCATGAAATTCACACAGAATTAGTCTTTCAGGCCAGATGCCAAGTGGGGAATGCTAACAATGGTTTTAGCTCCTGTTGCTTTTTCAAACATATTTCTACTTAAAAAACCCCTGCCTACAGGTCATGAATATTTAATTTCCTTTTCAGCCAAACTTTGTACAGAAAGCAGTCCTAACTGCTAACCAGTGAACAGTGACTGCCCCAGTTAATTGTTTATATTGTGGGTAAATATTTTTAGGATTTTCCATATGTCTTCAGGGTTTATGTTTGCTTTCCATTTCCCTCACACAATAGCTCCTTTTGTCTAATTTTACTCTGGCTTTAATCATGAAAAATAAAAACAAATACAAGAAAAGGGATGTAGTTTTTAGACTTCCTGCAGTCTGGTATCAGAAACCTCTGTTGAAAGGAGAACTTCATCTTTCTCAAATCCTTCACAAGGAAATGTTAGAGTAAGGAAAGTAGTATCAACCAATTAACATAACAAATTAGCACTTTAAGGAGAAGGAAGTTCTTTCTTACTCTTCATAAAAACTTTCTAATCCACTCCAAACATCAAAACACAAATCTTCAAACACTGAGAAATCAATTATGTTAATACTTTTGAGTTTCAGATCTTCTTGCTTTTCATATCAAAATTGTGTACTTCTTCAGAGCCTAAAGGCAGAGTTCTTGTTTCAGCATGGGAAGTTTTTGATTAATTAGTATATGCATTGCATAGAACCTTAGAATAGAGCCAATACAGAACCTTAAGTCTTTGCACAATTTGAATCGATCTCCTGTAATCTATCCTAAAGCCAAGATGAGGATCATATTCAAAATTCCAGCTTTTCCAAGAGGGAAGCTTGGAATTTAGTTTGGACTCAATCAATCTGTGTTCATCACTAAGCTATGTTCTATTTGTTCTCCTTTCACAGTCAGTTACTTCAATAAGCTCAGAGTTTGAATGTAGACACACATGCAAAAAATTACACGTTGAGCAATTTTCACTTTAGACAAGACAGGCTGGAAGTGGGGAAAATGCCAGCAACTGGAACTAAATGGCTTAACAAGGTCAAAGGAGTCTCTTGGCAGAGCTGGGAGATTAACTAGGCTTGCCAAATTACACACTCCACTCCTCTCCCACACTTCTGATTCCTTCAGCAACAAATGTTCATCTTATTTTTGCTTGTTAATAGCATTTGTTAACCAATCCTAAAGGATTCCATAGCTCCTGAGAGCCACCAGCATCCCTGCAAGACAAGTGTCTTGGGGCTACTGCCAGGGGAAAGCAGACCAGCTGCTCCATGGCAGGGACAGAGAGCTAAAGGGTTTCCTGTACGGGCAAAGAGCATTTCCTCTCTGCCTGCCCCATGCCCATCACGCTCTCTCCATGCATTTCTGACTGAACCACTATTCCTGGCATTCTTCCCAAAGCCTCTCCAGTACTGCTGACTCAGGACTGCACCCCTGTCCTGCTGTGTGTCTCTTCTTGTAGGGTCTTATATCTTTCATCTGTTGTGTCTTTCAGTCTTCTCTAACCTTCCAATCATTTATAGAAAAATATGAGAAAAATCAATTACACTCTGTTTAACAATAAGTGTGTCTGCCCACAAAGTGAGACTAGAACTTTCACCACTTTCTCCTCAGCTTTGAGCAGTGTTATGGAGCTGTAAATTCAGCTCAGGAGGGGTAGAACTTTGTAACTTTGTTTCAAGAAAGGATGTTAAGGAAAGCATTGAATGAAAAATACTGTAATAATATAATTGTGTTTCTCAGTCATTAACAGAGATGCTGGAAGAATCTTTCTTTCTTTCTCACCTTATAACTTAATAATGGTTGGTTTTGATGAGTTTCCAGGAAGGACTCCTTCCAGTCAGCCCTATAACACTGCTAGCTCGATTTTGGATATCAGACAAATTAAACAGCTCAGCAGTCAACCAGGAGAAAAAAAAACACCAAACCAAACCACAACACAGCCTCATCTATCTCATCTATTGTACAACAGATGGTATAACCTTGCAAACCTGACACTATGCTCTTCATGGCAACATTTCTGTGGAGCAGTGAAATGAAGGAGGAAAAGCAGATGAACCCCACAAGGCTTACACAGATCATGTAGGTCATTATAGCACCTGCTATTAAAATTTCAACAGTAATCTTCTTACTTGTTTATCAGAGATCTGGGACAAGCTTCTCCTCTGACCACAGCCTGTACGACCCCAAAAGCCACTCCAGGCCATCTGAGGCTGGCAAACATGATGTGTTGAGAGCATCTTACTCTGTGGGCTGCTGGCCCACGAGCAGACTGGCTGTGAGTGTCCTTGGGGAAGCCCTGCCACAGAGGATCCAAGCTGAAGGCTTGCACATCCACCCTGTCTAGAGGAGCTCTGTGAGCAGCAGCTGCAGTGCCTGTAAGAACTGGATTTGACAGGCCAGCCCTGGCTGCTCTGCTCAGCAGACTGGAGATGTTCCTTGGCTACAGTCAACAGCACAGAGCAGCTGTTTTTCTTACATTTCTTAATTCATCTTCACTGAAGTGCTATCCTAGCAGATCACTTTTGTTCATTTTTGGCCAGAAGTGTTTTGCTTGAACAGGATTTGGCTCCTGATATTTGATGCAGAACACACTAAAATGTACAGTAATAGGCTAAGACTTAGAAATTAGTGCTTTTAGCATTTTTTAATTGCTAATACCCCTGGCCTGCAGCCCCACTTGCTGGGGCTGGAACCTTTTAGAAGACAAGGAAAGACATTTTGTCTGTGCTGGCATTTTTCCCTACCTACATGCTCCCCTTGCATTTCCTCACTGATACAGTTGTTTATAAAGCAGTGAGTCCTTTCTTGAGCAAGGTGTACTGAAAATAATTAAAATAAATACAAATAGTGATCACTGAACCCAAAAGTGGTTTAAAAGGATAAATTTCCACTCTCTAGAAAGCAAATACAGACATGTTAACTGTGTCAAGGTCTATGGTCTAAAAATTGAACTCCTTAATTAATAGATATTAAATACCTGTGTCCTCCTTTAAATATTATTCTACCAGTAGACATTCAAGCAGTGATTCACTTATTAGCATTTGTAGGAGTTGTGGAAGAGCTCATCTTTTACCACTGATGAGCCCATGGTGAATTTAGGGGATGACTTAGGTTTGATTTTTCTTACACAGCAGAAGAGGAGATGTTAAAAAAATATAATTTTGTAACAATGAAATATTAACAGATAACAGAAATAGATCTCAAAATCAATAATAATTTAAAATTAAAAGCAGCCTTGGAAGAGGCACAAGGATGAAGACAGAACTGAGCAGCAGACAGTATTGTTTCATAAGAACTGCAGAAATTTCAAGGTTTTCCACCCCTCCTCCTTAATTTTCCAGTGGAGCAGAACAAACTGATTTTTTTCAAAAGACCTTTTAGAAGGCATTCTGAACTATGCTATGGCATTGGGAAGGCATCCAGAGCTTTCTGCTCTGTAGAAGGGAAAAGAGTGTGTGAGATGTCAATACAGAGTGAGGGCAAGTGATCAGATCCAATCCAGAACACTTAATTATATTATTGTTTTGAAATAAATGTATGAGCAGGAACTTGAACCTGCATCTACTCTATGCTAAAATCAGATCAAGGCTCCTGCCCCAGCCTATCTTCATCTTTTCTGACTCCTTGGCAAAAAAAAAAAAAAAAAAAATCAATGAGACTCATGCATTTGGGTGGGGATACACACAACAAAGACACACAAATAAACCTTCAAAGCCCATGGTAGTTTCATTGCAATTCTGTCAGCTTTGTAGTTGGGAAGAGAAGGAAGGGCAATCTACACTAATCAATTCCAGCATTAGTGAAATATTTACCTTTGAGTAAAAATTACTGCCCAATAACACTACAGAAACACACTGGCACAATTTTAGATAAAAACCCCTAAGGGTTCAGTCTTAGGAAAACATCTGGTTACTCCCAAATTTCTGCTTACAGCCTACACTGTAACCACACTAAATGTAGAACAAATGAACAAACAGATGTGTAGGAATAAGTATAGCATTGTAATTGTTCCTCTGCCAGAAGTGTTGGCAAATTACCAGTTAGTTTTTTGGTGGGGGTAGTTTTGTTCATTTGTTTTGGGGTTGCTGGGATTTTTTTTTTGATTTTTTTTTTTTGCAAGCAAGAGCAACATTAACAATTTTAGATGTTTTTTTAGCCTTCCTACTACTTTGATCTCTTGACACTAAGCCTCTGGAAGTGTACTCTCTACAGCCTGGGGCAAGAGTTTCTACATGAAAGTCACCCGGTGCACTCCAGGGACCTTGACCTAGCCAAGATAACAGCAAAGCTTGTTAATTCAACAGATCAATACCATCTATTGCTGAAACCTGGCACAATCCTCTAATGTCAGGGTAAGGTCTGTCCTTGGAACTGGCTGATCATGGTGCTTTAAACATGCACTTGTGACCCACACAAATTCCTGCTACAAGTGCACCAAGCTGTTAAGGTCTGACTGTTGGAATGCTGCTTTTCATTTGTGCTAAAAAAACACTTTTGCAAACCTCAGCCTAAAATTTTCCCAGAGAGCTTCATAAAACAATCCCAGACTCATAGAAGGGGTTTGCTTGGAAGAGACCTTCGTGACCATCTAATTCCAGCCCCCTACTGTGGGGTACAGCCATACCCCAGCCCAGCAATACCTGCTCCCACTACAAAAGGACCAAGAAGTGAGTCTCCAGGAGAACATCTTGCACAGCTTCCAACACACTGCTTTTCAGCGTTATAATATTTATCTGGACTTTATAACAAAGTGGCAACTCTCTTCAATTTCTTAATCAAGACAAATGTGTATAGCTCAGCACCCAAGAATCAGTCCTAACACACTTAATGGTGCCATGAATGATCCCACAGTCCTTTCCAAGCTCTGCTTTTGGCATCCTGATACTTTGTTTTCTTCTTTTAACTTATACAAATTTATACATAAAATTAAAAACAAAAATAAAAAATTACCTCACCCTCCTTAATGGCTGAAACAAAAGCATATAAGAAAGAAAAATTATTATAGATATAGTAAAAGCTGTTACTCTACCTCGCCATTGAAGAAGCAGAAAATTGTAGCCACCAGTAGACCCTGTAAAATGAAAACAAAGATTCTACTTTAATTCATATGCGCTATTTCAGGTGTGAGATAATTAAAGGTTTCTGATAAAATTCAGATATAGATAGCACAGAAAATGCAGGACAAATCTAAACATGATGAACTATTTCTAAAAACAGATCACTAAAAACATGGAGCCAGCTTTCTGCCACAATGTTTCGTTCTCTGAAAACTGGAAGGCAAGTAAATGAAAATCCAGCACACTGAGAAATCAAAGACTACTGGATGAAGATCTCTAAAAAAATGCAGTAACACAGAGACTATTTCTCTTTTATTTGATTGCCATGGCAAGTGCTCTGAGCTCAGGTGAGGCAGGGCTGCGTGCTGCTTCCCACCTGGTAGTGCATGAGGATGTGCATCACGTAGTCGTACACCTCCTCTGCGATCCGGCCCTCGGGTCGCCATGGGAACAGCACGAACTCGATGCCAAGGAGAGGGACAAGAATCAGGGTGGCTCTCACTGCTTTCATGTACAGGTTGGACTCAGCCTTGTGGGTGTCTTTCAGCTTGGTTATGAGAACACGAACGATGTTCAGCAGGAAGAAAAGGTTCACCTGTTGGAAAAGGAAATGACACTGAGAAAGAGGTCTGGAAAATAATCCCACACACTGATTTGTGGAACTGGAAACCAGACAACACAAACTCACACTGCTTTCATAATCACCCTGTGATTATACAAGAGATATCAGATAAACATCTTTGAAAACACCTTAAAGTAACTGAGATGTGGCTCTGACTTCCACTATGCACACCCATTCCTAACACTCTCTAAGCAAAGTACCTGCCAGTGGTAACAACCCACACTTTCTCTTGCTGCCAGTAACAGTGCATGGGTGAAAGATCGGTTCTTTTCATGCTGGTCAAGAGAGAGGATGATGCTTTTCCCTCCTTGCATTTAAATATGTTTCTTCAAAAAGCTACTTCTTGTTTTCCAAATGTGAATTCGGTAGACTTATAGAGAAGGTAAAATCAGAGTAATAATAAGAAAATCACCA
Organism: Pyrgilauda ruficollis; assembly: GCF_017590135.1. Lineage (NCBI taxonomy): Eukaryota > Metazoa > Chordata > Aves > Passeriformes > Passeridae > Pyrgilauda > Pyrgilauda ruficollis. The sequence continues at coordinate 268,668 of NW_024530044.1, forward strand.
AAATGCTGGTACAAGGAACTGTGTATGCCTCTAGAAAAACAGTGGATTTGGCTTTCTTACAGTAGCCAATGGTTGGATCTTTTATTCTTTCAGCAGAGCTGCCAGTGGGGCAAGCACTGAGATGATGCTTTATGTCATTCCCTTGCACTACTGAATTTGCTTATTTCCGTAGTTACTAAGGCTTTTTCTGGTTAGAAATGGTCTATCTCTGTTCCTTCAGTTTGACCAGAAAAAAAATCCTAAACTGTCATTGTGAGCAAGCACAAAACTGATACACACACAGAGATATGTGTATGGATGCACCCACACAGATATTGTGTGGATACATTCACACCCCCCCAGGGATTTGGAACCAGAGCCACAGCAGCCCTAGGGATGATCCCAGCCCATCCTCACCTCCTGTGCAGCCCCTGGTGGAAGCTGCAGCCAGTCCCTGTTCTTATCCCAGGCACAGACAGGACAGAGATGCTCTGGAGAGCCTCTGTGGAAGGGACAGAGGCTCTGCTCCTATCTCTGCCCCCACAGGATTGTCTGCCCTTGCCAACAGCTAGAGAAAAAAGGGGGGTAGGGGAGAAAGCTGGCAGATAGACAGACAGACAGACAACTCCCTTCCAACACCTCAGAATTCCTGGTCTAGGAAGAGGCTCTGTCTTTCTGTAGCTCAAGTGCGAGCAGAGGAGGCATTTCAGACCATGGCTGTCACGCTCCACAGCCCTGGCAGAATTCTTTTTGTCAGTTCAGGCTTTCAGAATAAATAGCTGTGCTATTATAGCAACATGGCCCTTTACAGATATGGGATGTTATTTATATTCTACTTACATGCTATTTAAATAACTCCAACAGGAAGCTGTTTTACATAGGAAACTACTGCATGGAGTTCTCCTGGAAGCCTCCAGCTACCTTTAAGCTTTGTTTAAACAGCCAAGGTCTTCTGATTCTTTCTCGAGGGATTTATTTAGATTTTATGTAGCCCACGATCCCTATCCAACTTCCTATGGTACGTGCAGACAATGAGTCCTTCCTCCATTTCTAAATTTAATCTTTCTCAAATCTACTTGTTCAACATTAACACGTCTCAAACCCTGAGTTTTCTGTCCTCTCGCGTTTTGGTAGCGTGGCCAATTCCTGTAACACTGTCCTTAAGTGCTAACTGAAGATGAAAGTTGCAGCAGCCAGGCATAAATAGCAGCATCCAATGAGCTGTTTATTTTACAATATGCACAGAGTTTTTCTATTTGTTTCCCACCAAAACCAAAGTGCACAAAATTCAGCATGCAAAGAGTTTGTAAACAGCAAAAAGGGCAAACAGAAAGCTGGAGGAGGCAAAGCAGAGGACAGAGCTGAGTAGAACAGGAGGAGTGTCAGTACAAGTATGTAGCACCAATTTTTGATGAATATCTCCTCTGTCAGAAAATAAGAGTGAGATTGGGAGGGACTGAACTTTTAATTAAAGTGATGAAAGCAGGTCCTGGTTTTAAGTAAGGTGCTGAGTAGATTTTTACATTTAAGCAAAAGTAGGGCAGTGGAACTCCTTGCATGCACATTATCATCAAATTGACTGTGATGGTTTGGAAAAGCCCAAAGGAGCTCTGTTGTGTTATCTGCACAATGAACACAGAGTGAAACAGCAACAGCCCCACAGTGACCTGAAAACTGAACAGGGCAACTGAGCAAAAATAGAAACAAAGGCAGAGAAGGCAATCCTAGACACACACACACACACAAAAAGTGTTGGTGCCTATACTGGAAACTCAGGAGCATTTAGGTTTTGGCTTGACAGAGGCAATGAACTGAAGCCAAGTTCCTGAGTCAATAGGGGCTGCAGTTTTTGAATTAAACTCTCCTCATGTTCCTCATATTTCTACTTTTCTCCATGCTGAGTTTGCACTAAGTAATTATAGTAATCCTTTTAGTTTAAATTGTGTTTCAATTCTTCCTTAGGATGATATAAACAGGCCCTTCTCACTCGAGGCACTCAGATATTTTTAGATATGGGTTGGTAGCCACTGTCTGGCTTTTAGTACAGTTATTCAGGTCCATATCTTTGCCTTCATGGACAAAACTGAGCTTTCAACTTCTAAACTAAGCCTAGCACTGAGTTCAGCTTAAAGTCATTAAACACAAGGACATGAAAGACAAAGTGGGAAGCACCTGAACTTCCTTCTAGCACACCTTCACTCAGAACCTGCATCTCTAGTGGTCTGTCAGACTGCAACACCAATACATAACATTATTGCAGGGAGAAAGGAACATCCCTGGGACAATATTTGTATAAAAAATGGCATAGCTAAATAATCCAGAGGCACCCAAACAAAACCACAAGAGCACTGAAGTCTACAAGGAAATCACTACTGCTTTCATTCAAGTGCAAACCAATTCCTTTTCCCTCACCCCTCAATTTTGATCAATATTTGTCTAGCATGCAAACTAACATCACCCTCTACTGTCTCATTCCCACTCTGTTTCTTTAATTGTGAATGCTTGGGCAGACAGTTGTAATTTAATGGTCAGTTGAAGACAATTCCAATCAAAGTGCAACCTGTGTCTGCTCCTGTTTCTTTGGCAGAAGAACTGACCACAGTTACGTAACAACAGGGACCATAAAAGCAGCGTTGTTTTTAACTTTATGTAATTGTAGGATTCTCAGTGGTGTACAAGAGTTAAATTCCCATTGGTTTCTGCCAATTCTCCCTGGCATCCACTTGACAGTCCCCTTCACGTTCTTTGAGATCTGCTCCTGCAAATAGAAACAGTGTCTTCCCCCTCGTTATCTAATTTGCAGTTTAATGTTGTTGCTTAAATGTCTACTAAAGCAGGTCATGCTTAGTAAAGTGTGGAAATTGTATCTGGCAAGCAAGCTGCTTAGGCAAATGAGGGTTCTGTTCACAAAGCCTAAACACATGCATTTAATCTAACATCTTTAGTCTTGCCTTGTCTTTTCTGAATTGAAACAAAAAAAAATCTTTTTTTTTATTTTTTTGCTTCCAGAAAGGAAAGCAACTCCTTTAAAGTACTTTCACATCACAGGCAAGATGTACAATTTAATCTGTTATTCCTGCATGATTCTCAAATAAATTTACTCGTTGTACTGAGGCAAGAAAAATACAAGAGAAACACTTTTAGCTGGGTCATAAAACATATAGAAATATCAGGTGATCAAAGTTGTAAATTGCAAAGAGGATGGACAAAGACACTGCCCAGACCAACCCCACAGAGATGATTATTATGCCTTCAGTAAAATCAAAGAACATTCTGAATGTGGCCTTGAATAGAAACAAGACTTGGTCATTTGGGATGGATCCAGAGCATTTGAATCCCACAGGAGTCTGGCCACTTGCAGTGTGATTTTGTGGAGGCCACTGCTTAGAAGGCTGAAAAAATGACCTTGCATCCTAAAATGAGATCACTTCATGGAAGACAGTACAGTCTTATAGCTTTTACACAAATTTTTACATTGCTATTTAGAGCAAATTCTAATACAAATTGTCGTTGAAAGAGTTTTACTTAAGTGCTATATCTCTGAAGAGACGCCAGAAGAATGGAAGTAACAACCCATGAAGAACCCTATACTTTTCTCTGAAAACAGTGTTTCATCTTCTGTGTAAAGCAGAGACAATAAAAACTGAAAGAATTTAGAACTGGGTTTAAACTTACAGATTAGAGCACAGCAGATCCTTATATGAACAGATAGAGCAGACCTGTCTGACAGGATAAGAATTACCAGCAATAATTCACACCCCAAGGGTCACAGCCCTCCATAACTTCATGGGCATTGCTCTGGCTGCTCACACACAGGTGCTCAGGTGTGTCATGGTATCATCACAGTCTTCAAAATTTAAGTTCACTAGTTAATTTCACTGTGAATGAAAAAGGGAGTCACAAGAATCCCAGGATTTATGCAATGGTCTTCTGAGAGAATTCTCTATTCACTGAATGCTCTCCACAGGCATTCATCAACAAGCTAACAGAAGGGCAAAGTGTAGATCAGAAACTGAAATTATTTCCATAAAGTTAGGAAGGAATTTCCATAAAGGTTTTTACTCCTAATGAACTTCCTTTTGTGAACTGAAAAGTGGGGAGGAAAGCCAGCAGCCGTGGACTCAGAGGTTTGGCCAGATCAGCCTGAGGTTTCTGCTACAATAAAACAAATTACTGTCATACACAGTCAGGGGCTAATCATATATGGAATGCTTCTATGCTAATTTTGTTAATTATGGCAATAGTTAAGTGCACATCTATTTCTATTTAGCAATAATCTACTGCCTGAATTCCACAGGGTAAATCCAGTCCTAGTGCAACTGACATACAAGATTGATTTTTGTATGCAGAAATGTCCTCAGTTACTCACCCAGAATTTCATTTAGTAGTGAACAGTGAATAGAGCTGGCATTGACTTGGGGTGTCAGACAGAACACCGTGCTCTAAGATTTCATGAGCACTCCAGAAACAGAGGAGCTGCAATACCCCAGTGGCCACAACAGGGGCAGTCACAGGTACTGGCAGAACCACTTGCACTGGTTTTCTCACAATCACCTGCTGTGATTTCTCTCCATCCCATATTCCCACCCACAGTCAGTCCTGGATGCAAAGCCCCTCTCCCTGAACCTCAGTCAGTCTGTGGCTGCTTGGCCACAGCACAGTGACACAGTGAGGCTCCTAGCAGGGTCCACCTGGCAATTAGTCTGGCCATCAGAGGCATTCTCAGCTAAAGGAAGGATTTTAAATTCCCCTCCAGTACTCCAGGTAAGGTTTAGTCCTTCCTTGTTGCTAGCATTTAAGTGGAATGAAAACCAACATTGCAAACCCTGAGTTTCTCAAAGGAACACAGGCACAGATCCTTAATAAGGACAAGACTTCTTGTATCTTGTGTGTCTGAGGCACCTGCTGGGTCAAGCAGCAGACTCACAAGTGATATTGACCTCTACATGTTAGCTTAAGGCTCTTACCTTTGTAAGCTCATCGAGAGCAGCCAGAAAAAAAAGGAGAAAACAAAAATATTATTTAAAAAATGCTTACCAAGAGAGCAGCACAAATAGGGCCATGGATGATATAAAGCAGATGAGTATCAGAGCTGATCCAACAACTACAGAAAACAAACATGAAAAGAAAAAAAAAGGCATTTATTAGCTTTGGTGGTTTGTTTTTTTTTTTGGTTTTTTTTTTTTTTCCCCAAAAAAAAAAAAAAAAAAAGAAGTTTTGCAAAAGAAGCAGAAGCTACTTACTTGTCATTATAGTATAAGCTTCTTGCAACAGCATGTATGCAGGCAGGGATCAGTGGAAAACCTGTGGAGAAAAAAACCCAGTATTTTCTTCATTATTTTTTTCTTTGTTATTTTCTTCATTAGTAAAACCTGGTTAATAACTAAGTAAACTTGCATATTTTGCAGGAAATCTTCTATATTTTCACCTCAAACTATATACCTGCAGAGAAAATAAACTAACACGGACCAATTTAAACTTTCTTTTCTTAGACTTCTTTCTGAGGGCTGAAACCTTATTCCCACTGACTTGATAAGAAATCCACAGCAACACACAGAAAAGGCAAATCAGCTTTTTAGAATATAACAAGTCCCTTCATTAACAGATCTTTTCAGGCTGCAATCTGCAGTAACAGCAAATAGGAAGGCAATATTAAAATGGTTGGTTGCATGCATGAGCACAGCTTTAACAGTATGGCCAGTGGAGAGCATGTTCTCACTGGTACGAGGACAGTGTCAACACCTTGCTGTGTTGAGAAAACAATTTTGAAATTAGACTCAGAAAATTAAGCCAAATGAAAAAAATTAAAATAATAAGCAAATTAGTCATGTGGGGCCCTTGACACCCTGGTGGTGCCTGATCTTCAGGAGCTGCTCAGTGCCTGTGACCTTCCAGCTGTGCCTGCAGTGGGACAGTGACCCAGGTACCCAGCCACCTTGGAGCTGAGTGTGCCAGTGCAGGGAGGCACAGAGCCTGCACTTTCACTCTGTGAACAAGCCCTTAGGCATTATCTGAAGTGAGCAGGCTTAGCTTGTTGGTTTTGGTACTGACACTACTTGAGATCTTCAGTTACAGCTATTCTGTGTCTGCTTAGTGAACAATACAGGTCAAATGGAAGTGCTGGAAAAATAAATCCTCGGCCATCTCTAACTCAGTTCTGACCCTCCACCCTCAGCACGGCGAGACTTCTCTGAAAACAAACATTCATTCCTGAATAAACATCTTCGAGGTGAGGAACAATGAATAATTACTTCTTAAGGTCTTTTTTATAATAGGAGACTATTTTCTCTATACAAAGGAGGAGTCACTTCCTGACTCCAGAAATGCATAATCTCTCTCTCAGCAGAGGTACACACAGCTTCCTACATTAATATTTCTAAGCTTGTTAAAACACTACAGACAAAGAATTGGGGTGTGCCATGGTCACTCAACGCTACAGCTCAGAGAGGCAAAGGTAGGAGTGCTTGGAGGAGCATTGACCTGAAAATGCACAAGGTGAAATCACATACCCCAGCCAAGAAGGTAATACCACATCAAGTGCTGCTTCTCAGCAAAAACAGCCACCACAATCAGTGTGTGCAGGTAAATGCCTTCACACAGCATCCAAAAGTAGTTGCAACCCATCAGGTACAGGTAGATGAACTGTGACACTTTGCAACTAACCTACAGGGGAAGAAAAAGCAGAGTATAACATAAATTTTAAATTTCCAGAAATCTCAGAGCTTTATTTGCAAAGTGGAAAAAATACCACTCCAAATAATGTTTATTCTGTTTTACACTGCAATTGCATATTTACTTACTTTTAAAAATAGAATTTTCATGACATTGTGATCCGCTACTTTATGGTGACATAAAACTAATAACTGAGTCTGGATTTTTATTATTCAAACACGAGGACCCTGAGATCCTCCACCGTGGTGGAATGCTATTATGATATTTTGCCTTATTGCAAACCTTACCACACTTAACCATTCCAAATCCTTAAATTCTCTGATAGCAATCCCCTCTCAGTTTTCACCCATCACAACATATAACTACCCCAGAGAACAATTAATGTTTTTTAAATGCTTACAGTATTTCCAGTTTTAACTTACTCATAACTGCACATAGGGATTGAGAGCTTGGTAGGTTCTGGAGGAGCCTGGCATTTATTTGTATTTAGCTTCATTCAAAATATATTCTACAGTTCAAATGCTATAAAATAATTTATTGGAAAGTCTAAAATGTGAGGTTGTGAACAAGGAGCAACAGCTAACTTGCAGATTTGGTCACATTAAATCCTTTTTTTCCCCCTCCTTCCAATATTGCTGGCTGTTTGATTGTTCTATTTCTGCCACTTGGCTTAAAACAAACCAAAACCCGATACTGTTTTACCATTTTCTGCTACCTAACTCACTTGATGATGATTATTAGCAGCTATCTCAGGTATGTTTTCCAGCACACTGACGACTGCTTCTACAGGAGAAAAGGAAATTATCTTTTTACTCGATTCAGTTTCTGGAGTTTTTACCCTAACTTCCACAGAATTAAGATTTCTCTTCCATGTCTAAATAACAATAAAGCCAGAGCTAGGGATTTTTTTGTTTATGTATTTTATCTTTAGAATATTGTGTTGCAAAAGTAAATTATTCTTATTTTAATTGAAGATGGCCGAGTTAAAGCCATAAGAAACTAGAAGACAGATCCAAAATACCTTGCTAAACCTTTTTTCCTGCCCTTCCGTGGTGAATTCATTTATCAGCCTCCCTGACACCATCTAGAATAGGCTTTCCTGCAGTTGTTTCAGGGCAAAAGCCATTCTGTGGAGCTGGGATGAGGCATTCAGTGAGCTCAGTCCCACTTTCACTGTTTCACAGGCTGGATAGTGCAGTGTGCCAGGCACTGTGAGACATCTGCTGTCACAGGGACACGGCGTCAGGAATGCTGCACACAGCATTTCAGCAGCTCTGCACTCGCACCTCTGCTGAGCCATTCACCTACAAACAAACAGACTCGGCCAAACACACTTTCACTTACTGGGTTAGTTGCAACTAATTCCTGGTTGTTGGCAACGGCCGTCAGCGAAATTATTGTTACAACAGAGTTGCAAACAAAAGAGAAAAACAGATTTTTATGCAGGGTAATCCTTTGGCAACTCAAGCTCCTGGAAAAGAGAAACGAGAACAAATGAGTACATGGGAGGACAGCTATGTGTACTTGGGGACAGCTCTGACATTTGGAAATGTTAGAGCTCTTGATTTTACTAACAAGTCCCACATCAACCCTTTCTTCAGGTCCAGAGCAAATTTAATACACTAAAAGGAAGAAAGCAAGTGCATTTATAGCCAATATGCTTACAGTTATGCTTACAGTGAAAATTATTTAAATACTGACGATAATTTTCTCAGTTAGAATTTCCCAATTAGCTATCACAGCTGTGCTTGATGAAGCTGTCTTACCCTGTTTCCATTTACCCAGATCTGTTCAGATCTTTTGAGGCTAATTCCTGTTACTCATACTCTCGTCATTTTTCTTCCTTCAGCCCAAAGCTAGAGAAATATCTAAATAAGCAAAGTAATGCAAATCTCCCCCTGATTGTTGTGTATAACTAAGTTATAAACAATTTATAGGATGTAATTATAAAATCCCTAGAGAACTGTATTTAGTTGTGCTAATTTCTAAAGTTTGCTTTTAATCTTGCAATAAAATTAAAGAGAGAAAATCTTTGGAAGGGCTTAAAAAACAAAACAAACCAGAAATTCATCTGTATCAAAGAATGTTAAACTTAGGTGCAGCAACTTTCTGTTTTTCTGTCATTCTAGAGGAAGCAGGAACAACTCAGTGTAATCAAAGAGGAGGGACTGCTTCTCATTCAAGTTTTTCAGTGAACTCCTGGGTTGCTTCAGAGACAGCACGGAGTGAAGCCTCTGCTGCAGACTGCCCACCCCTGCCCGTCTCCAGTTAATGGCCAGAGAGATGGAGTGCAGCTGACTGACCCTTGGGAATTACCAACTGGGGGAGAAAATCCACCACTTACACACATGCCACTGAGAGAAATTAGAAACACATTCAAAAGGGCAGCAGGGGACTTGTCTAAACTGTCACCCAAGGAGGGGGGGAAAAAAGAAAAATCAAGTTTTCTGGCCTCTTCAAATAGCATGCCTGGAAGAAAAGACAAAGGAGGGACATCGGTGATTCGTTTTTAATTTGAGAGGATAGAAGGGAGACCTTTACATTTTTTCAGAGAAATGCAGATAGGGAATCTTCAGAAAGGCTGGAGGAGTGTATTGAAAACTGCTGCCAGATGAAACAACAATCAAGGTGACCCAAAGGAAAAAGACCCCAAAAGCCTGGCCACAGGGCAGAGCTTGGCTGCATCCTTTGCAGCTCTCACAAGGGCAGTGTACAAATCACCCACAGATGCCTGCACTGAGCTCACAGTGCTCACTGTGCAAGCCCTGAGACAGTCCAAACCCATGGCACTAAAAACAGGGGGAGGAAAAGGAAACCCCTCTAAAAACCGGCACTGGCATTTAACAGGGACCTACAGGAAACTTTGGTTGCCACGTGTCATTTGGCTGAAGAAAACACAAAAGAAAAAGTTTCCAAAATATGGAAAACAGGGTTGCATATGAATTTGAGGAAAAATATATTGCATTAGGCTCTTTAAGATTTTATTTGAGTCTTGTTTTAATGCCCCAAAAGGATAAAATTTAATTATTGTAACATGCAGGGTCTTACATTCTTTGAAAATGTATTTTTCTATGGTTTTTTTTTTTTTTTTCCCCTGTATGTTTTATATATGAAAAGAGAGACAATGCTAGATTCCAGCGAAGGGCTTTGTGTAAACAAGTCCTGAAAAGCTCTGGAATTCTGTCTGCTTATTGTTAAGACTCAAGGCTCAGGCGAGGAAGAGCACGTACAGCTAATGGGGCCATCTCTCCGGGTCATCCCGCAGCTGTTCCTGTTGAATATTCAAACACACCCATCCACACCCACCTCCACCCATGCATGAAAGGACTGAAAGGATCACCGGACAAGAAACAGAAAGACTGATGACATTTAAAAACCAAGACTGTTTTTGGTAATAAAAAGATTGTTCCTAAGCTCCCCCACCCTCTCTCTTCTGTTATCCTTCCTATAGTCCTTTTTTCTGTTTTTCTTAATGACATAATATCCTTTAATCACTTAATTCTCATGTTTATGATCTAAGTACATTTGAATGACCAACCCCTCAATTAAACCTCAAATAAAAAGAGACTTCCTAGTATATTATCTATTTCCCTTCTTTTTTTGACTCCTGTATATCTTGGTTATTAGGGAACAATTAATTTCTCCAAAAGAAAAAAATGGTGACATTTTCAAAAGCCTGTAAGTGGGTTTGAGATCTAAGTTTTTAAGGTATTTCAATACTGCAAAACTCAACACTGAGAGCCAGTAAGCACCTAAGGGGAATTATCTGTTCAGATGACATTAACTGAGTGATTTGGGTAGCTCTGTCTCCATAACACCAAATAATCAGTGCTTTGCCCACTCTCTCTTTAACACACTGCTGCTCTCCCCTGTGGATGCTGTCATGGCATTTGATGTGACACTTGATCAACAACTCCTCCGTTTCACGTGGGTTTGTTTGTTGGTTTGGTTTTTTTTTGGGCTGCTTTGATTTTTGTGGGGAGTGGGGGGGCACCTTTGAAACTGCAGCTCCCCTTTATCCTAAATCACTGCTTTTAAAAGTATTCTCTTGCCTCATTTTTCATTCTTTATGAAAACCATACAATTATTTTAACATTTGCAACACGTGCATGATCCCGAGTATGTAACAATGAGAAAGCAGAGACACTGCAAGAAGCTACTTTTGTGTCTCAAAGATGAGTTTTCAGAGATGTTCAGAGTTCCAAGTTTATGATCAATTTCTGTTAAACCAAGAACTCCAGTGCACTTGGGGACAACAAGTCACAAGCTGGACAAGTATTTCTAAGGAGAAAATTTCAGAAGAAAAAACAAAATTCAAAATGTAAACTGTAGAAATTCAAAATGTAAAATGCAGAAAAATTTTAGTCCTAAAAAATAATTCAACTCCCAAATAGTTGATATTTCCTTTGGGAAAAAGTTGCAAATTTCTAGTCAAATCTAAAGATATCCTAATGATCAGAAATCCAGCAAATGTTGTCTGGAAACTTGTCAGTTGACTTACAGATTAAATGTTTTGGAAATGACAAATTCAAAGACACCCCCCCACAATAGGAAAAAGAAAAGTCCACCTGTTAAAGCTATGAATAATTATCCAAGCCTTAGCTGATACATAATACATCCTGGTATTAATCTAGGGCCTTAAATACCCTTCTACTACTAAAAATACTTTAGAGGAACTGTACATCCCAAGAGAACAGCTTGCAGAGGACTTTCTTTAGCTTCCTTTGAATTTTGTAATTTCCTTTTATATCCCAACATAACCACAGTTAGAAAATGTGGTTTGTGGTTCTGGATTCATTCCATGCGGTCTCTGAGGAAGGATGATCCTGCTCCCAGAGAAGGAAATCCCTGGATGGTTAGACAAAGATGACACAGGATGGCAGCACAGCAGATCACCTGATATTGCAGGAAGTGCCACAAGCAAAGATGAAATTACTTTGGTTTTCATATTATGGTATAGAAAAGTCATGCTTAACTCTCTGTGGACTTATAAAATCATATCCTACTCCAAATCCTTTTCTCTTCCCCTGTGTTAAAGCATTTTTCCTGTCCCATGAGATATTTAGTTTGCTAAAATTTGTGACATTTATTGCAACAGTACTGACCATGTTTATGCAAAATCAAAGTTCTTATAAGGACTCAGAGCCATTTCACACATTGAGTTTGTGGAAGCAAAGTGAATTTGGAAAGGAGAAGCATTGTTTTTACAGATCATACAAAAATAAATGGATTGAAAAACAGTTATAGGTGTTTTCCTCATGAAACGAGATCAGAAAAAACTGAAATGTCATCTTGAATACTGGATTTTCAAAGGAAAGGCTACAAAGCTGAAACACTCCTGTTTGCTGGGGATTTGCAGGAATGCTGTGACAGCCTGGGGAAGTAATGCACAGCTAAAGGGGAAGCACTGCTTTCAGACAGACTAAAAAGAACTTTTTATTTTAATCAGCTATCAGCTGCCTCCACCTAATCAAAGCCCACAGCATGAGAGGAGCAGCATCCACTGGCAGTGTACCTGCTATTGGTATTTAAATGTCAGGAGGAAATGGAGGCTGGAGCGAGGCAGCAGGGTGCAGGGGCAGGAGAGTGTGAGCAGCAGATGTGCAGTGCCAAGGAGAAGGTGTTTATGAAATGATTAAAGCAGGCTGACAAGGGCAGCCTGCTCTGGGCGCAGCAGCAGCTGGCACAGGGAACAACTTGTCTTTCTCAGCTCTGCCCATGTGGCAACACTCCTGGGTTCACCTTTCCACCAGGCCTCAGCAGCTTCTTAAAGGAAAAAGGAAAGAAAAGGAGTCTTTCATAGGGAAGCAAAGAAAGTTCACCAAATATGAAGTAATAAGACTAATTTAAAAGGCCTGTGTATTATATTATGAGCTGTTGGGACAATGGTGACACACTGCTCTAACTTCCTTTCAAGAAGGTGACATAATTGTTAGTCAGCAGATGACAAGCCTGTCATACACAATACAGTGAATCAAAAAATGGGATTATTCTTATTATTTCCATTTCTACTGTAGCTCTTAGCCTTACTTCCCTTGCAGTTGTCATATTTTGTGAGCACCACTTGGGAATGTTACTGTACCTATCCAATGTCATCACTATTTTGGTTTCCACTTGCTCTTTAGGTCAGTTGATGCTTGGCATAACACAGAATCATAGAACATCCGGACTTGGAAGAGACCCACAAGGATCACTGAGACCAATTCCCAGTATCACGCTGTAATTTATCACCACAAAAATCCAGATATCACAAACCCAAAATGAACAAACATTTTATCATTTCCTATTTTCAATATATTCTACAGCTTTTGGGTAGCAGGTTTTTGATTTTAGATTTCTGAGAAAAGAAACCTCCATTTTTGTTACAAAATAAAGTCCAGTGGCAAATCTCTATGTTGGCTTTCTTCACCTTCCTGCTCCATCTAAATGAATTTTGGATGGCTGGTGTTCTAAAGCACTGAAACCAGGATTGTGGCAACCACTGGGATTTGATAAAGGATTTTAAATATACTTACTTAAAATAAAAGAATATGCCAAGAGAGATCAGAAGTGATGCAATTGAAAGTCCATGTCCGATGATGGCCAAGTAATACAAGTTCAGAGCAGTCTGCAACACAAAAGCAAAGCCAAGTGATTCAGACAGAGCTACTGCTGATAAAGCACATATTTATACCTCTCTTCTTGCAGTTAAAGTGATTACAGTACTAATAACGAAAAAAAAAACCCCAAACATTTCAGGTAATGATGGAACAAGTCATTTCTCAGCATTTAAAGATACTTCCTTCAAAGTGAGCTATGATTATGGTACTGGAAATTCAGTTTTTATTGAGCATTTCAGGAAGGACATGAAAAAAATTGACAATGACTCAAAAATAGTGAAGACTATTATGTTAAATAGTCATAATTATGTTTCAATATTATGTTATGTTAAATAAGCCTACTACCAATTATGGAATTATGAAAATATGTGTAGATACAAAAGGTAACAAAAAGGAACTGGTAATTTAATATTTGGAATATGGTCATGTTATCATTAATTCTTGTAGATCAATATATTAATTTACTAATTAGTTTTATAAGAAAGTAACTAACCTTTGCTTTCAGTCATGGAATCTGTCTAGCAAAAAACCCTTGCTGCAACAAATATAAGGTTATTATTTGGCACATAAGGAAATGAAGACTTTCAGGTTGAACCTTATACTCTCACAATAAAGCACAATTATTTGGGTTCCATAGGGAGAGTTAGAGAGCATCCAAATGCTCCCCTACTGCAAACTCTGTGTATCCCCTGAACTTACCAATCCAAGTTAGGACAGAGCAATTGCAGCTTGCTATATATACTGACTTTTGAGATAATATAAAAGGATTACAGGTAAAGCTTTAAGTAGGTTGTAAGATGACACCAGGGTTAACTCTTGATGTGCGCTACAAATATTCAAATTATAATTATTTTTTAAAATGAGATAGCTTCCTCAAAAAAAAAAAAATCAATGCAATAGGTATAAATGGAACTTATTGTGAAATTTGGAAAGTGAACAATTTGTGAGTGAGAAAATCAAGTGTTACCCCACAATGCTAAAATTTGAGATGTATAAATGACAATTCTGTGACAGGGCCATATCCTGTATCACTCCCTCACTCAGGGCCCAACTCAGGCAGAGGTGCATTTTAAGGATTTAGAGATTGCCCCACAAATTAGAACATGCACAAAAGCGTGGTACAGCAGGGAGCACTGCTGAGGGCAGTAAAAATGAGAATTAACAAAGCAGCACAGCCCCAGTTACTGCGCAGTGTCCCACCCACCTTCCAGGCACAGTGAGGAGATCATGCTGCTGAGCAAAACAACACACAACTGCAGCAAGGCTGTCTTTGGAGCTCTTATTCCATACAATGGCTTCAGGTTTGTGACAGAGTTGAAATATGCTGGCAAAACAGCCTGAGGGGAACTACCTCACTGTTCATAAAGAGGGATTGTCATAGATCTGCTCCTTTCTGAATAATATCCTCCATTCCCAGCCAAACATTAGCAAGAATCAATGAATTATGGCAATTCTGCTAATAGAATTAAACTGCCATTACAATCATAAACTCATGATTTGAGAAATAGCAATAATAAAGTGCCTTATCTTCTGTAACCATCTTTTGGCCAATATGGTTTTTAGGTAAGTACCCATAGGCATTCAAGAGCAATGGTGCAGGTAGTTAGAAACTATTACAAGTCAGATGTCTTGACACAGTCTGCAACTACTGAGCCCTTTAACATGAGGTCTAAATTAATTTACAGCCTGTCCTGGTCTGTATTCCTGGTTCTTGGAAATTTACAGTTTCAATTTACTGTTTCTTCCCATGACTGAATGTTTCATAAACATAAGGAATATTAGTGGACATAGAGTTGGGGAATGGGGAAAAATCTGCAATTTTGCCCATTGTATCCTCATATATCACAAAGTAACTCTAAGAGTTCATCTAGAGATTTTGGTTTTTCTAAATCTTTTAATGGATGGGCATGTTCAAGATAAACTGAAGTCTAAAAAAATAGCATCCATACATAGACCCACACAAGTACAGAGCCTACTTTTGATATATAGAAACCTGTAAATATTCTCAGGTCAGTTTCTTGACGTGGGAATGCACTCATTCCTCTCCTACCTTCACTTTTTCATGAGTATAGATATTGCACTGGGTGTAGTTTGTCCAGGTCCTGTTGCTTTCTGGGTGTCTGAACCAATTCCCATTTGGGTCACAGATCTTCGTAACTTTTTCTGCAATCAAAGTTGACGGAATAAAAAAAACAAAAGAAGAAAAGTGAAAGAAAAACACAACAGTCAGCACTGAAATTCTCTTTCCTGATGCCAAGTATTTAATAAAGATTGGCAAACAAATGACAGCTTTATTAATATGACTAGGGAGACTTTGCTTGTTACTATGAATTCTGAGAAACTTGAGGCCGTTGCTTTTGCTTGGCAAGGGCAACCGATGATGTGATTCTCCTTAAGAAAACAAATAGATTTTCCCTCTCCAATCCATTAAGTATCAAAATACATGGAACTGACTGTTAGAGAACTACCAGATGAAGCAACAAGAATATTTAAATGTCTTGCTTAACATCCAAGATGGAAACTGAAGCCTAATATCCTACCTGTATAAATTAGTATTGGACAGGCAGGAAAACATAAATAGCAAAACTGCTCTAAGAACCAAACTGGAAACACAGTGATTTCTATCATCAAATAGAGACATGGAAAGAGCCTGGGAAATACAAAGAAATCCATGATATTTTCCACGTGCTTACAAAGCTTAGCCCACAGAAACAGGAAATGATTCGAAGTGGGAGAAACCCTTCGTCAACTTCAACTGTTAAACTGAGGTAAAGCAGTAAGTCGTATTTCTTCTTGTCTGTCAGAAAAGCTCATCTCTAAGAGGAAAAAAGTGCAATCTAACTTAAATTCCTACTGCCTAATCTACAGAATCCCTCAGGGACGCAGCTCAGAAAAGAAAATAACTAACTTGTCAGTTTTCTATGAGATAAAAGGAAAATGCCAATAACTTGTCCTGAGTTTCTGAAATCCTGGAGCATTAATGACTTGAGTGAGGGAAACAAGAGACATCAAGCCCCCAGACTCCCATTTCAGTGAGAAATATGTTGATGTAGAAGTCCATGCTCTCATACCTGATGGGTTGAAGTCCTGAAAGTAGTCAGGACAACGCTGCACCGACACGGTTCCGGCAGCAACGTCACTCCAGCACAACCAGCCATCCCAGGTCCTGTTGCAGTAAGGACCTGCAAAGAGGGAGAGACCTGGGAATAAAATAACTCTTGCTTCAGAATGGTCTTTCAAAGGTAAGATATAGGACTGGGTAAGGTAGGTTTGCAGCAATGGGGAAAAAAAGAGAAAAGATTTGGCAGTGGTTGATTAAAACTTCACTTAACAGAGACAGTTCCTTATACATACATTTCTTTGAACACATTTCAAAATCTTTTCTCCTTCACCTTGAAATGGCCTACATCTACAACTGGCAAACCTCAGATCTAGAACATGGTGGGAAAAACCCCTGAATCGATTCACGCTCAATAATGTACCTTAGCAAAGAGCCTCACACTTTCAAAGTCGGCTTTACTGAATTTATTTCTATTTTGGATGTACACCAAGCCTGTACATGTGTTTGCTCATGCACAGAAAACACAGTGCTATCCCAGAAGCCATGAGAAAGCCTGGCTGGGAGGCAGCCCCAGCTGCTCTGCCTCAGGCTGGGCTGAGCCTGCAGCAGCCACTGTGGACAAACACTTCCCTAAGTGCCCCAGGAACAGGGAATCCAGTGTCCCTCAAGAGCCTGTTCCAATGCCTCATTGCTCACACACATTTCAACATCTAAATAAACCTCCCTTGAGAATGAGCTGGCATGTCACAAACAGCTTCTTTCCCAAAAGGCACACAGAATGACTGTGTGCCTCCCTACAAATTTCAAGATGTTTTTATAATCTCGCTTCAGTTTTCTTTTAAAGGCTGATTAATGCCCCCATCTCAAAGGCTGCAGCTCTCAAACATCGTGTAATTCCTCCTCATCTGGATATTTTCCAATTTGCGCAGGTCCTTCAGAAGCTGTGAGGCCCCCTTATGCCGTGGGCATGAGCTTACACTGCCATATCTGTACCCACTCCTGACCTCCAGGCACTCACTTCCTCCAAAGAAGCATTTCAGAAGGGAAAAACCTCTTTGTAGAAGAGCACAATCACCTTTCCTTGCCTCAAAAGCCACCCAGCACTTCCAGGAGCTTCCAAGTGAATACAGCAACAGGTGGGGTGGCTGAGGTCAGCCCTGAGTGGCTTATCAGGAAAAGCAGTAATGACACCAGCACAACCCTCAGAGCAGGGAAACTGTGTGGATTAAGATACTTACAATTTTTAAAGGCAGATGTGACCAGGCAGACAGAGGTATAAAAAGAGCATGAAATGAAATAAGGTGGTAAGATTAATTAGTCATGATTTTTTTAATGTAGACATCTACTTAAATTAACATTTTCTTATTTCATCAGAAAGAAAAGCTTTGTGGTATATTTGAAGTGGTGCTATGGGCAGATAGTATAACATATTACTTCACGCATCCTGAAGTGATGTTTACAAAAAATTGGGAAAATAATGTTACAACCTAAAAAATGATTGCTAGCAAGACAAGAAATTAATATAACTACAGGACCCTGAATTACTACAATAATATCTGTTGACCACTTGCATTAGTAAAAGCTCAGGAGAAAGCAATCTCTACCTTCTTTCTTGTGAATAGGGTCCTGCATGATCTTCTGGTAGCATTCATACTGTGCTGTCATGATTTTATTCCGGGTAACGCTCAGCTGGACAAAGTCCATGGTGGAGTTCTGCTGTCCTTCAGCTGGAGAAGCAGTGGCAAAAAACTAAGAGGAAAAACAGTTCTTTTAGCAAACCACAAGTACAAGCTCCAATACAAACTTTTTCAGCATCAATCTTTGCAAATATTGTACTTAAATGTTTTACTGAAAGAGAGTGATCTTCAAATCTTATTACTGACAATATGATTTAATGTTTTTATGGTAATTCTTGCTACTGAATCTTGATAAACATGTGCTGAATGAGCATAGGGTAGGAACAATTGGCAATATTTGTAAATAAGAATAGCAATATGCATAGAAAGCACGGAGACAGTCAGAAGCATATGACCAGCTTTTGTAAAACCCAGTGAAATATAACAAAGTTTAGTTTAAAAGACCTTTCAGTCAGGCCCAGAAAGAACCTTTGCAAAAAAAGACCTTCCATATATTTTATGCACTGAAGCATTTAGCTTGTCCAGAGCTATTTGGTTTCTCTGCAGTCAGGTGAACCATAAAGTCAACCCTCAGAATAGAGAATGTTATTCAAAAGACAAGACATCCACTTTGATAGTTATTAAAATTAAAAATTAAAAAAAATCTTAGGAAAGTTGATCTTGACCAAAACCTGAACCTTTTAAATGCATTTTTAATAGTAGTTAAATATTTTATGGGAAGCTTCTAAGCTTCACAGAAAAACAAAGCTGCAGATTGAAATACTGTACCACTGTTGTACAAGGGATGAAATTACAATTTCTGAGGATGCCTCTGAATCCCAGTTAGTTGTCTTCTCCTCCTCTTCCTGGGGTCTGCAGGGTACTGCCTCTGTGTCACTTGTCCACTGCTACTGTTCTGAGCCAGCAGAGAATGTGCTGGATTCAGCAGAGGTAAAAACTAATTCTGTTCCTTTGCCAAAGGAATTTAACAGATAATAGAAGATAAAGATCCTGTTATGCAGAAGCTACATCTGAACACAAGGTTAGCTCTTTCTGTGCTTCCATATTAATAATTTCTATGGTACTCTCTATAGGGTTGTTAAAACTGGAAGTGATTTAAAAAATTCATAAGACTCACCATAGTAACCAATAAGAGGAGCAGCAAAAATGTGATCCAGATTTTTGTCATTTTTATATCTGCTGCAGTCAATCTTATGTTGTAGCTGAATGAACTCAAACTGCAACAGGAAAAAAAAAGAAAGAAATTTAGGAATTAATGAAAGCCAACACTGATAAAAGAGTTTCATATTTTATTTCTGAACTAAAATAAATTGATGGAGGTGCTCTCCATTTCTATTCATGCATAGTGATGCCATGTGAAATACATGGGGATGCCCCAAAACAAGGCACTGAGTTCCCCAGCACTGAGCTCCAGCAGCAGGGTTTTCCTGCTCTGCTGCCTCCAGTGCCTCCACCAACACCTCCAGAGGGTTTGTACCCTGCCACCAACCCCACAAACAGCCCCAGACACAAACTGCACTCTGGCCACCTCTGCCTCTGGGAGCCCACAGCAAACTGCAGGTCAGTTCCCTCAAATACACACATTTATTTCCCATTTTCTTCCCACCTCCTGCTATTTAGTTTTGACATTTCTGGAATAACTGATCTAGTGAGAAGCCACTTCGTCCCGAACTTCCAGCCTTGCAAGGATGGTATTAGCAATGCAAGAATTCATTGTGAGCTGTAAATTAGTTTCTGTACATGCAGAACCTGTAGTTTCTTTACCTGTCATTGGAAGAAAACACAAATACCCAAGCCAGGAATGACCACCTTACACTGTAGACTCTTCTTGGAATTGATTCTTGAAGTGAAAAATTCACCCAAAGCATGAAATACACACAATTATTTATGAAGCATGTAGAACACCTATTCAGTGTAACCCTTCTGTGACAAGTGCCTCAAAAGGTAGGGAAATGTCAAGGAGTTTTGTCTTTTAATATTTCAGTGTCCTGAATTATCCTGAGAAGATCACAAAGCTGAGCCTGGAACAGAGATAAGACCTTTTCTTCTGATTGCTTTGTGGCAAAAGACCTCTGAATACCCAGTTTAGTTATTACAACTACAGCACATTTCCAAAATCCAGGTATCTCACTGCAGCAGCATTAATGAAGCTATTCTCAGCTAAAATAAAAGCAATAGTGTGTGCATGAGCTTGGCTCCCTGGCACAGATGAATTCACTCCAACTCTCAGAATGTGATTTAAGACACATTCTAGGATTTGCATGCCCAAAATCCTCACCCAGCTCAGAGAGCCCACTGGCAGAGAATCCAGAGGGCTGCGGTGCTGTGCCGCACACAAACCTGCATCCTGGCCCAAGCCACACTCCCCTCACATCACAGCTGCTCTCATCTCTGCAAGTTTTCCTTTCCAGCAGTGATGTGCTGTGAGAGAATGGGGCATGACAAACAATTGGCTGTACAGAGATTACGGCACAAAAAGCTCATTTCACCCCTGTCCCAGTCACAAAAAGCAAACATTCAACATCCAACTCTTCTGCTGGGACTGGGTCCTCCTAATACAACTACAGTACAATAAACAGCTTCTTGCAGGACATATTAACACTAAATATGAGGTCACTGGTGTTTATTGCACAGCCTGCTGCAAAGACAAGAAATGTGTTGTAAAATCAGCTGTGCCTGTTTAACCCAGACTGAAGTTGTATCCATAACCTTCCTTCTATTTTCACCAGTGGCATGCAGTCCTGGAACACTGCTGCAAATTGCACAGGTGAACACTGCTGCAAATTGCACAGGTGAGGCTCTGAAACTCAAATCTGAAGGATCTTAAAACTCTTAAAGGAAGACAAATTAGTACACACGAAATATATCCTTGGTTTGAGCTACTAACTGCCTGGAAAATCCACATGATAAGAACTAAAGTGAATGGATAACTTTAAAGACCTTGATCTGCTAGCTAAAGAAAAATTTAAATATCTTTGTGAAGTGACTAAGGCTTGACTAAAATCAGACTTTAAAATATATCTAAATTAACAGAAGGGCAATATGAGCTGAATTCTGCATGACAACTGGGGGCAAGTGTGATTAATTCAAACTTATCACATGTTTCATTCATTTACAGCTGTGTCTGTTTTCCTAGGGGAAAAACCCCTGACCTTGTAAGGAAATTTGAAGTAATAACTTACTGTAAAGTAATTCAATAATATTTTCTCTCCCAAGTATGACAAAGCACATCTGTGCAGGGTTAAAACCCACAAATGATGCACACAGGAGAGGCTGAGAGATGAACCAAGTAGAAAATAGCAACAATAATTTAGTGTGTATTTTTCCATACATGTACACAAGAGTTCAAAATAATTTTCTCTACAATAGTTCCAAAAATCCTTATGCTAAAACAAATGTTGGATGAAAAATTCAAAATGCACGTTTGTATATTGCTCTCACTTAGCCTTGCTTATTTTAATTTATCTAGAAGATACAACATCATATAAACAAAGGCAGAAATTATCTGCTTTGATTCAGAGTCCAAGTTTATTTCTGTTTCACAGTATTAAAAGTCATCCCTTAGCTCAGTTCCTTTAGTGGTCCAAGTCCTTTCATACCTCGTAGTTCTGCAGACATTTCCTATCAACTGCTCCAGTACCTGCTGCTAAATTATTAAGTCTTCCCAGGAGATAAAATGTTAAGTGAAGCCTATAATGCACTTTATGCTTTCTACTCATTTCTCTCAGTTGCTAACATACAGAGAGAAAAAATCCCCAACCACTGCCCTTTTCTAGACATCACTACTTATGGACTTAATTACAAAATGCAGGATGAAGGTCATTCAGATGCCTGTTTGAACTGCAGGAAAGCATTTCTTGCATCACTACATGAATTCATTCACTCAACATTTATTCCAGTTAGTCTGGACAAGACCTTTCCAAGGAAAATGAAGAACTTTCTTAGGGATGGACAGCAATATATTCCATTGACTGAGGCAGAAAGCCAGTACTGCTAAGAAAGTCAAGCTGCTTTTATTAATCATCTGCTCTGATGAGATACAAACCAAAACGAATTCTCTGGAAGTTCCTTCCCTCTCAAAGCTGGGAGGTATTAGGCACACAAGAAATTAATAGTGAAAAGAGACCATTCTTAGGTTTCCTTAAACAATGATGCTTCCCAAGTTGTTCTGCTATTGTAAATCTGACAAGTCCATCATGGGGCAGAGAAAAGACCTGTACTGGATTGAGATTAATCTGAGTGTCCTGAATGAATCCACTCAGTGACAGTGGGAATCTGCACAAAAGTCAGGAGGGTTGGGGTTTACATGGCAGGTATTGACTGAAACTGAGATCTGGCAGTCTAAAAGGGAACACCAGAGAGAAAAGAATGTGGAATTCTAACAGGAAATCAGATCTTCCAGATCTTTGAAATATCATTTTTATTTCTGGTGCACGTTTGTGCATTTAGTGAAGACTGGGATAACTTAAACAAAACAAAACAAGGACAAAAAAGGAGCTGCAAGTAATGATACTCCCAAGGCCTGTGTTGTGTTTGTCACTGATAGCAGTGACACCTACTGAAGAACGAGGAATTAAAAAGGAACTGCAAGCTGGACTTAGCCAAAATAGTCACTGGTATAGCTTTAACAGATGTTCCCATTTCTCTTCCTCCTGCTTTCTCTACAGAGCCATCCTGCCTCATCAGCTGTTTCTACTTTTAACTTTTCCCCATCCTCCCAGGAGTAAGTGGCACCCTTGCTGAGCTCCAGACACTTCCCCTTTCAACCATACAGTAAAAGGTTAAAAAAAGGAGTCATTAAAAAGAAAAAAAAATCATTTTTTGAACTTGAAAACCACATTTTGTAAAAAACAAAAGCATAGACAGCTTCCACCTCAAGCAGTTCTCAAATCTGACTTCAAGCGAGAATGCAGCTCTGTGGGAGTGGGACAGGAGGGAGAGCTTATGGCACTGCAGGTCCATCCATAAATGCCCAAACATTTTTCATTAATTGGTAATCTTTAATTTGCCCAGAAGCCAAAAAAACAACCATTCCCAATGACAACAAAGGGAAAGCCACAAAACTTGTGCAGTGTGAATTATCTACCTTGCAGCGTGCTGTAACCTTGTAACACTGGACTTGAACATGTTTGCATACAGATACACGCCTTCATCTGAAAACGGGATCACAATGGGTATTTTCTTGACACTTTGCTGCTTCTGGTTCTTTTTGGAGGGAGGCATACAACTTCAAGTATTTAAAACCTCGGGCAGTGTTTGGTTGTTTCAGCCCAACATAAAGGCAAAACCTTTACTTTTCAAAGTGTCCCTAATTTGAATTTCTGCTCAAACTGCACTCGTAATAAAAAACTCCCCCAAACCAACAAAACTAGTAGCCTCAAATGGAATTACAGATAGAGTCTCCACTTGTATCTTCACTCACATAAACTTTCTGGGAAATACATCTCTGACTAAAAAGGCTTCACAAGTGGGCAGCACCAGCCAAGCAATAATACACACCAGATTCACTGAGTCCTGGACATGGACTGCAAAATCCCCACACCTACGTTAGAGAACAATGCAAGGCAGTCTGGAAATCTTCCTATTTGGGTAATCAGCCTTTTTTTCTGAGGGAATCACTTCTGCCAGGATTTGAACAAACTGCTCAATGGTATCCCATAATTGCTCACAGCTGTATGTGTGGGAATTACTCCATTCTCCTGACAATTATGGAGCTTGAAAGTAAAGGTAAATAAAATACAACATTCTCTCTCATAAAACACAAATATTCTCTCTCTACCTTTCTTTCCAGGAGTTTCCTAGGAAGAACTTCTGACACAATGGCATTTACTGTCTTCTTGAGGATTAAAAGAAATAGACACAGTGGCATATCCCAATTTATCCCCGAGTTATTCTACAGCACCTTCCTTGTGCAGGTGGCAGGTCAGCCCAGCAGGAGCAAGTCCTCACTGCTAAATTCCTGGGCCATGTGCTGTGCTGGTCTCATGGTGCAGGTCTGTGCAAGCAGGAAATTGGGACTGGCTCACCAGGATGTTTCACATCTTGTATCCTCTTTATTAGCACACTTTTTGCTTTTGTTTTTGCACCACTCTGGCTGCATGTCAGAGGCCTCGCAGAGATTGCAGAACCATCTGCATATGAGATTACAGAGATTAAATTACTCCTGGGTGCTTCTTCCCATGAATAGCTTTTGGCAACCATTCAGATAAGTTTTGTCACCTGCACCCAAGAGAAATTACTAGCAGTAATTGGCAACACTCGTGGCCAGTTCCAATAACGCCTAAAGTTGTAAGAACCTATGACAGAGTGATAGTGGTGCTAGTTTTCCTCTGTTTTCTAGCACTTCTTTTGAGCAGTTCACAGGTGTGGATGACACTGCAAGTTATTCTGAGAAGATCCAGTTAAAATCCAAACCAACAAAAAAAAACCCCAAAACTGAGCAAAAAGTGCCACCACAACAAAGCTCTTTAAATAAGATTTTGGAGGAGGGAATGTCTACAAGGTTCTTCCCCACGCATATTCTACAACTTCTGCCCTTGGTCAACATTTCTCCTCTCCACACAGCAGGCTGCAGAGTAGATTTTTTGTGGTTTTGTCCATCACACCAATTTTGGCTCTATAAAACAGGATTTCCACTGATAAAAATGGTAAGAATATTTTCTCCTTGATTTTACATTGAAAAGTCTTCTCTTGGCCCTTGTGCTTTCCATGCTTCCCCTGTAAATTATGAAGGCTCTGTCCCTCCTTGTCCAGTATGATGAACTTCCTACTGACTTCAGGACACATGAATCCAGGAGTACAGAGGGTGCAATGCCACAAGGAAGAATGGCAAGGACTCACTGAGGGTTATAGTTACAAGTCAGCAGGGTATCTAACCCTGCCAAAGAAATGCAGAGGAATTTTAAAAATATTGATGCAAAGTAAAATTATTTGTCTCTCCTGAGGAACTAGTTGTTAAAGGAAGGCAACAGAGATTCTGGCAAAATAAAATCTTTACCAAGAGACTGCTGGGGCTTTGCTGTCAAGAGATGCAACTGTGATTCCCAACAGTTTATAGTTCCTAATGCCTCCAGAGTTTCCAATGAGTGCTATTTGACTACTATTGTGTAAGCACATTGTTATTCCTTATTTTACAAGCTTAACCCTTTTTACAAGCCCCAACCCAGCTGTATCTTGATGCCTAAAATCCATCAGCACAGCCACATGTGCTGCCAGGCATAATTCCCCATGTTCACTTCAGAGTTCTGTGAGCCACAGCACTGAAATTCCAAAGTAATCACTCAAGCACAAAGCAAATTAAAAGGGAGGCTGCTCTGCTGAATGAAGTTATCTGTAAAAATCCACTATCAAACATCCCAGAAACAACTATTAACAGAAAGGAAGGAGATGGCAGAATAGCGAAATATTAAATTCTAATAGCTGATGGGTCAAGGTGGTTTAGTTTTGGTACTTCCCTTTTAAAAAATTTTTAAACTGTATTATATTCCTGTTATAATAATTTTTTAAAGTGGGTTGAAATATATCCAGTAAACTTCCCTGAAATTTTACTTCTTCCAAAACAACTGCTGTGATGTGGCACGGATGTTCCAATTAACATGCTATTTCAAATAAAAGGGAATAGCTCATAACATTCGCTCTTTTCCATGGATTTCATGCTATTAACAAGTTGGAGAGTTCCCACATTGTTACTAGGTATGTAAGTATTGTTACCTAATACATTTATATATGGATGATACTCTTAGCCATAGGATTTAATTTTAGGTAGTCCTGGCAGGAGCAGAGAGATGCACTAATGAGCCTCATGGTCCCTTTTGACCTCAGAAATCCTACAATATATGTGAAAACCTAGTATAGTCCTCCAAAGAAAATTTCTCCACCTTCAAGCAAAATTAGTTCTGTTTTGAATTAAAGCAAAAGCAGTATGAATTTATGAATTCATCAGACAGACCTTAGGACTTGTGTAACACCCCTGGTTGAGATGCTGAAGTGGGGTTTTTTTCCCAGCCAGTGCTGTTTAAAAGCTGCAGAGTGTACTGCTGCTCTGTGTGCCCCTTCCAGGCAGGGCTTTCTTTATTTGAATGACTCCTTTTGATGCTGTTTACCAAGTAATGACCCAAAAGAGACCCAAAGGTTTCTTTGTGAAAATGTTTACAGCATGAAGCAATTTTCTCAACTGGCTGAGTTTTAATAGTTTTTTGTTATTTCTTCATTGACACATGCTAATTTTACAAGAACAGTATTTCCACAGTTCAAAGACTTTTCTCAAGGTCAGAACAAGGCAGTGGGAAAATGGGTTAAGCAAAATGTACCAGGACTTTTGTTTTTTTCAGTTTGCCACTCAGGCTTTTTCTCATTGGCCCCAGCCCAGTTTGGCAGCTGAGCACATCCTATGAAACTTACAGGTTTTACACCAATTTCCTTTGGATTCACATTTGGAATCTAAACGTGAATTCAGTACATTTAGAATTTAGAAGTGTGAATATTTATGCACAAATATATTCTCATTCAGTTCTAAATAAAGCGATAAAGATTCAAAATACGATTTTTTAAATGCAATTGTTAATTTTCAGGTGGACAGTGGCACAGCAGCAGCTCAGAGCAGGATGGGGAGGGAGCAGGTGGCCAGGAAAGGGAACTGCTTTTGCCAGGATAAACAAAGGGCTGGTGCAGCCACTGCATCAGAACCGGTGTCCCAACTTTGGGTTCACCTTTGGTCAATGACTTGACCAGAACTGATGAACAAAGTGTAGCAACAAACTCTTCATGGAAATGTCAGAAGCACTATAGTCTTCTGGTTTTGTGTTGCACTTCTTTTTTTTTACTTAAAAAGCACCCCAAACACCAACCAAACAAAACCCCAAAACGAGAACTAAAATATCCCCAAGGCAGCTTTCACTCACAATAATTTTAGTCTGGCAAAGGATGAAATTTCAGATGGAATGTTCATGCCAAATATTTACATTTTCTCTCATTAGATATTTCTGATGCATTTACTAGTAAAAAAAACTTCAGGTAAATTCAAGGCAGCTTTAGAAAAATTAAGCTTGGTGTACTTATATAAAAGAAAATAAACCACCAGCTACTTCAAAGCCTTTACCAGGTCAACCTAAGTCACCACAGTTCAGAACATTTCCTCCTAAATTTAAAATTTCGCATGCCAGAAGTCAAAAGTGCAAGCTCTGGAATATTTCACCCTTTGAATATTAGACAATACATGTTATGCTGTGCTAAATTATCAAAACTACTAATCCATCCTGTAGAAAAGCCAAGAAAAAGCAGCAGCCAAAACCAAACTTTTGAATTCTACTGGTGTGCAGCTTGCCTCCCTTACTTTAATTAGATGCAGATATTCCCCATCTTTCCTATGTCTTTGCATCACTAAAATGGCACTTTAAGCTGAGCTCACACAGGCTGTAAAGAAGTGAGACTCAAAGTTAAACCAGAGGTAGATAATCTCAACAGTATGGAAGGAAATTACCTTCTGTATCTTTTTCTATACATGCATATTGGTATATGTATTTTTTGAGGTCCACACAGAGGAGGGCAAAGGCTTGGGAATGACCTCTAACAGGAGAAAATCAGGGATGCACATCACCAAAGGGCAGACTAAGAACACAACAACATCAAAGCTTTTCTCTTTACATCTAGAACCAGAGCCTGCCTTTTTATCATATGTACAGGGAGATCCTCTCTGTCTTTCTCCTCACAGACTGGCTGCAGAAGTCATCTTAAGGCAGCCATAAAGTAGGCAGTGATAGAAGGTTTTCCCACCCTCTGCCCACATTTCCTTCAGATGGTATGTACCAAGATATTGCTAAAGCAAATGTGTATTTTGCATCAACATTATTTTCTGTCAATCTGAGTTAACATTAGCTTTGCCAAACTGAGCAAAGTGTCACCTATGGCTGTTTCTAAGTCTTCTAAATGGGAATTACCTTCAGCTCCATCCACACCACAGGAATACCAACATAAGCAAAACTCTGACATGGGCCAAAGCATCCAGGGAAAAGAAACACTTTGCTAGAGATGTTGTCAGTTTAAAAGTCAATTACAGGATCAGGGAAATTATCTAACCATCTTAACAAAATGAGATCCTTGGAACAGAGGCAAACTGCTACCCAGTGGCTGCAGCAACCCCTCTCAGTATTCCTCATTCTGATCTGAACACAGAGGGCAAAAAATAACTGGCAGCAGTATAAATAAACTTGATTGTCTCAGCTTGTTTTGCTACATACGATCCCCCAAAGGGCACTTATGACTGTTTGGACAGGCAATGCCATTTTCAACCACCTAGAACATATCTGAGTGCTGATCTTTATGAACTATCATTGCTAATGCGCACTTACTTTTAAAAGAGTAATTTCTTTTTTGCCTGAGCTCAGTCTTTTAGTCTAAGTATCTAAGTAGAAATCTTTATCACTAAGTAGAAATCTTTATCACTAACTGAAATAATACATTTCTATATCTTTTCTGAAATACCACTTCAGCAAAATTTCTTCCACCTGAAACTGCATATATTCCTTACCTGAAAGTAAGAAGCTAAGCCTTTTCTAATTTTCAAATTTGTCCAGCAACTGCATCTTGAAGCCTTAATTCCCATTTTGAAATACCAGAGAGCAACAGTGCTGAAAACTGGGCAGGCACAAGAGCTTCTGCTGCCGTGAAGAGTTTGAACTAGCAGGAGCAGTGGGTGGGGGAGCTGACAATTTGGCTGGCACAGTCTGACAGCCACACACACACATTTCTGGGGGTCAGCACAGCCCTTGCTGCCGTGCCCAGAGCCAGGGGCAGTGCCACATCCCTCCCTTGTGCACGCTGGCTCTGTGTGCCTCGCTCTCTGTCTGCATCCCACACTGTCACACAAAGCCCTGTGCTCCCTGCACAGGGAGGCAGAGCTGTCACGGACAGTGCCAGCTGCAATCTGTAGGAAGCAGTGTGAATGTTTCCATGAATTCAGTTGAAGATCATATGCTCAGGGTGTGGCCGTGGGAAAGACCAGTCTATCTTACACGCGGTCCCTGAAGTCCAATTAGTGTTCCTTTAATTACAAACAGACTTTTCCATATCCTTTTGCAGCATCCCGCCCTCTTTTACCTGAATGAAAACCAAAACAAAATACTGTGGATGTTAAAAATGTTACATAAACCAGACACAAAAATCTCTATCTTGATAAACTGGAGTCTCACTTGGACAAGAATATGAAATACTACATATCAAATATAATAAAACATTACAAGCATTATAGCTACAGCAGAGGAATGTGCATCAAGCACAGCTATTCTGGTTATGAATTGCATGCAAATTTTATTTGTACATAAATTCATTTAAGCACATTTTCTCCCCTCCAGATGTAATATTATCAATAATATAAAAGGCAGGAAGTGTAATGGAAAATCTCAGTTTTAAGCTTGTCAAAATTGCAAGCAAATGAAAATTTTCCCTGCAAGCATGGAAAATATTATATGGCTTTAAATAGGTGCCCATATTTTCTGCATACTCACATCCTGCATTTATTTTTCTTGAGAAAAATAAACCTCACAGAAGCCTCAGACTGATTTCACACTCCAGAAAAGAGTCCTTGGCAGAAACAAAATGCATGGAATTTGATGGGAAGCTTTTATAAGGATGTCTACCCAAATTAAGTTAAAAAAGAATCATTTGAGTTTGTATTTGCACAGAGCAGATCCTGCCATCCTTAAGTCAGTATCTCAAATGCCAGTGCAGAACTCACAGGCATTAGTTTGGCTTTGATGCACAGCTTGGACATCAAACTTGCAGGCATTACTTTCCTCAGACTGAGTTACCAAAACTCACTAAGTAATGCACTTGGCATGCATTTTTCATTTTTTTTCCTATATTCTTTAACTTAAGACACCTCAAAGGCTCATCCATTTCATGCACCTGCAGAAACTCTGGACTTGCACCCCTCAACTGCGACCCTCTCAAAGCTGTATTTGTGTATCCTGTCCCACAGAGCATGTGAAAACTCAAATTTCATCTTGCTGAGAAATTCTGTTCACAGCTGCTTGCTTGGCAGAGATTTGGATGGGGAGGGAAGGGAGGGAGGGAGGAGGGAGAGACAATTTTCCAAGCAATAGGGAAAAACAGTACAGAACTTTCATCATCAATGGCCTTGACATGGCTGGAGCCAACGGAAACAACATCGCCCAAGCGGCTCCATGCGAGGGAACCATTCACAAATAAAACATCTCCTGCATTTATTTCTATCATGGTAGCTTATGCCAAGCTTCCTTTGGTGAAATCCAGATTTCTCCTGCATTGGCTTCCTCCTGCTGTTGATAGAGCAGGATATTTGCTGAAACAAGCAGGTGATGAATGAGTATTCTGAATTAGTCAGCATTTATGCTGGAGAGAGAATTGTGTTCTCTTCCGAAGCTCTAAGAACAACTGGCTGTGTTTTTCCAAAGGAGAAAACAAACACAGGATTTCTGTACTGAATTCTAACTGGATGCAAGTCCTGCTGGCAGGTGAATTCCATAACAGGTACGTGTCTTACTGGCCCTGTCAGTGATTTTATGGAAGCAAAAATGCCTGGCAATTGGTACAGGCCTACACCACACCAAGAACAGGCAACATTTCATGAGGCAACTTCTCATTGCCATAACTCCTCCAGGATTCCAAAAGAAATGCAAATTTGCAGGAATTAAAGCCTGGTTGGTTTCCTCCCCGACCAGTAAATCTATTTCCCTTTCTCAAGAGAGCATTAGAAAACAAGTACTACACAAGTCTATTTTACTACCACTCAGCGATGAGTATAGCGTACAGAAACCACAAAATCATTTTTATTCTTGGTGTTCCCTTGTGATATCCCAAGCCTTTACTGATTCTGCAGTGCCAAACACTTCCTGCACATCATTACAAAACTAGTGACATTTTACTGACAGCATTAGTTATTCCAGATATCATACCAATGTCTTAGAGAAGGAAGAAAAATACTTTTAGCTTTGTCTAAGCCAAGAATGGATTAGATAAAAACCTTGATTAAGAAGGACACTGAAAACTTTATCTGTGTTTCGGGTTTCTATTCTAAAAGACATAATTTCCCAAATATTAATTTGGTAAGATGTTGAGATATCAGAAAGCATCATTTGCAACCACCAGAATAAGTAAATCCACTCTCTTGTCATTGCCACCAGGCAACTTCTATCTATCTTTGTAATCATTGTTGATCCTCAGGCTGCTTCATTACACCACTTTACAAAGCTTTGGAGAACAGAAAGAAATTTTTGATGAGTGTTTTTAAGGAACAGAGAACTTGAAATCTGGAGTGGCCATCACCCAGAGATCTGAACTCTGAACCCCACTTGGCTGGTGATCTCTGAGGGTCAGACATTACATGAAATATTACATCTGTTGGGAATCAGACTACCAAAGTGATGGGAAGTTCAGTCTAATCCAAATGTGGGAGCCAAGTCAGCTACTGAAAATACAAATGCTATAAAATGTAAAATCATTACCCTGTGAAGAAAATGGTTTCAGTCCTAGCAAGAAAATCATAAAAAATAGCCCTTCAATGCAGTTTTCTTGTAAGGTCACAGAGATAACTTCTGGATTCTTGGAAAAAAAAAAAAAAAAAGAATATAAAGGACAGACAAGAGGAAGAGAATTTAAATAAACTGATTCTAAATCAAAGTTGAGTTGAGAGTCAGTTGATATATTCACTAAGGGCTTTGTGAAGGAATTCTTAAGGCATGTGTGGCTCTTACAGACATATCTATTGTGGGTGGTATTTTAACCAGTTTCGTGTCTGACAGTCTGTGGAATATAAATAGATTTCAGCTTCTAATACAGATATAATTTTCCTTTTCTATAGGAGTGAGTACCAGTGAGAAAGTGCAGTGTGTTTAGAACCAGTCCACTTATATTTACAGTTTTTCAGCAGCCTACAAAAACTGGCAGTTTTGAAGGCCATAAGTAATAAAACCTTTAATGTGTTGGAGAAAAAAATTAAAAAAAAGAAAGGAATTTAAGCTATTTGCCCACCACCACTTTGCACACTGTGTCACAACTGAGGTTTAAATATCCATTCAGCAACTGGCAATTGATTTATCATTCATTTCTGTTGGGATTGTCATCAGAAGAACTGCAAATGGAGAGTAAAATTCCTTGGGTTAGGAGAAAACCCAGAGAAATTAAAAGTCGGGAAAATATAAACCAATATTTCTGCTAGTACATTAGCAGTCATTTATCATCTGCACCAGCTTTTCACCTGGAGTTGTGAAGTACTGCCTCTGAGAGGGTCTCAGGACAAAAATCCCTTCTAAGGCTGTGGTTTGGATATTAATGCCTCTCACTAGGGACACCTGAGTTAAAAGGAGCATCTCCCACAAGGAATTCTAAGTGTGAAATGCTATGTGTGACTCAAGTGAGACAATCTACCGGAACATTTTCTTTGCTCCTAAGAAACATGAGAGAGACTCTTCCCATGCTGAGAAGGCACCACGACCTAAGGTGACCTCCTGCCTCCAGCTCTATCCCCTTCTCATTTCTTTTACACATCATCACAAAGCAATCACAGCTCTTAAGCAGGCCATCCTGACAGAGGACAAGAATATTGAGGAAGGACAGGAACCATGAGAAAATTACTTGTCAGAGAATGTATTCCTAGACAAAAATGTGAAAAACCCTACAATGTACCTTAAAATAGCTCGTGTAAAATGTTAGTGCTAAGTATCCATTTAACACCACAGCACATTCAAAATCCAACACCTGATAATTACCATTAATGAGGATAAATTTTAAAATCTGCAGACATCAGAGTCAAGCCTTCACTTAGATTTTGAAACACTCAAACTAAAAATGGTTTTGAAAAACTCTACGGTCCTTTTAGTTGGGAAATTTATTCACAGTGGTCGAAGTACACCAAGGAATTCTCAAATCTCCGCACTCCAAACAAAACAAAGGAACTGAAAGGGTGTTAACTTCGGAAGTTAACTTGAGCTTTTTAAGTACCAGCACCATCAGCTATTTTGCTCTCCAAAAAATACCCCAGAGACATCTACAACCTACCTGCTGGTGCAGTGGAAATGGACCTACCCAGCTAATTAGGATCATCCTTTTTAAATTTACCTTTTACAATAGCAAAAGGTGACCAACACATACAAATATTGCAGAGAGCACAGAACCATTAGAAATAAACCTCTGTCTCTCATTTTGCCTTCTCCAGCCTGCAGGTGGGGCGATCAGTCTCTAGTCCAGCCTCCATTTACACCGTGGTTGCTCTCAATTGTAACTGCACTTAGATCAAGACCAAAGGCTGAATTTGAATTCCCTGCCTCTCACAGAGTTCCTCTGAGATGCCCTGAGGGTGTAAGAGACACTTGCCAAACCTGGCCCTGATGGATCTGCTGCATCTTGCTGGACTGAGCCAGTCCTGCTGGGCTTCCCAGGAAGCAGCAGGTGCATGAGTGCTGGGTCATCCCATTCCACCCCTAACATGAACACTACAAACCCTTCCCCTACAAGGAGCTGAGCTGAAGGAACAGGAATAATAACAATTTTTTTTTTAAATGAGCCCCTCCTAACTAAACCCACACCAAAAATTTGATGAAGAGTAAAAAAATCACACAGCATGTTTGCATTCTGTTCAGTTTCACTGAAGTCACCGAGTCATTACATGGCACAGCAGAAGCAAACGAGTCAGAAACAAAGGTCCTGAGAAAAGGGGGTACACACACTGGGCCACCTCCAAGGGGCAAATAAAGGGCACACTGCTACTTACAGCTTTTAGAGAAACCCCAATAAGAGTCAAGAGAGAAGGATGAAAATTTTTGGTGAGCTCCCACCACAGAGCTGACCGCTCACCTCAGCAGGGCTGTCAGCATCTGGAACACGAGTGAAGCAGATTTGCAGTGGCTGCAGTGGAGCAGTTTTGCAGTGGAGCAGATTTGCAGTGGCTGCAGTGGAGCAGATTTGCAGTGGCTGCAGTGGAGCAGATTTGCAGTGGCTGCAAGTGGAGCAGCCCCAGGACAGATGAGCACTGGGGCTGTCCTTACTTTGTCCTGTTTACACAGCCCTTTCTGCAGGAAATGGCTCCTCCCAGGGCTGAAGGGACCAAAAGAGTCAAGTGATCTTTAAGTGCAGAGAGGAGGTGGAGGAAAGGGTGGTATTCTTTCCCATCAAAGATCATTTTTACTTACATATGATCCTTTGTTGAGCTTAGACTCTTGTTTCTGAGGCTGTAATTGACACTGATGAGCTTTGCCAAGCAGCCCTAAAAACAGCAACTCTGAAGGTATAACCTTCCAAAAGCAGTACAGGAGCACCCTTCTCTGCTAACCAAGGGAGCTCCAAGAAATGTATCTTGGTAGAGACAATATTTGGCAAAGAGATGTGTATACTCAAGGGGAAATGCTATTCTGCACTAAAACCAGGCTGTGAATCTAGATAGTCCCTTGAACAATTATTAAACTGGTGCTCTCAAGTATTTTCACCACATCTGGAAGAGCTGAAAAACCCAAACAGAACATGCACTAAAAATACATAAATAAATAAATAGATAAATAAATGAAGTGCATCCGTGCATCCTCTGCTCACATTGCTCTGTGAGCTCTAAGTTTTGCTCAAGGACTCTTCCATGGGCCTTTTGGTGACTGTTCAGCTGGAAATTAAGGGTCCAAGAGATTTTTGTGAAGGCTGAAAGGGATATCCTGAGTCCCAGCCACCAGCCTGACAATGCACCTTCCAAAAGCCAGGACTCTGGGGACTGTGTTAGGAGCATCACTCATTACTGCCCTGTGTGCTCATGGAGCCTTCTTATAATTCCACTTTAGCTATTAAAAATGTTCGTTAGTAAATGTTAAAAATGTTTTGTTTATGAAAGATCCTACACTTTAAGCAACAGGTTCCTACTCTATAAAAATCGAACATGACTTTAATTACATCCTGTTTCTCAATATATTCAGGTAGTGAGCTTTGAAAGGTACACTGCGTAATTCTAATATATTTATTGGGAAAAATAATTTGCACAATTTAGGCTGTGGAAAGTCTATTTCTAACTTCACTTTCATTTGTAATTGACCTCTTACTAGTGTAACTTGAAATTTTCTTTATGACAATCTGTTCTAGGCTTCAAGGCAAAAAAAAAATTCCAAACCAAAACCAAAATTCAAACAAAACAAGACAAAAACCCCACCCAGTTTATGTTAAACTGTCATTGAAAACCTATGCATCTCCTGCTGTTTTCTACCATAAAATATTTTTTTATGGTAGAAATGCATTCTCAAATGCATTTCTCTCAGCACCATCCCCTCTCCTGCAGGACTGTGACATAGGTGGAGATGATCACCGTGGGACTGGATTAGTTTCTTGGCAGAAGTGTTTATGACGTACTTGCTGCTCCATCCTAAGGTTTGTCAGCATTCCCTGTCCTAGCTGGATCTACACCCCAGAGGGACAGCTGAGGAATTATTGCAGAAAGCCAGTGTCTGAGCTCTGGATTTCAGAATTAGCTGCATTTATGTCCAAGGGATGAAATGCTTCAATAATTTCTCATTATTGCATGCTACTTCCTATTTGTACTGAAGCTTATAAAAGTAAGAAAGCAGAGCTGCCTAAATTATAAAACTCTAACATTTCTAAAGGCAAATCTTTACACTCTTAAGACAAATTTACATCCCATGCAAGAGTGAAAGAGCTACAAACTCTTCAAAACTGTGAAGTTCTCTGAGCTGTCTCATTTTTTGGTGCACCTAGCAGTTAATTTGAATTAAGGTATTTTAATTTAACTGCAGAGACAGACTTGTTGAGACAACTACAAATGTGAGTCTTCACACATTTATCATTCTCCCTGGGCTACTTCTCACAGCTTGATGGCACATTGGGAACTGACTGCTCCGTGGCATTTCTGCAGGGTTACTCCCCTGGAGTGCCTTGTGCCTTGCCAGCCCTTCCTGCCCAGAAGAAACCTGAGTGTGATCCTGGCTCTCCCCTCATAACCTTCTTCATTACAGAAACTGTGATCTTGTTTCATTTATTCTTTCTATACTTCATTGGCCTTACTATCATGAGGAAAAACACAGTTATTGAAATGTAACTAACTTATTGAGGACATCAAAAATTATTAAAATGCACAATGCTTGATGCTGACATTATTAATCCAATGTCTTGTGGATGAAGGAAGAAGCAAAATTTTGATCCTGCCCTCAATAACCCAGATGTTCAAATGGTGTTTGTGCACAGCTCCTCACCATTCCTGGAGAAGTGAAGTTGTACTCTGAGCAAATGCTTAGAGGGCAAATAAGAATTTTGTCGCTCTGACAAAATCTGACTCTGTTTGACCCACAAGTTTAGTAAAGTAAAAAGGAAAGTTAGGGAGTTGTTGTTGATCAAGGCTTCAAACAAAACACAAGCGTGCCTTCCTTTCTGTGCTAATTCTAGGAGGAGAAGGAAGTAAACACAATTAATGGCTGATAATTATAAAAATACTGTGTTTCTTTATATAGTGCAGCATATAGCTTTCATAAACACTGAAGATGTTACATTCCACTCCTTTCAGTCAAGTCTGGATAATATTACATACTATCATTGTTAGCTAAATGTGTAGTTAGATTAAAGATATGTGAGTATCAAAGTACTAAGTAGTTCCCAAGACTATTAAGGAGAAATTATTTTTTTTTCTGTAAACAAGTCATTGAAAACAATTAAATTCAGTTTCTTAAGGGGTCATATACTTTTTTCCCCCCATTTCAGGAATCATCATGCACAAGGCATATACAGAAATTAAAAGCAGGACACTAAAGCTCACTGGTCTATATCTGATTCAGGATGGGAAATTCTATGTCCTGAGTATAAAGGTTTCAATTCAATTACACCTGTGAAACAATATTAAGTATTCTAAAATAAACGAAAAGCATGAATTGCATTGCAAAAATATAATATCCTGACCCCTGAAATATTCTGATCCCTGAAAACAACATGTCACAGCTAACAAATCAAAAACATCTGTTTCCACAACACTAATGGGTCTTAAGAGCAATTTGTTGTGGAGACGAACTTTTAAAAACTTAAGGAGAAAAAAAAAAAGGAATCATCAGGATGGGACAGAAGGTAACAGTGGGGAAAAGAGCTCAATCCCAGTATCTGGAAACAAACTGGCACATTTTCTTCAGCTCATTGGAAACCTGGCACGTTTATCAGTTTTACAACATTCTCCAGCTACAGCTGCAAGGTACAAATATGCACAGGACATGGTATGAACATAGAGTATGATCATATACAGACCCCCTGGAACCTTTCAAGCCTGAACATTTCTGGTCCTTCTGTTACAAAAGTTACCTAATAACCACTTAAAATTTGTAAAAGCTAAACTACTTATTCAGTTAGGTGCAATAGCCAGGAGCCAAATCACAAATTAGGAGCAAAGGAAAACAAAACCAAGTTTATCAACAAATACAACCATCTTTGACTTGAGACCAGATTATTAGTAGCAAGTTCTCTCTGACCTGACTCATTTTGGAGACATGTGGTTTACATATGCTGTTTCTACAGCTGCAGATCTGCATGTTGGGACATAAAAATTTTGTACAAATTTAGAGTAAGTGGGGTGAGATGGTGCTGAGGCTGGTGCCCAAAGTTTAGGAATGGATGCACAAATTCAGCTCCTCAAATAAGAAGCTGCATAGTTGGATAAGCCAAGTAGCCTTTTGTATATTTAATGCTCTTGCAAGCTCCATCATATTATGAACAGAGTGCACAGAGGCACAATAATTTATCAAATAGGAGCAATTTGAAACTAAGCTTATGAATGTTTGCTGAACTAAGGCTGATAAGATGATGCTACGACAGGTCTCAGTGCAAAAACACTTATCAGTTTACCAAGAGCTGGACTTACTCCCTCAGAAGTGAATGTATTTTCCTGTCTCTCACCTAATGCAGGAATATTGTTAACACTTCTTCATGAGCCACTGCAACAGTATGTAGATGCTAGAAAAATACATTTTTTTTCCCCCAGCACAACACCTGTAAGTAAATAATGATAAATTCTAAAAGAGCACCCTAAAACATTCTGTAACCACAAGTTATGCTGATCAATGCTTCCCCTACCTCATATTCATCACACAGCTTTCCTCCTAAAAGGCTAATTAATTTAATCTAATCAGATTATCAAACTTTCTTTAAGGAGAATATGGATGCTGATAAATAAATAAAATTTAAACCACACATATCTTATTAGTTTACCTATTACAGAACGCAGGAACCATAAATAGGAGTCACCACTGGAAAACATCTATTTGTCCACACAGGTAATGTGTGGCAAATGTGTTTTTCTTTGAATGATTATGTTTACTGATTTATATCAGTGAAGGATGACAAACATTTCCAGTGAGCTCAATCCTACTTCCCTGAGAAGAAAACAAAAACAAGGAGCAGCACCAGCTGCTTGGCAGGACTGTGCTGGAATGATAACATGGTCTCAGAGCGCTCTTGCTCAGGCCATGGAATTAATTACTGGTGAGTAATTAATTCAGCCCCAGCACTGACAGTTGCTTCACCTTGCCCAGCAAAGAGCCTGTTTTGCTCATGGTGCTCAGTGCCTCCACGCAGAGCTTCTCCAGAATTAGTTCTGCATGCACTGCGCATCTCGAGCAATATTAGAACTAAGGAGGGGACCATGCCAAACTATGAAATATGTACATCTAGAAAAGATTTGTGGACAAGGACAATTTGATATACCACTAGCATAAAACTCTGTACTACATCTACCTGAAACAAAGCAACAAACCCTATTTTATTTAATAATATCCACCCACTAATTTGAGTGAATCTTCATTAGCGATCCAGTTCTAATTAGAAAATTAGTATGAACTGGTTCTACAGCTCATTCTGCAAAACTCTCATCATCCTCCAACTTAACAGACCCTTGTTCATAAAAAGATGACACTTATTTCTAAGAGAATGGAAAATTATCAATCTGAATTTAAAAAAAAAATAACAAGGGAAGGGGACAAAGAAACAAGCTAAAATTATACAAAAGTACTTTTATACAAAGTGACAAAGGAAGAATAGCAACCAGAAAAAAAAATTTAACCCGAAAGGCAAAAAAGAAAACCAACAAAACCACACACCCAACAAAGCCACACCACATCAAAGAAACTCAACCACAAGCTCCTCTGAAACTGTGTGATTGTGTAGATTTCTACGCTTCCTTGGATAATGTTCCAGATTTGTTGGAAATCTGGACAGGACTTGCATGAGAACAGGCTTTCTGATGATATTTTAGATACTCCCAGGTTAT
This sequence comes from Pyrgilauda ruficollis, assembly GCF_017590135.1. Lineage (NCBI taxonomy): Eukaryota > Metazoa > Chordata > Aves > Passeriformes > Passeridae > Pyrgilauda > Pyrgilauda ruficollis. The sequence continues at coordinate 307,872 of NW_024530044.1, forward strand.
AAGTCTGCCAGAAAAAATGCAAGAGCAGCCTTTTTCCATAGTAGTTTTGTACTTGGATTCCAACTCCACCAAAAGAGGAGGAACTGCAGAGCTGTGTAAACTTAGAGAGAGATCAGTCACAAAACTTCCCATTTTCCTGACCAGTGCACAATATGGTACAGCCTGAATTTTGGGAAAGACTCAAGAGAACTCTGATTTCATTCAAGTCACTTCAGCCTTTTCTAGTTTTGAAAATGTATTAATTGGTGCTATTTAAAACAAACGCCTGACAGGAGTCACAGCACTATTCAGTTGGTTACCAAATGGTTTTCTAATGAAGAGCAAGGATTTCTGTCTTGAGCACTGTGCTGTGAGCTGAACAGGAAGGATTCCTGCACCTTACAGATATGGCTGGGAAATAAAGCAGGATGTTGCAAAGGTTACCTTCCTCACAAAAAACAAGGAAAAAATTAAAGTCATTACAGGACTGTGAAAAGGGATCTTCCATCAGCAACAACAATAACACGCTATATTTTGGAAGGGAAAAAAAAAGCCAACCTAACAACTGATTTTTTGTTACTCTTTAGTGCTGGCAAAAAAACTAGAGGCATTTCATTCCTGAAAACAATGACATAACCACAACTTCCACTCATGTATCTTGCACTTCTTTGCAAGAGATGCAACTTAGAAACTGGTGTTCTGAAAACCACGCTCTCGTGCAGTCAAGACAAAGTTAATTAAAAAGTCTTCTGGGAGAGGAGGTTCCTGGCTCAAACACCTTTTGTGTTTTTGACATAGGTTTGCTTCTGTGCTTTGTTTTATTACAACACATACTCTCTGGTTTTATGGGGAGAGAACAGTAGGTTCTTCCAGAGGGTTGCAGAAAAGTGGAAATCCTTTATCTTGACATTTGTGGATAAAGACAGCTTTGGAAATGCATCTTTGGAAAGCCCTAGACTCTTGGAGAATAGGAAAAGGAATGAAGACACATTTGGTTATTACACAGATTCTGGCAGATGAAGAGTCAATAGGATCTAAGGAACACAAAGCAAAATGAAAATAATTACTTCCATCTCTTGAGGTATTTACCTTTTCAGCTGGGAAAAAAGGTCTACATATTGACAAATTCCCAGGAGCAGCACTGGCTTGTCTTTGAAAGCTCAGGCTCTGCAAAGTGGGGCAGGAAGGACAGCTGAATCTCTTCAAACAGAGAAGTTGCTAGATAAGTTGGTGCCCTTCCTGTTAAGCCAAAAGGGCCCCAAACACACAGAATCCATATGACCCATGACATCATCAAACACTGGAAGTTGTTAACCAAATGCCCAATGTCAGGAAACAACTATCTGTCTGTGACAAACTGAGTTCTTCCCTCTCTCTAGGACTGGAACTAATTTATTTTCTGTCAAAGTTTGCTTACAGCCTTTCTCTCTCTTCTCTCATCAAAACAAGCATTTTCAGCAGTCATTTACAGGTTACCCCTCTGGCAACCCAAAAGAAATTGGTTTTAACCTGCTTTGTGGTCCCCTTACTGGAATGATATCTACCAAAAAAACCCAGTGCCCTTTGAAGTGGTCACCATCTAGGAAAACCCAGCTGATGTAAAAAATCATCACCTGTAATTCTTTTGTCATGCTTGATGCTCCGAGTATTTAAATGTTTGCTTAAAAAAGTTACCAATGGATTCTGGAAATTCACATGTATTTCTTGGAGCTTTTAAAGTTGAATAAAACTGCTTGCATTCATCCACATAAGATGATATGCTGTTTTAGGAGGAACATCTTAACTATTGTGCTGCAGTCAATTGAGACAGAAGTACTGTTGATTTGCATTAATTAGTTTCTTTATTTTTACACTAAGCGGTGCACATGGCCCTTCCTATACCAAGTGATACATCAGTTTTTGGTTTTTTTTAAGCAGATACAAGTAACATTAGCAAATAACTACTGAGCCCCCTCTGTATCTCACCTTTCAAAAGCAGGAGTGCTGTGGACCCAGTGTACAAGGAATTTTCAGCATCACATACTTACTCTTCAACATTTCCTGCTCATCACTAGTTTTTCCCCCCTGATTTTTACTGCTTTTAAAGGATTTGCAAACCTTTGACCTTGCTTCATGCTCTGAGCATCATCCACACAGACTCACTAAGTGTGTGGACTTGAAGGATTTTGTAGGATTGAAGACTCAAAAGGAGTCAGAGAGCTGAGGAAAAATGACTGGTCTCTAACGAGCCATTTGCCAAACTGGACAAACGCAGGACAGCCTACAAAAGCTTTCAAGGAGCAGCACTAACTCCAGCCTCACCCACTGCCACCTCGTGTCTGTGGATATGTCCCCTGTTCCCTTGCAGGAACATCCCTGCTGTGTCCAGCTCGCGTGCAAAGGAGGCAGCCGCAGCCACGCCGAGGGATCCTCGGCTGCCAGACTTCCCCTCTCAGCCCTGCTAACCTCAGCCCTGACCTACAGTACCCTCAGTTTTCCATTCCTTAGCCTCTCTTACGCAAATATAGCCCAGGATTCCAAATTGGGCTGTGTTTATTCCAGGAACACAAAGACAACCGTTTTCACGTCTAAGAAAGTGATGTGTCTTGATAAAAAATTGAAACATTTTCATACAATGCCGAACAAATGCAGTTTTCATCAGCACCCCAAATCCCTATGGACTGGTTTCTAGTCTATTCTACTAATTCCTGGATCCTTATGCCAAATTCATGTCTTCCCAAATTTGTCTGAATCCCCTCTTGCTTGAGCTCCTTATTTCAGATTAGCTGGAAACCATCTCCAATGTTTGCAACTGTGCCCATTAGCAGGTATCTTTCAGGCAGAAAGTTAATTCAACTGCACACAGAAACAGTCCACAATTGTTGCTTCAACTAGGTGCTATTTTTCATCTTTGCCTTTTAAACAAAACTGAACATTTGGATTCCAAGTGTTGCAAACTATGGAAAATATCCTATATGTCAAAAAGCACTGCTGCAAATAAGCTGCTTTCTTTTCAAAATTCAAAAGCAACGTATTTTTCTTTTAAATGATCTACCTAAATTTTCCAATACAACAGCCCCATCACAAGATTCTGTGATTTCATTGTGCTAAGTACATTAAGGCTAATTTGCAGTTTGACAGTGAAAAAACTTCCTTACTTTTTCTTTTGTGTCATTACCAGTGATGATAAGTAAATACCCAATACTTACAAAATCCATAAATTTCTTATACATATTGAAAAGCAGCTTTCCACAGAGCTATTAGAAAAAAACTTCATTTCATTAAATTGACCTTTGCTAGAATATGAGCAGTTCACAGCGTTACAACACCAATTAATAACAGGGTGCTGACAAATAAAACAAGCTGGTAAATATGAATCTTGTTCATAACAAGATTGCACAAGAAAATATACTGTAATGGCCCTGTCTGAACATCCTGTAATAGCCCATTGTTCCTCTCTATTGCTGTCATTCAGCAGTTTTTTTTAATAGCGGATGCGTGGCAGCGGAGGAACCAACGCAGCGTGGGGCTGCACGTGCACAAATCCTGCCCCATCCTGGAGGTGAGGAGACAGCCCTGGTACTCCTGGGCTGCTCACTGGATGTGGAGTTCTGCACAACAACCCCACATGGCTGCAGAACTTGAATGAGACAAAAATATTCAGCTGTAAGTGCCTGAATGGTTTGTAAACTGAGAAGGGAGTAGAATCCTTTTACCTGTCAAGGGCAAATTACAGGGACAGCAGAAATGAAGAGTGGAAAAATCATAATTCTGAGAGACTGTGGAGTCTTTTAGACAATACATGGTGGAAGAAACAGGAGGTGTCCTTCTGTTCCATAGATGAAGAGGAAAGGAGGTAATAAAGATCTTCCAAGTGTGACAACCAGGCATTTCACCTGCTCTCTGTATGAGGAAAGATGAGCTAACAGCACTGCAGTTACTGACACCTTAACTAGACCACAGACTGAAACCCAGCATCTGGTTTTGCTATCCAATTAAAATACTGATTTCATATTCACATTCAAATCTGTGAATTCATGCCACAGACATGTTTCTCACCAGTTAAAGGAATCTTTCTGCTTATCGAAGTCTGACTGAGCACAGGACATCTGATTGAGCCTTGTCTCTGCAGCAAGGGTCATGCTAAAGGCAACATCATTCCATTTACTGATTTGTTCAGTTCACTTTCCTATGGGAACAATATTTTAAGGTTCAGACTTTTTTTTTTCCTTTGTACATTTGTTATTCCTTCCATCACTTAGTCTTCCTTGCTACCAGGCTTCATTGTTTTACTGTTAAATTGTACTCAAGGAAGGAGGAGTTGGACAATGTCCTGCTTAAAATCTGTAAACGTTTAAAAATATAAAAGCTCAGAATTCTATGAAACATGAGGGATAAAGAAATTGTAAAAATAAAACAAAACAAAACAAACCTCTGGCTTAAAAAATCCCACATTCCTGTATGGTATAAAGCTATTTTTGAACACTTGGGTTCATTCACATGCATTCCCTGAGGAAGCTGAGTTATCACCCATGACTCTGTCACGCCAGTTTGTCTTCACTGGACAATATAAACTTCTCTTCCCTTGCCTATGCTGACTTAGAAAGGTTGCTCCCTAAAACCTGCTTTGAACCAGGGCTCTTTTGGTGCTGTGTACCCTGGAGGTGGCAGCAGCCACTTCTGTGCTCTGGTGCCCTAGTGCCCCCACAAAGACAGCACAAGTATTTTGCCAGCCTTCCAACAAACCCTGAATTACTGCCATGTCCTTCACTGGTCTGTAATGTGACTCTAGGAAAAGCTTAGCATGTCAGCAGACTATTTTATCCCTGCAGCCCTAAATAAAAAGTGTCCAGTTAAACTACATTGTCTGAATTCTTCCCCTGGATTGCATGCACAGTTTTCAGAAGAGGGGTCTTCTGTAGAGAAAGAGCTCTACTTCTGCAAGATCTTCTGAAATAACTGAGAGAGAAAAAGGAAAAGAAAACCCAGGCCCAGCAGCTACCCCAGTGGATCATGCTGAAGGGTTAAAAAACATCGGAGTGATTTTCCTAGGTACTCTCAAAATGCTGATATAACACATGCAGCAGGCAAGATTGGGGGAACAAAAGGCTCTGAAAGGACCATGCAGTGATTTCCATAATCAGCCCAATAATGAGACTTTAAAGGGTTAAAGATGGACCAAGATCACATCCTTTAGTCAGAAATTAAGAATTTCCAGAATGAGAAACTAAAAGTACATTCAAATGAATACGACTGTACTTCAGAGAGAATTGTTTGAGCTTCCAATTGTAACCATTACTCCTGTTTTAGATAAAACCTACACTGTGATAGCAAATAAATAGGAAACAAAAATCTGTTTTCACCAGTGTGTAATCTGTGGCAATGTTAATTGCACTTAGGACATAACACACAGAAAATTACATCTGATATAATCTTTCACTTTCTCTAGGGAAAAACGATGGACAGTGAGATCCTTGGGTTCTGTAGAACAAGGAGAAGACTGCAATAGCAGAGTTTAACTTGATGGGAATTCTTACTCTTATTTGCATATTGGTTTCTAAAGTTCTTCTTTTCTAGGACTATAATTTCCCATTTGCTTTCAGCAGAAAAGCTTTCATTTCCTGATGCACACATACAATTAACAGATTAAAACAATTTTTTAAAATCCCTCTTTACCCACTTCTTCTAAAACTGGAGAGGAAAAAAAAAAAAAAACTACCAAAAACCAAACCAAAACAAAGGAAAAAAAACAAACCCTCCCCCGCAAGCCCCACACTAGGCTGGCACGAACATAACCACAAGAAAGGCAGCAGCTCAGCTCAGTGTTCAAGTGCCTACTTAGCATGTGTTTTTTTCCCAGCTGCTGCCAGCCACACACAAACCCAGCGCAGCCCTGGTGGCCCTCCACGCATTTTAATGCAATAAACAACACATTTAATAAAGAATGAAGAATGTGCAGTGGCAGCCACGCAGAGAGTACTTGAACAGCGCTCAGGAAAGAGCCTGAATTTGGCTTTCCTGAACTTGTTGAAGCTAGCTTTTTGCCCAGAACACACTGAATCAATGCTGAAGAGGTTCCCCGTGGTGATGGTACGGTACGCACGCTCTGCAAGGAAGATGGCTCTGAAGTTCACCACGGTCATTTATGGAAAGGATTCCCACCCCCACCTTCCCCTTCCAAGAAACTGGACGTGTGAAGACAGACATTTCTTTGAGAGGAAGGATAAGGCAGAGGCTAATTTCATCTGCATGAGCCAGCATAGGATAAGCTGTTGGAAATACTGTCAAGCTACATTCTTAATGCCTGGCAAAGTGACTCACTCAGAGTCATCACAGGAAAGGAAGTTGAATAGAATCAAAAACGGAACAGGATGGGGGCTTAAACAGGAGAAAGAAGTGAGAGAAAGGAAACTGGATTGTTTAAAGTAGGCTGAGGTTACAAGTTCCAGAACGAGATTATTTTTAAAATACACATATAGAAGATATATCTGTAAAAATATATATGCATATATAAAAATACGTTAATGTATGCATGTATTTACAAAAAAAAGCTTCTTTCCATTTCAAGAGAGACTTGTATTTGTGGACTGCCTTCCAAAGATGCCTGCTGAGGTATTTGTTTCTGTTTAAGGTGGAATTAAAATGGTCTAAGAAATAAAAAATCCCCTCTAGAAACCCACAAATTTTTAACGATCACATTACTATTCCACTCAGTATGAAACTCTCAGAATATGGAGCTCCACACTCACATAAAAATCCACCACAATACAACATTAGTACATCATTCCCTAAAGAAACGCTAAGCAATAAACTAGTCTTTTTTATTTCCCCACACCAAAAAATTCAACATTGACTTTCAGTTGAAGCTCCATGACACATGGCAAAGTTTCTCTCCTCCAAACTTGTTCACTGTGAGAGTTTGGATGATTAGCCACCTCACATACCAATTTCAGCTAAATCAAACACAGACAGTATGTAGACTGTCTCAATATGTAAGTCACTTGAAGAAGCACCTCCTTGACTTCATCACAGCTGAAAACACGTTACTCATGCAACAGAATGTCCACCAACAAAAAGACCCATTTTGGTCCCCAAAGAAGATGACAAAAACATTTTTTAAATGTCATCAAGGCAATAGTGAACTGAGTCACAGCTCTTTATGTTTCAGCCACATCACCTGTAGGTACAAGTTCTGACTGTCCTTTTTCATGCTCAAGGGGACACACAGAAAAATGAATACACCCATTAAATCATATAACTAAAAAAACAAATTTCAGACTTAAGGAAGTATGCCTCGTCAAAAAATTACTCTGGAAAACTGTATTAAGAGAAATACTTCTAAATGCTCCTAAAAAAGCTTATTTCTGTTTGTGTAATATTTCTTATTTAATCCCCAGAGTGACACCTGCTGGATTTCACTAACTGAAACTAAAGGGCAGATATTGCCATTATACAGAATATTTCAGGATAATAATTGCAAAAACATGCCATTTTATCAATAAAGGGCTGTGCAGCAGAATACTTTCCCTCCATTTAGGGTACTAAATAAACACATGATGCAACCACAGAAAAAGGAAGTATAATGTCTAAAGGTCTTAGTCATTTCTGAAAAGTAAATTTTTTAACTTCTATCTAGGAAGGATTCTAGGGCACAACATTTGGTGACAAATTAGATTAATTTCTGAAACTATTTATGTGGAAAAAAATACTTTTAAATCCTAAAACAAATTAGTTCTGGTATAACATAAATGTTCTCAGTACATCCTTTGTTTTACTGTAATGAAACTCTAAAACTCTACCAGAATTGCCAGCATTGGGATAAGATGAAATTTATGAAAACTGATTGGCAAGATTTTACCACTGTAATGGGGGAGGAAAAAAATAAGGAGAAAATCTAAATGGTAATTCAAAGAATGATGCTTTGTGCCCATACAAGCATTCAAGATAGTGCAGTTTTCAAGCTGAGAGTATCAAAGAATAGGTGGAAAAGATGATGCAGTTTTTAGGAACCTAAGATATTCAGCCTAAACACACAGCTGATGGTAAACAAGAGTGTATGAGGGAGGTGTAGGTGTTTTGAACATAGTAATCAAGAGAAAAACATTGTTAATTTCTTTGGTTGGCTCCTTGTTCATGGTATTACATGGGAAGTCAGACTGGTATGGGCTTCATTAAACAAAATCATCACCAATTTTTGGGGGCTATTTTCCAAATGTAGCCTGTATGACCCAGACATAAATCCAGAAATGCAACATAGTTTTATTTTCTAAAATCCATTTAGAATGGTCAGCTACAACCTAAAAATCACCAAAACTGCCAGAAGAGGCTGTGTGACGCCTAGGATATACTGAAAGATAACAGCCTCAAACACACATGCAAATTTACCACAAGAGTCTGATTTATTTTCTTGAAGCAAGAACATGGCTTCTCTCCTGCAAAGTCTTTTTTGGTGCATTAGAATGAGTTAAGTGCATTTGAAACGCATGTTTCCAAAGAAAAGCAACTCGAAATAGATCACTTTAGGACAGCATATACTGCAGAAATGATTGAAAGTGTTTGCACAGAGCTAGGGCAGAAAAAGGATGACTTTGCTGGGAAAATGTAAACAGTATAAACAAACTTGGGAGACTGAAGCATGAGAGACAACTGTTAAAACAAAACTTTGAAAACGTGAAAGTTTAGCCTTTCAGCTCTGCCCAGATTCTAAAATAGAACAAAGCGTTGCTAAAGAGAAATGGTCTAATGGAAACCAATTTCATAAGATCTTCTATTGTACCACACTGGCTGTGGACTTCTCCATTAAGGTAAGAAAAAAGCTATTTTCTGCGCTCTTTGTGCAAGTTTTTTACACTGGAAACATCAGAACTGCCAACATGAATACAAAAGGTAAAAATAAGGGGTTGTGTCCACATACAGAAAGCTTTTGAAATGTTTGTTTTGTTTCCAACATTAGAAAGATGCAGCATTCAGATGTATGCAATTCAGAATACTAGCACGTGTGATATCGAGTTTTCCAAACAAAGGATAAGGTCTAGGGTTAATTTCCTTTGAAAATTTCTTTGTAAACTTAGGTTCTCTCTTTAGTTGCTACATTGGCAATAATAGAAATCAGCATGAAATGGACCTGCATATGTTGTATGTAGAAATAATATACCAAATATGTTATTATATGTCCAATACACATAAACACATATAAAAGCACACTTATTTTACTGCCTAAAAGTTATTTGTTTGCCAACTCGCATCTGTTTTAGTAGTAGCAGTATTCATTCCTTCCTCGACCAGCAGTACCAGGGATATAGCTAATTCCAGAGCTCTGACAATTTGCTACACCAATCACTTAAAATACTTCCCAGGGACAGAGCAGTTCCACGAGCAAGTAAAGGCTGTTTTCAATAAAGCTTGGCTGAGGAAGCTGCTCTGTCTCAATGACAGAGCCGCCCAGCTTGCAGAGCAGAGGTGGCCAGGGCACCAGGTAAGACAAATATTGTGTGCGTGCCACAGGGGTGGCAGCTGGTCTGGAGCACTGAAGGGATTTTGGTACCAAATCAAGAACATTGTAAACACATTGGCAACAGATGGGAACAACTTCTAAGGGAGAAATCCTGTTTTGTTTTCCTAGCTTTGGGCTTTCCTCAATGGTTTTAATAGATAGCTTATGCCCAACATTTACTATAGCAGCGACTAAATACACTTCTTTTAAATATCCCTGAATACATGGTATTATAAAAAACATATCAGTATAAAACATATAATTTCTTCCAAATTATCATGGTCCCATTTAAATTGCATGACTGCATGGCTTCATGGACTTCTGTGGGTCCAATCCTACCCAGCTCCTACACAAACCAGGAATGCTACTGGAGAAAGATGATTACCTCAAATGCACAGAATATAGAAGCAAGTTGGAAATATATGCGTGTCAAAGGAAATTTTTTAGTGTGCTTTCTTCCCTCGGTTTTGTTCTTAATTGTATCCTGGTCTATAACCTGAACAGCAGTTCCCAGATAGCCCATGGAACAATCCTGGGCTCCTGGACTAAGTCCCTTTAGTGACCCAGGTAAGGCATTGGTCACCCAGCGAGACACATGCAGATCTGTTTTTCAACTGATCACATACATTATCTATTTTTCAGGTCAGGTCATGTTTTTCAGCCGAAGTGCTCAAAATTTACACAAATTACCAAAAAAAAAAAAAAAAAAAAAATAAAACAGCTGCCAACAGAAGCAGAATGTAAAGTGCCTGGATGGATGACCATCTATGTATAATTCCTTCAATGGAAAAATACCCACATTTAGGAATGTCCTGCCCTTTGACAGCCTGTGGAAAAGTTCCCACTGGCTCTCAGTGGGCCAGGATTTCAACAGTTGTGTTGTATCAAGAAAAGACTATTCAAAGGGACAAGTACTACATCTCTTAACGCAGAGAAAAGCTCCAACTGACCAGAAATTCAGTGTGCAGGAACATTTGAAGTTGAAAGGACACACATAATGCAATTCTTGGACATGCAATCTATCTTAGATATCCAGGTACTTTGTTTTGTCCAGTAAAAAGTGAAATCACCCTGTCGTGTATCAATGCCCTGCCTGTCTCTGCTTTAACCTGCAAATAACATAGATTCTGACATCCAGCCTGCAAACACACACATGCCTGCCACATCCTCTGTGGGCAAACCTACTTCAACCTACACCAGCTGCTTGTGAAGCACAAAAAACAAGAATCTAAATCATTTAGCTGGTATACTTCTAAAGACAGTTGTTCCCACTTGCACTGATCATTAAAACAACATAAACACCTTTTATGTGAAGTGCCATCTCCATTGACAATGTCACCAAGTGCCTTTTGCGCAGAAGATTTCCAAAGTTGGAGAAAGACTTTGGGATTACTCCTATATGCAGTGAAATAGATAAGAGTTTAAGCAAACTAGAGAAGAAACACCATGCTAATGCAGATTAATTTTCCTAATTTTAAGAATTTCAGACAGTACCACAGCATGTGTACTTTAAAACACATCTGTTTTCAGATGTGGTCTTATACTGATCTAGATCTAGAGTTCCTCCTTCCAATGCACTGAGAGGAGCTCAGATTCAGAGCACATCCTGAACAGGTTTCAGCTATTAGAAGTACTATTAGTGCAAGGGAATGGCAAGATCCCCAGCAGGCACACTAAGACTGGGAAAACTGCATTGGCGCAATTGTAAGAGCAGCAAAGTCCATCCCCAAGGTACCCGGCGTAAGTTTATTAAGGCAAAGAGACAAAAAAACCCCTCAGTTATTTTCATAATTATTTAATTCTCTTCCCCTATAAACTGCATGGATAACTGAAGGATTCATTGCAGATCAAATCCAAGTGTGATTTATTGCCTAACAAGATTTATTTTCCTGGTTCTATGGCTCCACTGCTTACACACACGAGCAAATGACTAGAATTAGCAATCTCAGCACTGCAACCGCATTTGTAAAACCAGAGGGTATCACACCTGTTCTGGAAAGCTTAAGGAGCAGCAAGACTTTTAACTGCCCATCAGCTGTTACTCGAAGGCACGGAATCACACACTCGCCACCGTTCAATAGTTTCTCGAGGAAAGGAAAAGTGGGCAATCAGCTGTCAATAAATCAGCTCGGTGTTTGCGGTTAAAAACCTCAAACAGCAACACGCCGGCACGCCTACAGGCTTCAGAGCAGCCCAACTTTTCCTCAAGCAAACAGAAAGCCCAAACAAAACAGTAGCTTTATCTTTTAAGTTCTGTAATTACAACACAAAACCTAATTATGAAACAACTCAAGTATGACCTCTTTCTGGTACACTAAGTTTAGAGAAATACTCAGTAAGCAAACCGACACCACTTTATCACCTAATTCAGCCTCTATTGAAAGAGCTGCAGTTGTACTGAATTAGTCTAGGACCCTTTTCAAGTCAACGTGCCTCTAATTCTCTCCAGATGCAAAGACAAAAATTTGGTTAGTTAATGTCAGAGGTTTCAGGCAGAATCTTTACAGCGCTGCTTTGGGCATTTTATCTCTTTATCTATCTATCCTACCAAGCACAGACGATAACAACACCAGTTATAAAAATCAGCTCAACACCTCGCTCGCTAAAAATAAAAGAAGGTTTTCCTCGCAGCCCGTGTCGGCGCGGATTCCGCATCCCACGCCGAGGTTACAGCCGGAGCGCGCACACACACACGCGTGGCTCCGGCTGCGCTCGGGTGGCACCGAGCCGCTGCTCGTGGCTGAAACAATGAAACCGCACTCACCGCGAGCGCGCCTGCCAGAGCGCTTCCCGAGCAAACTGTGGGACTGTCTCCGATAAAGCTGTGCGTGCTGTCTCCGACTAAGCTGTGCGGAGCTGTCTCGGATAAATCTGTGCGGAGCTGTCTCAGATGAAGCTGTGTGGGAGCTGTCTCGGATAAATCTGTGCGGAGCTGTCTCGGACAGAGCGGTGTGCGGAGCCGTGTGGCCCGGTCCCTCCGCGGGCAGCCGAGAGCGCGGTGCCCGGCGGGTGTAATCCAGAGCCCGGGGCTGTCCCGGCGGAGCGGCGCTGTGCGGGAGCGCCGGGAGCGTGTCCGCTGGCAGCGCGGAGCGGCGGCAGCAGCGAAACATCAGAGCTTCCTGTTACATCACCCGACCCCGCCTGCGGCCGCCTTAAGTTACTTTTCTCTCCCGAATGGCATGTCCCGGGGAAGCCGGGCTCCCGTGGCATTCGAGCCCCGGCGCTGCCATCTGCTCCCGGCCTCTTCCCGCACCTGGCCCCGGGCGGCTCCGCTCGCCCGCCCGGCGCTCGGAACTGCCCTCAAAACACTCACTCGCTGCTCCGCTGGTGAGGAGGAGACCACGGGACCTGTCCTTTCACGTATGGAGCCACTGAGATTCGTCCTCCTCCTCCAGCTAGACCCATAGAAACAGATTAGTTTGGACCTTTATTCAAAGGGCACTGGAGAGATGCATTCCTCCTCAGTGTCACCGACCTGACCCACCGCCTCTGCCAGCGGCTGCCAGACACCCCATAGCGTAAGGGCTGAAAAGCTCTGCACAGAAATACCTTCATGTATTACCTCAGATGTAAGGCAGCTGCAAAGGTCAGATTCAAATTTTCACTTACAAACGGGCACATCATTTATAGTGCCACTATTTTTTTCTTGGGTGCAAATCAAAGTATTTAAAGAAATAAGTCTTTGAATTATCAAGGGTAGGAAAAAAAAAAAAAAAGCAACAGGAGCATTGTTAGTGATGATCTCCATGCTATCTTTTTCTAAACACTGGTGATTTGAAAGCACAAGTATGAATGGTTTGAAAACTGCAATGACAGAGGACAAAACAAAATTAATAGCATTCTTTCTACAAGCTTCAAAGAATATTGTACCAGAAACAATCAATTTTGTACAATCAATTCCCTGTACTATGGGCAGGGAATATGTGCCCTCTAAACCAATAACCAGTCACTTTATGCACAGGACAACCCTATGCTGAACAAGCAGGGAGATCATGGAGCATCAAACTCAAATTACATGAATACCTGTGACAGTACTCCTTAGGGAACCCCACAAAAGTCTCCCAAAAATCACATTGTGACAAGGATCTATCAAAATTATAACACTGAATTTGCTCAAAAAACAACATAAAATATTCTGCTTGTTTCTCGCTACCTGCCACTTGTCCACTTTTTTTTTCCCCCAGCAGAATCATTTGTGGAACTCACTGTGAACTGAATGAAGGAATTTACCTGGGCATTGAAAACATTTTCCTCAAGAAGGAAAACAGCAAAAAACACAAAGCGAAGGGGGAAACCCCCATAAAACAAATAAAAAACTTCAAACAAAACCCAGCCCCAATCCAGGGTTAGGAAAAATTGGAAGAGGGAAAAGAGGGCCAGGAATACTTAAAATTCAAATGGCCCCTAGACAATACAATTTGTGAAATCCCACTCCAGGGTTACCAAAAAAGCAGGTTTGGATACTGATTTGGCACATGTGAGAGTTGGTGCTTCTAGGATCTCTCATCAACAGGAGAATTTTTGAGTTCTATAATCAGTGAAGAACTAAGGACTGGCACTCTAAACCTCTAGGCAATGTTAACACATATAAACTGGGGATTAGCTCTTATTCTGAACAGTGATGGAAATTAACTTCTCTAAAAGACGTGGTGTCATCTCAGATACAGGAATATCATCAGGAGTGAGCCTGGTGGCACTGCTTTACACCAATTAGGTCTAGGTTGTAGATTGCAACAGGGTACATTATACACTCTAGCTTAGATAATAATCCATGTATTCCAGCCAAGCTCACAGCTCCTGAATTAGCTGGATACATATTACACAGGCTACGTTTGATTTGGGTGGTCAAAGTCAGTGGAGTTTTGAGTGAGCACTTTTGTTTGTGGTGGTTTTGGTTTGTTTTTTTTTTTTTTTTTTTTTTTTTTTTTTTTTTTTTTTTTTTTTTTTTTTTCAGTTGGTTGCTTGCTCTGGAGGGCTTTGGGGTTTATTTTTACAAAGTTTTATATTCTACTGATTTAGGTAACGTTAAAACTTGGTTACTCGTGCCCTACAGATACCCGAGACCCCTCAGCTGGTGCAGTTTGCACTTCTGAGAGCAGTGTCTCACTTGCATCTTCCCATCCCCTGGCTGCCAGGAGCGTAAACCAGACCCTTACAGGCCGTCCTGCTTGCCGACAGCGAAGGAGGGAGCAGTTCAAGGAGACCTAAATGTGCAAAGCTCCCTGCATTGGGACCAAAGAAGGCTTAAAAGCGAGAAAAGAGGGTAAATCCGGTGAATTCCCCCTGCTCCATCAGAGCCATCCCGCCCCGCGCTCGCCGCGCCGCCGGCGCCCTCTCGCGGCCGCTCGGGGCATAAACGCAGGCGCGGAAGCTCCGCACAAGGATTCACCCCCTTAATTAATTCAGGAATTAATTAATTCAGTAATAATTAATTCAGGAATTACGCTCTGTGTAACCACACAATTCTGCTTTACCTGAATCTCGCTCGCTCTTTGGAGACACCATTGAAAACAACAGGTTAGGAAATGTAACCCTTAGGTCCCCTTCACTAAGTTTCAGAAGGTAGAAGCTAGAAAGAAAAGGACTTACTCAAAATGTAAATAAAAATCTATCAGCTTTGAGAGTGGATTGGAGATGCAGGAGAAATTCTGGCTCAAGTGAACCAGAAATAAAACTGAAGCAGGAGGTAGAAAATGAAAGCAGAAAAAGGAGGGCATACAAGTAAAAATGTGAAGAAAAAAAGAATGAAGAAAAGGACTATTTCTCAAAGATATTTTATCATTTGTGTGGATTAAGGGCACATAACAAGTTATTGCAGGTCAGATGATATATGGAAACTCCTCAAACCTCTGTGAAACTGCTTCACCTTGTTGGCTGTTATCACACAGCATGGGAAAAATTTCACAGCACTCTACATTTCCTCTCCAAAGCAACTGGAGAACATTCTGGAATGAAATGACTGGATGAATGGACTCCTATCAAGTGGAACTGTACAGTCACTCTAACATTAGCACAGCCTCATGTTCCGACTGCTTTGGCATTCTGGCCCCTGATCCATACCTTTTCCTGTGTTGTGCCTCAGTTCTGTCCCTGTTCATCCTTTAGTTGCCTTTGGGAAATGCATGGATCTTTTCTTCTTAGTCTTGGATTTGATTGTTCTGCAGCTATAGGAGTACAGGAGCAAAGAGAAGTGAATGAAGCAGAAGGGCACAAAAGAAACCTCTTGCTATGTTGAAGATCATATCACAATGCAGTTTGGACTTTTTATGGGAAAAAATAGCTCTATGTACTGTAGAGCTAAACAAAAACAGAAACAGCTGGATAGCTGGTGTGGCAGCCAAACTGAGTGCACACACAGCTGAGAGCAGCCTGCACTCTCTGATCAAACCTTGATTATAATCAGGTTTTTACAGTCTGTGACACTGCAGCCTTGATTCTCATTGCACTGAGTAACAAATCTGACAGATGAATCACGGTGAAATGTTTTCTCAGTTGAAAAAGAGGTACTCTGGAGATGCTAGCAGTACAAATTCCCTTCTGTCTGAACAGTGACACAACAGAGACCTCGCTGGATCCCTTAATTGCTGTTATTACAAAATGTACTACAGCAGCACAAGAAGTTTCTTCAGTACAGGGTAGGAGAGGATGGGAGAGTACCTGTCAGTCCTGTCCTAGCTACAGCAGTCCTGGGAGCAACTGATCCCTCTCAGGGAGGAGACCCTGTTAGTTGGCAGTAGAGCTCAGCAAGAAGGAAGCTTATGAAATGGAGAGCAGCCACAGAGCCAGGGTTCTGCTGGGACAGAAAGGATGATTCTTTCCCTAGATTTCTTTTCCCATGTAGGTTTTGTAGGTGTTGAGTCCAGGCAGCCAGGGACAAGTTGCTGGAACAAGAGGGAGCCTGAAGGAGAGACACTGTCATGAAATGACACAGGAATCACAAGACAATCTGCATACAGAGCCATCTTTTCCTTCCTGTCCTTCTGTATCTACTGTCTAATTTCAAAACATTGTTTTAGAAACTTCATCATTCTAGTTTGTAATCTAATCAATCTCAAAGCTTACAAATCCTTTTCAATGTTCTTTGTGGGATGGCTTAATGAGTTTCCTTGTCTTTTACAGGAAAGCCCTAGATGTTTTAGTTTAATGCAGTCACCTCAGCTCGGTCTCCCTTGGAGGCACATCACACAATCTAGCAATTATGTAAGTTTTAATACTGGCAGCCCATGGGAAATTTTTACAGCTAAGAGTGGAAGATCAGATATTTTTACTGGCTTGACCATAAGATGCAGACAAGGGGAGGTGCAGACATTTGTGCCCTCACTGCATCCCTAGCCAGGCAGACACAAGCAGTGCCAGTGTGGAAGCAGGGTAACCATAAGGGCAAATCCTGACCCTCCCACCCCAAATGTGCCTAAATCCACGCTCCCTGGGGAGGCCACATGACCTGCTGTGCTCAGGCAGGTGCCATGGCACAAGTGGAGAGTTCTGGGAGTAGTTTAATCCATGGGTTCTCCACTTATCTGCAAGGAGGGATTCCAGCTGGTCTGAGTCTTTACCCCACTGCTCTGCTGCTGTGCAGGGCACCCACACCTACAGACTCCGCTCCTGGTACAGGAAAACCTGGAGAGAAAGGGCAGAGGGATGAACCAGAACAGGAAGACAGCAAATTGAAACTGAAACAGGGAGTCAAAAAGTGCCAGGCTAATTCTGTGGAGTTTACAGGTTTCCTGGCAGAACTGCACTTCATTTATGTGGTTACTGCAGCGGTAGTCTGTGGTGCTTATACATTTTACAGGACAAGGCTCTACATAAGTGCTCTCTGCTGTACACTGCTGCTCCTTGAGAATCTTTCAAGCCAGAATTAATGCAACCTAGATTGAAAGAGCCATGAAAGGACTTCAGCACCAGGAAAGAGATTAGGATAAGACTTCAATATAAAAATCTGATTTTACTTATCCCCTTATTCTGGTATTAGAATGCCAATTTTTCACAATTTCGGCAGTAAAGCTTAGCCATGAGTCTAGATCAGTAACAAGGATAAAAATCAATGACCCCAACACATACAATTTTAAATATTTCGAAAAATTTGCCACACAGCTTTAACACACCCTTTATGGATTTTGGTGGGTTAATTCCGATTTCATATTCATTTTACTGTACTGTAATTATATTCACTTCAATGGAGTTAAATCTAGCCTGCACAACCTAAAATAAATCTGATTAAAACAAATCCAGTGCCTATTTCCTTTTTATAGCAATACACCTATCTTTGAATCGATAATTGAAACAATCGTGCTTGACTGGTGATTATTCTTTCACAAGTATTATGCTTTCTTTAGTACAAAAATGGAATTCAAAAAGAATAATGGGGCAAGAAATTAAATCTGAATTTTCTCTGCATTTTAACCATTCACTCACGTAGTTTGTTGTCCTGCTGCAGCTCTGACAATTACATACAAGCAAATTGCAATTTAAAAGTCTTTAGCAAAGTAAGAGGTAATGTTTATTATCATGATTGAGGAATACATAAAAAAATAAGCAGCTTAGTAATATATAATCAAAATAATCAGTAAATATATTTTAATGGTGTACACTGAAGATTTTCATTCACAGGTGAAGATCAGTTTACATCACATTTCCATTTAAAAAATCAAAGTTGCATTATTTCAGGGATGATTTCCATATCCAGAGCCTTTACTGGCTGTTTCTTTCTTTTTTTCTTGATTTTTATTAATCTTCTTTCACCTTTTTTCTTATTGAATCCTAAAGGTAAACAAAGCAAGATTAGAAGACATCCAAGATTATCATAAATAAATGACAAGCTTGTTTCAATTAATCTTAAAAAAAAAAGAAAAAAAACATTGTCTTACCTAAAATCTTCATATGCCTGACCAATGCCAAGTTGTGTTATTGCTGTTCCTTTACACTGCACTTACTGTCCCTCCTTCTCTCTCTAGCTCTGTATCTCTCCTGATTTCTGTTTTCACTTGTCTGAGACTCCCAACTCCTACGTGTGATCAGGCCAATCCTTACTACCAAAAGCGGCAAGAGAATGTTTTGACCCGCACAATATTTACCTCTGAAGGATAGCCGGGGGCAGTATCACTTCCCATACCTTTCTTGCAGATCCTCAAACACGACTTTCTGGAGATGAAATTATTCTCATTCCCACCACAACCGCTGTAGCTAAATGGGCGACACCTTCCAGTCGAGAAGTTGTAGAAAAATCTTAATTCTTTGGCTCTGCAAAGCCCTCTGTCCATGGGGGTCATGCACAAGGATGGGATAGGAGGGGGTTCTGGAAGTACCAAAAACATAAGGTGAGACAACTGTAGCATTGCAGTTTTATGTCAATATTATTTGAATTTTTTTTGCTGGCCAATTTAATTCTGCTCTCCTGAAAATCCAAGATACTTGGCATAAGCATCTTTTTATGATTGCAAACAAATAATAGCACAGTAAAACATCATTCTGTCTTTGGATTGCCAGTGAAAGTTTACCTGAAAGCTATACCTTTACCTGTGTTGTGAGTGATAAAATTGCCATTTCTGCCATAGAAGAGAGCAGACAAATTAATTTTGAGGAGTTTCAAGTGAAGCATTTGTAGAAAGTGATGTGAAATAAATTAAACGTGGACAACTTGAAAAATATGGTGAATATTTCTAATAATTAATGGAGCAAATTAGTGCTAGGCATTCTGGAATCAAGGAGAAGGTAAAAGCATTTCCAGTGTAAGATTCAATATCTCAGTGCTGAGTCTGTTGAATGCCTACAGAAAACTTGACCTAAGTAACAGTGTCTGTCAGCAACCATTGAGCAGTTATAAAACAAGAGCCTGCAACTTGCAGAATAAAAAAACAGGATTGAATGCGAAGAACAAGTCCACAAATTAATGGAGATGCTGGTGTGTTAGTGCTGCTGGCAGGATTTTACCATTCCAAGGAGAGGCTGGTGGTTTGCTCCTTCAGCGTGGCTGCAAGTGAGAACTGAAACACTGGAGGATGAACCTGAGGTAGCCAAAGGACCTGGGCACTGCAACAAGCCCAGGAAGAAATCCATGCCAGAATTCCCAAACCTGCAAGAACTCCATCATCTATCACCCCAGAGTGACAAATATACAAATGGGAACTGATAAAATTGCTGCACAGGCTGCAAGAAGCTGAATGGGAGCCATTCTATCACCAGTTATGTGGGACCCAAAAGAGCACCATTTTTCCTCAGAAAGCAGCAGAACTGGGTACATAAATGCAATAAATGAATGCATAAATGCAAGTGTGAACTCTTGAAGATAGAAAGCCACACAGAAGGACTTCAGTGGAAAAACACAGTAAACATTTGAGGAAATCATTTGGGTTACAGCAAAGCTGGAGACATCCTGTGGTCACAAAAGTGGGAAGCAGATAAGCTGCTGAAAGCAAGAAGTTATGCATTAAAACCTGGGCAACGAAGGAGGCTGAAAAAATATCCAAAAAGCATGTGCTACATCTTAGGTGTCTTACTTGTGGTACAGCTGCTAAAAAAAGGTTCATCTGAAATGTATAATAGCTGAAATGGTGTGCTGAAAAAGTATGACAAACTGCTGGGAAAAGAAATAGAGTGGTGTGTTAGCAACATCATACTATTAAAAAAAAATCTGAAATTTAAAAACCGAATAATGAGTTGCTTTTTTCGAGATAGACTAAATTACTTTCAAGTTATAAAATAAGAACCTCTTAACTTCTTTTCACAATTGCAAGACTAAGTTTCACTCTGGGTTCAGAATAGAAGTCCACAATTGATAAAATCTATATTAAACCTGGTGGTTTTTTTATAATGAAGATGGTAGTTAAATTAACCAGGGAATGCTTTTGGTACTGCTCTGAAAACTCTTGAGCCTGGAGCTGATTTCATCTTTCTGTAGCTGGAGAGGATGTTAGTTTCCAAAGCAAATGTTCAGCATAGCTCACCTATTTAAACCTGCTAATTTCTGAACATACAAAGTATGCTCACCTATTTAAACCTGCTAATTTCTGAACATACAAAGAGCAGAAAGGCTTGCCAGTGAGCAAAGGGCCAAACAGCACAGGCTTGTTAATTATAACAGAGAATCCAAATACACACTTTGTAATGTACATTACTTATCTGTCATGTAGAATTCTCCAGGGAGTCCACAGTCCCCTCATGAAGGAGTTCCCTCAATGACTGCAAGATTTGGGGGAACCATGGAGCCAGCGATGAGGCAAGCAAGGACTGCCTGTGCATGTACGGTGCACCAGAGAGAGCCAGGTGCTATTCAGAATCCCTCTTGTATTCTTCCCCAAAAAATTATGTTATTCCTTGCCTATATTACTGTCACATAAATGCCCTAAATACCAAACACTGTTCCTTTTTTTATGTTCAAAATATCTGCATGTTCTTCACTTATAGATACAACCAGCCTGTGAAGAAAACCTCTTAATTCTGCTACCTAGAGCCATTTTTTCCAACAAAACAGTATTTTAAAATAAAAACTAAATAACTTATCATAATTTCCTCTATGCTGAAGAGTATAAAATTATAAATTTATTTGAATGTATTGATTACTAAAAGACTTGACTTCATGTAAGCAGAAAACATTCCCTGTGTCATTCCCAGTGTGTCTATTGGCAGGACAATGTGAAAGCCTGTGAGGCAGTGTGTAAACAATGTCACCAGATCATTACAGCAGGTGAGTTGTTTCTGTTCAGCTCCAGTTCCTAGTGCTGTATTTATGGATGTGATGGAACAGAAAATTGAGCTGTTATGCCTATTCTTGAGTTTCTCTCCCAAATTATTCCATTTCACAACCCCATTTTCCTGAGAGTTGTTGAAAAGTTCTCTCCTGCTTATTTTATGAAGAAAAAAGAAAGAAGTAAAAGTCCCACAAGCCACAAAAACACATAAAAAGGAACACATAAAAAAACATTGTATGGTTTAAGATTCAATTCCTATAATACAGCCCTTTGTTGAATCCCATCGCCCTGAGGTATAAACACATGACATGATCATAATCTCCAAAAAAATCAGAGATTAATCTCAGAATCTCTGAAAAATGCACATCCAGATACAGACCCATTTATCAGAAAGAGCCCCAAGCTCTGCATTGCAACAATAATCCTTATCCCTCAGGCTTTGCAGGGCTTGTGTGACAGCAGACTGCTAATTATTGACACTAGAAAACAAGTTTGGAATTATCTCGGGAGGAAAGGGAAAGTGCAGTGAGCACTACTTCTGCCTAGACATGAGTGTGTGACATTCATGAAGCTTCAGGTTTATTGCGAGATTTTCAATATGTGCAGACTTCAGCTCCTCATTTCTGGTTGCAGCAAAGCGAAAATAAAAGAATCTTCAAGTGGACAGGCTATTACAAAAATAACGAGTCATCTGCACTTGACAGTAATCCACAGGTATAAATTGGTGCAGATCCATTAAAGCAAATACAACTGTGCCAATTTATACCAGCAAAAGATGACCCTGACTCTGTACTCACAGGACCTGCATCCTTGTGCTATTCCAAATTTGCTGAGCTGAAAATTGACTTTTGATCCTGTGTCCCACTCAAATCTCACAAATCAAATGTAGGTATAGTGCTTGCAATTTTCTACCATAGATCACATGAAATGAAAGCTTTGATTCTTAGCCTCACTCTTTCTCAGTTTGCAGAGAGTAAAAGTTATTATAGATGTTTCAGCAGAGTGAGACCAGAACAACCTTGAATCTCTGCAGAAAGTTCATTGCTGAGAGTGCTAGAAACTTCATGTCTGTATCCATGGTTTGCTTTATTTGGTCATAGAACAGTTTAATCTTCTGAAGATCAAGAACTATATTGTAAATCTGAAAATCAGATATTGTTACAGAGTTACACATACCAAAAAACCCTTTTTTTTATTAAGATCAAGACGAAATATCATGTCAATTGTGACGTGAGGTATTCTATAAGAGACAACTTCTTGTAAGTTTTTTTTCATTTCTTAATGTAAAGTAACTAAATTATATTTAATTTTTTAAAAGATCTTTGAAAAAGATACATAGCCAGGCCAATATACTTAGCAAATAGAATTTGACTTTACATACGAGGTGAGGATCAGGGTGAACTGTTTGGGAAGCAGTGGCTGATGCCCCTCTCCTCAAGCACAGGCAAATTGATCTGTCACTGTAATAGCTTAGTCCTTACAGAAAGTGAAAGACAGTTACCCTGCACATTTATGTGACTTGTCTCTGCCTTGGAAGTTCACTTGATAGCTGCACCTCTAGAAACAGCAGCAATGGAGACAATATTCTCCATGTCTCTGTGGAGAAATCAGCTGTCAGCTTTAGCCTTCCCCTCTAGTGGGACTGCACAAAAGCACCTGATTGTAGCCCATTCCAGCAGCCTGAAGGGCACAAGCTGATAAACAGAACAGGAGCAGGAGGCTGCATGAGACAGACAAGGGCAAGACAAAGTCACACAATCAGGAAGAACCTGTTGGGTCTTCAGACTTTGCACTGAAATTCCCTGGTCCTTCCACGGCTGTGCTTCTCACCCAACCCCTTCTGCTACACTGACTCTTTGTTCCATCAATCTTCAGTTCTCTTTCTCATACCCTCAAAGTCTGCTGTGCAGGAAAATTCTCTATTGCTGACACAATCAAAACCCCTTCCATTTCCTCTGAGAAAACATAGTGAGGCATGCTCCTTTCCTGGTATGAGTTAGCTGTTTGGAGGATTCAGGCATTCATACTATGAATAAAAACCTTCAGGGAATGCCCCTTAATACCCCCAGACTTATTGCCAGAGCTGATGTAATTCACATAGTTTTCAGTAAAATAGGCTGCCAAAAGCTTTACTGTTTCATATTCATTCATTTAAATACCAGAGTGCATTGATGCTTCGCATGTGGTAAACAAACAACACAACTGTACAGAAACGTGCATCAAACCAGCAGTGCCTGTAGATTACAGTGCAGGCAAAAAACAAGGTACAGCACACACTCATGCTTTATTAGACATTCCATTCTAAGCAAAGAGTGCAGGAATGCCACCTACACACTTGTTATCTTACAGAACATACAAAATACAAAAACCTTAGTGAGCCTCTGTGTCATCACTCAGTCCTCAAAAGTGCAAGCAAGTGCAAAAGCAAAAAACCAACATAAATACTTGGTGAGAATGCTCAGGGTCTTCCCAACTGTTTGTTGCTTCCTCTTGCACAACTGTGGATCATAAAAACAACACGCTTCAAATTAAATCACCCTGTACAGTGTGAGCAAGCAGCAGCCACCTACAGTAGACAGTGTCCAGCTGCTGATGCTGTTAAAGCCTATCCCTCCTCAGCAAAGGTCCAGAGTCCCATCTGCATTTTTATAATACATAGTGCAAAAATACCTTGGAGCAACATTTTAAATTAATGAAATTAAAAGTAATTAAATTAACTAAAGCATTTAAAATTAATTCATACTCACTCTGATTAGACTCAACCCAAAAGTGAGTTTAATATGGTCACAGTGAAAATACAAACATTACAGTATTAAATATATTATACTATGCTATGTTCTAAAATCCAAATGTCATTCTTTTTTAATGGATGAAAGGAATTTAAATCAATTCCCTATTAGATCCTCACAAAAATATTAATTCAGATTGAAAGAATTATGCATCACTGCTTTTCCTCTTTGTATTAATCGAGCCTTTAGGAGGTTCACACTTTTTTAAAGAGAGACGTCAGTCTTCCACTTGCTGATATTTATGAGAGATCCACAAGTTGACATATTCTTTTGCTTTCAGTTTCTCTGCTTATCAAATCCTTTGGTTAAAATCAAAACCCATTCTTTAGTCTCAGGTATGTCAGTAAATGGGTTGAAACGGAAATGCAATCCATGTAAAAGACTAAAAACTGCAAAAGCTAATTCTTACCAAAAAAAATGGGGAACTGGTTGGGCTCCTCCTCTGGGGAACTCCTGTTCAGGGCATTGGACTTGTCATTTGGAGCAGCTGGCAACAAATTAACTAAAAGAAAAAAAAAAAAATAGAGACAGTTGGTGTGAAACAGTCAAGGGTGTAGACACATCCAAGCTCTGGAAATCAGCTGTGGTTGGTACCTGCTGGCCCTGCTCACACCCACTGCTGATGCCAGTTGCCAAGCAACATCTCTAAGGCCTGAAGGCTCAGGAAACTCAGGTTGCTGAAACAACTTTGCAATGGGTTCCTTTTTCTTCCTTAATTTTACTGATGCAAAATTTAAATCATACATAGCTTGGTAAGGTTATTTTTATATTGCCAGCAGACATTCTAACCTTTGCAATTGTAAGCCTTTTGCAAAATAAGTATTGCTGGCAAGAAAGTGGCTCTGAAGCTTCTTTTAATGTTAATGACTTCCCTGTCCTCAGGTATTTCCAGTGACATACAAATAAATGGGGAAAATCAGTGGACAAATCAAGGAACAACAAAGGCTTGATTATGAACAGCAAAAGGAAATTCTTACCAAAAATCCCAGGAGACTGGCTGGGTGCTTCTGTTGGGGAGCTGCTGTTCACTGTGCTGGGATGTTCTTCTGTTGGGGAGCTGCTGTTCACAGAGCTGGGATGCTCTTCAGCTGTAACAGCTGGCAATAAATTTGCTAAATTAAAAAAAAAATAAAAAAGAAGTGAAAACTGTTAAGAAAAACCAAACAAAAATCGGTGTCAATGACTCAGTATCTCAAAAATAAAAGCTTTGATCTATTTAGACCATGGCAGCCCTCTCTTCTTGTGTCCATGCAAATTTACATAAAAGTGTTATTTTAGACTAAAGTCATGAAAAATAATATTCTGCAGCCTTTAGTCCAGAAGGTAAAAGTGGAATCACAGCCCAGGAAGAAATGTTTCAGCAAATGTAGGGGAACACCACATGGGTCTATCTTTATAATCTAAAAAAAAAATCTTTAAAAATAAGCATAGTGGGTCTTTTCTACTCTAAGTGTCAATAAGCTCAAGTTCCCCTTGCCAAAATGACAGCTTATGAAACAGTGCTGGAAAAAGGCCCACTAGAGACAAGCAAGATAAAAAGGTCTGGAGGCTCTCGATGGGAAAATGTATTCACATCATGAATAAAATGAGGCACTTGGTGAAGGGAGAGGAGCTCTGAAGGTTACTGTATCCTGACGTAGAATAATTTATTGGAATAAGCAGGACAAGGAAGGAAATGACTGGTCTGTGGTCAGTCTGAATGGCTTTGGTAGCCTAAGGTGCAAAGCCAAGTCATTCCCAAGGGACACACATGTTCCATGTGTTCCATGAATCTTTGGTGGGAAGCTAGCAATACACAGTGAGTTAAAAATTCCTATATGGGCATCTCTTTCATTACAAGACTTGGTTTGAAAGGACTACTTGCAGACCTTTGGGTTAAAAACATACAGAAGTGTTTCATGGTACTATAAAGCCAAACAAATGGCAGATTTTAGGGTAGCTGTCATGAGAAAAGTAAAAACATAGGAGTCATGTAATATTCCTTAAATAGTACCTACCAATTTTTTACTCCGTACTTTATATTTTGGTACTTTTATTTAAAAATATGTATAATTGTTATATATTTCATATACAAATTACTGCCACCTCAGGGCACCCTAAATTGCCTTTTTTCCACGCAAAACACCTTCAAAACACACCATTTTTTATACAAGAGTAAAACGAAGAGTGATTAAAACCAACTCACAGCTGTCTTGGCAGGTAGTCTGGCACTCCTCCAAAGTCCTGAAGTTGTTCTGGTTTCCTAGGCACCCACCATACTTGAATGCCTCACAGAGTTTTGTCTCTTTGTTGTAGAAGTACCTGGTAAAATACCCTCGGCAGATCCCCGGCTCTTGGGCATGGAAGCAGAAGTCAGGCTGGCCTAGAAACAATCCTAAATGATCAACAGGGTGGGGGAAGAAAAAAACTAAAATGCATCCCAAGACAACAGCAGAACTGGAGAAAGTTTACAAAATAAACCTGTGACTTTGGGCTAAAATCCAGCTATAAAATAACTGCTGCTTTTTTGTGCTGTTTTTGTTCTTTATTTAATTGTAATAATATTTAATTGAATAATTATATGAATAAACTATTAAATACAATAATTATTATAAAACCCAGTAAATATAATTATATATAATATATTGTATTATACGATATATTATTTAATTATAGCAATTATTTATTTTGTTCTATATTTAATTATTTATATTTAATATAAACTGGATTTTTTATTTATATTTAATATAAACTGGAATTAAATTAACTGGAACATTAGAGAGCTATTTATTGCTCTGTTCATGTAGCCACTAAACTCCATCTTGAAAAATTTCAACTGATGAGTCCTTAAAATTCCAAAACATTGACGTTCTAAGCTGAAAATTAGTTTTTATTCTGATTTTGAAGAAAGCCTGAAACTCAGCTGGATCACTTGCACCTAAGTACACATCCTTGTTATTTATGTTTCACTCAATGTTAACACAAAGCAATGTTCAAATATAAGAAAAAAGGAAGAAGTTTTAAAATAGAACAGAAAAATTGCATCTAGCAGTGCAATTTGTCCTTATAAAAGGATACTGGAAGCAGGGAGACAGAGCAGCTATTCTACATTATTTCAGTCCCAGTTCTGAGTTTGCAATCACTAACTACAATATCAACCAAGGAAAAGTTAACAAATGAATATTGCATAATTTGACTGAATATCACAGCATGATATCACATCCTTTGGCAGGGAAGAAAAACACACAGCGATATGACAATCCCCAGAAGTCAACTCCTCACCATATTCAGTTTTTTCCTTAAAAATAGTATGCTTAAAATCATGGTAGCAATAATGAAATATATACAGGTTCTTGATAATAGATATTTTGAAATATGATTCTTGTTTGAGGTGACTTATTGAGAAAAGTCTACTTAACCATCATATAAGAAAATCCTAGTAGGTGTAACATATAAAGGCCTTGCTTAGCTGTGAAAATTCACAAAATACTGAGACTAAAATGGTGTGCAGCCAGCTGTCACTAAATATATATATGTATAGAACAATTACTTTGAAATTCCTAGCATTTTAGAATTAGGTTATCAATTTGCAAAGAAGTTAATCCCATTACACCTATTTTAGGTAGGTGCATATTCAAATTCATTGCTAGAACAACATGATTATTAGAGGGTATTGATGCACATTGAATTTATACAAAGTATTATAATAGCTCATAATGAGTGTTTTTCTAAGAATTAATTGGCAATATACTGCATTTCAATTTTTCTAATACTTCATGAACAGCAAAAAAAAAATAATTCACAGCATGCAAAATTAAATCACTAAAATATTCTTGAATAAAGCAACCAAATCAACTGTTTTCAGCATTCCTGAATGGCTTCATTTTGATTCTTCATTACAAATTTGTTTCTCTGCCAGTAAGTGTAATCCACAGTTCAGGTGCTCCACCTCTCTCACTACGCAAAGGCAGCACAGATTCTGAAAGCTAAGCCCACACGGAGCAATAACTATGAGAAATGTGTGCAAGGCACATGCTGTGCTTTCAGCTGAAAACAGAGGTGAGACAGGTGCCTAGACAGGGAGCAGCAAGGCTCCACCAGGAGTATCTGTTCCATCTCCTAGGAGCTCACAGACAACAGGAGCTGCAGAAAAAATTCTCTCAAACATTGCACAATACTGTGAGATAACACAATGAGATTATTAGATATTAACTGAAAAAGAAAGGCAGATAAAAATAAGAGAATGCAAAGTAGGCTACAGGATTATGACAGATTCTTAAAAACAGGTGTCTTTAATTTAGAATAATCTTATACTAAAATAGTTCTTGCAGGCTCTTGCAAATGAAATTAAGTCCAAATTAGCTGAGCTCATAGCTAACTTTCATAGTCACTTTTGAAGAGAGAGTTCACAAAGGCAATACAATCCTGACCACACAAACCAGTACTGTACTTCTAAATGCCACATCTTTCTCCAAGGACTTGAGATTCAAGACTACATTATTGGAAACAACAGCACATGAGCAATAATGCTGATGATAGCCATGGGCGGAATTTTATAGGATGTGTTCTGGTTTGTCATTAAAAGCAGGGAATTAGAGTCATCCCTTAAAGGAAGTAGTGCCAAAGACTGCAGTGTGTGTGGAAAATCAACCTTAGTAGGTTCCACATATAATCACAATTTTTTTTAACACATTAAGACTAGAAAAGACAGTAGAAAACAGGAAAAGAAAACCATCATCTCATATGAAAATATTCCAAATACCATTCTGTAAAGACAGGTGATCTGATTATAGTCTATTTCAAAATGTATTTTCAAATGTTTCCATTCCTGCAAGTTGCTAAGTGCACACCCATTCGAGAAGTCCTGAGTGGAAGGAGAGATGAAGGAGAGTAAGCAGAAAAAGAGGAGCTGACTAGTGAAAAAGTGTACTCAGGTCTGTGTTTGTGGAGTTCTGGCTGCCCACAGTGGGCCCCGTCCAGGTGCACATCTCCAATGTGCAAAGGGGAAGGGTAGGGTAAGCCTTCACAAGCTCTGAGTGTTAAAGTGAAATATCCTCATTAGGAAGAACAGTTTCCTCAGCAGACCAGCTGTGTTCCAGTAAGGGACTCCCAATACTTTAGCACTGGCTATTTTGGAAGTCTGGGGTATCAGAAATTTGAAGTTCTGTTAAAATTCTGTCCCTTCAGGAATGGGAAACTTGCTCCCTTGTTTGATTTGCAATTAGGGCACCTGGCCTAATCTCTGGTAGCTCCTCCACTGATAATGCTTAAAGAGCTCTGTTTCAGAGCATTTTTTCCCTACTTTTCTAAAAGTAAAAAGGTATTTAGTGCAAACCATTTAGCTTGTTGTCAAAATACACAATAAGAGCTCCCCATCGTGGCTAATTATACCATGCTTGAATCTCTGCCAAGTCCCTCTTTTTACTGAAGAAAAAGAATCATGATGTATTTATTCTGTGGAGAGGAGATTGCAGCTACCATCTTCAGTGACCACTACTGTCCTCAAATTCTTTGATGAAGACAGAAGAAGATTTGGCCTAAGAACTCATTTTAAACTGACATTGCTGTTTTTGTTAGAAGACAAATTATATATTGTTCTGAGCTAGCAAAAAAAGAAAATACATTCGTTATTGTCATAGAAGAATCTTACATTATGATGTAAATATAATTACCTTTCTTAATTTTTGCCAATGCCATCTTCTGAGGAAATTCTGCAAGATAAATAAAAATAAAAGTATTTAGCAAAAGCAGACATGTTAAGTCTCACCTGTGATACCAGTGTGTTTAGCAGTGACAGTGAGAAGCAAGAATACAGAATTGCTTCCTTTTGTTTTTTCTCTGTATTTGGGAAGTAGCACAAAAGCTCATTGTGGAGAACTGAAGTATCATTTCCTTTGTCTAGGAGGACCTGCTGTATTCGAAACTTGAAAATATAGCAAGTACTAAAATGAAATGATGCCAGTTTGGAATTGAACAGAGAAATTATTCCTCTTGCTACTGCATCCAGGATTCCACATCATGCCATCTCAGTCCTCAAAAGAGGAATAATTAGCAGACTAACAGCCTGACTGCTGTAGATACTAATACAGCTCATACTTTGGAGCAGTAAGGCTTCCCCCATCCTACCCAATTCCCTTTACTCTGCCAGCAGACATGTTAAGTCTCACCTGTGATACCAGTGTGTTTAGCAGTGACAGTGAGCAGTGAAAAGCAAGAATACAGAATTTCTTCCTTTTCTTTTTTCTCGGTATTTGGGATATAGCACAAAAGCTCATTGTGGAGAACTGAAGTATCATTTCCTTTGTCTAGGAGGACCTGCTGTATTCGAAACTTGAAAATATAGCAAGTACTAAAATGAAATGATGCCAGTTTGGAATTGAACAGAGAAATTATTCCTCTTGCTACTGCATCCAGGATTCCACATCATGCCATCTCAGTCCTCAAAAGAGGAATAATTAGCAGACTAACAGCCTGACTGCTGTAGATACTAATACAGCTCATACTTTGGAGCAGTAATGCTTCCCCCATCCAACCAAATTCCCTTTGCTCTGCCCTCTAGGGCCTGAGTGAAGCTTTCCTCGTGCAGTTAATGATATTAAGGCCCCTTTGGCCAATTATCCCCAGGTATCCCAGGGGGCTGTAGACGAAAACTTTGTCTGCATGGTTCCCTCCATGCACGATCTGGAGTGAAGAATTGTTGTTGCCATTTTTAATGCAGGAGCCTGGGTTTTATTGTATCAGCTCAAGAAACTGGGTATCTTAATTCAACACCAAGCACCTTTTTAAAGACTGAAAACAAAACTTCGCATTGTAGGAGACTGTCTAATCATAAAGCTGCAAAGGAGTCCAACGGCAGAGCAGATCATGCAATGTCTGAGAAAGGCCGCAAGTATTTTGACAGCTGAGAGAAAGGTGGCCAGCAGCTTCTGGACTCTGCCTTAGTCACCTTTTATGCATTGCTTCATAATTCTTGTTTTGTACTTTACTGCCCTTTTGAATCATAATTCTACCCTAGTTTTCTCTGGAAACCTGCTGATGTTATATTTTCAAAGCAGATCTATTGGGTAGAAATTCTGTCATGACACATTTTTCTTTCCACCTCTGGGACAATGCAGCTGTTACCCTTTAAAAAATATTAAAGACATGGCACGCACTTCAGAGTGATGTAGCATTTCTTTGAACAGGTTTCCAGTTTTTCCTATTAGCAGGAGGCTTGGCCCTCAGCATTTAAACCCATGACCTAAACACGGACACGCACGTCAGGCCATTTCACTAATCTCACTCAGCTGTCCCCTTCAGGGCAAAATCAGCAATCATACTTTGGCATGTGATCTCTACTCTTCTGGCAGAGAAAAGGAAAATTTTATTGTGAGTTTATACAGGCCTAGAATATCTTAATCTTAGTACCATGTCAACAGTGTACTTGCTTCTGGTTTCAGTCAAAAATCCAAATCTGAGTTGTTTTTCTTTTTTCTGTAAACAAAGTGTATTTCGTACCATGTCAACAGTGTACTTGCTTCTGGTTTCAGTCAAAAATCCAAATCCACATCTGAGTTGTTTTCTTTTTTTTGTAAACAAAGTGTATTTGTTAGTAGATACACTCTAAAAAATAGACATTAAAATGGCCATTGTGACCAGAACCATTTATCAGCAGGTATTTTCCTGTAGTAGTAAGCTTAACTAGTCTAAAATTTATATTCACTACCTTGAAAATTAAGGTCTTTGTTCAAGTGATGACATTTGTGAATATACTCACATCCAGCAAAAAATGGAGCCTATAGGCAAATTCCTCTTAGAAAGTACCTTTTCATTCCCTGAAGTTGTGAGTATTGGGCACAAGAAACAAAAAACACAGCTGATTTCTAGGAAGCTTGA
Organism: Pyrgilauda ruficollis; assembly: GCF_017590135.1. Lineage (NCBI taxonomy): Eukaryota > Metazoa > Chordata > Aves > Passeriformes > Passeridae > Pyrgilauda > Pyrgilauda ruficollis. Next base: position 339,656 of record NW_024530044.1, read on the forward strand.
TTCAGAAGTACTCATCTTGAATCTGAACATTGTCTTGGAGAGCCTTAGAGTGGCCAGCCTGGGCTCTCTCAACTCTGACGTCCATCAGTTCTGCCTGGTGGCTTATTGATTCCAAACTGTTAACAAATTATCCCAATCTGGTAATTCCCTCATGCTGGCTCATTTATTCTTGTATTTGTTCTGAATATTGAAAATCAAAAGCTTTGACCCATTACATTATTTCTCCTGAATTTTTGCATACATTAGATAGCTGCACTTGAGCTGATTTTTGTCAGTACTGGTCTTCACATTCTTCAAAGTGATAATTTAGTATTTCAGATTTTTCTTTATTTCTAAGCACTTTTGTGTCACTCATACTCTCTCTTCAGACTCATTTCTATAGTCACTAAATAGTCATCTCCTACAGTAATAAATGCTGGAAATGTAAGTAAGATGAATACAACTATATACTACAATACTGCACAGACCGAGTTAGAGTTAAGAAAAATTCACAGAATTATACAGGGTTTTGCTGTATTATGTTAGCAAGAGAGATTAATTTAAAGGTCTACTTTGCTTTATGCCTGATGGCCTGCAGCACACTGTAGGTAACACCAAATCATTTTATCTGCTGTTATCCATCCAGAGAATACAGAGATCACAAGCCTCTGTTTCTCCTCTTCCTCCAAGCAGATCCAGCTTTTGGAAAGTCTTGGATCACTGTTACTCATACACAGAAAAGAGTTCATGGGCTGAGAACCAAGATGTAGACACTAAGCCAGTTCTCATTTTAAATAACTTTCAGTTTTATACTCTAGAGTTATGCCAAATATATGCCAGTACATGATTTGGTCTAGCAGATCTGTTCCAGATCCAACATGTGTGTGAGAATCAAAGTAACACCGAGTCCCTTCCAACTCAGCTTATTCTGTGAAAACAGCAACATCAGATGGAAGAAATAATGTGATAAATCTTCACTCACAACACCTGATTATTACTTTTGGACACTTCATTCCAAATTCTGCATCTATCAGCCCAGGCTTTTCCCTTTTATTCCTCTGTCTTAGATTTAAATTGAAATTGAGGGCAAACACTTCAAATTTCCTGTGACAGGAAGTGTCAAGTTTTGGATGAGATACTGGCAGGTGCAAATAACCCCACTCCAAGCACAGTAAAGATGCTGTGGGTTCTGCTGAAATCCCAAACCAAATATTAGCTGGAAACACCAAAAGCCAGCCTGGTATCAAAGAAAGAAGAGCTAATTCACATCCTAGACTCTGGGTCTTTCTGAAACTGAATGCTATTCAAGGAAACAATTTTCAATTTTTTATCATGAAAGACTACTCTTTAAACTTGGTGGAGTCATAACTAGAAACAGATTAATCATCTGTAATGAATTCCTTCACTGTTTGATTTTCTGCCCAGAAATGAGATCTGTTCCCACACAATCTTCTCTAAGGAAGATTTTAAAACCCATGACTTTAGTTTTATCTTACTTTGGTATTTTTTTAAACTCAGGTATGATGAATCAAAGACACAAATAATACAGTTTGGTGAAGGAACAGTGTTGTAAACAGCTTTTATCCTTACCAATTGCTAAAATACCAAATACAGGTAAATGAGCACCAAAATAGTAATCTGCACTTCTGGAAGTATCTGAGACTTCAACATAAAAAGAAATTCATTAATATAAAGGTTCTTTCCCTTTCCAGCCACTTCAGGAAGAGTTTGCTTAAGATCCGTTTCAGATCCAAGTAGGACAGAGGTTCCTGAACTTTGTGCGTGCTCTCATTTAGGGCAAAATGCTTTTCTTCATGTCTTCCCTTTTTTTTTTTTTTCTTTTATCTTGAAATGCTAGATTATGTTGTTTAGTACCTAAAGAACTGTGATTTCCACATACCTCTTTCTTGATGGGATGCCATTTTAATAATTAATATTATTTTAATATCATTACCACTGTGTTTACCCATGTATTGCATCTAGAAACAGAGCAAGGCTATGACTGATCCTTGCCATTTCTTCCCTGGAGCACCTCTGGTCTCTGAGGCTTATCAGTGGGATCTGTCCAGACACCACCAAAAGGTAAGTTTCAAATTAATCCTTGGAGTTAAATGCACTGGAAAATTGTCATCCACTTAAGAAAATCAAGTAGCGTTTTTGACTTTGACAATTTTTAGTGAAACTTTGTAGTATTTTTTTTTTCCATCCTGATAGAAAGAGCTTTATAAGCATACAGCTGTTTAAAAGCAAAACCTAACTGAACAGAAATTATGGTGGCACCAGCAGATCAGAAAAATAGATCTGAAAGGTAAATAATATCTTGAGTTAATATGTGGGGAGTAAATAAAATGTGTGAAGTCTCCTCTTGGGAAAGACCAAAGGCATTAAGATCAGGGATGCTTTCAAGGAATATGGAAATGGCTTACTAACATTTGCAGATTGATAAAACTGAGAGGCATTAAAACTAACAAACACTCTTGAAATACTACTTTGGGTAATGTGCAACCAGCTCCAGCCATTATTGTAACACTGGGGTGGGAGACACATACTTTGAGATTTCTAAATAAATTAGCAGAATAATTTTGATCAGGAAATACAGATGTGTTTAAAAACAGACAATGTAACAGATTTAAAGCCTGATCTAAACACTGTGTAGACAAATTCTGGAAGAGATGGAAAAATAGGTAAGAGACATTTGCATTTGTTGCCAGACAAAACCTGAAGCTATAAATTACCTTGTCACATACACAGCCAGGTTTGGTCAGAAAACCCAAATAGGAGCTTGTGAAATCCATTTTCTAATCCAACATTTCTTGGAAGTATTTTTTGTAACCTGTAAGAACTGCCTGTGCTTGCAAGAGGCCTATGCTAATACTAGAGGATACAAGTCTAATTTTCATCCAGGTGTGTGAGGAACATGTACAATGCTGAAAATCTTAATTACAAGGATGAATTTTAATAGCAAAACCAGCATTCACAAAGCCCTTGGTGCACATTGTGCTGTGCATCATGTTAGATCTCATTTTCTTCTTTCCTATGATTAACTGAGGAGGTTTCAACAACACAAAATTGAAAAATGCCTATAACTGGCATTTTTAATGAGAATTATCTACTACTGTAGTAGTAATTATGCTGAAACAGAGAAGATGGCCAAAATTTTGGACAACTTCAGCTTCTCAAGTAAAGGACAAACCTGGGTTCAAAACTGGGGTTAGACACTCTGAAAGCAATAAAGGACATCTTTGCTACCCACCAGCTTAGTCCAGCCTCAAAATCAATTTCACTTCAGACTTCATCCAAAACAGGGCTCCAGCTGGAAAATAAGAGTCCTTGCACTGGTGTCTCTATTCCACAGGTACACTACAAAACCTACCTGTCTTTCCACACCCTGAATGTCTGCTTGCACCATGTAGAATAATTCAGATGACTACAACCTACTTGGGAACATAATTAGAGGAATCATATTTCTGTATTAATTACTGAGGAGTGCCTCTACTTCCCAAATTCAAGTGGTATGTGAATGAGAAATAACAGATGCAAATGAAGACTTGGTAGGAGGGGTGAGAGAATGGGTACTGGCCTTTTGCCACACACTTCTCCTGGCATTCCTCCAGCGTTGGGAAGTTGTTCTCATTGCCATGGCATCCACCATATTCAAACACTTCACACTTGCGGCTTTTGATGTTGAAGAAATAGCGGATGTGGATGGCTTTGCACGGGCCCTCGTCTGCTTTCATGGCACAGAACGAGTGCACCAGCTTCAGTGGTGGCAAACCAGCACCTGGAACACAGAGGAGGAGCAGAACAGCTGAGTTAGTTTGCTGCACACTGCACAGTGTAACTCCCAGATGAGGTTGCTTGTGTGATCTGCTAGAGAGGCACTGCACAACATCTGTCTGCAAAACTCCCAATGCACTGAACAGATGTAAGAACAAAAACATCATCTGCATTGGAACACAAATTCCATTCGATCAATTCAAATGTGTGGCTTCAATTTTCCACCAAAACAGCTCATAGTATAAACCTCAACTCCTCATCACAAACCTTTAAACAGCTATGGAGTGTGGCTTAGTCACAGGAGCTGGGGCGCAATGCTGAACAAAAACACACAAAGACCACCAGGGCAGAAAGGTTTGCTTGGGCTCTCTTCCATGCACTGCTCCCAGAGAGCTTGGCTCTAAAGGATCTGCCAGGGAACAGTGTGGGATGGCCAGAGGCCTGCAGAGGGCATCCCTCTCCTGTCAGATGGCACTTCACTGGGACACAAACCCTGCTGGCACCACGGACAGGCACCAGACTCCTTTTCCTTTCATCTCACTGTTCTTACATTACAGTTTTTGACAGCAAACAACTAAAAAGTCAAGGCAAAAAAAGCTGAACATTTTCAAATTGTGTAGTTTCTGTCTTTCAATATATATTATGTCAGGGAATGTTCTATATTAATTTTCATATGCATTGTGAATAACACTACCAAAGTTTCACCCTGTCAACATCTATAAGGAAATTCTGACCAACAATCCAGTTCCTGATACTGTTCCCTTACAAATATATGGTTTACTATATTTTTCTTTTTTAATTTTCCAAGACAGTATTTTACCCTAGAGGGTTTTGAAAGCTCTACAGAGCTTGTGTGCTTGCTATAGGAGCCAGAAGAACAGACCTAAGGTTTTTTATTCATTCTCCTACAGCCAATTAGAACACTGATGTCTCAGAATATTTAAGCAAACATAACTATCTGTGCTCTTTGCAGTGGCTCAGGAAGGAGGCAAGAAAAAGAGGAGTTGAGTTTACATGATGATGTAATCATTACAGATTACTACTCTTACTAGTTTAAGTTTCCAGTTTTATTTAAAAGAATCCACAAAAATCAGTCTTTATGACATGGTTAAAAGGGAAATTTTGGCATCTAAAATTTACGTTATTATACAATCTTTGAATTAAATTCTAAGAGCTGAGATAAATCCTCAGAAGTACTGAGTTCCATGGAAGTTTACTGTTTTATTCCATTTGATTATAACTATCAAACTTACAGAAAAGAAACAAATTTCAGGACTAAAATATTTTCAAGAATAGCATTTAAGTTCTTGGAAATCTAACAACCTCTATTACATGATTACTACCAACAAAACAATTATAGCACACAATTAGATCTTCCAAAAGTAGACCATTTGGTGTTAAAATACATATAAAAAGGACTAATTTCAAAATTCTATTTAAATGTTCAGTCCCCAAATTGGTTTGTGACTTAAGCCATATTGACAAAAGTACATTTTCAGATTTTGAAGCTGGGTATATAAATTTGAAAACATTATTGAAGACCATACAATAGGAAATATTGATGAAATAAAATTATTAATTCTAAGAGATGTTAGATTTGCTAAATTTGCTGTAAAGCTCATTTTGCTAAACAAGGTTTCAGAATGTTTTTTCTTTCCAGTTTCATTAGCTGGGTCTTCCTGAACCTACAAAGATTTAGAAGTCACAATAAATGCCAAGTTGGACTTCAAAGGTTCTAAAGTTCTCCAAAAGGCTTGGAAATCCTTTGGAAGGGACTTAAAAAGGCTCAACTTAAAAAGTTGAGAGGATACTGCATTGCAAATTGAAATTTTGGATTGCCCCTGCTCAGTACCAGGGAAAAAATGTCTTCAAAACACCAAAGTTTTCAGTAAGTTATGAAATCACTCCTGAAATGTTAAAATCAAACACTCAGAGCTCCACAGAAACCAGTCCAACTCAGAAGTGGTTGGGGTGAGGGCTGGCAGCTGGGTTATGAACACATCATTTTCTTGGCTCCCCAGCAATGAGATCCCCTCTGTGACCTCTGCCAGTGACCCAGTCCCGTCTACAAGAGGTTGTGAAAACTCCCCAGGTTTCTTAACCACTGAAATTTCAGACACACAGTTATGTCAGCTCGTTTTCTTGCTGCATTGCACCACCTCAGTGTGGTGAGCTATCCAAACAAAAACAGCACGCAAGCATTGTTGCAAAACTACACCAAGAGGATGAACAAATGGCTTAGCAGAGTTCATCCTGGGAACCTTCTGCTCTCCACTCCTAGCCCACTTCCTATCAGACCCACGGAACAAAATCGTTGTTTTGGTTACCTCCTGAGGCCTTTCCCCTGCAGTCACAGGGATGCTGTTAACCACTGTCAGATGTCCTGACATCTGCTGAGAACATAATGACTAACTGTGTCACACTTCTTGGCAATCACTCAGCTTCCTAGGAATGCTAGAAAGCTGCCATAGTTTGAGTAAAATCTGTACCCTGTCAAAGCCCCAGGGGCCAAACCCTCCAACTCCAAACAGTAACCAAGTGACTCTGAAGAAAGAGGTCTCCAAGGGATTCGTCGGAACTGAATCATTCTTCTGTCTGGAAACAGTGAAAGAATTCTTCCCCATTACTTTACACCTGGGAGCACTTAACTCACACAGATGATATAAAATTAGCTTTCCTTCTTAGATTAGAGCAGCAGATGAGAAAGCAAGCAGTAATATTTGCCCATAGACACACATCTGCCTGTACCCATTTAATTTGTGGAATATACTTTGACAAAACTAATTCCTAGTGTAAGAACTCATCCTCTGTTCTTGAACACTGCGACAAAGTGTTATTACATTTTAGGTGCTGTGTGAAAAGCACAGGATATGACCTTCAGTGAAGATGTCTGTCAGGAAATTCAGTGAAAATTCCTCAGCAGAAAGAGAGGAAGATCACACTTGAATGAATGTTAATGGAGTTTCTCATCCAAGTGAAGTAAAATTCCAAGCAATCTGAAGCAGTCAGTTCTAGATTTCACTACTCTCTTTGTAAGACAGCCCTTTTTTTTTAGTAACATACTGCCTGAATATTCTTTATTATATAATAAATAATTTTTACTTCCTTCATGCATAGACAAAACAATTTAAACCCATATATATACACACATGATAAATCAGTTTAGATTTTCCAATCCACCATTCATGTCTTGCAATTCAAAGCTGTTGAAGGAGAGAAAGTTGTTTCCTGCACTCTCAACCTTGATTCTGGGCTCCCCAAGTTCAGTAGCTTCCCTGGCTGCTTGAAGCCTTGGTGGTGCAGCAGCTGCCCTGCGCTCACTGCATCACTTCTGTAGCCCAAACCTCTGCTCTCTTTTTATTACAAGATTTTGTCTTCTCTTAATTATCTCCACACTAAATAAACTCCTTTCTTCTCATCTTTTTATTGGCTTTCTAATATTTTTATATTGCTTTCTAATCCTCTCATAACTCTTGTCTGGATGATTCCTATTGGTCTGGGTTCCTGATAAAATGTGCTGCTGAGAGTTGAATATAATCCCCTACCTGACACATTACTAGTGACAAATACAGTGGAATAATTACCCTTTGGGTTTTTTCCATAATCCAACACAAAATCACTTGCCTTTTGACACTGGCTTTAACACTAATCGCTTAAACATTGAATTAATTTTGTGATGCTCTGTAACTTCCATTGATTTTCCAGCAAATAGAACCTTGTTATACAGGTGTTTCAATACGAATTTTCCATCTTGTATTGATGATTGCCTTAATTCTCCTTCTTAAGTATAGCATATTACATTTATCATTGAAAAAAAATAATTTAACCCCCCACATTAGATCTGGTTCTGTTGGATATTTATTACTCATCCAGTTTAGACATCTGGTCCAAATATATAAAGAATTCCTGTATAATTGTAAGACTGTACTAGCCTAGACCAAGACATTTTGTTATAAGTACATTAAATAATGATTAGAGCTGGTGTTCAATGTAATGACTTCTTTACATCAGCAACATGAGCACTAGACACCCATTGCTCTGTTTAACAGCCACTGCACTGCCCAGGGTTAAGACCAAAGTAATGCCCATGAAATGGCTGACAAAGAGAATGAGCTCCTTGCAGGTGTTTTTTGCCACTACTGTCTTCCTCCAGTCCTTCACCCTTCCTGCTTTTTGCAGCTGTCAAACAAGATGGGGCCAGGACTGCTCCTACACAGCTCAGCCACTCTCACCTTTGTTGTCACTCCCATGGCAACTTCTGCCACGCAAGGGGACAGTTTGGACACCACTCCTCATTTCAGTGCAGTCATTTCACTGAGAGAGCTCTAAAAAGCTGCAGCCAGCCCTGAGCACAGGGACTGTAGGTGATCCAGGCAAGGCTCTGTTATCACTTCACTAGAAAGCCGGGCAGTGCTACAAAAGCAGGAGTAGTGAATAATCCTCTTACATTAGTATAAGTGAAAACAATACCTTTCCTCTGGATGTAGGCATAACAAAAGACTCTAATTTGGCTTTCAGACTCTTGTGGATAATCTTGTGGCTGCTTGATAAAAAGACCTCCTTTTAATTAGAAAATGAACTGATTTCTATACACCTGCAGCACAATAAATATGCATAAGCATTATGGAGGAGCTGCTTTTCAGAACAGAGAGATATAAATTGGGAGAACAAAGAACAAGAATATTTTTAAATTTTTATATAAAAATACTTTGTTTTAGTTTGCTTAGGTTATGTGTTCTTAACTTTATGAGAATTCCCATGGTTATCCTTAATTATAAAGATATGCTGTCATCTTTCCAGCCTTCCTTGGCAATGTCTCCTTTTGATAAGTGGTATCAATACTAAGCACCTTGTCACTAATGAATAGCTGTTTCTTTTCTCTCCATCTTTGTCAATTTGACAGCTTCCCACCCACACACTCTTCAGTGCTCTTCCTACCCTGTGTTTCCTGCATTTTTTTATAGGCAGGCACATTTATTCTTGGCAAGCTTTCACATATGAATAAAAAGCACATTCAGTTTGTGAGTCATTTTCTTCAGGAACATCAGCTGAAGTGCTGCCTACCACATAAGGCATTAATGAACAATACTTAGAACCTGGTTATTTTTATGCCTTTCGTTTTTGTTATTACACTTATCTATTGATGGGAAAACGACAGATTTTGCTGGAAGAGAACAAATTAAAAATATTTTTATTATATAGGGCTTGACCCTGCAATCTTGATTATTACTGTAATTAAAATAGACAAAACCCCACCTCTCAAATTCACAAAGCACTTGTACTCAATGTGATCCAAAAGTATGACATTAAAAATAATGGATGTACACAATTATCCTTTAATACCTGAAATTTATGGAATGCTGGGGTAAAATATCATTGCTTTATAATCATCTAACTTCAAAAATAAATACTATCAATGATATGCAGCCCACAAAATTTCATCATTTAAAGTCTGAGTCCAGAAGTTAAATCTTGAGAAACCACAAATAAAATTTTAATTAACAACAATCTAAATATTTAGTGAAAAGAGTACAGCAAAAGCTTTTTTATTGTAAACACTGCAACTGAGTCCTCAGTAGTCACAACACAAAAACAGGATTCTAGTTTAATATCTAAGCCTCACATCTGATGGGTTTTTACTTCAAAATTAAAGCCAGAAGTTCAGAATTGTTTCTCATACTAAATCAGTTAGTGGTCACATAATCCTAAGTAACCAGTTGCAAAATAACCAATGAGAAAATAATCCCCAGTAAAATGACTATTTAATTTCCTTGAGATTATTTACTTATTTTCTTTTATAAACAAAGCAAATGGAGGAAAAAAATTAAGCCATCAGATTTCTTGTTATGGTGACAAAGTGTGCAAGCTGATTTGGCCTTTACGACCTGCAAGCTTGGCTAAGAAGTCATACAGCACTAAGAGTTGTGGGGCAAAGATAAATGTGACTTTGCCCTCAAACAAAAAGGGCATTTTTGTAATTCAGAGTTTAAAAGAAACAACTTTATTCTGCATGAACCAGTCTTTACTACACAGCCATTCTAGTCATACACTTAACCTGGAACAGCATATATATTAAATTGTAGTGACTAATTGTGACATGGTCCTATCTTAGCATAGCCATGACTGTGCACAACAACTATTTCTGTCTCAAAGAACACTGCTGCCAAAGTCTGATAGCAATAATCTGGATGGAAATAAAACAAAACATAACAAAAATGTTCCCCTTAGCTACACTTTCATTTGCACTTCAAAATCAGATTGTCAAACAAAAATCTCCACTTCAGAGTCCTCTGCAGCTTAGGGAAGTGATCACATTTTCAAGTCACTTCCTCAAAGGAAAAAAGAGTATTTTAATGTGGCCCCAGCAGTGTATTTTTCCCTCAGCTTTCTCAGAATTGTTTGGGAGAATTTGAAATACCCTTCACAATGATATCCAGTCTAGAATTCTGATAAATCTTAATGTCAGTGAAGTAAACAATGATCTTACCATGGTGAAAAATCAAGAACATCCCCATTTCTAACAATCACACTGCTTTTCCAACAAAAATTTTCAACTGGTGAGTTTTTAGTCATAGAATTGTAGAATATCCTGAGTTGGAAGGTATTAACAAGGATCAAGTCCAACTTCTTTATTTATTCAGTGATACCAAATCACTTGGGCAATACTAAGACCTTCATTAAGGTTCAGGAAAACTACCAGGACAGTAATAGTATCATCTTAAAATCCAACTTTGCAAATTGACTGTGACTCAAGAGATCTGTGCGTGGAACAGAGCAACATCAATCTACAATGGTATTAATCATATTTTTGCTTTTTCTCTGTGAGGAAATAAAGCCTGAGTTAACCAGCTCCACGTTTCCTTGCCTGAACATTGAACTTTTCCATGCTCCTAAAGCACAGCTTTAAAGGAATCATCTTGACATCTAACCCAGTGTTTGATTAGGATTAGATGTTCCAAATAGCTTGGGAAACAGAAGTCCCAGAAGAAGGCAATTCTGCTAAAGCTTAATAGATTATAAGAATCTCTCTCCTTGTTAGATGCTATTTTTAGCTTATTCCCAATTTTCAAAGTTTCCCACAAAAGTTCTCAAGTGCAGAATTACATCTGTAGTGCATTTTAACATAGTGGGCTTTGTTTGAGTGGTTTTTGTTGGTTGAGTTTTAGGTGTTTTCTAGGATCTCTTACCCACAACATGCTCTTCTTTGCTGCCATCCAGCTCAGCAGTTGTGTGCCCAGCGATACAGAAGAGCAGCAAGATAAAGCATGAAGATGAGGAGTGTCCCTTCTTTCTTCCCTTCATCTTCCCTGTATAACATAAAAACAGCAATTGACTAAGTCAGTCCTTGAGCATTCTGCAGTAGTCATAAGTGGGGCAGTGCACAGCCCTGTGGGCAGACACACAAGCTGTGAGCTTTGGAGACAATGTGAGCTCTTTTGGTATAATCCTCTTGTAAGCACAGTGAAACACAAGACAAGGATTGCAGTTGTCCTCAGCAGATTGCAGGTCTCCTATCCCATCTCCAATCCAGGTTAGAAGCACTGCCATTGCTTTCATCCTAAACCCCAGCTGAAATCACCTTCTGGAGCATATCACGACACAAAACGTAACACTTGGTACTTTTAATATTCTGGCATTAATTACACAATATAGCATTGCTTGCCAAGTCAAATTATTGCAAATAAGTTTTTCTCCACCTGCAGAGCCTAGATTCATTGCCACAACATTTTTAACAAATATTTAATCAATTTATAATTACCAAGTTCCCAGACTCTTGAGTAAGTTGCATTTCAGAGGAGTCAGTGAACTTTTTTGCAACATGGACTTCAGAGCTTTAAGCAAGATTTACTATCTTGTGCGTTTCTTTAATACTGAGAACCTGACTTAATTTCAGAGCTATTTTTTGCTTTAAATCAGTGCAGTCATTGACAGAAGAAAAACACTTTTGTTCCATGGCAGCTGTCATATTCAGGTTGTTAAAGACGAGGCCATGCACACACACATGAAATTAACTCCAGAAAACTTTTGCTTTAACTTTTTGGAAACATATTGTCCAACTAAAAGCTCCTTAAAGATCTCTGGATTTTAATTAGAAATAGACCCAATATCTTTGTTACCAAAAGATCAATTCCTTATTCATAATAGGGAATAGGGAGTAGTACCCTCTTCTCTTCCAGTACATTACTGAATTCCTTTTTGCTATGTTAATTAATATTAAGTAAATAAAACCTAAAAATCTAAGGGCTAGGAAGTTCCTAGACTTCAGACAGTTTGGTCTTGAGTGTTTTTTTTACATGCCTGCGAAGACAGCATGGTCTTCACCAAATCAGAGCCACAATTCTCATTTCTCTCCAGAAAACTTACCAATTTTTCTCTCTTGCATACTCAGTGTTTTCCCAGCTTGCAGCATATAATAAAAAGGAAATTAATTCTTAAAAGCAACTCTTGCTGAAATCATGAGCAGCACCAACTATTTAAGTAATCTTTAATTTGACAATGCCTTTTAGAAGGCTTCGTAAAAAACACTGAGACTTCCTTTTTTCTCTTTCTTTTATAATGGAACAAAAATTTTGGTTTTAAGGAAATTTCTACTTTAGCCAAAAAATATGACCATGGTAAATTCCACATCATAATGCATTCCTGCCAAAACAAACAAAAAATTGCATGTCTTTGATTCCTTCTAGACTCAAACACTGAGCTTAACATCTACAGCAACAAATAAAAGGCTTTCCACATACAGTTTGGCAAAACATTCTGCAAACTAATACAGATCTCATTTTGTGTTTTTAATCATGATTTAAAAATCTTTCCTCAAAGACTATTCTTTAATTCTGTGAACAAATTCAGAAATTATTGTTTTCTAGCAGAGATGGAATAACCTCTCTTGGATTAGAAACCAATGCGCAACTTTTGAAATACTCTGTAAATGGAAAAAATGAGCAAGAGCTAGAGTATTTTTCAAAGAAACAGAAGTAGCCTTTTTCATCACAATTCTAACTGGAACTCCAGTGTTACAATCCTTTATATACAAAGTTTTGTAGCACCCGACCTTGGAGTAATTATGCATTTTTTTTCCAAAGATTGAAAAAAAAAAAAAAAGAGTCATAAAGAGTCATAACAAATCTTTTCATTCACCCCTGATAAAAAGTGCAGTCATGCTTTAAAATAGACAGTAACTCTGTACATGGTAACCTGAAGTTGTCCAAGACTGTCTTTGTGATTTGAGAGACATCTGATTTATGACGTTAGTTTGACATCAACTAAAATTAAAATAAATCCACAACTAATAAAAATGATATGGGGAGAAACATTGAGTAAAAAAAAAAAAAATCATCAAAGAACTGCACAGACAATTAACACTACAATATAAACAAAGCTGGTGCTAGTTTGACATTGTCTGGGCTCACTTAAAGCAGAAATATAATCAAATATTCAGATTTGATACTTAAAGTAATAATTTTCAAACTACCTGGCTCCAGTGAGGTCACTGGAATAAAAAATTACAAAATGCAGGTTTTGAAATTACATGGGAAAGAGCAAATTTCTAGCACATTGTTTTCCTTTCAAGTAATCATTGGCACAATTGTGGCTCTTCATAAAGGAACTTGCTAATTATCCACAACTTCAGTAACCCATGGATTAATTCCATGTTTGTCCCTGAGCCCTCATTTTCCATGTTTGACTTTTTCCATGCCATCAAAACTCTCACTAGTTCAGCAAAACTCTATTTGAGTTTGGGTTTTTATTACTTAAATTGAGGCTTTGGTTCCTTCTTCTAGGAATCCACAGAGTATAGATTTAGAATGCAAAATTTAGTAATCAGTTTTTAGTCAGTTATCCCATATTCTCAAAAGCCTTTCCCCAAGCAGAACACAGGCAATCAGGCAGAAATGGAAATCCTTGTAAGTTCCTGTATTTTTTTCATTTGGAAATAGAATTCTATGTATCATGAGCTACCACACAGCATTGTCACTGTGTGTTTGTGAGGACAAATTACTACATTTGTACAGAGAACAAAACCCTTCCCAAGACACAGTATTTCTATTCTTCTACTCAACTCCTACATTTCCCTTAAAGGAAGGGTCAAAAGTGTGTCAAAAGCTGGGCATCTCCATGCCTGGGCCAGTTCCCAACAGGAACAGTGCAGGCTGTGCAGCAGCATATCTGCCTTGCTGCAAAGTGTCCTGAGCAAACACAACCTTCTTTATCTTCCTGCTACCCTCCCCAGGAGGTCACACAGTCCCAGAACATTGGGTCAGGTCTGGGTGGAGGTGGGATGAGTGGGGTGAACGTTTTGGTAATAAAATGCTTAAATCCTTCCGCAGTTTAATTATTTCTTATTATTCCTGAAGGAAGAAAGAAATCCCAGATCAAAGTGTACTTGGCACTGGATTTTCAATTAAAACCCAAACCCTCTAGAAAAAGTCCAGGTTTTCTGACTGGATGTTCAGCTGCCCAGTAACAGAACTTTAAAGCTGTAAGCCTCTTATGATATTGGTGTATTTTTTTAAGCACTCTGATTGTTTTGGTTTTTTTTTTTTTTTTTTTTTTTTTTTGGTTTTTTTTTTTTTTTTTTTTTTTGGTTGTTGTTGTTTTACTTCTATGGAGTGCAAAATTCAAAACACTTCATCTATAATATTTGCCTCAGTAAAATGCCAAATGCATGCATCAGTGAAAAACTGTCTGTCATGAGAAAAATAGGAAATGTTTCAATGTTAAATAGGTCATGTTTAACTGTCTGATTACTTCAGCTATAGTCTGAAAATTTCTGAGAGTAAATAAAGCCTTTTCCTCCAGAAGGATTATAGCTTAGGACAGCCAGGTGTCAGTCCAGCATTAATATTCTACATCATTGTGTCATTAACTTGTATTTCATACAGACAATTCCTTAGGAACTGGCACTCTACGGCTCCCAAACTCCCCACCTTTTAATGAGACATTTTTTAACAGACAACAAGAATGTTACTTGACAAAGGAGATCAAAGGTCTGTGGTTAATAATTGGCACTGATTTATTTACTGAGTTAATTAAATGCTTTAATTTGTTGCCATTAGCTTCCCTCAGGCTGAAATACAGATAGCCAAGGCAGGCCACAAGCATCAAGGAAGCTCCCAGTAACAAATCCTTACTACCTGGCCTTAGAGTCAAAACTTTTTCCTCCTGACACCCAAAACAAAAACAGAAGGAAGATCAAAATTTATTTTTTTGCCAAAACCAGAAAAATATGAAACTGAGTGACTGAGTGTCTTGTTCATGCAGTTTGCAGCCTTTGGAGACAGGACTTGTCTTTTTTTTTTTTTTTTTAACCTAGCAGTCAACACCAATTTTTATAGTTCCCTGAACGTTTAGTCACAAACTTTTTTTTTTTCTTTTCCCAGGGTGGCATTTATCTCTAACACGCTAACTGGAAAAAGAAAAATAAAACTAGCATTTCCCATAGTAGCCAAAAAAAGACATCCTTAGGAAAGGGCCTAAAGTGACATTGCAATGATGGTAAAAGTGACTCATTCACACTGACAGCCCAGGAAACAGAAACACACACACACAAAAAGGCAGAGGATATAATTAAGTAGAGGAATTAACAGCAGAAGGTAGGATGTGCATGGCCAGAGGTCCATTTTAGCACAGCCTAAAATTAAGGATTAAAAGGTCTAACTAGACAGGATTATAACACTTCTGATATAAAAGCAGACCTTTTTCAGTTCACTGTAGTTCAGAGGCACGGTCTTTGTCCTGTGACACCTTGCAATGCCTACTAGGACTCGTGTGTCAAAAGGTTTCATCATTAGTCTTATCTGCAGCATTATGTCTCAGCTGGCAGAGTCAGTTCCCTAAAAAATTATTTTATTACATGTGCTGGTTTGGAGCTGTTTTCTCATTCCCTCAGCTGTAAATATGAAGAATGGAGTGAGCAAGAATTGCATCACCTCTGTTCTGATGGTGGTACCTGAGTCAGAGAGGAGCTCTCAAACTGATTTCCACCAGAGCCTTGTGCTGTCACAGCAGCTTTGTAAGTTCAGGCAGTGCACTGTGAATCACGAGCATACAAACATTACTGACTGAAAGCAAAACCTACGGAAATCCCACCTCCCTCATCCCAAATTATCTCCCCTTTTCTGTGCCCTGCTGCAGCAGCTCTCAGTCTGTGTCAGTCCCGGGACCAGGGACTCCATCTGCTTCCTCCAAGAACTTGAAACTCCTGCTTGTTATGAAAGACAATTGTGGTTGGTTACCTACCTTTCACCATTTACAATAAATGTTCTGCTGCTGCACTATTCCAGTCTCTGAAATTACCTAGTGATAACTGGAAAGTGAAGTGTAAACCGGGAACTATGGAGAAAATTTGGAAAAACTAATGTTTTTATTAGCTTTTATGCTGAAAAGTTGTATAACCTGATGTCACTGGTTCAGATTTAAACTCCTACCTTCTTTCTGCTTTTATGAAGATTGTAAATGCTTCTTTCCAAGAGCACCTGATAAAAGAATTGAAAAGGAAAACCTTGTCATGTTTTGAAATGGAAATTTTAAAGCACCAAGTTAATTAATAAACCCAGTGGAATAAGTCCCTTTTTTTTAATATGCCTATGGACCTTTTGCCTTTTCATTTTCCTTGTTAGCTTCTTTCACTCTTGTTTTAAAACTGTTTTCTATTTTCCCAGCTTAGGTCCAGGATCTATTTTTTCCCTTCTGCTGGTCTGTTCACATGTGGCACTAGGTACTTCTGCCATCCTGTCTCCACTCAACTTCTCTTGTGACAAAGCTCCAGACTCTCAATTCCTCCTCCACTGAATTCTTGCATGGCTCAGACAGGTGTCCCATCCATGGTACGCATGACCCAAGAGCAGGGAAATGGATACAATCAGGTAGGCAGAGCTGTAGTGACAGTAAGCCTTGGCTAGAGAAGGCTGCAAACAATTTTCCTAACTCCCTGACCAGGCAGTGCAGAGCACCTAATACAACAGTCAAAGTGAATTATAAGTTCTGAAATTAAAACTGATTTATTAAAATAACTGCACTTTTCACAGGACCACTGGGTTTGTCTGCAGCAAATCACATAACTAACTCATTTTTCATTTTGATTTAGCTTTCAAGAGGGAAAAGAAATCTTTTGCTCCTATCAAAATATTTTTACATGTGGACTAAAGCAAATAACTTGCTTACATAATTTAATAAATCTTAGTAAACAAAACAAACCCACTACACTCAGGCCTGCACTGCTCAGACAGAAACTCCCCGTTGGTAGCAAAAATATTGGCCATCTGATCTTCTTTTCAAACACAGAATGCTTTCAGTATCCTAATAAAAACCACTCCAGAGCACAGGATCCACTAGCAAAACAAACAAGCAGCAAAATTAGTTACATGTAAGCACTATAAAGTGTCAAACCTGTTTTTTTTTTCCTAGCAGCTTGGACTGGAAAAGTCCAGTCCATGCATTTAAGTCTCAGCTGTGCTTACGGATAAACAGAAGTGAATTTAGATGTCAATTACCTTAGCACAACCTGCTTTTCTAGTGGAGAGAGGAATTTCAGCACTATGTTATATATATATGTAGCCCAGTGGCGTGTAATTTCCCATTTGCACATGCTGTGGAAGCATGACACTCAATCAGGTGCTGAAAATACCACAGGCAGGCACAGGAGGAAACTGCTGCCACAGTGATGCCTCTGGTGACTGGTTTTGGTCATACCCATTCACCTTCTGTAACCTCACCATCACATCAACCACATTTTCACACATACAGAGGTCCAAAATACAAATTTCCCTGTCTGTCAGGAAAGTTTAGCTCACCTGGTCTGTTTTCCCAGCTGGAGACACCACAGA
The DNA here is from genome assembly GCF_017590135.1 of Pyrgilauda ruficollis. NCBI lineage: Eukaryota > Metazoa > Chordata > Aves > Passeriformes > Passeridae > Pyrgilauda > Pyrgilauda ruficollis. The sequence goes on from NW_024530044.1 coordinate 357,235, forward strand.
CACTTTTCCTGCAGTGGATTTGTGATGGTCACACAGGTTAGAAATGCTGAAACTGCCTTCAGTGGGAATCACCCAGGATTCAGACTGCCTCAGATTATCACCCTACAGCCACTTTAAACCAAAATGAAATAACAATGGCATGGAAAAAAAGGATTGTATTCCCTTCATCTCCCACAGTGCCAGCTCCTCTGGACACAGAGCAAATGCCAACGCGCTTTGAGAGACCTCACTTGAAGTTCATAAAAACAGTACCAACTGAATATTTCCCTCACATAAAGTCTGTATTTCTAACTTACTTGCTGCAACTACTCTTTTCAATGTAGTTACATTAAAATCAGTTCTCTTGGAACGCTTCATTTTCTGAAGGAAGGCTCAATTTTCTGAAAGAAAGTTTAACTTTCTTGTGATCCAACTCACACCCTAGAGTAAGCCTAGTTTTATTTTCTCACTAAACTGTAAATCTAATTACCTGATTCAGAGCTTCACTCAGTTATTCATCAGGGAAGATGGCAGAAATACTAAAGATGGGAAATAAACAGCTGTATTAACATCACAGGAAGTAATTAAGAAACTGAACAAAGAGTTGTGAGACAAAATGAAAAGGATTAAAATAAATCAATTTTGCTGTGAAATTTTTTGAGGGGAAAGGAATTATACAAGTCTCCATATGGTTTTGCTTCATTCTGTCCCCAGGGGTACTCTGTCCCCATTGTAAAGTTAAATTGGTTTCATAAGACAAACATAGAGAAGTGAGTAATTTGTCCCTGTTTTTCAAGAAAGTTTTCTCTGGTTTCACTGTGAAGAACGACTTCAGATAGGTAAGAGCCCATCAGCCTCTTCTGACTCTCTAGAGAGAAAATATGACTGTTCAGAATGCAGCCCAAACAAACAACACCAGTAACTCATGGAATTTGACAGATTTTAAACACTTGGTTCCAAAATTGAGATATGACAGTCATGTAAACCTCATTGCTAAGTTCTACTGATATTTTTTTTAATTTTAAAATTTATTTTCTTCTTCCTATGCACATGCTCTGAGTCCTTCTGGCAGCCAGTCTCAAAATGGACTGGATGCACACCAACAAAATCATGACAGTTAAAAAGCACTTAAAGCAGATACCACCTTATCTTACAATGCAAGCTAGAATTACTGCCAGAATCACCTTTTTAAGGTAAATGTAGATATTAAAGCAACTTTCCAGAATATGAAAGACTGTGTAACGGTATTTTTTTTTCCAGAGGAGGTGTTCTGAGTCTGCTAGGATACTCCTTGTTTTACACCCTTGTTTTGTTTCCAAGATCAATTTTCCTCCAATTTCTTAAAATTTCCTCTTCCCAGGAAATCTTCCACCTTTCTGAATGTTGTCCCTCACTTCCTTTTAGAGCTAAAATAGAACACCAAAAAGTGAAATTTTTACCACTGGGCTTTGAAAATTACTCTCCAATGAGATTAGGGATAGATAAACTCAATGCCATTAAATTTCTATCTGTCCTGAGTCAGAAACATAAAACTCTAATTCAGCACTTAGAATATTGCTAGATGAATAACAGTTAAGTTTTCATGAGCAATATTAGTAAATGTGGGCACTGCACAAAAAAGCTAAATGCACCTTAAATGTCACATAGCTACACCATGAGAGCTTTGGGAGCTTTAAAACCTAAAAATTACAAACTATGCAATGCACAATGTGAGGACAAACACACAGATTACTGAAAGGCAATTTAAAGGGCACTCAGTGATTCTCTGGCATAAAGGTAATAAAATTTTCAAATAAATGGATTCATCAAGCAATTTGCCACATGGCTGCTTTTTAATTAACAGTTTCACATGGAGCATTATTTGACAGGAGAAAAGGCCAGAGCAGGATGTGCTTTAACCACCTTTACCTCCTCAGCATTGTTCCGTGTACGCTACGCACAAAGTAAACTTGATCATAATTCTGAAATTCAGCTTAAAGAATAATTCAGAGGAATCTGCTGTGGATACAGACACTCGTTGCCTTCACAGACAGCAATAAATGTCTCCTAGTGAAATTAAATAAAGGGCAGAAGGTTCCAAAGGGCAAAGGCTGACAGCTTTGCCCAAGTAGGTGCCTGGCAATTCCTCCAGCACGCCCTTGCTGTCCCTATCTGCACTGACAGCTGCACTTCCTGTCTCTGTGTCTGCCCATAAGACACTCAGGAAGGAAGGTTTATATCTCTACATGTTTCCCATGACACTTTCATGGCTAATTCCTGGAGCACTGAGTCAGACTGACCATCCACACACTCCTCCCCCAAACCAAATTGCTGTTTTTCTCCCTACCTCTAATTTCCCATTGTTATGGGCTTTTTCCTCATTTAAATTGCAATTTTTTAACATATTACCCAATTCTAGCAATACTTTAAAATACAGGCCAGTATCACTTATTTGTTTTACACAGTTACTAAAAATGAAGTTTATTATTATTATTATTCCAAGTAAAGTTTTTTTGGGGTGCAGAGTGCGTTTGTTACACTGATACGACTGGACACCTCATTCACTAGTTTGTTGTAAATTTCAAATACACTGTGAGTGAAATTGGCTTATGTCTTAACAGCTTAATATGATTCTCCTAAAATCTTCCTGTACTTCTCAACATATGAATTGCTTCAGAAGTTAGTTGCCTCAGATCGATTTGAAACAGCCTGGTATACCACTCTGCTTGAATCAAGCCTCTTGGATGTACTGCAGTGGATAAAATGCTTTTAAAAAAAGCAAGAGTTTTTCTTCAAACTCAAGCTATTGATAATTTATTCAGCTTTAGGACGGCTTCCTTTCCAAGAACTGACTTAGAGCTTAAAATACCTGAGACTAAGATTATGGCAAGTAAATGTTAGTTGTATTAATCATACAAGCATATTCATTGTCCTGCTGTTTCAAATCTGCAGAGGAAAAGGAGTCTCTCCCTTTTTTTGCAGCGCTCTCTTTTGGACTTTGAATCTAAACATCTGACTACTGCATCTGAAGAAAAGCCACCAGCTGATTCTGCTTTCGGCAGCTAAAGGAAAAAGAACTACTCCGTTAAAACCGAAAGTCTGCTGCAAAGTACTCACCAAACTCCTAGCAACAGCTCTTGAAGAAAGAGGGAATTCCTGAATCAGAGCAGAGTGTGATCCTCCCCTAGTAATCCCCGCTGGAGGGAGGGGTGTGGTGTAAAGCTACCGAGGCAGGGCTGCAACCCGATCTGGCTGCTGCGGGCTCCTGCCGGGGATTGCTCCGCTCGCCGCCTTTGGAGCCGCAGCTTTGACACGGGCCGGCTCTGGGGAGCAGCCGGAGATCCCCGGCAGCGGCGGGAATGCTTCCTCTTGGAGATTCTCATCTGCCTGGGGTTGGGAGCAGCTGCTTTCCAAACAGCACGGGCTGGAATGAAGTGCACCTTGAGGCAGAGTGAGGGACTGTGAGATAATTTGGTCGCTGTCCCTGGCAGGCTCGGACATGGCCCGCGAGGATGCCCTATTACTCCTTGCAAGTTTAAGGGATGCGGTGTGATGGACATCCCATGCGGTGTGATGCTGTGTTTTGTCTTTTTAAATGAAGCTACGCTGCTCACCCGGCTGTCGGGAGCTCTTCACAAAGGCTATTCTGCCTGCAGCTACAACATCCCATCTATTTACACATCACACCAGTACGTGCTAAAACTCGAGTTCAGGGTCATTAAGAGTACCATGGCTGATGATAGGGATGGGGACCCTCAGAGACCTTGGAGTTGTGCATGTAGGGAACATGTCTCAGTCTTGGACACACAGGATGGGAATTTCCCAGGTAAGGAATTAAGCAGTAAGAAAGACAGAAATAGCAGCTGAAGCACAATAACTTACACAGTCAGTAGCTGTAACTCATTGTAATTATTTCTCGGCAAAGACAAACAGGTAGTTAAATCACTGTCATTGAAGGTTATATTCAGCTGTTCCTGAAACAGACTGGCAGTTTGTCCTGGCCAGTTAATGGATTAGCTATCTCTGACACAAACAGAAGGGCTCCTGACAGCTCCTTAGATCTCCTGGCTGTTGTTCCTGACTGTAAAAATGTCTGTAATACTTTTCAGAACAAAGCCAGTAGTCAGCTGAGTCTACTTACTATTAACTGGGTCAATAATCAGATGGATTAACTGTCCTGAAATGGAGTAGAAGCACTCCCAAAGCAAAGGGACAGTTCAAATGCTGGGGGCCAGGTTCTACCCTGCAGTTACTAATTACCAGCTCAGATAAAGCAAGAGGCAAGCCAGCTGCAGAGGTCAGTGAAAAGGAAATGGGCACTCTGTCATTTGTGTCACACCACAGCAGATGAAAAACATTGTGTTAAGAATTAGTGTCTATCAGTGCAATCCATAAATCTGTTTGAGGGTCACAAGACAGTCCAAAGCAGATAGACCAAAATTACACCATGACTTAAAGAAATGTCTGTATATTTACAACAGAAACAAAACAAACTCAATAGATTCCAAAAAATGTACATACTGCTCCACTTTGATAATGTGCCTAGATGGATGAACAAGAATCTGTGTGGATAGTTTCAAACCTGCTCCACTCTTCAAGCAATTTACAAAGAAAGTTGCTTTGGTTTTAGTTGTACTGGATGCTGAATGGTCTGAATTTAGAAGTCCATGCAAATTTATTCCGAATCTAAGGACTGGGCCTGGCCATAATTTCAAGTGGACTTTTTTGTTGCTGTTTTAATGATTTTTTTTTAAAATGAACACCCATAGAAAAAAATTTTTATCATTTGTGTCAATATGTTCACATCAGTCTTTTTCTCACAAGATTTCACTCAGGTAACTCAAAGGAATTTTGAAGGGTATAGTCCACACAGACATGAAAAATAAAAGGGAAAACTACAGTTTGAAACACATTTGACATCTTATTGTCAAATAAGGGGAGAAAAACATATAAAAGTACTTTAAAGAACATATAAGAGAATGAAAGCCTTATTTTGATTGAAAGCTAGACTAAGAAATCTTTGGCAAATAATAAACTGGGATGAGAGTAAAAATGACATCATATACTTGAAGAATGCATACTCAAAAGAAAAATTCCAAAAAAGCTATTTCATTTTCAGATATGCAGTTTTGCTTTCTGTTCTGTTGATGCCTCTCCAGCTCCCACATGCAGTCCTCCTAATTTTAGTTGCCCTCCTAATTAAGTTTGTATTATAACTGCAACATAAAAAGCTTCAGTTGAAACTGGAATCAGACTTTGAAGATGAAAACAAAACTGATTTGAACCTTTAGTGTGATCAGAGAATTTCATTCAGCTCTGACCTGGCCTAGACAATCACACTAATCTCTGGCCTGCCCTGAAGCCTGCTGATAACTCTTGTCTGTCCACAGTGGAAAACACCCCTACCTGAGGAGGTACCAATCAGCAGATACATGCAATAGTACAGCTAGAGTAAACTAGAACAGATGCCATGAAAAAGATTGTTTGAATATACTTGCAGTACTCAGTACTTGGCTCCAAAAAGTTCAAAGCTGAGGCGATTAGAATTTAGTCTTCTGAAAGTGCATAGAATTATTCCCAACGAGTTAGGAGATCAGGGAATTAAAAAAGGAAGGTCTGTGTAAGAGGTCAGCATCATTACAAGCCTGATGAATAAACAGACACTGCTTAAAAAGGCACACTGCCAGCTACCCTCTGACCACAGAAAAAAATCCCTTGACTCCACATTGTCAGCTGGGACCTCTCACAATGAGGCTGCTTCTGGTGACAGCCCCACTTTTTCCAAGAGCCAAATCAGGAGACAAAGTGCAATCCCAGGAAACCCCTTGGCCTGGAGCTCTGTCTTGACTGCTGGCCTGCACAAGGTAGGCAAGGACAGCAATACTAATAGTAAAAGTCTTTGCATCTGCAAAATGCTTACAACACACAGCTTAAAAACTCCTGACTCTTCCTTCGACCCAGCAGTGGCTTCAGGCCAGGTTCTCCACATTTCTCTGCACCATGTCCCTGTACTACACAGCCTACGTTTCTAGTGGCAAGCTGGTTTTATACTGACAACACTGAGTGCCAGCAGGAAATGGAAGGTAAGAGGTAATAACTACCCTAAAAGCTGCAGAGGACTGGGGCAGGGTCACTGTCCCCTGCAATGCCTGTTACCAGTTTGGATGGGTGCTCATGCTGACTGAAAGGGAGGGAGGGAAAGACAGTGAACTCCAAATTCAAATTTTCCTAACCTGTACATTTTTATTTGTATCCAATGCATGAGTTTTTAGGAGAATATGCTATTCTTCACCATAGCCCTAGGTAAATGTTGTTCAGAAATTAAAATGATGCACCGATATCCAATCTTGTAATTGTTTTACTGTAGCAGAACAGAGATAAAGCAACACAAAATGATATTATAAATTTTGTTTGTGCAGACATAATAAAATATTTTAAGCTCTATCATTTCTGAAGCAAGATTCGCCATGTCACACAGTCGTGAAAACACAAAGGCTTACATAAGCTGTTCTTCAAACAGCTGTTTCTCGGTGAGGGTGTGACATTGCTCGAGCTTTAACAATGCGGAGTCTGTGATGTCTTGTTGCCCTCTAGCGATGCCACTTGATTTTCCCTCTGCTTAGGTCTCAGAGCTGAGAGCTGTCTGCCTCCTGCCTCCAACAAACTTAATACTTCTATCTTAATACTTCTATTAATATCCTAACTTAATACTTCTACTGGTGCTATGAGATGGGACAGCACGGCTATTTCTGAATCCCCATAAGGATAAGGAACCCCAGATCAATCTGGCAGGAGAACCACCAGCAGCACAGCTGGCTCAGCCCAGTGGGCCTAAAAGTGAGAGCTAAGATGTGGCAGTCACTGTCACCACAGCCACACAAAACCCTATCTAGGTTCTAAAAGAGGAGCATAGAGAAAGAAAGCAACATATCTTAATTTCCTTTCAGTATGAGTTTCACAAATGGCTCAGTTATTGGTTTATACCTGTTCCATTATAGTGGCCTCAGTAGTATTTACTATTTCAAAGCCAATAAAAACGTGTGAATGGAAGTGAAAGATCTTCCTTAGTGAAAGCAAGATCAGAATCCAGCAGCTGTCACTTGAAGAGCTGTCTTTCTGATGCACTCCTCTCTCCCCTGTTATTGTTTCTTTCCTGTAACTTTCTGATCTTATTTAAAAACCATGGCTATCTCAAGGGTTTTCTAAAGACTGAAACTGAAATGAACATAGAAGGTGACTATTTTTCCTGAAAGCAGAGCATTGAGATAGCACAATGAGGTAACTCCAAAAATTCAGGCTTTGTTTCTGTCCTCACTCCAAAGCAGTAATAACTAAGTAACATACACCATTACTAACGGAAACGTAGTATTTAAACATATTTGAAAGATATTCTAAACATCTAAATATTTAAACATCTTTAAAAGGGAGAATCTTTAACACATAACACCCAAATTTATTTTTGCTGGGGTTTTTTCATGGGGCTTTGAAATTCAAATCTTTAACAGGGCTATCAAAGGTAAGTTGGATAAGCAGACTATCCTAATGTGCTTTATTTCTTCAGGGGTGAGAAGAGGAAAGGAACTGAACGATGAATGAGAGCAAAGTGGTTGTCAGATCAACTTCTTACTAGTTGAAAATCTTCCCAAAGTTGAGCTGCCCAGCCTGTTTGAACAGCAGCAAGGAATACATTCAGCATCTGTCTTTCTGATCTCTAGGCCCAGCTGTCTTAAGGTGAGCAATTGGTTCTCTTGAAATTAAACTTTTGCTCTGCCCAGCAGAAGTACAGAGGTTCTGCAGTCAGCTGCTGCTGTTGTTCTTTTTCCGTGAGCTTTTAAAATTTTCCCTCCATCAAACCCAGGGCTTAAAAAAAAACCCCAAAAAGGCTCTCCTTTTATTAGGCAGAACACTTGGTCATCTTGTACCCTATAGAAACCTAGTATTACCATACCACCAGAATATAACATTCCCTGTGTTGATACCAGATGAAGTAGGGGTTAAATACCCAGCATATTGAATAATCTGAATATTGTTTAGAATGAGCTGGGAAAAGCAATGCAACCCTAAGGATTTAATTTCTCTTATTTTCCTGTGTCACAATCAAACTACTGCCTCTTGCCAGAGGACAGATGTGACTGTCTTGATAATTTCTTGTTTCCATCTGGGCAGCTGTTTCCCTTGTAATTCTTTGAATTCATTTTCCTGTGCATTTCTTTTTGCTTATGACCTTGCATAACTCATATACTTTTTTTTTAACTTACCAATTTCTTAAGAGTAAAACTGGACAGCTTGGAGCATGCTTTGAAGTTGAAATCCTAAAAAAATTAGTTCATGTCATTACCTTTTTTAAAAGCTCAGAAATAAGCTACTTCTGTAGTACAATTTCAGGAATCAAAGTACAAGGTATATCATGTGACATTTAGAATAATGTGGAGATTTCAAGACTCATATCCACTAAAAAAAAAATTGGATAACTAAGGGAGTAGGGGGTCAGGTCAGAACCAAATGACACTCAGTTTTAGAGCCAGCAGCTTTATGATGTGTCAATTTCATTAAAACCTCACAATACCTTTAACCAAAATATAAAAAGGGATGGCTTATGTGAAAGGACAGTAAGCATTTTGTCACCTTCCCTACAAAAGGTTTCTTATTGCTTTTCTGTTTTGTTAATTTGAAAAACTGAAAGAACTTTCCATCATACATCTGCATTTTTATCTGAGGTAGATCATATCTTCAGCAAAATGTAGTAGAAGTATTGCCTACTGAATTCTGTTTTGTTAAATAATAAAAAGGGGGGGGCAGGGTGTAGGCTCATGGAACAAATTGCCTCACTGGACAAAACACTTGTTCTAAAATAATATATTCCTTACTTGGCTCAGCAAATGCCTATTTCTGAAACAGATATGGATTAATTCAATCCACCATTCTTCTTGATTACCTATTTATCATCCTGTTCATTCTCCCATGGCATTTCTAATTATCCTCTTAATGAGTCCAGTGTTGCACTAAACATCTTAGCAAACATCCCTTTCCATCCATGTCCTTTAGTGCTCATTCCAAATGCAGCCTGAGCCCAGGACTGGCTGCCTCAGTCACTGGATGTCACTGTTGCAGCACTGAGAGCTTTGGTGTTCTGTGTGGAAATAGCCAGCAACTACACTTGTATTTATTCCTTCATTATTATTATTGTTGGTTTGTATTCCTGATTAGGCTGCAGTCAGTGCGAGTTTTATCATAAGTTATAAATATTTATAAGTACTCAGGCCTGAGGATAATTTCTGCTTTCAGAGGAAAATATTTCATTAAAGTTTTAAAACTCTTTCCTTCTTAATTTAAGTGGGCCCATTTTTATTTCCACTGCTCTAATGAGAGATTTATTTCTGAATATCTTTTTATGTATGCACAATATACATATTTATGCCATTACTTATATACATACACACACCATACCAGAATAATATACTTATTTATGAATACATGTTCACATATGAAATTCATATAGCATTTCCTTAGTCATTCAAAAATAGTTTCTGGTAGGTTCACAGAAGCTGTAAATTTAAATGATTGACTGTTGCAATATCTAAAATACCTATCCCTTGCTTTAACAAAGCTGAAACACAGCTAAATAATGCAGGAAACACAACTCTACATGCTCAGGGTGTTTAAAATGGACTAATTTAAACAAGCATATAAGCAGATTACATTGTCAGAGATTTCTTACATGGATTTTTCCAACCCCCCTTGAAATGTATTCTAGCAGCACCAAAATCATCAATTAGAAGTACACTCTGACAGTATTACTTAGCTGTTTCTAACTCTTGGTTAAATGAAACAAATGGAAATTAAATGGAGTGTGCTTTTAGGTAGAAAACCACAAAACAAGCAGAACTTCCCATTCACTGAACTTTCTACTGATTTCTCAGAAAGCTGTGGGCATGCCTGTGTTTTATCTTGGCGTAGGATGAAGAGAAGTGAAAGTTATTTTCTTTTCAGAGGATGTGACTGGGAGGCACTGGTTACAGTTGCTCCTCCAGACTGCACCCAGGCCACCTTCTGTGTCATTTTGGGTTCTGCTCTATGCCAGTTTCCCCCAGGCTGAGCCTTCCCCTGTGCTGTGGCTGGTGAATAAATCAGGTGCAGGAGATGCACAAGCCATGCCATAAGGAGCAGCAGCAGGAGTCCCACAGCACACTCTCAGGAAAGTATTTTAAGGGTTTGAGTATGTGATGGAGGTGGCAAATGAGGACACCACCATGTGCTGCCAGCTCTGGGGAGCCTGAGCAGCCCTTGAGAGGCATTTCCTGGCAGACAGAGCTGGACCCAACCCCAGCTGCCACAGGGCCAGACCTGCTGCCTTCTGCTCCCCCCAGCCCCACCGTGGGTACCCCGGTGCCTCCCAGCACCCCTGCCCCACTTGTCATTTCTGCTCCATCACCTCCTGGCTGCTCATGCTCCAGACACAGGAAGGAAACCAGGCACACAAGCAGGAAACCTGTTTTCCAATCTGCTAAAATCCAAAATAAAGCATTACCAACAGCTACTGTGATAAAGACCTCCACTTCCTGGGGCTGGCTGCTGCCTCCCCAGCTCACTGACTTGTTGTCTTCCTTTTGGAGAGGAAAAGGCTTCTCTAGAAATCACAGAGACAGCCAAGTTGTTTGGGAAACACTACCTAAACTTTGGCTCTTATCAGTTGCTATCTAGTATCTACGACAGCATCTCCAAGCAAAACAAACATTTCAAGTGTGCTCAGAAGAAGTCATTAGACAGCTAAACCCAGCCACTTGTTCCTGTCACAGTTCGTGCAGTGCACATCTCACCAGGGAACAGGGGACAGCTATTTACACAGTGCTTACTGTTGGTTTTCTTAGTTTTTGTAGACATGGGGCAACTGAGGTGTTTTAAAAGATTTTTTTCCATTATCAGTCTCAATGAATAGTGAGACACAAGAGATTTAAAACTCAATACCATTCTATCAGAAGCTAGCTTATTTATTGGTTACAATACTTTATAAAATGTTTTTTAGACTATAAGCTTTTGCCACACAATGCTGCTATTAGTAAATAATAGCATAAATAATTTACTTCCTAAATCAACACACCTTTTCTCTATATTTGCATACAAATATACAAAAGTGCATAATCAATCAAGTTCTAAAAATTCTTTACAAATCCATTTCTCACAGCTTACAACTCTCAGAACAATTGTCTGCCCTTTACCAAGTTCCTTCCCTCCAAGAAACTGGAAACAATTTGTGTTTCACAGATGACAGAGCACTAATCCATCTTCAGCAAAGCTTACGTTGCCTAGCAGTAAGAAAAAGATATTAATTCTTTTAGTATTTAATATTACTTTTCTGGTAATAGAAAATAAGTAATAAATAATGAGATTAGACACGTGGAAGAAGAATAAACACCAGATTGCCCTTCAAAAAAGGGACAAGGTCTGGAGTAGAAATGAATGACAAAAATACCTTGTTTGAAGTCCAAAAATAATCAATCAAGAGAAGACTGTGCCAAACAAAGAATACTCTGTACACTGTGATACTGAAACTCATGACATGATAATAGTTGTGTGCCACAGGTCCTGTCAGACTGCTCCAGATGGGAAAGCCCTTTCCAACTCATTAGGCAAGAGCCCCCTTGGATGACTGATACCCATCAAATTAGTCAGTGGTAAAATAATTTCCTCCTTCCTTCAGAAGCAAAAATACTGCAAGGAAGATGCTGGATTCAAAACATCTCTTCTGTGCAACTGCTTCATGGCAAAAACACCAAACAACAACAAACCAAAGCAGATCCTTGGCAAGATCACCTCTCCCAGGAGACAGAAAATGGAACATAATGCCTTCCATGGGAGTTTTCTATTTTGGCTTGATGGTTTCAAAACAAAGAGTAAACATCCGGAATGCTGAGCAGCCAAAGTCTCTCAAGTGTGCGCCTAACTCTAAACACATAAGTGATGACTCTGGAATAAGGCAGTGCTTTTGAAAGGAGAAAAACACCACAGGTTGCTGCAGAGAAATTTCCTGATGCTGCATTCTTGTCTCATGCAGCAAGTTCAGACACCTTGGTCTGCTCAGTAACTGGATGAATGAATCAATCTAAACTGTATCCACAGCAGTTCTTTAACAGAAATGAGTTAATGATGGCTGACGTGCAAGATTTACTCAGAGTGCTACCAGAGGACAAGTCAGAAAGGAATCTGAGAAGTCTGTGGAGGACTGAGAACAATGCAATGATCCTACTTCCCTCACTAGAAAGAAACCCAGTATTTAAAGGTGTTTCCTAAGTACATCCTTAGTAAAGCAGAGTTTGACAGGACTGTTCAAAACACTTACAAAAGCTGTATTCCCAACATACGGAAAACTGTGTGGATTTTGTGGGAAAATCCAAAAAATTATAGTAAAATCCTGATTTGCTGAGTGGCAAATTTTTAACTGGCAAGAATCTCTTACTGCAATATTCTCATCACCTTTCCTGAATTAGCCTGTTTTAATAAGAAAACAGGCAGTGAATGAGGATTTTCCATAAAGCTTGGGTTCTGTTGGTAAAAGAAGATTAAGAATTACTCAATATTCTTCTTTGATCCTCTGCAATCTATTCCTAGCACTATACAAATCTCCACTAGCTTCTGGCAGAAGCCTGCCAGCTTATTTGATTTCTTTGCAGCCTAGGAGATAGCTGGGGTGATATTTTTTGCATACTTACACCACAGGGTAAGAAAATTTGCCCAGAGATAAGACACTGTAATACACACACCCTGCTCTAATGCATGGATAACTCTTCTAATGGACATATATAAATCTCTTTGACAGAACAACCATCACAAAAACAAGTTACAATTGTTGGCACTTATGTTTCAAAGAAGCTTTTAATACAAGCTACCTGCAATAAATCAAACACAAATTTTCTTCTCAATAGCTAAATACAAGCTGAACACAGATATTTTACAGTCATAGTGCTGTGTTGGACAATATTCAAGTAAAGATGTTTAAATATTCTCCCCAATAGATTTCATTCCTCCAATTATATTTTAAAAATTTGTTGCTTGTTGGAGAAATTGCTGCTATATAGATACAAGGTACCATGTTTCCTGTCATGAGGCCTTTTCATCCTGTCAAGATATTCACATATAACTTGACCAAATTAACTTTTCTTTTAAATGCTTTGTAATAATAATAAAAACAAAACAAAAAAAAAAAACCCAACAACAACAACAAAAAAATAGAAACAGCATGTTACTTTGACACTAGATGAAAAATAAAGCACGTAACTAATAGATGTATTTAAATATTTCCAATTTTAAATGTTTTGGGGAACAGCTACAGTAGATAGGTCCATCCTTCTCCTCCCACCCTGCAGTTGTGGAATACCCTGGCATAGTTTTCATTCCTGGCTAGAATCTAAGACAAGAACTACACATGCAGAAAGACAGATTGTGATTACCAGCTTCCTTTAAAAAGGCTCTGTTCATTAAGTTCTTCCTTTCAGTTTTATTTTAAAATGAGCTGTAATAGCATGTAGAGTACTTCCTACTTGGTCAGGACAGAGGATGCCAAGTTTTGAGGGGAAATCATTTCACAAGTTTGACAAATGGCAAACTTCTCTCTCAGTTTTGTTTCCTTACTACTGAACTGACAAAAATAGAAGTATGGAAGGTTTGTAAGCAAGAGAGGCTTGAACAGATTACGGACCCAGACTAGGGTTGGAATTGTTCATACACTGAAATGCGAGGAGAAAATGAAGTTTTCAGGACTTGTTCCACAGAATACAAAGTGATACGTATACAGGCAAAAGGATTATTAAATTTCAGAATTTTTTTTTCTTCTATTACTGTAGTGTAGGGAACAGAGGATAGGGTCAAAAATGACAAGAAAGCAAAGTTGAGTGTTTTTCAGAGTTATCAGTTGCTAATGAGAAAAAAAATTATTCATGAGAGCTTATACTATTATAATTAACCATTTTCAATGCAGGCATCTTAGAATTTGCTATGCAATTTTCTTTCTTACACAATGACCATTGATTAAATTAGTGTTACCAAACAGGATACAAACTTGGGCTTTTTTGGTTGAGTTTGTATGGTTTAGTTTGCTAGTTTTGAATATTATGTCAACATTTCAGAAATAAAGAACACAGGCATTATCACTGTTTTGTTCCATTTAAAACAGAAAGATCTTATGGGTTTCTGAACTTTGCTTTTTGGATACAAACTGTAAGCAGGTGGACGGGCCAGCTGGAAAGCAGAAGGAAAAGAAAAGAACAGAAAGAAGTTTTTTATTGCTCCAAACCAGGGACACTTATTTAAAGATGAATCCCTGTGGTGGTTTCATAAGTATTTCTGGAGGAAAAAAAATTCATGCTAAAATAGGTCTTCCATCAGTAAGGAGCATTTTTTTTCTGGAACTAAAATGCTTTTTTCAAAATATAGATGATTCACATAATTGAAAGAAGGTACTTTTATTTTTAAAGAGAATACTCATTCTTCTGTCCAAAATACCATTCTCAACTATCAATGCTTTTCTCACAAGAGACAGGAGAAAACTTTTAGCCCAAATATTTGTGTGACTAATGAATTACCAGTTCTTTCTGCTTATGAAATTAAGGAGTGCTGATTAATCAATTAAGTGATCTATTGTCAAGGCCTGGCATGGGTCTAAGGTATATCAAGGCCCAGGTGCTTAAAACACCGAACATGAAAAGAGTTTCTTGCTGACTTGTTACTGCTCTTTTGAGAAAAGAGTTAAACTTAACAATATTCCATTTGATTACTTGCTGCTGATTTCTCAGGATCATTTGTGACTTAAGAGTACTTTTCACTACTATTAAAAAGAGGGAAGATGGCATTTCTTCCTCCTGTGTCCAACCACTCCTTGTGCCTGTGAAATCCAAGGAAGTGCCCTTCAGCTCTGCAATAACCAGCAGGGCTGTGCAGAGCACACCGAGCCTGCAGCTCACAGATGGACCTTTATGCCAATGCCTGTGATGTGTCTGCAAAGAACCCATTCACTTTTTATTTCAAAGCCACCTTGAAAGCAGCCAGCCTGCTCAGTGTAGCTTTATCAGCCCCAATACAATCTGCACATCTGAGGTTAAACAGTACAATATGTTTCTGGATGAAAACAGGCTTTGTGATTTGTTTACCCATTGTATGATATGTGAAGATTGTTTTGTTCATGTGCTCGGATTTTCTAAAATATAAGGATTCAAACAAACAAAAAACGAACAAAAACACCCCTCAACAAATAAAACCCCCAAAACACCAACTGCCAACTGTTTTCCCCATGTTGCTGCATGGCCACTTATAGATGATAGAGAAAATATTCTCTGTATGTGGTACCAAGTAGTGGCTGTGGGGAAAAACATCAATCCTCCACTGAGTATGTTTTGGTACTGTAAAGAACCACACTCTGGTATTCTCTGTAATACCAATTCTTTGATATTACAGTGACTACTTGTGAGAACATCTCTTCTCCTCCAAAATAAGCGGACTTTATTTAAAGTGGAAAGCTGAATAATTACCACCTCACAGTTGGAGATACTGCAACATCCTCTGGCACATCTGCAAGTGTTTGGCTCTGGCAGATTTTGGAAGCCCACTGCTCAGAAATGCAGTTTAACCACTAGAGGGGGAGGAGGCATTCCCAAGGGTTCAGCTGTGTTGCTGCATGGCCAGGATGTGATGCATTACACTTTTGTAGCATGTACTCATTAATTTCCATTTTTTCGCTTGCTGATTCTATACCTTCTTGGAATTACACATTAGTTGAATTACAGAGGTGTTTCAGTAACCTGGACCATACAGAAACCTGTGAGCTTCAACTTCTCTGTGCACAAGGGGTTCCTATCAATCTCAAAGCCTAAAGTATGCAGAAGCTCTAGCTAGGATTTAGAACAGAATTTGTTTGTTTTTTTTTTTTGTGGGATGACATAAATACCACAACCTAATAAGTAACTATGCTTTACTTATTGCTGTTGGTATAAGCTGTAAGGCCTTGAAAACAAAAACCAGAACCTGAGAACTGGGTCTCTTAGCAGACCTCAGTAGCAAAGAACTCACAGATTTGCTCTGCTTGGAGTGCTGGAGCATTCAAAAATATATTGACTGCTTAAAAAAGCTTCCCGGGGAATTTCTGTATCTCTTTAGAAATACAACAGTTCCTCCTTTGGTCAATATCACCACAAAATGATATAAAAATTTATCTCACACTCCTAAATTGGTCTCTGCATTAGTGTTGTTATTATTATTTTTTATTGAAGTCATTGCAATACAGTTAATGTTTTTTACACAGAGCAGTTTCCTATCTGAACAAATGCTTCTGCTTATAAAGACTTTGGAATCTGCCACAAGAAAACATGAAGCATACATCATGACTAATTACAAAATGATGCCAAATTATAATTCATGGCTCTTTAAAGCACACACAAACACACAAAGACCCGACATATGGAACATCCACTAGGTCAATCACTTAAATCAGTTCAAAAGAAGACAATTTATTAGTCCAACAGTTGTGAATCCTACTGTACAGAATAAAATAGGGTTTTTTTCCAGCATATTTTTAGTCAAATTCCTCTTCCAAAATGGTGATTTAAATCCAAGAGAACAGAAAGAAAACTCTAAATGGATGATGCAGCTAATGGAGATAGAACCCCTTTTTGTCTTGCAGGATCAATCCACAGGTCACCTTTCAATTTGCTGCACATCTGGTAGCTGATAAAGGCTTTATTGTTCCAATTAAAGAGAGAAACCTCTTGGTAGAATGACCCTTCTCTAACTGTTCCTATCCATAGTTTTGGATCTACAGGAGATGAAGAAATAGATACCTGAATGAAGCAAATTTTTTTCAATTTTGTATGAGGGGCTCTGATCATCCACGACTTCTGGATTAAAAGCAGAAAACCTGCCCCAAAATGTAGGCGCATATGTATGACATAACTTAATTTCTTAGGATAAGAAAGAGCTAAAAGATTTCAACCTATTTGCTAAAAAAGAAGGCCAATGATGGCTTGAATTCATGTTACTTCCAACTCACTACTAAACGTAATAGGGGATCAAGGAATAAATTTTCCTAGTTGCTAAGTGCTCAACCTCTTCCTGCCCAGTCACTGTAATTTTTGACTAGTTTTCTTTTGTTTATTTTTTCAGGTTTCTAAGTCTGAGTTATGGCCATAAAGGTTCTTTGTCTGGAGGTAAATCAGGTGATACACAGAGTAAACTTCCAGAAAAGACACATCTCTGTGGACAATCTTAGCAAAATGTAATACTGTAACTGGAAAAGAAAAAAAAGAAAAAAAAAAAAAAAAAAGGGTCTGCAGCAGTCTATTTTAAGAAGCATCAAATTAAGTGAATCATTTAATTAGAATCCATTTTCATTTCTTGATGTTTCTTATTTTTGAAATGAGATGTTTAAGCATTCCACGCTCCCAGGGAAAACACAGGGCTTTCAGGAACTATGTATCAATTTAGGACTCTTGAATACAAGACCTAATTAAGATGAACTTCTGCAAGGTAGGATAACTTGCTCTATAGCTTGTTAAATAACACTATCTGTTAATACAATATAAAATTTTATAAGACAAAACAGATCAGAGAGAGAAAAAAAGAAAATAACCATTGATAAGAGGATAAGTAGAAATTATAGCCTCTGAGGAATTAAGAAATTAACCCTTCAAGCATTATCTGCTGCTATGAAAGCACAGAACAGACTTAGATTGCATGAACAGGATTTGAAAGTAAGAATTGTACCACAGGATCCCAATCAGTGTGAAATGTGCAATTTGAAGTAATTCTTCAGCAATTTTATTCATAGACAGAATGTGATGTAAATGGAGCTAAGCTCAAAGCAAGGCAACTCAGCTCTGCTGCTGTGCAGAGAGGGTGAGCCCTTGCAGTACTTTCAGCATCTTCATTAGAAACACCAATTCTATGGCCAAGGAGTGAAGTCACTTTGAGGCCCACAGCTCTCAAGCCAAGGAAGGAGACTTACAGTGATATAGTTCTGGAGAACTGCAGCACAGCTTCAGGAAACTTTCTTTTTTATTGGACCAGTATGTTATTCATATCCACAAGCTCCCCAAGGTTATAAACCACACATTCTATTCCAGAAGCACAGAGCAGAGAAGCAGGGCCATTTTCCCCAACTGGCTTTTCTTACAAAGCATGTTTTGAACAATGTGCTCACATTGCTGGCTGGATGTCAAGAACCACATTCTTCACACACAACCACACTATAAGGTAATTTCTTTAGCTCCTTGCTGCATCTTTCACATAATGTAAGTAAAAACACTGGAAACTTCAGAAGACATTACACTTATGAAGCAAAGTCTTTCTGGTTCTTGCTTGTCACCATTAATGAGAGCAAACTCCTCTATCAGAGTTGTAGCAGCTTTGTTGGCCAAAAACTAACTTCTCTCTGACCTTAAAATTATGTATATTTTAATTGTTTGGCATTTCATGACAGCTAACAAGCCCCAGTGACCCTCAAATAGTGATTACACAAACACCATTGCTTGCCATGCTCTGAGGAAAGGGCAGACACTGACAAACCCTGCAGAAATAGTGCTAAAGCTCACCAATATAGTGTGAAATCAATGGTAGTTTATGGCTCCTGGTGCACCAAAGCCATGAGGAGCTCCACAACAGAAATACCATCTTTCAAGCCTTACTCATGCCAAGGCATTAAAGCAGGAGCAGAACAGAAGACTTCCTGCCCAAGGCTGTAACATTGCTCTTCTTCAGTCTTGGACTGCAGCCCAGGGTTTATAACCTAGGTCTGATCCTGCACAGGCTCCTCACTGGGACCCTTCCCACTCCACCCACAGCAACATCTGCTCTTAACTAGGCACTAGAGAGTTTGAGCAAAAGGAATACTTCTGGTTTGGGTTGCAAAAGTATCATAGGTTTCTGGAGAACGGCATCTTTTAAAACTGTTCTTTGTGCTGGAGAGATCATTTAATTTCTCATTGGCACTGTATCCAGCTATTAAAAATAAACAAAGCCACGAAAAGCAAGGGCTGCCAATGCCTCTTTTAGACTTTTCATGTTTTTGTGTTTCTGTCTTTCTCCATTGTCTCTTCAATACCTTCCCAATCCAAAAGATCATGTAGCAATACTTACAGCAGAACTTGTTTGTCCAAAGGCAAATATAAAAACACAATACAAAGTATCTGTACAATTATAAAGATATGTGCAGAAACAAATGGTATCTCTGTTACAGAAAGCGGCAGGAACAGCTATTATCACTAACTATCACTTTATACAACACACAAAGATCTGCCAGTGATGTTTCATCGTATCATCTGGCACCAGTCTTGTTCACTGCCAAAAAAGGGACAATTCCTCCTAGAGTCCTGACAATTTCCCTTTCTACAGCCTATAGTGCTCGACTAGGAAGAAAAAAACCCTTCTGTCCTCTTCTTTGCAACCATTAGAGACAGAGAATTTAAAAGTCTGTTCAGTTAATCTTCCCCACAGTTCCTATTAAAATGTATCATACACTTAAATACGCCACATGCTTGAATTAGTGCCAGTGGGAAGGCAATTCCTGCTATACGTTTAATTTCAGAATAGGTCATACAGGACATTTAACTGGTTTGACTGGAGCTCATCAGCAAGTAACACCAACACTCCCTAAGAGATGAGGACAGTGTAGCACTAGTGCTTAACTATAGCTTAAAAGTCAACTGTAAGCCAAAGGGACAAGAAAACACTTGGGCAACCATAGCTGGGATTTTTTGAGGATAGTGGGGGGTTTTGCATTTGACCATGATAATTCTGGCTGTTGGGGCAGTAGTTTTCCTTTAGACTGCCAAAATCACAATTAAAGCTCTCAAAGTCTAAGCAAATAGAGAATTTATGTCTTAGAGATAAACACAAGCCTTTAAATTAACCTTGAATATTTGGAACTGGAATAAAGGTAGTTATTCAGGAAATGCACAGCCTCTCAGAAATCAAAAAATCTTCCAGCTCACATTGATGCAATATACTGTTTGGATAATTTGCTTTTTGTCCTTATTTTACAGAGTTCAGCTGAAAAGTTCCTGGTTACAAAGTTTTAACCTTTGAAGTTTCAGTTTGTGTGTCTGCAATGTAATTTTCACGCTAAAATGTAACCCATGCTGGTAACATCAGTGTTTACTTACACTGTCACTGGAGCTTGGACTTTAACTCTGAGAAAAAAGTGAAACTTTTATTTTCAACTAAAAACCTTTGTAAGTTATTTCTTTAAAAGGCATTTGAGTGACTTCTTTCATTTTTGCTCAGATAAGCCAACAGGGAGATCCTACTTTATCCAAATACCTATCATAATTTGGCAACAGTACAAAATGACCTAAGCATGGAAAGGAAAAATCAATTTTTGAAACCAAAGTAGTAATTCTAACCCCTGAGATGAGAAGGTCCCTCAGAGATGCTCAGTTCCCTGGGAACATATTTGGTGCTTCACCCACCAAATCCAGTGTGGAAGGAAGGAAAGACAGTCTTAAGCCCAGGAAACAATTGCAAGCAGGACATGGGAAGAGCACTGAAGGCTGCACATTAAAGGAGATGGTTTTTTTCTTAGAACTCTCTACTGTTGGGCAAAATCTTTAAATCAAAGACTCGAGAGAACAAAGGCAGCCCAATGCACCTTTAGAAGTACACTTGATGATCCTCACCACAGACATGTTATTCCTAAAAGTATGCTACTCTTGATCCCCAAAAAGGGCTGCATTGCTGTGAATCCAGCTATCAGCAATTGCTACCCAAGCTACTAGAGAAGCACAAAGGCAAAAGAAACAAAACAACAACATCTTGAATTAGAATTAAAATTATTTAGTTTCTCGTATTTATTCACTCATTTCCTCCCCAAACAATGTCCAGTTGCTAATTAACTTTGCCAGGGGTTATGTGAGGGCCACTGTATAAAGCCTAATAATTGTTCAAATCAATCTGCCAAATATACATCACAGAGCCAGAGAAGTGTACTAACTACAAAATAACATAACTAGGCCATTTTGCTGCATTTTCTCTTGGTGCTGAAGTAAAAGTACTTCAAAGGCCAGCTGCTCAACCAGCAGTACAGCCTGAACTAGGGATTTTGGACTAATTCAATTTAATTTGGTCCCAGATAATGTCCCCTGCATGGGTACCCTGTGATGGAGTGAATTTTTCCCCACAGTTAATTGGCAAAATGCAGCTGACATCCCACATGATCAGATATTATCAGATATTTCACCTGGACTGGAATGAGGTATAAAGGGTTATTAAGCAGCTCAGCAAAAGGAAGACAGAAATGTGTTCATGTCTTTTGCAGCTTTCACTTTGGTTCAGATTCCATAGAAGCACAAAAAAGGAAATCTATAAAGATTAAAACTGCATAGTGATTATAGATTTGCCAATACAAATCTGAAGTTATGAAACTGCTATATGATAAGATGCCATATTCTATAATCATTCCTACTTTGACTTCAGCTACTGCAGTATGTCTTAATGCAAGTACAGTTAAAGGGCTTACTACAAAAGAAATAAAGCCTCTAAAATAACTTAGAAGAAGAAATATGAAAAATAAACTTGCACCTTCTTTATATATCAAGATGAAAGTTTTGTACAGCTGGTCTGCACTGTAATCTTATTAATGCTTTTCTTTATAAAAAAATTAGCATCTTTCTCAAACTTCTCTCTCTGAAAGGCTATTAAATCATGTCTTTATACAGACTAACAACCACCTAAAATGTTATATATGGATTTGTGAAGTAAGACATCCTGTAAATGTGGGTAGGCTTGTACAAATAGTGATTATTTACCATGAAACAGCTTTCAATCACAAAATGTCAGTCCAATAACAATTTTCCCTGAGACTATACCAATGGAAAGCTACAATCAAAAATCTATGCAGTAAACCAGAACTTGAAGACCTATACCAGAAGTACCAGTATCATTTAGGGCTAATTAGTTAAAACAAAAATGGTCTCAGGCAAGTACTCTTCTGGCTAATCTTTTCATTTTGCCCGTTTTATTTGGTGACTTATAAAGCTGCAACATGAGTCTTGGCTCTCATCTGCCACAACAGAATAAAATTCTGAAACTGCTTAAAAAAATGAAAAATTATTAAACACAGAACTCATCTCAGTAATTAGATGAAAAAAAAATCTGCAAGCTGTTCCTGCTTATACAACACAGAAGATTCTTTACTTTTTTAAAACCTTCTTATGGACTTGTACTCCTACTCCAGAAATTATAACTTATCCCAAGTTCCAAGTGCTTTCTTCAGTTAAGTAGTTTATTATTTCAAAGGATGATTTGTTTACAGCAGCAAACAACCATTGCTCTCTGGCATGGGCCACACTTATTGCATAAAGCTGTAGCAGGAGAAAGGGTGTCAAGTACCTGAGGCTTCCTCTTTCTTCAGCATTACGTGATATTACTAAATCCATGTGAGACATTTTCTATATTTGGGGCTTTGTTATACTTAGATTTCTAGCTTTAGATGATGAACAGGCTTTAGAAGTCACTGGGAGTAGCAACAAAGCTACTGAAAATCAGGTCTCCTTTCGCCTCCCTCTCTGCCTGAATTTACTGGTAGGACTTGAAAACATAGAAATCCAGGTATGACTATAGAGATAAAAATGGAAATTGTCAAAGCAGATGAAGTCGGCAAGACAAATATCTCTTGACCATTTTTGGGTGAAAAACTGGCATCAGTTACAAACAACAGAGTCACACTACAGGACAGAAAGACGATGAGATATTTAATAGCAAAAAAGTGACCAGGACCCTTAAAGAAAATGAAGCTGAACAAGTGCACGTCTCTAAAAAGTTAATCACTTTGCAACAACAGTGTCCTTTCACATCCTGCCTGCTTTGGCCTAAGGCTAGAGTGGGAAAGGGGGAAAAAAGTCATTCTAAGATGGAAAAGAATGGGAACTGCCACAGCAAATGCAGTACAGCCACCTCCTGTCCCCTTTGGGCAGGTGTCTGACACAGGCACACAGCAATTGCTGTCAGTAGCAGAGCAGAGTTAGTGTGACTCTGGAATGGGGACACAAAAACCTGGGACAGGTTGCCTTCTGCAGCTGAAGGCTGGCTCACAGCATTGATTCCTTCACTTCAGCTCCTGCCAAGCATTCAGCCTTTGCCTGGTCAGTTCTTGCATCCTTACTCTTTACAAATCTCTGCAACTCCTGTGATGTGAGCTTCTCCTGCTGGAGAAGACAATGCTCAGGACATTTTTAAATCTAGATACCAATTCTACTCTGTTTGAAGCCAGCTGTGCTCGAGACCTGCCTTTTCTGATACACATGTAGATCAGGAGAACCAAAATTGTTGCCCTGTCAGCAGCACCTCTGCCTGCAGTGTGACACCTGCAGGTAATGCCTTAACCAGATGCAGAGTGCTTTGTGGTCCACACACTTCTCTGCCTTTTTTTTTTTTTTTTTAGTGTTTTCTCTTAATGACCATAGTAACTTTTATAATCTTGTTTTACTTGGAAATAAAATTTGCCATCCTTTTATCTCTAAGGGTGCATTTACAGCCTTCTCTGACATGAAACAGCAAAGGAAAATCCTCTAGTGACTTTCTCTAAATCACACTCATTCAATATGCTTTTGCTCTGCTCTTTGTAACCTCTAAACTGAATGAACTTACCTTTCTAATCTTTTTATAGGGAAACCTTTTCTTCTTCGATCTTATTGATTTCCCTCTTGCACCCTACCTGACTGACAGTAAATAAATTGGGCAGTGTATTTAAGGCATTGCATGACTTTAATGAAAGTACAATGCAAACATCATAACTTCATGCCATTCTTTCACCATTGAAATATAAAATAATTATGTCTGGTGATCTTATTTTCTTTATAACATCTTAGAACTTCTCATCTGTGTTTTGCCACAACTACTGTTCCTGTGTCCTTCTAACTTATTTTCACACAAAGCAACCTTGAAGAATTACTTGGGATGGGCTAATACCATTTTAAATCTTAATTGAAATATTAATATACTTATCACATGTTCTTTCTTGGGGGCTTGAGGCCTACAGAAAAATTGTTTTATTAAGAAAACAAACAAAGCCAAAAAATCATACAGATTTTGTTACCTCAATTATATACTATGTATCTTCAAAGTGCATAATGTAAAAAATAAACACATTATAATATAACATTGCAATTTTTAAATGAAGAGTTGACCTATTGACTTTCTTAGGTAGAAGCAATAGACATGATTAAAAATCAACAATAATTTCAGTATCAAAAAGATACATAAAGATGACCTGCTGCTCACTTAACAGCATTCACTAATGTAGCTGGAAAGTAATTGAAAGTTATTCCAAGAAAAGCCTGTCTGTCCTCTATCAACCCTTGCACAAACAGAATCCAACAACTCAATTTTATATTTTTCTTTACCTGGTGCAGGCAAAGAAGGATTAAAACATTCAGACACTGAACAGAAAAATACCAACCCATGCACTTGGCATAAAGGAGACCTAATATCCCTTCCTATCTTTTAAATTTCTTTGCGGTCTTCCCTCTTTGTGGAATTGATTCACAGAAGACAGGCCCACTCTATTTTCTCTCTTCACTTTAGCAAAGCTGCTTTTCCATAAAAGTCTGACAGACTTTTAAGGCAAGGGTGTCCCCATCATCCATAAAACACTAAGATCAAGGAATTGCCTGACTTTAGAAACTTTTACACTGGACATGGAATAATATGACACAGAAAGAAGTCACTGCAGTCTGGCTTTGCTTTTTTGTAGTTATGAATAGTTTCAACTGCTCATAAGAGAAATTGCTATTTAACAGCTACCCAAGCCTCCTCTCATTTTGGAAGCCATTTTGTTTATGCTGAAACCTGCTCCACAGGAAAACAAACTATTTCAAACCAATAAACAGCACAAAAGTAGCAAAACAAGTAGTCTTTGTCAAGTTTCATTAAGGTATTTACATCTGCTGATACAAAACCCAGATATGATTTCTGTTTATGTCTTGGATAGAGAAATGTGCTGCATGAAAAGCAGACTACCAGGAAGGTTCATTTCCTTGAAGAGCTGAGTATGAGGTCTGCTGCATCCATTTCCCTGTGAAAATTGAGTCCTCTTTGTAATAGATGGCACTGAAAAACAATAACTTCCAGTGCCTTTCCCATAAAGTGGGTTCCAATTTCAATAAAACCCAATTTTGCCCTACTACCAAAGACCAAAATGAAAATCTAGTAGTAATGCAAGAGTTGCTTTTTTGTTTGTGTGCTGAATAGTGTCTTTGAATGGGATAATATCCAGCTTATAGAGTAGCATATGACCTACGTGTCCAATTGTGATCACCCAGAATTCTGTTCATCCTTCTGTATTCCCATCCACCTTAATACAAAAATTCTTCTTTTTGACCGATTGCTTTAGGATGAACAGTGTCTCTCATATCTGAATTACCTTGCTTATTGCCTTGAGGTCTTTATTGAAATCCCTTACTCATTTAAATCACACAGCTTGTTGTACTGGATCTTTCCGGGTGAAAGGAGAAATATATTACCAGAATTTGGCAGCCTTGTGACATTTTCTGAGTAAAAAGTAATTTCCATGAGGTGAGCATAATTTTATCTCTCCTTTTTTCAGTAAAAAAAAAACAAAAAGAAAAAAATAAAATGCTTCCTTTGATGAAGCTCATGGTTTTAAGAGTTGTATTTAATTTTGCAGGGATTTTGTTTGTTTCCTTGTTTTTCTTAATATTAATGTGACCATTACTATGACTAACATCTGTTCAGAATGGGTTAAAAAACAAAAAAAATTCTTGATTATTTGTGTGTAGTCAGACCAAAAATGAACTGACACAAGAGGCTGGGGATGACAAGGAGATGTCTCAGTCTGTGTTTGTTACGCAGATGGGTAGAAAACTTTGGTCAACAACAATTTCCCCTTCAGGAATACAAGCTGGAAAGCCCAAAGTCAACTCCACCTCTGCTGCATTTATCAATAAACCCAAAGGCACAGGCCCTCACTCTATAAACTGAATTACACCTGCAACTTATTAGCCAGTTATGCAGAAAAATGTACAGACACAGCAAGCAACACCTCTGTACAGCAAAAGAGAAAATAACAGCTCATGCAATAAATACTCTCCATTTCAGCAGCGCTACTTGCCCTTCACTTATTTTCTCACACTGTTGACAAAATAATGAAGAAAATTCCACCCTTTTTAGTCTCCTGTCCACAAAGGGATTGACAGTTTCTTCCATCTGGCCCAATGTAGCACTACTTACTTCATGTAAAACACCCTTTTTAGTCTCCTGTCCACAAAGGGATTGACAGTTTCTTCCATGGCCCCATGCAGCACTACTTACTTCATGTAAATACAAATAACAAGAGAGACAGGAGGAAATATAAATAAGAGAGGCTGGAGTAGAGGATTTCCAAATGTTGTGCAGGAGGCATTACTGAGTTATATTTGCCATCCATTCTATCTCTCACATATTTAGGGTGAATTTAAACACTGGCAGTGCAGCAGTGATTACTGGATAAACATAAATCCACTAGTATTCCTAGCCTGGTAAACCCAGGCAGTCCCAGAAGAGCCCTTAACACATTTCTTCCTCTTGAGTAAATCCAGTGCAAGGGTCAACAACTCTGGAGAGAGCCTGTATGGCATATACTGAGCTATTGAATTTTTGTTGCAATATTAAAACTGAAGCACTGCATAATTTGGAGAGATTCATGGAAGCAAAGTGTAAAATGTTGCCACTTTTCCCTCCAATCAGATACTTTCCCTTTGAGGACAATACAACATTTATTCCTGTTGAACAGTTTTTACTTTAGACCTAGCAACATATTTTAAGGCTTCATGTTTGAGCAGATATTTTGTATGGCTTATCTGAAACATTCTGGCTTACAACTAAAAAAAAAAAAAAAAACAACAACAAAACAAAAAGCCCATCACACCAAAAAAAACCCCCATAAAACCTAACAAAAGCCCTTTGTTTAAGCTATATGTAAATTTAAGGTACTGCATGAAATATTAAAATGAAATTCAGTAGGCACTGGCATAATGGGACACTTGACATTCAGAGATCTCCTGCATTTGTGTCTTCTAAGATATTTTCTCTGGGAAAACCAGGCAAACTGAGTAAGAACTCATGTTCTATCTCATATCTTCCCTCTTGTAAAAGGCCAGTAATTTTGCCACTCTTGCCCAATTCAAAAACATGGATCATTCCACGTAAAGAGACACTGGATCAAAAAAATATACCAGGTACATGGTATAAATCTTAGCCATGTTTGAGTAAGTTTAAGGGTGAAGGCAGATTATGTGGTTTTAATCAGTAAAAAACTTCCTAAAGTATGGAAAACCCACCTGTGAATCCAGAGAAAATTTGACATTATTAAAAAGCTTCTATTTTTCTCCCAGTCCTTTGTTACACTTAAGAGGCAAAACCTGCAAAACTTGCACTATTTGTGAAAACTGCATCTCAAGAGATTTCCTGTCATGGTCTCTGATTGTGTAGTTTCATACTAAATATTTCATCAATAAAACAAATTTAATGTTATACCGTATCTCATAGATATTACATAGCATGTTATTACATTTTTGAACCAAAGTGAAAGATGAAAAATGTAACAGCAGCTATGCAATTGTCAGAAACAACCTCACTTTCAGTAAATACAGAATCCATTTGTGAATCCTGTCAGGGATCTAAATAGATTTCCTTGAAATACCTATAGATGGTGCTGAAATACAACTGTTTCTTAAAAAAACCAACAACCAAAGTAACTGTAGCACAGCTACCCACTAAAATGGGTACTACTGGGTAAAATGGGTGCAGCTAACCACTAAAATGGTTTTACTGCTGGCTGTGCAGGTTTACCCCAGGGAAACACAGCTGAATCACAATTCAAGTGCATGATTGGTGTTTTCTGCAGGTACTTATCAGATCAGGTTTCCCTCACATGGTCATGATGCCTTACAGACTCTAGTTGCAAAAAATGAGGATTTTTCTTTTTTAATTGATGAAAATACCCAATAAAAACAACAAAGCCTGTGAGCACATAGCTGTCCTGACCATGGCATTACTAGAAAGGAAAAGAAACATAAACATGTTTGGCCAAGAATTTCCCTTTCAGGTTGCATGGTTCATCCTGAT
Organism: Pyrgilauda ruficollis; assembly: GCF_017590135.1. Lineage (NCBI taxonomy): Eukaryota > Metazoa > Chordata > Aves > Passeriformes > Passeridae > Pyrgilauda > Pyrgilauda ruficollis. The sequence goes on from NW_024530044.1 coordinate 385,291, forward strand.
AATCACAAATTTTTATTCAGTATAAATAATGACAATGAAGCTGCTAATAGTTGTCTGGGCATCAGCCCAGTTTGCTGAAATTAAGCAGAACTAACTGGCTTCTCCACAAACATATAATGGAAAACAACAAAATTTTTGCCAGGCATAATTAACATGTGGTAACATGATAATCAGCACCAGATGAATCCATACTTTCTGGTTTCAAAAAATACATAATTCCATACTGGTGCTTATTTATAGAGAAACTGAAGTGCTGATGATTACAAACATAGTTTATGGTAAAAGTCATAGCTTGAGCCATTTCCCATAATGCTAAAAGTCAACAAATTCCAAATTCTATTCAGCCTTGTAACAGATGAAACAAGTTACAGTAATAAAATAAATCTAATACTTTGATATTTAAAAATATAAATAGTGCACAGTAAAAAGAGTTGGCATCAAAATTTTATATAAATAATTAAATGCCTACAAAGTTTTTGAACAAAGCTTCATGCACATCACATAAAACAAGTGAATGACATAAAACATGAAAGTTAAGAAACAACTTAGTCCCTGTATACATCTCTGTCCATTTTAAAAGTCAAAACATGCAGAACACCAAATTGCCTCTCCTTCATCTTCCTCCATAAACAAGTCACAGAAGTGTTTTTCCTCTGTTCATTATAAAACCCACAAAACACAAAGCTATGCTCACCCCTCAATACTATCCCCTGAATCTGTCTCATTAAGAAAAAAAACCCAAAAACTAAGAGTGATACATTAAGTCTCTAAAAGAATAGAAAAAATTCTAAAATCAGTATGAAATTTGATATTTACTTATTCTTGCATTCCTTTAATTGCCAATTGAAGCTACTTTCAGAAAACAAACAAAAACAGCTGGAATGGGAAAGGTGTAGATCAGTACGAGATGCGCAACATCATTTCACTCAGCACATTCTTTTGATTAAGCTGTAAGCCATGTTTTATTTTTTTCCCCATGATCTTACAGGCATTCCAGCTTCCTTGTAAGCTAATTTGGAAGTTTAAACCCAGTGCAAGATCACTAAGGTGCAGTAAAGCAGTGCAGCACACACAGCCAGGTTGAAAATGTGATATGAAATCCACAGGGACCATTCTGCTGCTTCACAGCTACAGCAGACTTGCTCTAGACATACAAGGATATTATTATCTTCAGGCCTAATTTTTAAAAATTAAAATATAAAAAAATAACAATTTTGTCCAGGCATCTCAAGCCTGCACAGGATGAACAACTGTTATTTCCTTTGGAAAATCCTGACCTATATTTGTCCACCTCTCCTCAGAGCCCTATTTGAATTAGAGAGCATTGTTCGTCTTCAATTTTGCTTCCTAATGTCTTCCCAGACTTGGGTCACATATTTTAGTAGGAAAAATGGATTGCAAATTGGTAGTAGTAGGGAAAACTAATTCTTGAGAAAAACAAGAGAAGCAACGTTTGCCATCTATTTTCTGATTTTTGGCAAAAGTCCATAAACATAGAAGTGAGTCTAAAACTGATTTAAGTTGCTTTAAAAAGCTGCAAAAAAAGTGGAATTCCTTGGAATAAGTAGTTTTACTCTTCCCCAGCAAAAGGTAGACAGCACAAATCACACATTGTGGTTAATGTTTAAAGTTATACTTAATTATATCCCTATTAAGTAGTTTGATTACACAGGGAGTATTTAAGCTGACATGAACAAGATAGATAAGGAAACATTATTTGGCAACATTTTGATTAATTCAAGTTGTTAGGGAAAGGACTTCAAAACTTACAAGTATAGTGCTACAGAATGCTATGATACAGATCATTCCATAGGCAGACAGCAATGCATCCAAATACAGGCATTTGTAATGATGTATTTGTATTGGGATTGTAGATCAATATTGTCTCTAGAATCAGAAAATCTAAGACAAAATTATTCAAAAAAAGAAATTCAAAACCCTACTGACTCAGAGGTGCAGCTGAACTTGACAGGTTTCATTTTACAACAGGCATGTTTCAAGGTTGCTCCACTTGAGGGTTTAGTAAAATAATCACGATGGCCTGGTGGGTCACACAGGGTGAAAGATCCTCTTGCAGGGGAGAGACCACTGGGTGATCTTTCTCTTCCAGCCCAAACCATCCCATGGCAGGCTGGAAATCTGTCTCAATAATGTGTTTTATTAGTTTAGCAATAAGTCAACTCTCAGCTTGCAGCTACATTCCAAATCCACCCTAAAAAGTCAAATGCCAAAATCCCTCATTTGGCCCATTCTGTGTACCCTGTCTCTGACAGGGGACTGTGTTTTGTACTTCCAGATGCATTTAGGGCCAGAAAACAAAACATCTGGTACATATGTAGCCATTAATCTGAGAAGCTGAGAGAGAACAAGACAGTAACTGCAACCACATTTGAGCCATCAGCACTGAAGTTGAAGCTTTATCTAAATTCTTGCTGTTTTTCATGTTATAAAGGAACCAGTGACCTCATCTGTCAAATTCTCATTGCCAACAGCTCAGACAGGATATTTCATTGACTACTTTCTTTTTCAATGTCCTCTGAACCTGCTTACAAGAGGCAGGAATGTGGAACTGTCACTTCCCTTGCCTGCCTTACTGTGCCTGGTTTCTCCTCCCTCGGGGAACAATCTGCCTTTTCCTTCTCCTAACAATGCAATACATTTTCTTGAGGAGATGCTGCATTTCACAGCTCAAATGTTTATCAGTCTAAAAACTCCCTGCCTCCCAAAGGTGGACATCCTCCTACATCTCCCAGCCTCCTACACCCTGACTTTTCCTGTTGTTTCCGGCAATCACTTGCACCCTGCTGTCCTCACTCAGCTCACTGATCTTAGTAAAGATAATCAACAATCTTGTTCAAACAAAAGAGAGAGGATCACATAGTGAGGCTCCAGCATCATCACTTTCAGTTTCCTTATTTTACAGCACACCTAAATTCTCCATTTACCTTTAGCTAACACCTAATTCTCAAATTTGCAAGCCCTCACCTACCACTATAAAAATCTTTAAAAACAAACACCAAACAAAGTGTTTTAAATACACTTGCAGCTGAAAATGACCAGCAAACTTGCCTTTCTCACCCTTTTGTTCTCTCTTGCATGGTAACTACCCCAGTGTTTTTTTGGCGTTTTCTTCCCCCTTATTGCTTTCAGAAATATAATGGGATTCTCATCTACCTTTTCTGCACACCCACACCCTCCAGAGTCACTACAAGATTATGATCAGCAATAAAAACAAGTCCTACTCCTCCCATCAGCCCTCCTGCTACCCTGCCTACACATGGGCTGTTTATAGGAATCAGCTGCTCAATCAAGGAATTGCTATCAGCTGGTACAAATAGCTCTCTAAACCTGACACAACCACCGTGTACTTATTTAAAAAGACCACATTAACTAAGAAATATAAATGTTGCATCATTTTTTTTCCCAAGTTCACACTGCCTCACAATGTTATTCATGGCATGGGAGTTGAACTCTCATTACTCAGGCAGGAGAACACCAAACTGACTGCGAGAAAAACAGACCACATTTCTAGGGGAGGCTGCTTGACAATGAATCCTCTTAAACCATTCTACTAAGTCATTACAAAACAATTTTGCCAAGTTTAGAAATGGAATTTATTCATTAAGTTACAACCTGGACAGCTTTCACTCCTATCCAATGGGTTAATCTCAGACTGAAGTTTGAACTCTAGTTCAAATCAACTTACTGGACACAATCCTGCCTGTTAATGGCAAGGCAGCACAGCACAGAAGTAGAAGAAAGGCTAAAATTGAAATAGCCATATTAATTATAATGGCATTATCTTAAAAAACACATAAAATTCTGCTCTCCAGCTGTAACATACCTACTGTTCCTGAATAATGTAACTGCTGGTGAACAAATAACTCTTTCCAATGCTCATGTGCCCTTTCTCTGAAAAGCCTTGAAAAGGTTATTGTCACAAAAAGAACACCAAATCTAAGCAAGACAAAAAGTGTAGTCAGATAAAAGCTGCTGAAAAGCCATATTTTTTTCTTTCTGCTCTACAAATCCATGTTTTCGTCAGTCTGGGCAATTTTGGTGCCTTATTCTGCAAAGCACTAGCATCCTAACTGGATAAGATTCCATCAAGGGAGAAGAAAAGTATCAGTCTATAAACTCAGGCCTCAGGGTCGGTCAGAAGTGATTAAATCAGAGTTTATAAATTTTTATACATTTTTATAGTGAGGGAAAAATAGGTAAAGATAAAGGAGCAACCATTATGGAACACTTATCCTTTAACAACTTTGTCCAGCACAATTCATGAGAACTCTACTAAAATAATCTGTCATTATCTAATAATTTGATCACCAGCAACAACAAAGAACAAGAGAAAGTTTAAGCAGCAGTGACTTTCACAGGCCAGACTGGTGAGAATGGGGTTTTCATGGACTGCCTCAGAAACTGCACAAGAAAGAAAATCCTGAGCCTTAAACACATTGTCTCATCAATATTCAGGTTTTACTTCCACTCTTGGAAAATAATAAATGCTTTGCTCTATTCTAATGATTAACTGTATGCAATGCACCGTTCTGCTAAACACACTCAGTATTCACATCTAGTCTCTCAGGACTAGGTAGAGAATAAAACCACCCTTATATTACAATTGACAGTATAACTGAAATTTTCATTCATTCTATCATTTCCCATTAATCCAGGCTGAGGTCAGACTGTTGTAGCACTGCGCTTATAAACGCAAAAGTTACTCTATTTACTAGAAAAGCTCCCCAAAGCCTATTTAAAGCTGTTAAACTGCTGAAATATTCATGTGGGTTATTGTTAATTTTTTTTTTTTAATTATGTTGACACCTAGACAAAAAGGTGTTCTCATATTCAAAACAGAAGCATTTCTTTCTTACCTTCAAGGAGTTTACTTAGCAGCTTACCTACATGGCAAACAGATGCTGCTACCCTAATTTACTCATAACACACTGTGATGGTAGCTAGAGAAGCACAGAGCAGACTCCTGTGCCTTCTACCATCCCTTATCTCTGCTGCAATTCATACTGTTCTGCTTTGCAATACACAAGGAGCACTTAGGGATGCTGGCAGCTACTAATGAAAACATCTCTTCCCTCCTCCTCCTGCCTCAGAGAAGCTAACAGCTTTCAAGAGGTACAAAGCAGAACAAAAATATTGTTTCTGTAATCACTTCATTAATAACTTATTCCCACACACACTCCTGCTTCCTCTCCTATCAGGATGCAGCAGACGCTACAACTCCAAATTATTCAAGAATTTGATTAGTTACTATCCTCATCAGCTGAGCCACTAAGCACACTTAGCAAAGTCCGTCACGGTGAAAAAAAGAGCAGTATAATTTGCAGCCAGTGTTTGCAGTATTTCACAAAGCCTTTTTTCCATGCACACCTGACCTGAAAATGGGCACTGCACATCCCGTTCCTGCAGTTTCCAAGGGCTTTTCCCATCGGCTGTGGCTGCTCCAGTAGTTCCTCCACCAGCACGTGTTGAGTGATAAGCAACACTGGGGAAAGACAACAAATAAAGACATAAGTAAATTATTAGTTTTTCACATGTTTAGTAAAAAGTTGATGGCAATATTGGTGAATCACCCTTTGGCCCCGCTCCTTCCCACAGGACTGTGCTCACCTGGAGTGCCTGGAGATTGCTGGACTAGCGAGCCGCCCTTGCTCTTAACTTAAGAAAAAAACTTAAACTAAGGGGAAAAAAAAAAGCCAAAAAACCGACAAAACAAACAAACAAAATACCCGAGCCCACACAAGGAACACAAATCGAACCTTTTCATCGGGAGTTCGGCGCAGCAGCTCCCACAGACCCCCGCGTTTGGAGCCGGCTTTAGGACTGAGGGGAGCGCCCCGGCCGCCTCTGCCTCATAAACCCCGCGCGCAGCCCACCTGCAATTAATTACCGCAGTTAGCCCACCTGCAATTAATTACCGCAATTAGCCCGGGGCAGGACCGCAGCCCCGGCTCCGGCCGGCCCAGCACTGCCTTCTTCAGGGAAGGATGGGACAGACCCCGTCCCTGAGGGAGCCAGGAACCGCTGTGGCTCCATAGCCCTCATCCCTGGACACATCAGCACTGCCTCACCTGGAGGGTGTGATGGTCCTCAAATCCCACAGAATATGGAGTGGGGAAAAAAAAAAGGCAAAAGAAAAAAAAAAAGAAAAAGCCAGACACCTCTTTCTCAAGCGATTAAGGGTCACTTTTCAAAAAATCAAGGTTTCAAATATCAGCATAAAACTGTTTTGAAGCACGTGGAAAAGAGGTTTTACGCAGAATGAGAGAACAGAGACTACAACTGCAATGACCCTGCTCTCGATGTGGCTCCGTGTGACTTACCCTGATGTTACTGCTGTCACCTGAGTGTCTGAGCCATAATTAACTCACCTGACAAGACATGGACACCCCAATCAGCCCAGCCCGTGCCCTTGACCATGCCACAGCACAAGCTGCCCCTCCAAACACACCCCAGGTGACAGCACTTAGCACAGTGGGCTGCAGCCCCCCACTGCCTGCTAAACACGGCTGTTAATGGTACAGGTGCTCTGATGATTGGATTTCATACATTTATGGGGCTCTAATAACACCTCATTATGTTCATGGCTGCAGTCAGTTTGGCTCCACTATGTAGGTGGAACTGTCACAACGTGCTCTGGTTGTTCGTAGTGTTCAAGCACATCCTGACGCAGGCCAGCTCTGATTAGAAGCAGATTGGTGGAGGATTATTCCAGAGGTAGTTAAATAGCAGTCAGTAGAATTAATTTCATCCAGTGCTTGAACTACATGTTTAAAATCTCTTTAGCACTTATTGCTTTCTCCATTTTTAACAGTGCCTAGGCTTGATTATTTCTTCTGCCCATGCAGGATGATCCCCAAAATAATGGAGATGACATGAAGGAGACAATTGGCTTGCTCACTCACTCCCTTGAACTCCTGTTTTTACTCTACATTCTCTTGTCCAGTCTACAAAAAAAGATATCACTCATGGGTTCCTTGATCTTGAACAAAGGCTTGATTTCCATATTCACAAACAGATATGTTTTCAGATTGTTGTGAAGATTTTGGTGGGAATTGTTGTGGTTTACCTCCAGAAGCAGAGTTTGGGTAAGGCACTGAGCTATGTCAGTGAGAAGAGCTGAAGGGTTTGGGTTTCTTCAGCAGAGTCCAGAAGAGCTTGCAGTGAGCAGGATGGCTTGAGCAGGAGGAGCTGAGGTGGTACTACTGCGTTTGGGCAGGAAACAGTGAGTTATTCACAAGAGCATTTGGGTGACAGCTGGTACAAACAGACATAAAGAGTGTGGCAGCTGATTGACTGGGCAAAAAGGCCTGAAGAATCAGGTGAGAAATCCAATGAATCCTTTGGGTGAAGGAGTAGCATGAAGCAGAGGGGCCTTGAAGGAAAAACAGTATGTGAAGCAAAAAGCTGAGGAAAATCTTTACTGAAAAGTTGAAAAAAGATGAAGGTTAGTGCGTGAGGGGCTAGGTCTAAGCTGGTAAGTGTATGAAGCAGGAGACAGGATGAAGATCCCAGCAGGAAATTCCAAAGCAGATTTCTTGACCACTGCTGACAGTTGCTCTTGGTGCTAAGTAAAATTCACTGGAGCTGAGTCAAGGGCTATACCTCATAGTTTGAGGCAGGTTAGAAAAAAACAGCATTGCATCAAGGATAGAAAACAATCTTCACAGACTTTTCAAGACCACCTGGGAACAAGAGTTTTGAATTACACTTAGAAAAGCAGTAATTCCTAAAAAATTGAGAAAGCAAGTCTTAAGCTCCCAACTTACACCTTTTTATTATTTTGTATCCTTACAGCACAGGAACAAATATAGGACTGAGACTGAGAGAAAATGTTCACGAAAACACAGCAAAAAATTAGAAAGGGGGTCGATACTCAGGACCTGAGGAGCCCTTTGAAGGACAGAGCTGTGTGGAGAGCTTTGTTAGACAGGGTGAGAGATGCCTCCTTTCTGTGCCTTGGTTTTGGCTGCTTTAATGAGCAGCACAGAAGACTCTGGAAGAATGGAAAAAATTAATTTGTATTTTTCCTTCTGGTACCACCACTTCCCTAGTCCTAGAAAATTTGCTCAGAGTCATGAACCTCTATTCTCTGCCTTGTTCCTGGTCAGAAGATGAAATCCTGCCCTGGGGACTCTGCAGCTGCTCCTGAGGGTGAAGGAGTGGAAAGCATTGTATAAGCAATAAGACAAATATCTTGATGGTAATAATCATATGTTCAAAAAACCAAAAAAAAATTCAAGCAAGTGTTTCTGGCAGTAAGGCACTGGTACAATGGATTCCTGATTTATTTACCATACCTGCTACTCACTTTCAGCTCTAGCAGGAATCAATAATCCTTCACACACAGACTCCATAGAAATTCTCCTCACAGGGACCACATTCATAACTAGTATTTGTTTACAGTCATATTATAGAGATGTGAGTAAAATATATTATGGCACTCTTCATAAAGCCTGTAGGCCACATAAAACAAGTATAACTCTCAGGCGTGTCACTTCCCATAACTCAGGCTCTGAAAAGCATGACAAGATTCATCAATTCTTGTTAGTCCCAGTATTAAATAATGTATGAACATATGAATAAACAAAACAAAGAAAAAAATCCAGGTAGGTTGATTTTGTACATGCAAAGTACACAGAGTACTAAGAGCTTTATTAATTTATTTTCTTCATAAAATCTTACTCAATGTGTGCTCACTCTGTTTTCCTGATGGAAACCAGTGGCATAATGTAATTATTTTCAGTCTGGCCAGCAGTTTACTAAAACTTATGTTACCAGCCTGGGTTTACACCCAGTGTAATCCTCCTGTTTAATTTGAGGGTATTTTTCCTGTGTTTTTTAAACACCTACAAAGAAATGCAGGGAAGACTATTAATGATATCTGCAGTAGCAAGGGAGTTTCCTTTCTTCAAATCAAATTGCAGGTTTGAGTCCATAGTCTTAACATTCTGCTTCTTAAAAACTGGTGGGTATCTTGAGAGGTATCCAAGGAATCCCTAAATGGTATTACAACCAGGAAAGATTCAGCCTCCAGCATTTTGAGCTGGAGCATAACAGTCATTTTGTTTCCATTAGATAGAAGACATATCACAGAACCAAATTGTTTAAAAGCCACTAAACTCAATCAGCCCACACATTATTCCAAATCTGAAAAATCTATGCAGTTTCATGCTAATGAAATGTGCCTTAATGCTGATATCTCTGTAAAAACACTACTGTGGAAATAAAGGTAAAAGAAGGCTGCAATGGGACCCAGACTGGTACTAAAATGTAAGGGCTGTTTACTAGTAAAACACTAATAATGCCACATGGAAAAGACTGAAGAAAAACCACATTTTTAATTTATTTATCCTCTTCTACATGCACAGAGCTCACCATCAGAACAGTTTGATCAGAGTATAATGGAAATAAATGTATTTTATTCATTCACCAAGCATTTCCTAATTATGTGACACTGTCACTAAGCTGGCTGCTTTTGCTGCGTTTGCTGGTTTTAATTTCACACAAAGAATAATAACTACAAATGGTCTCTTTTATATTCCTTCTCAGCATTGTTTGGATATTACTGCTTTTACTCTGAGAATGCAATTTCTTTGAAGAGAATGCTTGTGCCATCCATATATTTCACTGGGAGAAAGATGAGTTAATGTTATTATAAAATTACTTGGCATGTGCTGTAAAAACAAGATCATCTAATTTTGTGATAAATACAATCTACAAGAGGGAAGAGATAGAACTGTCTATTTTCATATCATGCATTGAAACAGCAATGAAAACAATACTCAAAGATGTTAGATTTGCAGTTTTAAGGAATAGAACTCTGTCTGTGAAGATGATGGAAGGGGAGAACCACCCTGTCTTCACAGTACTCCTCATTTTTGTCCAATTGATTTCACAGGAACTACTGATAACCCTTTAATTGTTATTGCTCTCCTGTATAATTAGACTGTCTTTATGAAGGATGAAATTACAGTTGTTACATAATTATTCACTAAGTCATCTCCCCAGAAATTTATTTTTTGATAGCATGACTTCTGGAGATACACAATTTCTTCATTAATGGCTCTTTTTTTTTACCCTTCCATTTTCCTTGACTGTATTAGGAGATGCTCAGATTGAAGGAGGCTACTTAAGGGCTCATCTCACCAGCTGACCAGTTCTCTTCCTTTATTGGCTTTTTTCTGAAACACTCCCCAGGGGAGACCCTGTAACTGCTGATTTTGAGACATTTCTTGCCTCCATCAAAAGCCCTTTGAGATTATGTGGAACTAAGAGCAGCTGATGGTGACAGAGCTTAGGAAAATTTGCATTAAAAGTTTGTTGTGCATTGGTAAGCTCATGAAAAAAATTGTCTGCTGTAGAGTTTTAATCAAAGATTGAATGACAATCTATTAGGGTACATATTTTGAATAACTTTTTAAATACCACAATGCTGGATAACTTGAAATGCTTAAGTAACTTTCTGACAGTAGCAGAGAAGTGCAGTATAATGAGTACAAATTGATATGGCTTTGAGTTTATTAGGTGGGAAAACACACTGTGTGAATATTTCATTTTCTAAAGTGATTATCAGTTACTAAATAACTACTTGAAGCAAATAATTTGAAATTAGGACAAATGGATAGCTCAAATTTATGCAAAATTATTTATCTGGTGTAACCTGAATTCTGCCTAGACTGAAGTAAACCTGCATTTATGCTGCATGAAAACGGCAGTAGCCATCTCACTTTTCACAATTGGAGATAGGAATGATATTTTAAGACCCCCTCCAATGACCCTAATTCATGATCACTGGAAAGTTCCTCTTTTGTTATAATGGAAAACTGTTTACTTCAAAACAAAAGGCAAGAAAATGAATTATTATATTGTGTTTCAAGATGATGGATAATGCAGTGAATAAATCATTATTGTGGTACTCAGGATAACACAGACTTATTAACAGAGATCACAACTATTTTGTGTAGGTTAAGGCACACTTTCTGCATTTTGGTTTCTTTTTGACACAATGAAGATAATTTAAGCGTCCTTTTTTTTAATTTTATTATTTGGATAACTAGATTAAATATTATATTAATGAAAATGATAGTAATAACATAGAGACTGTTATATCTGCATTAAATTTATAGAGGATATGGTGAATTCTGATACTGTGGCTACCCAAAGAGAGAGACTTTTCCTCATCTTCCATGAAATCATATTGTAAATTCTCAAGGGCACTTCCTGCTCCTAGCCCAGTGAGTAGCATAAATACTCTTTGCTCAACTGCAAACTGAAACCTTGAAAATTCCAATCAATTGTGTATTGGTTGAAATATTTTCATAAACACAAACCACTTCATTGTGTATTAAATTCTGTCCAGTTTATCTGTGGCTAGAAGTGAGCACAGGGACATGGAACAAAAAGCATGTAGAATAAAAAGACTGACTTAGTGATAAGAAGCATTACATGAGAGCCAGGTTGCATAGGAAAGGAAATATATCCATTCATCAATTTTGTCTATTTATTAGAGCACGCATCTGTGTTCTGTAACAGAACTAAAATTGAAGGTAGGAGAAGAGAAGTAAAGCATGTTATTAGACAAAGTTTTGTGGAAATAAGCTGCAGAAATAGATTAAGTCAAAAAAAGTCTCCAGTTCTACTAAGGCTAATTTTAGGGTTTTCAGTAGCTTACTCATTACTTAAAGTTCACCTTAATATTTTCTCACTGCTAACCTCTTCCCAGAGCAAATATTTTTATGGGCTTCTTAATAGTACCAGCAATCATTTATCCTGGCACAGGGACAAAGGAACAATAGATATTTTAGTGGTTTCCATTGCTCCCTATCTTTGTTGGCAATGGCTAATTAAAAACAAAAAAAAAGGAAAGCACTGACTCAAACTAGAGAGTTTCAGTGTTTTAAGTAATTTGCCTTCAATACAGCAGTAATAGAACATCCCCCTTTGTGGAGATCAATGCATTAATAGAAAGAAAGGAAAAAGGAACAGGCAAAAGATCAATAATTTGTAGTTCTTGCTACCACTTTGTTGCCCCAGCTTGTGCTATATACAAACAGGTCAAGCACTGCTTGTTATCAGTTGTTGCATTAAAGCACAGCAAGTTCTCTTCAACAGAGCTTGCAATTTCTGGGACTCTTCTCCACTCACAATTGAACAGTTTTGATAATAAAACAAAGAATATAGCCAAATTTAGGGCAGGAAACAAACACAGTAGAATTATGTCTTACATGAGGAAACCCTGGTACAAAATTCATATTTATTGTAATTATAAGGAATATGTACTTACTTGTTTCTTAATTTGCTATCCACAGTGAATAGAAGAAAACAACTTCAGAATTTTTTTTCTTATGGGATAATTACCCAGTGCAGATTCACCTCCCATGGATGGATCCAAAAGTGATCCTCTACTTCTTAAAGAGAAGAAATAGCCAGTCATAATAAAAATTATAGACTTCTTTTAGATCCATGTGAGGAAAAAACTAGAATTTACCTAATACTTTTTCCACTCAGAGTCTATTGCAACATGACTGATACTATCAGATGTGAATACAATAACAAACAAACAAACTTCTTCCCTTTTAATAGATTTTCTTCTCAATTATAAACATTTTTGCAAAATTCAATCCAAAATGAATTCTTCTAAAGTATCTACAAGCATTTAATGAGCATCTGTAGGACAACCATTTTAGTATCTTGATGAAAACAACTTAGTTAAAAACTCTAATTTTGCACCAGGAGCTCCTCCCTCAAGCCACTCAATCTTTTACCTTTATTATATTGAAACTGACTGGAAAAATAATTCATTTATAGACCACCATTTGCCCTGTGACTGCTTATATCCAATACAAGATGATTCCCTGTCATTGTCATATTTTCTGGAAAAATTCCTTTGCCAGGATTTCTCTCCTGGGAAGCTGAGAAGCCTCAGAGAAAAAGGAAAACAATATTACCTCATTTGCTTCTCCTGTGTTTTGCTGCTGTGGAATGTGTTTGTACATTATTTACCAACAGGTGATTGTTTCATTGGTTTCACGTGAATTGTTTTTACTGAATGGCCAATTAAAGCCAGCTGTGTTGAGGCTCTGGTGAGAGTCACGAGTTTTTCATTAGTACTTTTTTAGACTTCTTTCTGTATAATTTAGTATAATATTCTTTAATATAAGATAGATCATAAAATAATAAGTTAGCCTTCTAAGAATATGGAGTCAGATTAATCATTCCTTCCTTCATCTGGGAACCTTGTAAATTCAAGAAATCCCCAGATAGGCAAATGCCAGGCTTTTTGTTTTGGCAACAGACCTAAAAGCCTCAGCTCTCTGCTTCACCTGTGGCTCCAGTCTCTCCACTCACCAAAGATTTAATGTTCTTCATTGTTATGCAAAAACCTTAATCGAGCATGGATGAGATCAAAGTATCTTTGCTGGTTTTGAAGGGAGTGCAGGGAATGGTTATGTGATGATTAGTATGATTTATCTTTGAGAAACTATTTCAGATTAGGAAAGAAAAAGGCGGCTGCTACTGAGGCAGTCACTTGGAAGTCACAAAGAAAACAAAATGTAACAGGCTTTGGGTTTGTTCATGCTTTAATCTTTTATGGCTCAATTACTAAACCTGTGCTCCCAAGGAGCTCTCATTACCTGAGAGCAATAAATTTCTCTAAGTAGAAGTAACACACGCTGTACAAATCAAAACACCCTTTGTCAAAGACATATGCTGAGCCTCCAGCACTACTTTCCATAAGAGTTTTCCTTGCTTTTTTTCAGCACTTTCCTGAAATGGGTTCATTCATCTCTTGAGAGCTGAAGACTTGAAATGAAAGACTTAAAATGAAAACAATGTAATAATGTTCTGATAATGCCTTGTTGCAGTTTAAGCCCAAACACAAGATACCACAGAAAGAAAATATACAGAATATCATAGAAATACAAAATGTTCTTACTGCTATCATTGTACTGTTTGTTTCCTCGCTAAAATATGCAAAGCTTATCAGTACAGAAACAGTTACATAGAAGGCAAAGTAGCTAATCAGTAGGTACTAAGGAATTTTGTTCTTTAGCATCCTAGTTACTAAAGAAAAAATATATTTTTTTTTTCTATAGAAACCATTCCTTAGCATTTAGATTATAACTGATTTCTTTCATACATGGGATTGTTTCCAGAAAGATTTAAGCCGCTGGGGAGTCATTTCAATTCAAAGACCTGATACATTATATACTTCTCCCCTCCCATTCCTTTGTCTACCAGCACCAGCAGCTCAAGGAATGTGTATTTTCATTTCTCTCAGTATGTTTATTTGTGAAGAATGGCATTTTTTTTCAGAAACTACTTACAGATAAAACTGAGGCAGCTCAACCAAAATGCCGGAAATGAGCACAGGCACAGGTTTGACAGCAACAAATAACTCAGGTCTGAGTTCCACTTAAAAATAAAAATTGAAATACAGTTCAGTTTAATGAATGGCTCATTAGTGATTGTGAGATCTGTATCTCCCATTTTGCCACTAATTTATTAAAACATTGTAGCTGAATTGTTTTCAATTTTACTGCTGCTGTTTACCCATCTTTTTCTCCTCTTTCTCATTCTCATTTATTTAAGACTACAAAGGCTCTTAATGTGGCATAGCCTGAGTTCTCAAAGCTATAAAACTTCCAGTTACACTTTAGTACTGTAATAATTTTTTAGAGAAAAAAAGTAATTAAAATGAATTTCAATTTTCCCTTTCATTTGTCTCAGTGATCTTGTTGGCTCCTGACTGATTTATTCTTGGGCCAAAATATTGGGTTTGTATCTGTGACGTGACCTGAATTTGGTTACTAATAGAAAGAACTTAAAGAAACACTGAAAACCAAATTGGTTCACTAACACAACATAAAATACCACATTCCAGTCTCGACAACTATTTGGCCTTTCTAGATACATTCTCTATTTGTATTAGAATATTCTAGTTCTCATTTTCTATCTCAAACTTTTAAATAACCTTCTGAAGAAGTGCTAAATTTTGTTTCACCATGAGTTTCATCTGAGATACAGATAAGGTATAAAAAAAAGTGATCAAGGTATCAGAAGCATTGCCACCATTATATTTCCAAATAAGTTATATGTGATAATCAGGGGATATTTTTCAGGGATTCTGGCCAGAAAATTCCTCCAGGTGCACGGAGGTAATAGAAGGTTATGTCACTCATAAGGTCATATAAGATCCATATGATTATATGGTTTTTATCATGTTGGGTCATTTTTTTCTCTAGTTCTCTTCTCCCAGTCCCTCCTCCCACCCTATTGACTCAATGTTTATTGTTCTTAGCACTGATTAACAATAATGGACAGTCCTGCTGGGCATCTTGGCATGAGGAAAGGTGGGTAACACTGTTACTCTTAATCTATAATTACAATGCACGTAGCAGAATGAGGCATTCTGCTGACATTTCTTCCTCATTCTGAAAGTCACTGATTTAGAGCTACTTAAGGTAATGGTGCTAATGGACATTCCTGGTGTAATTCATATTTCTGTTAGAAGGGATTTTTTTTTTTCATTTCTTAGTTTCAGTGTTTCCACGATAACATTCATTTAGGATTAGAAGGAGAAAATCTGTGATAACCAGAGCCAGTGGAACTAAAGCTCATGCTCACAAGGAAAAGTAGAATATTAAATTCAAATTACTTTACCTTGGATAACATACAGGGCAAAGCATTCTGCTTTTCATCACACTGCTCCTTTGAAGCTACTTTTTTGTAAACTTATGTAGCACCTGTGTACAATACACATTTGACCTTATAAAATATTTATCATAGAACTTAGCCTTTGCACAGTGACACTGATGAATGCAAACTAAGGTCAAATGTGACCATACATCAGCTGTGTAAAATTCTGTTAACTGATTTACCTGAATAAAAAGCTAAGAATCTGAAGATCAGTTGGTTCAGTTTTAATAGAAGAACACCAAAAATGGTAACATAATGTCTCAAGATACTGTTTACTGTTCTTGGCACACATACATTTTGGAAGGACAGAATGATTTCTGTCTGTGTATCACAGCATGATTCACTGCTAAACTTCCTGACAACTACTGCTAATCCATTTTATTGCAAAAAAGTAACTCCCTGTCATTTAAAAACTTTTTTAGAATTCACTTGCACCCTAATGGAGATCTAAAAAGTTAATTGCTTTAGTAATCGCAACCTTGATCAATAGGAAAAAAATTAAATCTGTCATTTACAAATGTTTTTCTTTATTATACACCAAATTAAGTCATCTTGATGGTCTGGAAAGTGTCAGTCTTCTGTTGCAAAGAAGAAACTAATGAAGTAGGTTTGCTTGTGGCTTTTAGATAGCAATTATACTGAAGTATTTAATGTGTCACAGCAATTATTTTCAGTTCTTCAAAGTTACCTATCATTTTTTCTGTGAAATACTACGACATAAAAGAGGGGTGAATTTGAAATTAGAATCACGGTCAGAATCATGGTCTTTATTATTATCTTCAATCATAAGAGTATCATCTTTTATCATTTAAAAAAAAAAGACAAAAAGATGGGGCTTTTTCCAAAGATCTCTGGACATCACCAACAAAGGTCTAAAAAGACAATTTTGAGTCAGTAGTGTGAAAGAGAACAAATGAAACATTTAAGATGAACATAGGAATGTTTTACTAATGCTGAGATCTAAATTCTAAAGGGTCTCCCTGAAGAAAAGTCTGCAGCCCACTCAATAGAAACTGATAGAATATCAACACTTGAGAGCACATCACAACAAACAAGTCAATATTGAATGCAATGATGAAAATCCATCAGTGTTGTGTTTTTAAATCTCTGAGAAAATGGAGAAATAAGCAGCCACTTGTGGCACGCATCGGAGTTTCAAGGATGGATGCAGAAGTTTGATCTGCATATTCAGAAATATTCACTGCTCCAAAATACTCCTCTGCTGGAAGACAAGAAAGTCTCAATATAATTGATCCCAGCATAACTTCCATCATTTTGTTTTGAAGAATCATTTCAGATGAATGATTTCAACAACAATTACATTGGATATTTTGTAATACAATCTATACTGCAAAATTTTATCTTTCAGTGAGCCTACACAACCATTAACTTCATCCAGCTATTATACTACACTCTTTAGTGTTCTATTTTCTGTAACAGAAATTTTCATTAAAGGAAAAGTTTGATAAAAACTTGAATTACCAAACTACATAAATGACATTGGAAAATCAGCTTCCTAAATGTAAATTAGGAAAAAATAGAAAATTGTAAACTGCCAATCTGTGTCAGTTAACTTCTACTTAAAAGAAAGGACAGAGGGCCAACTTCAAATGACCCTTTCAAGAAAGTGAGTTATTTCATGTAGAGCCATAAGAAGTGCATGGAAAATACACACCAGTACAATATTATTGTGCTTAAGGGAAGACAGCCCTCTAACATGAACAATTATTTCTCTGGTAGTGATTGTCAGTGTCCCTGAGAGATGGTTTTCTTTTAATTGCACCTAATGAGCTGGCTAGACTATCAGTTCTCTCATTTCCACACAAATTAGCTCTTGTATAACTAGAATACTGAGGGGGTGAGAGCTCCAGTTTCCACATCACTAGAGCTATCAGAAAAATGCCAGCACTTCCATTTAGGAAAGCTTTTTTAAAAAGTGGAATTCTACTGTCAAATAGTACAAAGCCACTTTAATGGATAGTATCTCATGAGCACATTCACAGATTTGTATAAAAAGAAAAAAAAAAAAAGGAAAAGGAAAAGTGAATGCACTTAGAATCATTTTAGATGCATTTCTGTGTTGCTGGGTGATATCTTACTGCCACTTCAAAGTAAGGCATTTCAATCATTGTCCCAGCACAGGGTTTATAACAAGAACCATATCCTCACATGATGAAGACTGTTCTTAATCCAGTGAAATGCTTTAAAGAAGACCAGCAGAAGATCTGATCCTGCTTGAAAATCCCTAGAAGCCAGTGAGCCAGCACTATGACTACGAGTTGAGATACAGAGTTAAAAAGCTTGCCTAGAATCACACACAAAATATGAGTAGCCATGGTTTCAATCCAAGTAATTTAAAATCTTACATCAGCATCAGTGGCATCAACTTTAAGAGCCAGCACTTCGCATAAAGATCAAGCAAAATCCTAATGACTGAAGAACAAGCCAAAAGTTCACACTGATCTCTCTTTGTTTTTCTGGAGAGTAAAATTAAACCATAATGAAAACCATGAAAATTCTGTAAGCACATGAATTCACACACCAAAAACTTCCTGAAAGATGATATTCACAGAGACAGACATCTCCAGATCCCTTCTTGTGAAGGATTTTGCTATGCTCAGCAGATCTTTTTTTGGCTGCTCCAACAGTGGCTTTGATGTGATAGTGCCTGTGAGAGACATGGATCCTGTGGGATGACAAGTGTCTTGTTGTTTTAGTCAAGGACTTGAGTGTGGTGTGTTGGGTGACTCTTAGAAGGAGTCTGATGTCCTACTACAGGCAAATCTCTGCTCCTGTGCATTTTAACTTCTGTTCTTGTGCCTAAACTCCTCTAAGATGATGACAGCCTGTAAGTGAATTTAACATCACTTGTTACAGCTTTGCTTTGGGTTAGGTGTCCCTTGACTCTACTGCTTTTATAATGCACTATGGCTTTTCAAGAGTCTGTTTTCACCCACGTACCAATCAGTTGACTTAACTTCATATCCACTAAATTGTGTGATATCAGATGCTCTAATGTTAAGGACACTGCAAAAGTAGTATTTTCAAGTAATTACATTACAAGTAATTGTCTCTCAACATCATATCTTCTAGTAATGAAGAGAAAGCACATCAGAAATTCTGTTTGTTATATTAAAATACTTCCCCCCTCCCTCAATGAGTATAAACAGATGTATGTATTGACTCAGGGGAGTAATTCTTGTTAGGTCACCAAAACCTTTCTCTTTTAATTGGTGTCATATGGAGACAAAACTATGCATCAGTTGCCTGCTGTTCATCCAAAGCAAGCATAACAACAATTAAAACATGAAAATTCCCCAAGAGTGAGATTTATATATCAAAATTACATTTAGTTCTGGACTTGGGAACAATTGGGGAACAACTTTTCTATTGCTTTAGCATTGCATCTGCAACTAAGACTTGGAGGTCTACATTCAACTTTTAAATCATGCACTTATACTGCAAAATAACCCCTATTCCTAGGATTTGGTTGATCCCCTTTGAATTTGGTTTTGTCTACTTTACAGTGTCTTTCTGTAAATAAGGATATAAAACCTCCTATACGTGAATTAGACACACAGTTCCTTCCTCTATTTGATCATATAATCTTGTTTTTCTTAGAACCTGTGAAACAGAAAGCACTGATCACAACTTCTGACTAAAAATGCTTCTCTATGCAGCAGCTGTCAGTCACCAGCTCTCTGCAAAGCATTATTGTAAGGGCTTCTTACAAATTCACCTATCCCTGCTAACTGTTTATGGAAAACTGCAGGTTTTTAATGAGTGTGATTCAAGCTTTAGAGAAAATGAGTGCATTTATTCAGGTATATTTAATAGCTAATGAATCACATGGAAAATCATGTTTAAGTGATTGTATGTATGAAACACTGCACTAGAAAATAACATTAGAGGTCTCACTCTGTTTGAAGCTGATTAATCAGACAAAATACCCTTCACTGGCATAAGCAGAGATAAAATGGGATCAAACTGCACCTCTTCAACTTACCAGCTTTTAGAAAATGTGGTGACATGGAGCTCCCTGTCATGGGGATGATGAAACTTTCTGATTTATGTACACTAAGTGCACAATATAGTGGAGAAAGTGAGCTTGAATTCATGGCAGCACACCAGTCAGATTACACTGGTGAAGAATGGTGTCCCTATTGCCTTGGGTGTTGACCTGTGACTGTGAGATCCCTGCCTGCCTTAGGCATGATAATGCCATATAAAAATTTGTCTGATCATTTTCTTCATTTATGGTGAAAAGTAGGAAAGTGAAAAATAAGATCTGCCCTAATTCAATAATGTATGCAATGCACTGCTTTGAATAGTATTCACCTGTGATACAACATTCAATAGATGACATTTTTGATACAGGAGGATACATTTCCTGCCCTGGACAAACTTCAGCTCAATCATTCTCAGCCTGAGATAGTGGCCTTGTGAGCTGGCATACTTTGATGTGTGTTTTCCTTCTGTGAATAAATCTGGGCCTTCAGAGTTTAATTACATGGCCTTGTCAGACATTTTTCATTGTGTTCATTTATGTCTGGCAGAAGCAGTGCTGCTGCACAGGACATCTGTGTGGGGTCAGGCAGCTCCTTTCTGAACAGCAATCCTGAATGTTTGGGCACTCTAAGGCAGATGTCTTTTGTGGGCAGTTTGCCTCTCCTCTTCAAACACTTTCCAAACACCTTCACTTCAGGCACATTTTCTGAAAAGCTCTTATGAAGATGCAAGCTCTGCAGTTCAAGAAAATGGTGTTATTGCCCTAGCTGTCCTCTTCAAGAACTCAGAAGGATTAAATACAGACACCCTCAAGAAGCTGTCATTGACTCTCCAGGAAAGGGTTAACTTCACTGGTCTCATGAAACTTGGCAGCTGACAGAAGAGTCAAGAGGGATGACAAACCTTGGTCTCTCCTTATTTTAATTAAAATATAAAAGTCAAAGAATATCTTCCCTTCCTTTAAAGAATTTATCCAATTCATGAAAATATGATTCTTCCATGCATTCTAAAGTGTCTTTCTTTACAGCTCTTTCATTCATCCACATCTGAGCAAAATGTGCTTATTAAAAATCAAGCTGTCTAAAATAGCTCATATAGCTCAGAACTGCAGAAGAGGGTCCATCTGAAGAGGTACATTTCTCTTCAGAGCTGAACTCTCTATTGATGATTTTGCAAGAGACACAAAAGAAATTAAATGTCAGTTACTGAAAGACTGGAATTGATCAATATCTTATATAATTATACTTTCAAAACAAAAATAGGAAGGAAGTGCACCTTTGATATTGGCGTTTGGGCTTCAAAAGGACTTATAATTAATAATGGAATTTTCTCTAAAAGTTGGTGTTATCTGCCACAGAGAACAGGCACACTAGATTAGGAAGCCTGCTAGCCCAACACTGGGTCTAAAACCAGATGGACTCCCCAGGTAAAGATCGGTGCTGTTTAAGACCACCAGACTCCATTTGTTTGGATCTCCCTTTAGCTGGATTCATAGTGTGTCTTGGGGATTTTTTGCATCTGAAAGAAAGTAAGAGTTGATTCTTATTCACCTGCTCATCCTTCTATTGATTAAAAAAATAACATGCATATTCTATCCAGACTTAATTAAAATTAATTTAAATTGTAATTTAGACCTGTGGGTGCTGTTCCACAGTATTTCTGCTTATTCATCCCCCTACATGCATGGCCTTGATCATGAAATACATAGAGGAACACTTGGAGAAATTCACTGGTGAGAAAAACTTGCAGTACTTCATTGGTAAGATTACCCCATGTCACAGCTCATTTCTGCAAGCCAAACCTTGTCTGTGAGAATGAAAAAAGAGGTTTTCAATTTGTAAGGAGTGCCATTCCTCTCAGCAGCTCCCAGGAGTTGCACTGTGTTGAGGAAAGGTAAAGCTCCTTCAGTAGTTTCAGGTCATCTCAGCTGCTTTTGGTAGGGTAGAAGATGAATTTTGTCACACCTACTAGAACAGAAAGAAACGTTTCTCATTCTTTTCAGCCTTTTGTTAGAGGTTAATCCATGCAAGTAATGGAGAGAGAGAGAAGCAAAATCTGAATCACACAGTGAGAAAGAGGTTTGTGAGGGAGCTAAAAGTAATCTCCACATTAAAGCTGCTGGACCATTTTTACACACAGACCCAATGTAAAAATGCAGCTTCAGGGAGCATTAGAAGTTATGGATGGCTCAGGCCTAGCTACAGTTTTACCTTGTCAAGCAATGACTTGATATTTTTGAATATCAAGTTTTTGATATTCAAGTTTGAATATCAGGGTTTCTTTTGAAGATATTTTTTAATCACTTAGAGTTTTGTCTAATTCTAGGCAGGTAAACGCCACTAAAGCTGCTGCTGCCACATGGATGCACACTTGTTGAATGGGAAGGCTTTCCATGAGTTTCCTGACTTGGTTTCAGGTGCTATTGCAAGAATTTATCTTGATCATAAATCTTCTTTCACTGATGGGAGTAGGAATCTGGAATACCCACCCTAGGGTGTCTTGAACTTGGAGAAAATAGTAAGAGGTCTGTGATATGCAGAAATATTTTCAAAATATTTTGAAGCATACTACTTGAGAGCACAATTTTTTACTTCTTCTCTCTCAAGCAGGGGAACAGCTAATTTTTTTTTTGCCACTGGGTATCCAAAAGGACATCTGGTGTGCTCAGGAGCCAATGCAATCAGAAAGTGCTCTCCAAAGAGAGATGATCCCTGTCTCCTCCTGTGATATGAAGAGGCAAATTGGAACAATTGTTTTCTGCTACTTTTCAAAAATCACATATTTTCTGGCAGGCTGTAAGAAGTATGATTTAAAACATCAACATCTTGTAAGGATTCAGCCTGAGAATTAAAATATATATTATTTAATACCTACTTTATGCATTGAAGTAGTGTTGTAAAAGATTAGCCAAAGAGGATTCAAAAGAGGTTAATTTACTACCCACACAGCTTGGATTGCTAACAATAAATATGATTGATGAGGACAGGCTCATAAAGAAGCAGAGCTGCAGTCAGCATGGACCTTGTGAAATAACTCTCAGTCTCTCCCAAGGGGGAGTTCTGTCCTACTTCAGCCAAGTGGACTTTGAAAACTTTATGATAAAATCTTCCCTGTGCTGACTTTATTTTCCTCCACATATTCTTGTTTCTGATCACACAGATGTTAAAAAAAAAAAAAAAAAGAAAAAACTGAAACAACTTTTGAAACACAGTAGAATGATTCATTAAGGTATGTACATTCATTTTGAAATCCATATCGATTTCTTGAGAGCACTGAACTACAAAGGTTATAATGAGGCAATAATCTGTATGAAAGTGATAAGAGATCTAGATCTCCGTGGTCTCCACAGACTACTTCACACTCTAGAAGTTAGTGCTGATCTCCTAATATAAGTTGCAAACTTTCCTAAAAATTGTTACAATTCAAGAATCTTTTCTTTTGAATCAACATCAACATCATGTTCTGTTGAGCTTGTGATTTGTGCCAAGCAAAGCAATTCTCCTGTAATAACTCTTCACACACACCCAGACCCCATTACTGTAAGAGAAAAATGAAAAATAGAAACAGAGTACCATCAGCAGAGATCACAGACCAAGCACCAGATGGTTAATTAAAAATAATTATGAAGACAAAACCAAAAGATTTTATTAAAAATGATTAAAATATTATTATCAGAATAATTACTGGTATATATTTGTACTACACTAAATTATGCATTTAACTTGTATGTTGGTACCTCCACCCTATTTGGAGTCTTTCTGGTTTTGCTAATTTTAGGTGCTAATACTTGGGATGTTTTGCAGGCACCTGCAGAATGTGCTCCACAAGTAAAGAGATACTAATTAAATTGGTTGGTTTGGTACAGTTAATTCAGGATTGCACAACTCAATGATGCTCAGTAATTCTATTTCACTTTATTTCTTTAGCGTTTTCTGAGGTCTCTGGTTTGAAATAATGTTACTGACCCCTGAATCATGACTGTGTTACATGCACTAAAAACAGACTAAGTGCAAACACAGCACAAAACTTCCCACAAAACTACTGAAGAAACTCAGACACCAAGGAAGTATACTTTTGTTTTGACTCTAACATTGGTTCAGAATTTAAGGTAAAGAGATGCAAACAAAATGTAAAAAAAGGTTGAAGAGACATCAATATTTCTTTCTCAGTCCCCAGAACTCAGTTCTGACAATGGGTTTGGCATCAAAACAGAGAAAAGAAAATACAGTTTACCAACACTTCATGTGTCTCTGTAGAACAAGAAAGGATGCAGGCACAGTATGGTGAATAAATACAGAAACCTGAGTTTATCTATACGCAGTTTTTCTGTAAACAGAAACAAATGGGAAGCTGAATGAAGCTGGATGAAGTACCCCCTTGTAAAAACTAGGGGAAAAAAAATGACTACTATTAAATGTTCCAGATAACAATGTACAAAGAGGTCAGGCAGGAAAATCCAAGGATTGGGCTCTAGAGAAAACCACAAGATTTAATAAAAATGGATTTTAGCAATCACTCAACTTCAATGCAGGACATAGAAGTAACATAATCAAAAACCTGAAAGAATAGCTTTCACACTAGAGGATGAGAATCTGCAGTGAAGATTTTACAGCCTGTTTCTCAAAGGAACATATACTGTGTGCAGTGAGATTGAACAATATTGCTGAGAGACCATGAAAATAGAATTCTAGCCTGCAAATGGAGCACTCTGTGCCATGGTTTTTCCCATCACTGGTGGGGTTCCAGGAGCTGCTGTTCAAGCTGAAACCCACAAACAGAGCACAGCTGGTACAGAAGAGAACCACAAAATGTTCTGAGTTGGAAGGACACCCAAGGATCATCAAGTCCAACCCTCAAGTGGATGGCCCATATAGAGGGATCAAACCCACAAACTTGCTGTTAATAGCACCATGCTTTAACCAGCTGAGCTAATATCAGAACCAGACTTTGGTGGAGATGTATATGGGACAGTTAAGCAACTGTCCCATTTGAGGTGCACAGAGAAGTATTTTAAAGCATTGTTTATCAGGATTGGTTTGTGCAAACTATGTGCATTATCTTGGGCTACTGGAAAAAGTTAAAGAACTGCAAGCCTGAGAAAAGCCTTGAGTCATCTGGTCTGTCTGCAGCACATGAGTGCTGAAATACTGCACTCAACTGGCTCATCAGCACCACCATGCAGCTCTCCATTTAGCAGCTTAATTTAATTATTCTATTTATTTATTTATTTTAAAGCAGCCAGAGGTTTACTCTATGAGTTTGTCTAGTTATACTGCAGTCTGTGCTATGTCAGAGGAAATTTGTTTCTGCTCTGCTTTAAGAGCTGCAAAACCTTAAAAAATATGAATACTTTAGACTACAGAGAGTTATTGCATCAATCTGAATTGCTGACAGAATACACAAAACATGCAAAAATCTTCTTGAAGAAGAGAAGTAGATCAGACTCCTGAGAAATATTCAGGAAACTGGATGCCCAGAGAAGCTGTGGCAGCTCCATCCCTGGAAGTGTTCAAGGCCAGGTTGGACAGGCTTGGAACAACCTGGGATAGCAGAAGGTGTCCCTGCCCATGGCAGGGAGTTGGAAGTGGAAGACATTTAATGTCCTTTCCAAGCCAAGTCATTCCACACTTCTGTAAAACAAGGCAGATTGGTGGCTAGAATAAAAACACAACCAATTCAGCCATGTACCAAAGCAGCAACTGCTTTCTAATAGACTTCTATTATTTCTGAAAATATGTCAGCCTGGGATATCCTAAATGAGTTCAAACAAGTTCATAAGCAGACACAGCATTTATTCCACTTCTCTGAAAATAGCACCACAGCTTAAATAAGAAATGTAACACCTTTTAAGTCAAGAGTCAGAGAACAGTATTTACACATGGCTAACCAGAGAAAACCAGTCCAAAAGGACACAAAAAAAAGATCCATCAAATTTGCAAGGGAGAATTTCTTTTGACTAATGTGAAAGTTGAACAAGTAAAATATAAGAAAAATACTCCAATGTGCTGGTTTTGTTCTTTCCTGTGCTTGTGAAAACAGCCTTTTCAGGAGGTTGAAAAGGCTGTCTTCACACTGCTTGTCTGAAGGGCAAAGTTTGATGTGTGGGCAGCTCTCACTTTTCAAGCTGAACTTTTCCCATGAAGTCAGTGAGAGCACATATCCCGAGTCTATCCCAAGAACACAGAACAACATAAAAGATTAGGGTTTGTACATGAATTCAAACTTAGACAAAATAAAAAAAATACAAATAATTTGAATTTTTTCACCTACAAAATATGTGTAAACAGTCATGCACAGAAGACAAACTATTCAAAGTACATAAACTGCTATGATACAAAAAGGCAAACCTGCTTAATTTCAGTGTGCTATTCACCTCCCAGTGCCCAAACTGAAAAATATAGTTGTATATAGGAAAAATAGATTGTTTTAAATGTATTTAAATACAAACAAAACATACATACCAAAGGAAATGCCAGAATCTCTGCTGGTATGACTCTCCAAGTCCTAAAACCCACTGCAAGACAACACTTTTTTCCTCCCATAAGCTCGATGACTGTTTTAATTGTTGATCCTTCAAGTTATTTGGGAAAATGCCCCTTTTCTCTTGGTTGTGAAAAAAAAACCTTGAACCATTAATATACAAAGATTAAAATATCTGCTTTTTAAATTAAAATTGTACAATTGCAGATTCAACCCTGTGCTGTGAGCCAGCAAACCTCTCACTGAAGAGCCTACATTTTTTGAGCAACAAAAAAAAATAGACAGGATTATGCATACAATGTTTTTGGGAATGATTCTACAAACTTTCTGCATGAAACAAATGAGAATTCCCATCTTTCTGTTTACACGGATCTATTTTTTCTCACTTCCCTCGCTAAATAAGAAGACTATGCAGGCAAGTTGGATGATGTATTGCTGCACTTAAGCTTTCAAAATCCTTTAGCACTATTTTTTTTCTTCAGTTTTAAAGAGCAAATTTTTCTTCCTGATATGTGTTAACAGCTTTTCCACAAGTCATATTCTTATAATGGTGGTAAATTGTTTTTGCTGTGGAGCATAAGTTTACAGAAGAGCATTTTTGCTTTGGAAATTTTTGATGCCCACATACAACTACAATTTGTGACACCAGTACAACTTGCTTACTGGAAATTCTCTGGGTAACTGTGCCAGATATTGTGAAACAAATAGTTTGAAAATACATGTATTCATTAGCTTAAAAATAACCTCTGAGTTTGGACTACCACACTTATATTCCGTGCAGTTTTCCAAATAAATAGCAGTCTTTCCACACAGCACTTTAAACAGAAGGTATGACTGAAAGTATAAAGTGGGCACAATAAAAAAATAATGGAGTTATTGACCAAATTTCAAACTGGAAAATTAGACTATTTGCAAATAAAGCTGTCCTTTTTTACCTTGGATGAACTCAAGCATAAGTCCCTTTTTCTGCAACTTTGAGAGCTGAGAAAAATCTCAGAGGCAAGTACTTTATAATAATAAAATCTTCCATCACAGCCTTCTTTTTGAATAGCCTCCTGGCATGTTCCTCTGTTGTAGTCACTCCTCGTCTGCTGAGCCCCAATTTTCTGAACAATAACTGAGGTTTCTCAAACAGCTCAGAAAACTGAAAGTGAGAGGAGAATTTAATTTAATGTTCCTGTCATCATGCTGGATCAGAAGAGCCTCACAGAGAAATAATACCCAGCTCTCACTTCAGTATCTATGCCATAACTCCAAGTCTCTGAGGGCTGTGAAAATCCAGCAGGGACCTGAAACTGGCACATATCATATTTAATGTACGTGTAGTCACATTCCAAACAAATAACAACACTCCAGGAACAAGCTAATAACTCTTCTGAGTAAAAGAATCCAGATATGTACTTTGGTCTGCAGAAGAGATATTCCTTAAAAAGACTGTCTATACAGGCCACCCCTTTTGTTCAGACATTCAAGCTTTCTACAAAATCTTCAATCTTATTTTTCACTGGGAACTCAGAGTCATACCAAGGGCAAGACTCTGCTGGTTTTGCTGTAGATGGAACTAATAATTTGAATTTTTCAATTAATTCAGCTGTGTTGAGGGCACTCTCTGCTGTAGCAGCCTGATGGATTCAGCAAGGCCAGTGTGAAACCAGCAGAGCCAGTTTGCACAGAGTTTGGATCTTGGGCTCACCTAGAACTAATATCCTCCCTATCAAGGGCTACATAGCAGCTAAGGAACACTGTGGGGGATACCCTATGCAAGAAACAAACCAAAAATATTTGTTCCTTGAAAGATATCCAGGATTCCCTTTCCCTATGGCCCTACTGCCTGTGTTCATTCTGTTGCAATACCTGGAGAAGTGGCAAACACCAGGTGGATGTGATCAAATCTCCACTCCATGAGATATACTCCAAAGCTGCAGGAAATCTCAGGGTTGATTGCCAACCCTGGAAGACAATAATTGTTTTAATAGCTTAAGGTAGACTGAAAGCTTTTATAGCTGAGCTATACCAAGACAATTAAAACTATAAAATTTATTGCCAAACCAGGTCAGAGTAATTTTTTCATGTATTAAAAGACACATCCTATCTCTCCATGACAAGGTTACAAAAACTCTATAACATCTTAGTACGGATAAGTCACGTAAAGTAATTTAAACTTTTTTCTGTTACATTTAAGATATAGCCTTACATATAACCATTCCCACTTTATGGTTCTAAGGATTGTTTCTTGCATGTAGAGCACAAATAATATTTCTGAAACAAAACATTGCCAAAGTCTAAAGCTTAATGTTTTCAGACTGATTTTCTGTGGTGTTCAACACATGACACTTTCCCTGTAACTGGTTTAAGCACAGCAGAAATGAATCAGATCATTATATCTCACTGGTTATAATCTAGGAAAATTCTTATCTACTTACCTAAGAAAAGACTTATCAGTTTCCTGTTCTCTCTGTTTCTTTTAAAGAACATTAAGATGCTACTGATAATTCAGGTGCAGAGAAAGGAATAAGCATATTGACATTTATTCCAGCAAATCAGTGTACCCGGTATCTGCTATGTATTGTCTGTAGATTTACCAGTTTAATTTTAATTTCTTAATAAGTCATTATTTTACCTTTGTGCTTAGATATGATGCTGTGGAACAAAGTTATATCTGTGAATTTACTTAGTGAATCAACATCCTATATATTAATTTTTCTTGGCTAATCCACAGTGAGGGTTCAGCACTCCTTTACTGACAGATGATATTATTAAATATTTAGCTCGCACAGTAGATAATTGGAGTGTTTCTGCTATAAGTATTCATTTACTCATGCTGGTGATTCATGCTGATCCATATAAGAAGTACTAGCTAAATTCACACTTTAAGCCGTAGGAATCAGCAGCTGAATGAGAAGATAGAAATTGCCATCTAACCCACACAGCTGCAGAGAGATGGAACACAGACACCCAAACAATTCATCACATTGGCTTTATCCACAACTTAAATTTTTGTGCAATTCCTCTTGGGATACACACTACATTGTTGGACTGTATCATGTTATTACCCTTTTCAAATTCTAACTCTGAAAAGAATAGTGTATTACTTTAAAATTAAAGTGAACTTAGGCCTTTAAAATTGAAGGTGTTTGGGTACTGATTTATAATTCTGCATATGACCAGGGTTTCATCTAACCTGTGATGCTTGGAACAGGAATAAACTGGCAAAGGCTTCCTGTGCTATCAATCCACAGCAAAATCAGGCTATTGCCTAGAGGAAGACTAGTCTAATGATATGTAAATTTTTAAATGAGCTGGTTTCCATTAATATTGTGTAATAAACCAAACTCAAATTCTGCTACTTAATTCACGTTTAGTCCCTTTAGAATCCTGTGTTATAGACTGAAGGTAGATTCAGAGAGTTGTGTCTAAGCAGTATTAGGAAATGGAATGGATTCTCTATTTTTTAAATTCTATAAAGCCACAAACCAAAAGCTTCAGCCTCTGCATGGTCTAACGCTCTCTATATGGTATGGACAGGTTTGTGTGCTGGATCCCCAAAATCTACATCCCATTCCCTCCCCTCAGTTTTGTATTCAACTGGAATAAATGCAGCAAGCAAAACAAATACCACAAGAACACTGAGGCCATATTTTTCTTTATAGTAGGAATGTAAATCTTCATCTGTCCAGAATATTGTTTTGGAAACTGGAGGCCTCACAGATTAGGCAGGTGTCACAGAATCTCTGCAAGGGCTGATAGCTCATGACAATGGGAGCAAAGCCTCTTCACTTGACACACATTTTCATGGTGGTTGAACAGGCAACTGCAGTTTCATGGTTTGTTCAATTTTCAAGGTATCTTATCCAGAAAGAATAGCAATACTACATGTTCATTAATAGATTTAATTTTTTTTTCTACTTCTTACTGTTTGCAGAAAAATATTGGTATTTGATTTACTTGGATACAGTTTCCACTAAAAACTATGTTGACATGAGGATTGTGTCAACCTCCTATCTGAGTCTAAGAATTGTGGAATTGCACGGACATAGCAGCACTTGGGTGGGAAGTAGAATTAGGAAAACACAAACCAAAAATTTTCCTAAGATTTTTCTAAATGGATAACGCGCCCTAGAATTTGACTCTTTATAAGTTGTCTGTATTTTACTTGGAATTTTCCCTGATACTCTCTTGCTGTTCAGACACTGGAAATAATAATCCTGTGTAAATGACTGAGTGAAAACATGACTTGAGAGATTACTTTACACAGAGATTCCTGTGAGCACCTTGTCAGCTGTCCCTCTGTACACATATGGTACAAAACAAAAGATCAACTCCTGTTTCCCCATGTTCCCCCCCTCTGTCTAACAGATATCAATTCAATATTAATCTGGGTTTCTTTCAGAGGGAAACAAAAAACAAAACCTGTTTTAATTATTTGGTCATCTGCCCTGTGGGTGGTTTTTTCATCCTTTTCACACACATTTTGGAGTCATGGTTTGTGAGCTCTGCTAATCAACTCAGCTACCAGCTGCCACTTTGGTTTCATCAGCAGGCTGCTACACTGGGTTTGGGTAATCTTGTTTATGTATTGATCTTTCTCTTGAAGCTAACAGTCTTCTATCAAAAAATCATGAACCTGATGTTGCAAATTTCAACAGCTGCAGAGTCATTAATTAAAAAGTAATGCATGGTAGTAATTTAAAATACGTGCTTACATATTTATGTACCCCTCTGAACTAGAAAGTGAGTATACAGCGCTCATTAACAGAGATTTAATTTAATTTGTCAAATTTTTGAGTTAAATATTACTAGATTAAAAACCAACAGTAAACAAGGAAAGAAACAGCTGCAGCTACAGCTGCTGCTTTGTAACCACTTCAGTTTGGCTGTCCCTAACTTGTCCATGTAACTCATAAATTACATCAAAAGATACATTAAAAAAAATTAGAAGTTGTGCAAGTGTGGAGGAGGAAGAAGAGAGAGAGAGAGAGAGAGATGGTGCTTAGCAGGACATGAACTTCTTACCAATAAATTGTCATTTGAAAACCAGCAGGTGACAATGTAATAAAAATTGTGCAGAGAGCTGTAATGAATACAAATACCAGGAATATACTGGAAGTGTCCAGCAGTTCTGCTCTGCAGTGAGTCTGCTTGACAACCATTGCTGTGCAGCAGGCATAAACTATTCAGCAGATTAAATATTTAGCTGTGCATCACTATATCTCAGTCCTGGGCCCTTGTGAGCCCACCTTTTAGCAAACTGAGGGTTTTGAGGCAACACCATGGGGCCATTAATTGCCGCTCTGGTGGTGGCCCCAGCACGAGCAGAGCCTTGCACTGTGCAGCAGAATGTTTGCAGGAGAAGTGTTGTGGTTGGCAGAGTTGGGCTCTCTTTGAACAGTGCTACCACTGAGAACAATTAGAAATAAAATACCACATATTTAGAAAAAGGAGTACGAAGAGTGATGTGGGTTAAGGTCAGCTGAAAATGTTTCACTGCAGTGGCTCATGCTGGAGCCTCTCAGAAAAACAAACAGCAGCTGAAAGCAAATGGAATGGTTAAATGAACAGCTCTGGAATGAGAGCCTGAGAGAAGCATTAATGTGTTGCAGACACAGCACTCTCCGCGTGTTTAATACTATGTGTGCCCGATACAACATGCCAAGGTACCATCAAATCAAGCACTTGGGTACCATGAAATCTCCAAGCAGAGAATTGTGTACTATCAGACAGCTAAAACCACTTTTGATTTGTTCTAACTAGTAAAATTCTAATTTCTGAGAGAAACAAAATCCACAAGGGTGTTTAAAACAGAAAAGCTGCAATGCAAAGCTGAAGGAAAATCAGTGTTTGTAAGATCAAGTGTAAAAAAGAGATATAGTCAAGAAAATGCATTCCCTCGGAATTCTCTTTCTGAAGGAAAGTAAAGCTTCCTACAAAAAATGTGAGATTTAATAATAAAATAAGGGGCGGGAGGGGAAATTAGAAAATACTTCCTATAATACATTAAGTAGTCAGCTATGTTCAGTTTGAAAAGCCTGACTTGATCTTGTCTCTGTAGTACAAGTGTGTTAATTGTTCCCTTTGGAGAGGAACCACCTTTTTGACAAAAAAAAAAATAAAATAGCTTTGGCATGTTTTGTACTACAGTTGTTCTACAAATCCCCAGCAAACTACTTTTATTTTTCATCTTGTTAAACTGACATGGGGACCCAAAAAAAAAAAAAATCTAATTATTGCAGCAATTAATAATTACAGATAGTTCTACACAAGCACAGCTCTGAGAACTACAACTCCCTCTGTGATAAAGAAAAATATATGAGTATGGCCTGGAAAAATTAAAATAATTTTAATAACTAAAGAGTTATAGTAGTAAAATGTAGAACAAAATTATGTTCTACAGTTGCAAACCATAAGAACAAGTTATAAATGTAACTATATTAAGGCCCTATTTCTTTTTTAGCCTAAGACAATTTAAAAGACATGGAGGAGAAGGCATACATGAAATAATACATAGGTTAGGTCTTGCTACAGATTTGTATGCTGATGATATTAGATGGTAGAGTCAATCTCAGCAGAAAAAATGCAGGTCAGGCATTTTGTTATGAGATTCATACTTTTTAATTTTCTGTCCAATCTACATTCCATGCAGTCTTGTATCATCAGCTTCCAGTAATTCTCTTTTCATCCTTTACTGCAGCCTTTAAGTTTTCTTTCTTTAAGAATTTGTTATAGTATTACAGGTTTCAATAAACCAGACCAATAACTTCCTACCTCAGTAAATTTGTTATCTAATACTATATCCAGTTTGATAGATTTATTTTATTTTTTATTTTTTTCAAAGAGCAGTTTTATTGCAGTTTCAGTATTCTGGAATGGAAATTGTCTATCTCCTTTTCATCCTTATTATGACACTTAATTTCCTTTTTTCCTGATATGCTTATTTTCATTTCAGCAGTTATCCTGCCTCCATCCTCGTGCTCCACGTTATCACCCTGGCTGGAAACTGAGGTAATGTATTCCTTTAGTTCAGGCACAATATCTTGATCAGCTCCAATCTCACCCTTATTGTCCAAACATGGACTCACCATTTTATCTTATGACTAAAATATCATTTAATCAGTTTTAATTTCCCTCCTAAAACATAATTGTGTTTTTTCTCTTGACAATTATTGCCAAAGTCTGATAGTCCCTCACCTTTAAGATCTAGCTTTCTAGGGGATACATCTTCCTCTGTGGGCTGCTTGTAATTTTCCTTATATCCTTTCTGAGACAGTGATTCTTCCATTTATCACTGCACTTTGCCCCTCAGGGAAAGTTCCCTTCAGGCAAAGTTCCTTTCCCTTCATTGCCTTCCCACTCCCTTCTGGAATACAATACAGAATGGGTTATTTTCAGTGCTATGCTCCCACCACAAATATTTGCCATGAGTCACTCATAGCAGTTGCAAAATCCCTCTAAGTTTCTTGACTGGACAACTGAATAATTTTAAAAAATAAAAGAATGATACCTCAATATCATCCATCACACACACAAAAAAAAAAACACCCCAACTTAGACAACATATATTTTTTTAAAGAATACAGAAGAATAAAACATCCAGCAGTGAGTTAACAATGCTGGGCTACATTTGCAAGGTTCAGTAATGAAAACTCTTTTGTTAAATAATGTTTTCCATTTTTGCAAACATGATTTCCCTTAAATTTTTCACTTTGTAGCAAAACAGTATTCTGATTAAAGTTGCTATAATGCTACTATGACTTCTGAAAAGAAAATAACTTTCAAGGACAGGAATTTATCAATAGATAAGGGCAGATGTTTGCATACCTTTCTTTTCCCAACTGTGCCAGCTCAAATAGCATCTACAGACTAAACAGCTCCTCTTTCTCCCTGCATCAGGATAAAGACAGTGAATTGTACCTGGAAAGTTTTCCAAGTGTTCCATTAGAATTGTTGTATTTTATACTAACTAGAAATTTCTCTTTCAGGGAACAGTCCCTGTGTAGGAGCTGTATCCTTATGCTGTCCTTTAAGGAGCACAAACAGCATCTATTGCATGCAAAATGAGAAAAACCCAATCTTTTTGCCTGACCTACAGCGGGAGAGTCTCCTTACTAGATTAGGAGTATTCTCAGCCATAATCTCTCTGCAAACCTACATTTTCAAAGCTCCACCTTGGTTATTTCACACTGGAGCAGTGCCTCTGCCCTTCCTGCAAGGGGCCAAGAGCTCTGAACCATCATGCACCTGATGCTGCAGCCAACTGTTCCTCCTGGCTGAAATCCTGTGTTTTGCTTCCTCCA
Source organism: Pyrgilauda ruficollis (assembly GCF_017590135.1). Taxonomy (NCBI): domain Eukaryota; kingdom Metazoa; phylum Chordata; class Aves; order Passeriformes; family Passeridae; genus Pyrgilauda; species Pyrgilauda ruficollis. The sequence continues at coordinate 419,790 of NW_024530044.1, forward strand.
AATGTCCCTCAGCTATTTTAATGTAACAGGCAGTTTATCCTAAAATCAAATCAGTATCAGCTTCTTCATAGAAGGTGCCATTTCAGTTTGAACTGATGGTCTTTCTGGCGAGTTTGTTGCTTGATCAGATTCCCAAGAGAAATTCAACCAGGATGCACAAGAAATTTCACTGCGAGAAGATCTGGAATAAGAGCAGTTTTTGTGAACATAATTTAGACTGTACCGAATTTGATTTTACTGCAATCACTTCTAGTTCTAGACCTCATTTCATAGCAGATCTTCAGTATTTATTTCAGTTTTGTCCAAGTACAAAACCTTGACTAGCACAGCAGGGGAAAAGGTTGTTCAGGTTATTTGTCCATTGCCATTTTAAACATTATGTTTGTGACTTACATGCAATTCTGCACCACTAGACAAAATATTGGCCACGCATTTTTAAAATAAACAGCAAGGGAAAATACCTAAATAAATATCAGAGGAAATTTCCTAAATACATATCCAAGGATACTATCTAAATAAATACCATATAAGTAAATACAGGAGAATATGATTAATTTCTTTAAAGGTCCGTCATGTTGAACAGTGACTCCCTAGGAATTTTAAGCTCTACTGGTCTCAAACCAAAGTACAAAACTGCCTCCTCCCTCCATTCTTGTCATTGTTCTAATGGAGAAACCTGTTTTTCAGATTATGCCTTTCTGAAATCTTCTCTTCAAGGTACACTGTTAGGGTGAGATGCCTTTACTAAGGAGTTAACACCATGGAAAATCAGGTTAAATAAACCCCCAAAGATGTACCTACAATTGCTTTTGCTTCTTAGAGTTTGCCATCTTGCATTGTTAAATGGATACCAAAAAATAAAACTAACTAGAGAGATCAGCTTTCTATTATTATATTCTCTTGAAAGAAAGGATCACCAAAAAGAGAAGTGGGGAACCATACAACAGAGATTTCTAGGCTGTTGCAAATTTCACCTTTGAGAAATCAGAATCTCTCTAAGCTTTTGGACATTATTAATAAAGAGACATCAACCAGGCAAAATGCCTGCAGCCCTGCTGCTGCCTCAGAGCTCTTAAGCACTCTGCACCTGTTCAGCCACCTTTGCACCTCACCTGCTAATTTCAGCCACAACATATTTAGAAATTGTGCTAGAAAGAGAAATCCAGGGTGTTCTTCTCCTATTTATCACAAACAAATGTACCATTGGCTGGTCTTGAAATAAGATTTCATTTTCAAGATCTTACTCGTTTTAAAAGAAGTCCAATAAAATACTGCACAGTGAGCCTCAGATTAGATAGACTCTGCAGTAATGTTTGTATATGAAAATATCCTGTGCAGTCTGTAATAAATTTTCTGGTTTCTGAGAATAGTTTTTTTCCAATAGCCCTTCTGGAAAATTTAATTTTAGAATAACACACTGAGAAATCCATGCCCCATCACATAACACTATCCTCAACATGCATTGGTACACACACACATACATATATGCTATATATATGTGTGTGTGTGTGTATTTCCACATATTTTCCATTATTCATAATGTATATTTAGCTCTATTTTTCTGATTAGTTGGAATGTTCTTTTCCAGGAGGCCTGCACAAAAGAAACAAACTTTAAGACCTGAAGTTCCCCTTCAAAAGATGTTTGTTTCTTAGAACAGATATTCTCAAAGTAGTTTTAAGTATCTTAGCAGTTATAGATGCTTTATGCAGTATTTAGGTAGAAAAATCAGAACTTTGCTCATGATTTACTTGCTCATCAATCAGACAACACCCACAGGGGACGCTCACAGTGCAGAACACAAGAGCACCACAACAATGCAAAATCCTGCTGGATTAGTTCATTTAATACACATCAGCAGTTTAAGTTAGGCTAACTGAATTTACTGCAACTAAGCCACATTTACCACCTGCAAAATGAATTTGTCAGCTTCTGCTAGAGATCCTGAGCCATAATCTGAACCCAGAGAAGGAAAGCACAAGATAGAAACATTCTAAATCCAGATTTTGAATGTTTGTACAGTCGCCCTTTCTCTTACAAATCACCTGCTCCCTCCATTCTACCCCCAAGTGCTAAAAGCTTCATTAAGTTGCAGGTAAGAACTTCCCGAGTATCAGGAGTTCTTGTCACTTTAAACCAGGTACTCTTTCTAACAACTAAATCCTGAAACATTATTTATTCATCAAAGATGCTCTGATCACAGGAGGGGCTGATTTAACAGCTCTCTATAGAATGAAGCTTCAGCAATACCGCTGGATTTTTACAGCTCTCTCACCAGTGGTCTGGTTGGGAATTGTGACCTACAGGAAATGTTTCAGAAGTTCTTCAGGGTTATAGAGCACAAGAATTAAATCTCCATCTAGTGTTGCCAACAAAGGGTTTTTATCCATTCCAAGTACTGAAAAGATATTCTCCTAATAAGAGATAAAGTCTTCAACACTAAGGACTGCCAGTTAAGGAGAAATTTGCATGGAACACTTGTTTTCACCATAAAACTCATGAATAAAAGAAGAGCAGAATGACTAGCATGTTCAATCCATATTATAATTACTAGGGGTCAATTAAAAATGTTTTGGCTATTAGTTTCAAACATTTCTTCTCTCAAATAAAGACCCTCCTAGTGACAGCATATTCAATGCCAAATATCTAAACAGAAACATCCCCTAAAGATTGCCTTGCTTTTCAAAGCTGTTTTTTTTTCCTTTAAAATATACTGCAGTTCACATACCATATTTTTTTCACAATATTACACATATTTAAAATTAATTTTAACATTTTAATTTTTTTCCTGAAATATATAGATTTTATAAGAAATCCTATAAAAACTACGTAAAATTCCACTGAAAACCCTGAATTAAGCATTCATATGTATGGAATTCTAAAATGCCTATATATGGTCTCTATAAAATCTGATTTCATGGAATCTGTTGAAGCACAATTAGGCTAACCTCCCTCAAATAAGAAGCTATGAATGCAGCTGATGGTGCTGTTAAGGAGCTAAGCTTGATACACTTAAATAATCAGAATTACATATTTATTTTAGCATTTGAATTCTCTATTTGTTTTTTCCTTTCTTGAAAGCATTATCATCTCAAAGCTAGAATACTAGGGAAAAAAAGAAATCCAATTTAGACACTTTTCCCTTGTAATTAGATTATAATTACATTCAGGGTGGTTATTTTTCCACTAACAAATGTAAAGATAATGAAAGTGAAGAAATGCAATGGTGCAGCCCATAAATAAATACCAATTTCCTCCTTAATTCTTGAGGATATCTCCAGAAGTACATAATGATTTTCAGATTTTAATTCCTACAAAGTATATCCAAAGAATAACATTCTTTCAACCACAATGACATAACAGATTTTCAGTCCATACCAACTGTTACAGCTCCACTGACAACACAAATGTTTACATGGGGCACCCAAGAGTCTTAAAATGGAAAAACACTGAATTTCATTGCCTCTCCTACAGCCTGACCTTCAGTCAGTTTGCAGAGGCACCAACATGATACAATCCACAATACCATATGCTGCTTTATCTCTTAGTTTATGATTAAGTCACACTTTTAAAAGCTGAAAAAGCTTTTAATCTACATATGCCACTGTTCCTGCTACTGAAATTCAAGCATTTCCTATTTAGACTCTTCTGGTCTTTCCATCCTATTCCAGTGTCTACTTCAACTTTTTTAGCAAGGTGATTGTTTCCTGAGGACTTTAACAGAAGAAATTTCCTGCTCATGTTCAGATGAATAGTTCATTAATATTCCTATGCCCTTCACAGAAAGTTGTTTTTATGTTCTAATCATCTTTCCAGAGGCCAAAAACATAAACCAGGTCATTATGAGTTAAATCAAATCAATGTCCAATGACTTTCTAATTTTCATTTCACACTTGATAGCCTTAGTGTCAACTTTTGGCAACAGTTTCACTGAAATATTCTTATCAGATATTTTGGGAAGTTTTTCCATCCTTCTGAAACCATGTCTAATCAAGAGGGCAGCAGCATAAACACCCACCATTTCATAGGGAAATGCCTGGAAGTTAGAACTATCTTCAATTTGAACATTTCAGCTCTGAAGCTTCTCAAGGATTTATGCTGAGTAAATGCAGGACAGGAAAATGTCAATAAAGATTCAGGCATAAATTCCATTTGGAGCACACTTTCAGTTCTGTTTACTTGCAGGATGTGCTAAGGAACAACAGCACCAGGGAAAGAAAGGGATTCATTTATGGCAGACCATACAAGGACTTTAGGACTCCAAGTCTTTCTGAAAATTGTTCTTGTGGGTTTGGAATTAGTGCTTGAAGAAAGGATCAGTGCACTCTGTCACTATAGGATTTTATTTTCCTTCTGTTAAATTGGGTAGTAAAACTTCCCTTCCCAAAAGGATTTGAGCAATTAATGAGTGCCATACTCTTCAAACAAGCATGCATTACTCTGTTCTCCTTGGAAAAAATAAAATTCTATTTTGGTGGTGCTCTTCCTCCACAATCCTTATATTTAAAGGATATTTATAACTACATCTTTCTTGATTTTAGTTTACTAAATAATGATTGACAGAAAAAATTTACATTTTTGAGGTATACTTTGACTTCTATCTCCAGATTTAGAATATTATTTTCATTTTGGTTCTGGGGGGTTTTGGTTGGTTGGCTGGTTGGTCATCTTCTTGATGATGCGTAACCCTGTGCTCTCAGATGGAGAATTTAAAACCCAGTCTTGTTTTCAATATGTAGACAACTTCTGCCAATCTAAAAGGTTCTCACAATTCTCTGAAGGCTGTACAGATTGTTTTTTGTTATTTCAAATATAAATCAACTCACTCCTTTATAGATTCCTTATTTCACATCCTTCCTACCCAAATCACTTCTAAAACAAAGGAATAAACTTTGTTTTCATTCATCCTACCCTTACACTTCTGGACAAACCTTTAATTATTCAATTATGTCTGTCATTCCTAATTGGTTTCAGACTCATCTGATTAAAAATGGTGGACTGGGATGGTTTGGATCTGAGGCTCCTTTGGGATTTCATTTTCCCTGAACACAAGGGGGGATTTTGTTCTATCTAGAAATCATCATGTTATTCCAAGGAGACAAATTCATGATTTATTATATAATAACACCCAAATAAGCTGTTCATACAAATTTAATTACTGCTTACAAGCATAACATGAATCAGAGCATTGATTTCATATTATTCTGTTGCTTGATTTTTTTTTTTCTGTTTAAACACCTATTACATTACTAAATTTTGGACTCTTGTGGGATGAAGTTACTCTAAGGCTCTACGTAAGGATTTCACTACCACTTGTACATTCTGTGAGTTTTTCCAGTTTCATTTGTTTCTTTTAGTCTAACACGCCTTACTTTTTAGACTGCTGTACTCTAACTACTGCCATGTCACTGTGGAAACAAAAAAGGTTTCTGTGTTTATAAAATTTTCAATCTTTCCTCTGTTCTGTGTAATTCTTTCTTTTCTGCTGTTTGAAATCTTGGAAATGAGTCGTCATTATTAATTGCTAATTAATTTCAACATTAATCAGAAAAATACTTTGAGAAGTGCTTCATTGACTTGTATAGATCTCTCATGGTATAGCCTCAAGTGCAGATATATAAATGAACAATATTAATGTGAAGGTTATTTGATGCAAAAGTTTGGACACAACTATTGCAAACGTTATGTATTAATACTCTACTACTCAGATTTAAATTCAAGATCAGAGGCAGAAGAACTGAAAGATCACTTGAAAAGGCTTCAAGATGAAAGTATGCAGCTGTCAAAAAAATACCCCCAATTCTGTTTAACATCAAATTCCACCCTTCTCTCTCCCCATCATTCTAAAATTAGGAAACCAATGTGAAATGATGAATTAACCCTTTAGGTGGAATTCTGTTGGAAAACGTGGAATAGCAGCAGGTTATGCTTTGGCCCTTTTCTAAAGAATGAAATGCTTTGTAAAGTGTAGTTTGCACTAAAGTTGTGTTTTGGTTCTGATCACTGATACGTATGCAAAGACCAGCAAATAAATCAAGGTCATAACATCATCAGTCCAGGCCTCAATCCTGAACATATTTTAAGCAAATAAATTTCCAATACTCCCTTCCCTCCCTAGCCAATTTCCATAACCCATCCATTAGCACTGGTCAAGACTTCGCAGAAATATTGTTTTCAGTAAAAGTATCTGAATGAAAAGAGAGTTTTGGAGGGTTTTTTGCAAACAACAGAGTATAGAGAACACAAAAAACAAGAGAAATCAACTTTCTAAATGTGATCACTCCCTTTGATTGAAGTTCTGTCCAAATACGCGCTTTACCAATTTTTTCTTTTGATTTAGACACACTTGATATGCTCTGTAACCAAATAAACTACATTGTTGACTTTCTCATTTTTACATAATCCCTAGCTATCCCTAGCTCCTCTAAAGCATTTATATTTAATTTAAAGCTAGCACAGAGTTTCTAAGTGTGTATTCCTGACTTCAGAGGGATGCATGAAACCATACACACCCCAGAACACACTCTGCTTTAACTTAGATAGATTTTGCTTATGGATCATATCCAGTAGTGATGTTCAGGGACAAAAAAATACCCACAAAAGGACCATGTACTTTAGAAACATTTGGAACCAAGTGAGATAAAAATAAATCATAGATTTACCCTGTTAAGATATGGACACCAAGCTTCATGGTCAATAAAAGCACTATTATGTCTTTGACAAGTATAGTGTTAAATTAATGAAACATAAATTTCTCTGTATGTGACATATGAAGAGGAAGTTTCTCTACAGTGTAAAGGTTCTTCTGACTGCTGCCTTATGTCAATTGTGTGCTGGATTCTTTAAATAAGAGGTTGGGGTTTGGGTTCCATTAGATTTCCCTGTGAATTATAAGGCTGCAGCACAACAGTGGGCATTTAGGCCTCAAGATAACAATATTTTCAAAATTTCAAGGATATTTGAAGAAAACAGTGCATTCACAAAAGATTTATTTATGTGAAAAACATTTTGCAATAATTTAGTATGCATAGAAGATGCCATTTTCATTATAAAACCTCTGAAGTCTGTTTCATGCCTCTGGAATGTGAAAAGTCCACACTTTCTTGTGCTCTGTGGATAAAGAATTTTCAGGAGTGCTCTATGCTCATTTTCTCCCAGGCTGAGGAACCAGATGGCTTAGATCTACTTCTTTATAAAAATTTCAATTCTCTGCTGCTTATTGCTCATTAGGTTTAGTATGGCAAAACTAGTATCATGAACTAGTACTGAAATGAGGAATTGCTTGAGAGTACTTTGCAGTCTGTGGAAAGATTCTCACTGCTGTCCTGCTAAAAAATTAATGTGATTCTTCATTAATTATAAGTGAACACATATCTTCTTTTAAACTATCATGACAATACAATAAAATGTTGCTTGGGATGAATAACAGCATAATACTGAATTTTTAAAACACCTCTTCTGAGAGTACTGTAGGAGGGAATGTAAACTGTGATGGAGCTGCCATATGGTGAGCCCTCAGTGCCAGCATTAACTGAATCCCCCAAAGCAGCATTTTGCTCTTAAACAATAGGGAGAAAAAAGGAAACCTGCTTGTGTGGAGAAAGAAGAGCCAACAGCAATTCACGTCAGAACTCATCTCAGTAGAAGTTACCTATAGTGATACCAAACCTTCTTTTCTAAGAAAGTTATCCTTGAAAGTACTTTCTGTCCTGAGCATTAGGTCTGCACAGATGCTGTCAGGCAGTGAAGGATTTCAATCCTGCAGTCTCCAGTGCTTTTGCCTTGCTTCTGGCCCTTGCTGCTCCATTGCTTTCTCTCCCCTAGCTAAGGAAACTCTTCCACAGAGGGCTCCCCTGGGCTCTGACCTGGCCATTTCCCTCTCTTTATCATGGGCATATTCTGCAAGGTCAGAAGTAAAGACACAGCCTCTCCCTTACAATGCCACGAGCATGAAATCCATAGAAGAAAGAACATTGATTGTATCTGTGCATATTATGGGAGAACTGATGTCCTGGAATGCATCACGTGCTCCACAGAAACTTCCACATCCCACTACAACACTACAGTTTGTAATATGTGTCCTCTCTAATATCTGGCTGCAAAACAAGTTAGTCATCCCCCATTAAACCTAGCTGAGCAGAACAAGGTCCCTCTGGGCCTTTCTGGGCAGCAAGAAATTCAAATTATTCTGTGAAGGCCTGACCTTGCTGTCCCATTGAGCTATACAGAAGAATTCTGTTGACTCCAGAGGAGTTTTATTTACCTCTCGATAAAATAATTCGTTTTCAAAATACACCTGTTTAGGTATTATCCTTAAATACATCTGCCACTGGGAACACTGAACAAAAAAATACTTATAGCATTTCTTAAGCCTCAAGGTGGGCAAGTGCATTTAATTTTCCCCATGAAAAAGTAGAATTCACCAGAGCACCTTCAGCATTTTCAAGAGATGGGGCAACACAGTACTGCTACCTTAAGAGAGAGCTCCCTGCAAATCAATGTTTGCTTCAGACACATGAAGAAAAGAATCTCTCTTTCTAATTTTCTCCAAACCAAAAGACAGTGAAGTACAGAAATCCTAAGTATTTTGAAAAAGAAAATTATTCTACTGCTATATCATCCCTGTCTGATTTGCAGTGAGAAAAATATTTTTATGTAATGAACCAAAAGACAGTGAAGTACAGAAATCCTAAGTATTTTGAAAAAGAAAATTTTCTACTGCTATATTATCCCTGTCTGATTTGCAATGAGAAAGCTATGTAATAAAAAACTTAAAATACACATTATAGGATGATTTATACTTATTTGTTATAAGAATGTTTGTTTTACAGGGAAAATGAAGACAGTGCCATCTGCTCCAAAAAGCAGGACACTGAAAAGAAGTCTATTGGGCACATGTTCAACACACTAATAAACAGGTCACAGATGCATATATTTTTGTCAACCAGAAAAATATTGGATATTCCTTACTAGAGGATTCATTCATACAAATTTTTCAGCTTTGTATGCATGATAAAATTGTGGACAAATATATCAAAAAGTGAAATATTGCTTTTTAAAATAATCTTTTCTGGAGGAGAGGGGAAAACAGATTTCTTGAATAATGGAAAAACAAAGCAAAACAAGCCCTACAAAAATTTTTCAGAACTGTTTTCTTTAGCTTAAAAGGTATTGAATCAAGGTTTAATTTGGATACCCAGTATCAAGCTTCATGAGTCCAATAAACTGGACTGTTAAATACCTTGAGAAAAGCCACTCCAATGACATTTCTGTTTTGACCTAAGCCTGAGATAGAAACTAGATAGAATTAGGCTATTGAACTGGATATTTCAGAGCTTTAAAGGAGTGTTGGTTTGGCGTAAGAGGATCCTGTATTTCAGGAAGAGTTTCATGCATCTGTATTCATTCCCAAGTTTTTCTCTGTATAATGAATCTGTCTTCTTAACACAAAGTCATCACTGGGAATGCCTGGAGACCTAGGAAATGAAATAAATTTCATTTTATTCAGAAGAAGTAAATAAGAAGAGAGAAGGGTTTAGAAAGCCTGCTGTTGTGGGAAGGGTCAAGAAAAGTAGAAATGTTCTAAAAATAAAAATCTTTTTGCCATTCTTTAACAAATATTGAACTTTCCTTTCACGTAAACAGCAACCATTAGGCTAAATTAATTTTTTCTTCAATTTCTTTCTTGTTTTTGATGTAAGCATTCCCCATGCAGTCTGTTCAAAAGGAAATTTTCACAGAGAGTTTCACAGTCTCAGGGGTCTGTGACAGATGAACAGAGCCAGCCCCAGGGCAGATAGCTCTGCTCCCACAGTGCCAAGCAGCTGGAAAAGCAGGGTTTTCCAAACTCTGTCTCAAAACCCATATGGGAAGAGAGAATTCAAGCAGCATTACAAAGGAAAAAAATACAAATGAAAAGCAGGAACAATTGAAAGCAGTGACTCAGCTCCCTGGGCTAGGGCAGGGCTTTGCAGGGTGGAGTTTCTCCACCGTGCTTCTCTCCCTGAGCCAGGAGCTGCTGATTTCTGTTACCTGCTGCTGGTTTTCTAGGGATTTTCTAGTTCAGTGAACTAAACGTGCATTGTGGTAGTCAGAAATTACACCTGTTTTGTATTGGTTTTTTTTTACAGCGCTAAAAACACTGATGCCCTGATTAAATACTGCAGGGAGACGTGTAAACCAAGATCTGGACTTTTGGAAATTGTGTGAAGTCCTAGTGGAAAGGAACAAGCGGTGTGGCCAGGAGGGCAGTACCAGAGGCAGGAACTGCTCTTCTGGCGGATGCAGAAGAGGACAGAGCTCAGTGCTCTCAGTGAAGTCCCTGGAATTTCCCAGCCCTTTTTCCTGTCCCTGTTTGTAGAGCCACCAAACTTGCCTGCTCAGCCTTGTGGGCTCTGTGTCGAGTAAGGAGAAAAGCTGATCTCTGAGGCAATCAGGACCAGCATTTTTGCTAGAGCTGGGCAATATTTGGGGGTCTGTTTGTCCACATGACCCAGGAACAGAAGGAGTAAGTCAGCCAAAATCAGAACAGAAAATTAGGTGTGTGAGAGAATTGATCCTGGAGGAAGATGGGGAGGAACAGAACTTACCTAGCTGGAAGAGGGAATTATTTTTTTTTACCTATTTCTGATTTTTTTTTTTTTTTTTCAGAATTCATAACTCACATAAACTTTGAGGGAAGGATAAATAGAGGCAATGCTTGGAAACCAAAACTGAGAAAAGATTTCTGTAAACTCCTTAACTGGAAACTACTGGGTATAGGATCACTCTAATCTGAACAGAATTGCACAAGCTTGGTTTTTTAGGAAAATAAGCTGAAATTCATAATCATTTCCAAGTGCATTAAACAGCCAGCACATTTCCCAAAGTGCTCATTCATTTTAGAAAGATAGCAAACTAGAGAGTGAAAACAATCAGGTACCCACCTTACAATATTTTAGGTTTTTTGCCACTGAGAATAACAGGCTACCAGTTATTAGGATTGTTTTTCTTTTTCTGTGTACAGAGTAAGTGATGAATACATTCTCATAGGAGACTGCTCCACATTCTCATTGAAGTTATAGAAAAAAATAAGATTTCCAAAACTGACACTGGTACAAGACAACAAAGAGTTTTGTGTAAAGGATGTTTTTTCATTACCTGTTTTTCACTTTGAGAGTGTGCATGCACTCAGGTATACATAGCAGCACTTGAGCCTCAGACACATATTTATTTTTAATTACCTTTATACAGCTCTGAATATTACAGACCTGCTGGATAAGAAATTGCAAATACTTGCCAAATCCCAGTGATTTAATCGGGAAGGAAGTTCAGTCTCTGAATCAAGTGTATGGCTATAAACAAAGTGTCTTCTTGATTTTAATGAAGAGAAAGAAATAAGTTCCTCCTCAGCTTGTACGAGCTTATACTGTATATTACCTTTCTCTAAACTATACCTCATGGTTGAGCAGAGAAGATTTTGGCCCAACATAATTTTTGTATTTTTTTTGAATTTAAATCAAATCCCTTCAACCTCTAGTAATAGAAATGAAACAAAATATTTTAGGAAATGGTTCTCTCATTTTTATCTATCAATAGCAAAACATTATTGAAAAAAAAAAAGCATTTAAAACTCAAATTTCTGTCAGTGGAAACTGTTGAGACTTTCAAAACAAGGGGAGAAAAGTAGAGAAAACCACTGGAAGCTGCAAGTTTTTGATAAATACTGAAATACCAAATCAAATTTCTACCTAATTCTGCTAAAGTCATTGTATCACTCTAGAAGCAAACTCTACATCCTGTTTCCTTGGCACTGCAGTCAGTGGTTAAACACAAGAACAAGTTCAGACTGAAAGCAATTTAAAAAGTAAAGTTCATTTGTCTTGTAAAATGCAAAGTTCAGTTCTCATAATTCAAATGGCTTCAGACAATGCTGGTGCCTTGTGCTTTCTGCAGGCCAGGAACAGATATAAAAGATTCTGTGGGCTGACTCTATTAATCATAACTTCTAAAGAAGTTGGAAACATGCTTGAATATTCTGCTGCGATTCCCTGCATTCATTCTTCTGACAATTGTTTTTCTTGAGAAACCATTTATAAAGCTTTAATTATTCACAGTTCCATTTATTAAGTGAGTCTGGGGCTCTGCAATGGCCAGTGTTTTTTATTATTTTGTGATAACCATTGCACCATTTCATCAGGCATTGCTCAAAAAGCAGAAGAACCCACTGCTCACAAAGACAGGAACTAAATGTTCTTGACCCCGAAATACCTAAAAAAAATGGAGGACTGCTACAAAATACTATCTAAATACTTCAAGAAAAGCTGTATACTGTTTCTTTTTGTCCTAGTCAGATCCTATTTATCCTATTGTGAATCCTGTTGACAGAGAGAAATTTAGAGCCCACCCACCTGCTCAGTTTTTTCAGCAATTCATCAACAAAAACATATTTCAGTGTATCAGAGGCTCCAAGTATCATCACACCGTGGTCTGAACATGATAATTGTGACTAAGGAAAGATTTTGCTTACACTAACTGGGGCAGGAAAGGTATTCAGCCCTAAAGAAATGCCCGCAAATCCCTCTAAAGTGCGGAAAAATATCAGGACTCCTACAGCAGCATTTCCATAGGGTAAAGCATTTACCTCAAGAGCTTGAGAGCCCCTCTATCACAATGCTGTGCCCTCACTGTTATTTATTAAAATAGCATGCAACATCACCTCTTGTCTTAAAAATAATTTATTATGAAGCTAAAGTCTCTGCAAAGTGCCTTCAGGCTATCTTGAGCATATTTTCACAAGCAATTTCTAAAGTAGTGTATATGCAAGAAACGCTCTTGAGACACAAAAGCATAAGAAGGCAATCAGCACCCCTTTACCCCAGCTCAACACTGAGGCAGAGCAATCCAGACCTTTGGGCTCAGCACACTCCCAGAGGCCAGGAGGTGCTGGTTTGAACACCTCTAGTGGTTTCAGGAGCCAAGTCCCCTTCACTCTGGAATGGAGCTTTCATCCCAGATGTTCTGCTCTTCCTTTTTCTGTACCTTCTTCAAAAGCAGGGTTCAACAGCACCTACACTGGAAGAAAGGAGATGAGCCTTCAAGTAAGGGAGTTTGGCAGAGGTGGGGGTAAATACCCCCTCTTGCTGCTGGAATGGAGGTGAAATCTCAGAAGGGCACTGAGTTTCAAACCCCTCTGTATCCTTGCAGAGGGAGCTGCCAGGATCCTCCTTGGGCAGATACCCAGCCCCTAGACTCATCCTGGGGTGCTGTCCCTCCACTGGGCCCTATGCAAGAAACTGGGGTGGAACAAACTGTGTTAAGGAGACTTCTTACTCATCCCATTTCATTAAGGTCATTTTTGCACACTGAAAAATGATCATTATGTAATTTAGATGCATTAACTTTTGGCTACAACTACAATGTCTCTGATACAGAATAGTCACTGTGCTATATATGAAGGGACTATTAACTCAGATTAAAGAGCCAATTTGGCAGGTACAGCACATACACAGGATGAATTTTTATTTTGAGTCTTGAACAACACAGCAAATTCTCACTTGGCCAAAGGTGATCCTGTCAGATGACATCATGTCAGAGAGCACTAAACAGCAATTGAATGTTCTGTGACAATGTTTAGCCACACTTGCATAGCAGCAAAAAGTCATACCACAAATGGGAATGGGGTGAAGTTGTCTGAGTGTGAGCAGGTGTCCTGGAGTGTAATTAGCACTTCACAGCCCTTTTGTTCCTTCAGACGAATCTGCCTAGAGTTAGCAATTCGTACTGGCGCACTGCAGCTGATAGCCCTCCTGCATCTGCCATGCCTATCAACCCCAGATCATTCTCAGCCCTGGAACACCTTCTTTGCTCTCTAGCTGACAAGTCAGGCTGAATTTTCTAATGGTTGCTGCTTTTCACATTTTTAAATAATTTGTGATACACATCACATCCCATTTGCCCTAACATTCTTTATAACCTATTTCGAAAGAGAGTAATCAAAGTCTCTTGCAGCAAATGTAGTTGAACATTCAAGATCTTGAACAGAGGGAGAGGAACATAAATCTCAATTTATGGTCTAAATCAAGTTTCCCATCTAGACTCAATTCTTTTCCCATTTCAACCTTTATGTGAAAAGAAATAGGACTCATTTTGAAACATTTAAAAAGAGAGGCATGAGCCTCTGGATATTTTTTCCTTGGATTCAACTCTGATAAGCCTATTACATATTGCCAAACTAAGAGTCAAAACACAATTCCAATACACCTTTTAAAGCTACAGACTATGTCCTTTGATCTAAATCTCTAGGTTAAATTGCCTTTAGAGATAATATTTAAGCTTTTGTTAACATCCTGCTAACCAAGCTCCCCGGGAAAAAAACCCAACAAAACAAAACTAAAAACAAAACATAAAACAGAGACCAAAGAAAAATTGATTGGTAAATTTGCTTTAGTAAGCATCAATCTGTTTTTCAAGAGGGAAAAAAAAAAGCATAAGCTCTACTACAAGACATCTGTCAGGGAAGGAAGAGTTTTTTCTCTATCACAGGAGGAGTTAGCAGTTAATTTAATGAAATTAAATGTAGAAATACAGGGCCATGTTTTAAAGCTAATATTGGACAGGAAAAAACAAGTTTTGAAATGTTATGGAAAGGAGACACTAGAGTTACCAAAAATAAACATGACAACAAAAATCATCAGGAACACCTGGCAAACGCATTCATCAGATTTCTCTCAATAAGGCTAGTGCTCGAAATATTGCTTCAGTTTTTTCATGCCAAAATGTTTTGGTATTATTTTTGCTTCTGTTTAAATTTAACTCACTGGTAAAGAAGATACTGAGGAGTTGGCTCTTTTCTCTGTTCTGTGACCACAGCTTTGATTAGAGTGGATTTGTCACGAGCTGTTGGGGATCTCGGAGCAAACCCTCCAGCTGCCACAGCAGGATGTGGCGCCAAGCTGAACCTGCTGGGCTTGAGCAATGGAAAGTAGACTGAAATCTGCTCAGTTTCATTGAGAAACTGGGCAAAGCAACTCTGCTCAGTCTGTACAGACTACAGGGTTTATCCCACTTGGAGAATTTCTCCTTTCTAAAGTTATACTTCTTTGGGAGAAGACACTTGGTGGTTGTTAAACCTTGAGTTCCACAAAAGAACTGAAATCCATCTCATAAAAGAGAAGGGAAATCATCTACTACCTTCAAATAGCTATAAACCAGTGTGTGTTAGCAACTCACTAAGCCATTAAATAAACTTGTTCCTGGGCTTGAATTCCTCAAGGTCCCATTAAAAAAATTAGGAGCTTTTTATATGCAGAAAACTCTAAAGTGCATACTAAAATAACATCTCAAAAATTATATAAATTCAGAAGCGGTTGGTTGACTAAAACAGCTTTGCCAACAATGTGTTTATAAATGTATTGGTTGTTATTAGAAATACTAGAGCTATTATAAAAGTACACAAATGCATTAATAAATCACAGCAATTACACAGCATTTTACATCTTTACGGTGCCGTGCAGAAGTGTAGCACACAAATACATTTCATTATTAGACTTTTATGGTTTAGTTAGATGCTCTTCCTGCCACTTCTGTGGCAAGCCTCACAACTGGATAGTCCCTCAGACTCATTCTCCTTTTTCCAGCTCACATTAAGCCACTTAGTTAAATAGGAAAGACATTTTCAGGCCATGGAAGAAGTTTCTTTGTAAAATAGGGAATGTCAGTCTTCAAAATTAGAAATCAATTTCAGGGTGAAAAATCATAAAAATTCCATTTGAGAAACAAAAAAATCCCCCAAACCTCTTCCACTAATGCCCAGACAGTTCCTTCAAATTTTTTTTCAAGTAAATCTTTGTGCTCGTGACATGCAAAGAGCAGCTTTTTTACTATAACTTTTCTGAAGTACTCTATTTAACACACTGGATTGAAAAATAGGAGAAGGTGTCTATTGACCAGAAAAAAAATTTACTCTGTTTAGCCTTTATTTATAATAGACATTCTCTCAGACATATTAATAGTAGGGGTTACAGTCACTCAAGAAATATTTTTTCTGTGAATAGAATTTTCAGAGAATCTTAGGCCCATACAAGCACATTCTGGGAAAAATGAGCTTTGTCCATCTTCTTAACCACATAAACAAAACTTGTTTTGAAATAATTTTACATGAAAAATCATTGGTTTCTCAGAAACAGGAATCAAAGAGACATTTGGCTTAGGCTCCATGTGGGATTGCTCAATGGCAGCAATGACAGCATAAACCTGGAGGAGAGCTCGAGACAGAACAGGGTCAGAGCAAAGACTTCTGACAAAATGAATCTGGCTAAGAAAGTATAAAACCTCCTGAGGGATCAGCATGAATGAACCTAACCAAATAAAGGGTTATCTTCACAACTCTTTTGCTCTTTCCAATGCAAATTCTTGGCAAACAAAACAATAAAAATCTGAATAGAATCATTTAAGAGCAGTTGTGACACAGTTTTGGGGTTTTTTACCTAGAATACAAGCTGAAATAGGAGGGCTCTTTAGTATAAAGAATAACCAATATGAGATGAAATGCTGACAATAGAGATTTTCATACTCAATGGAAAAAAACATCTATTCTAGAAGTCTCACTGCAATTCAAGTAGCTTGATTGTACCCTCTGGATATGTAACTGATTGTGGAAGTAGCTCCATATTTCACAGCTAGCTGCTTGGAATATAAGGACGAAAATGTTTGGGTTTGGTTGTTTGGGTTTTTTTACATCAGAACTTTTGTGTACAGCCCACACAGGCCCATCAACATATGAAATGTAAAATGTGAAATAAACCTCCACAAACTAAAACACTGGGATAGCCTTAATTCTGTATCACCATCACCCCTCTTTTTCTCAGAAAACTCTGAGATACTCAAAGATAGACTAAAATAGCTACAAGCTTGAACTTGATACAAATTTCATCAGAACTGAGAATTCATTCTATTCCACGAAACAAGATTCTTGTAGAGCGTAATGGCATCATTTCAAAGAACACGAGAAAATAAGATTCCATCTCCCATTTTATTGTAAATTGCCCACATGCAAAACCAGATTATAGTCTTACAAAGGGACCTATCTAGATCAATCTTTTTTGAATTTGTGAATAGTAGAGTGGAGGATTGGAGACTTCTCAGTTATAAAGAACCCCCTCAAAACCTCTCCTGAGATTGCAGGCACAGACTATTGATGCTCTCACTTTTTCTTTATTTTTACGTGTTTGATGAGTTTGGCTTTGATGACCCAAACGCTACAAAGCTTCCTGTCACATACTGGCAACAGCAGAAAGGTTTTGAATACAGAAAAAATATCTTTGCACAGCCACAGCAGCACCCAAAGTTTTTTAAATGGTTGTAGGTGTTTTCCCCCTAAGGCTGTAGGAGGGTATGGGTAATATCCCTTGCCTTCCTCACCTCTGACCCCACAGCAAATATTTGCAGTACTCCACTGATCTGAATCCAAATATGAAGAAAACAAACCAATTCCCTTCAGTTAGTAAATGCTAATGTAATCAATCGCATCACCCTTTTATCTCATGGAAAAATGCACTAAATAAGCCTTATGCTATTACTACCAAGTGCCCAAGTTCATAATTGTCATATAACAAATTCCCTTTCCTGCTTCTAGCTAGGAGGTATCTACTTATTGCAATTTAAGTGAACTTGCTCTGCCTATCTGCTGCTCAATCTTCTAGCTGAATTGTACTTCTGCTTAATTTGAAGAACTCCACTGATACCAGGTGCTAGGGTAAGGAAAGCTTATTCATCCTAAAGGGACAAGATTGTCTGAGAAATTGTGACAGACACTAAAAAAAAGTTAAATGCAATCAAAAGAGTAAAGTGGAGGGTGGGGTAGGAGAAAGACTAAAAATAAAGGGTGGTAGAAAACCAGATAAGGACTAGAGGACTGAAAAAGAGACCCAACACTCCTTACATCAATGCTTAGCCTGTGAGAAAGCAACTCAGTGCTTCTCTAAATGACTTGCTCACCAAGGATTCTCAGTTCCTGCTCAGGGAGCTGTGCATTCCTTTTCTGACACTTTTCCATGCAGTCTTTCTCTTCCAAGTGTCACCGCCCAAGGCTTCATATTTTTATCTTTCCAAACCTCTGCTTAGGTGCACACATTTGAAGATGGTTGAAGGGAGAAGAAATCATTATCAAGTACTGAAAATATAAAGCCTATGTCTCTAAGGTGACAGATAATGCTTTGCTGAACACCAGAATATGCTTAAATGGCAGATGCTTTCAGCTCGTACTAGAATCTACTAGCTTTAGTTTTAGCCATACCAGGCCATGGCTACTGATTTTTGGAGTGCTTAGGCAGATAAGGTGGCTGACAAGCTGAATATTAATCTAGACAAATTAAATGACAAATATGATGGGAACATGCAAGTCTGAGTTGATATGTCTCAGGCTGTGTTTCTCTGATTTTAGAATGAATGCCCTAAGCTGAATAAAGTATTTATATCTGCACTATTCCCAATCAGAGACATCAAAACTCAGTCATCCTTGTTAAGTAAAAAGAACCCTCCCTGTCAATTCCTTGCTTGTGTTGAAAAGTGAGTTCAGCAAAAGCATTCTTGAGCATCCATGTACCTGTGCAATAGATTATAGCAAGAATTCTACTGCCTCTTACAAAAGGCAGTGACTTACAGGACAGCTGAGGTCGAGGAAAAAGCATTCAGAGAAAAACATTAAAAGGTCCTTTTGAAGATATTGGATTTTTTTTTTCCTGCTTAGAGCTTGAAAGATTGCTTATTTTGTTCATATTATCTTGATAATTGGTAACCTGTATACTCTTCTTGATTCAGGCAGTAGTGTTTGCTTAAACTTGAGCACATCACAAGACACAAGTTTTATCTGATAAACTCTATGCTGAATAATTGAAGTGATGTTGGCCCCAATCCAGAGCTTTTCCTTGATCTTCCTGAATCCTACTTCCTTTTATATTTAATTTAGCATGAAGTCTAGCACTGCATCTCAGCTGTCAGCAGCAAGTGAGAGCTGCAAGACAGAAAAAGGCAACCCCTTCACCCACCTGTGTGACAACTCCTGGTGCCAAGCTAAAGAAGCTTTTCCAGCATGGCCTGACAATGCAGGGAGAGCTTAGGTGGAACAAAGTGTTCAGCTCCAAGCTAGAAAGGGAGAGTATTGACAGCCCATACAAAACAAGGAGCAGGCTTAGTGTCTCAGTGGGGACATTAAACAGGGCTCTGGGAGCGCTGTGTCAGCACTCCCACACAAAGCACCCACACAGCTCCTCACAGCCAAATCACTTCACTGGGAATTAAAGAAGGAAGAAACACTCAGAAGATCAGTAATGTTTAATAATGTGAGCAATGGCTTTGAGAAACCAGTATTTAGTGGTATTTTTAGCCTGAATTTCTGATGAATTTTGTGTTATTCCGTCACCTCCTCTGACCTCATTCTTCACCATAGAAAAGTGCAAAATATTACAAATTATAAATTATGTAGGAAAGTGAGTAACACTGGCTCATGTTTGGATGTGAATTTAACTGAAGACATCAGAATTACACATCTCTCTCATAAGTACCATTCTGCTGAAAAAGAAGTGACGTTTTCTGACAAAGGATTCCATGAAGCCAACAGAAACAGTTGTGCTCATTCAGCCCCTAAGAACATTTAAGAGAAAAAATACCAAAGTGTCAATAAACTTTGAAATTGCAAGTTATCTGCTGCTCTTTCAACTAATTTGCTTTCCATAGCAGAACCGTACATGGTGAAAGCCGTCTGAGAAAGCACATCCATGGAGACAGTGAGCAGAGCAGCACACTTGGCTGCAGCGAGGCAGCCCCAGGAGCAGCAGAGATTTGTCACTGCTTGCAGGGAGAGCTCATAGCCCCTTGGTCACTGGTGACAGTGCACAGAGAGCAGCAGTGCTCTTGTCACCTCTGGGAGCAGCCAAAAGTGTGCCCAGACTCCCTCCCAGCAGCTCAGCTGGCAGGTAAACTCTGAGATTTTTTTCGTGACTGTACAATGCAGATATTCAATCCCAAATTGAGAATAATTGGATTAAAGCTAAATTGAATTTGGAATGTATCTATAATCCTTCTATTGCCAGCAGGAATTACCAAGGCTCTCACACAGACTACTGCTCGAGTAATTGCTATGACATTGTCCAATAACTGAAGGTAAAAACATTGGGAATGCTGATAAGAAGCATACAAATCACTTGAGATTTAGAGTGGCATTCTAAATCTCTTACCATCATGTAATTTCTTTTTGTTTAGATTTTTTCTTTTCGTAGAATATGCTTATTAATGCTCACACGGTTTACAGTCAGGGTTTATGGACTTTTCCCAGTTTCAACTTCTGATTTTTATTGCTTCATTTCATTAAAAACAGTGACCTTTTTTTCTATCACAAAAGATAAGAACTGGGAAATGCAAGAAAACATATAGAGAATGAAAAGGGTTATTTCAACCTGTCATGAACAATGTCTAGTAAAAGCCTAAATTTTATTGTAAAATTTTTTAAGGCACTTTAATGTGTTTAAGTGGCTAATGGATGCAGAGGTGAACAACCAATGCTGTGCTTCTCAAGCAAAATGAGGCACTTACATGGGAAGAATTTTTGCAGTGGAAAGACAATTACTTGTTTTATATCCTCCTTGGAGCAATAAGGTTACTCTAACAATCTTGAACACAGAAACCACTTGTTTTATCCTTTATTCCCTATTGAATTTAATTTGCTACATTCTGGCTTAAAGTAGCTAAAGAGGAAGGAATTTCACATACAAGTTTTCAAGCAAATTACTTGTTCTGTGAAAAGAAATTTTCATAATGTCAGGAGTAAACATCTTGGTTCATAAAAGCTTTCCAGATACCTACTTTCCAGTAAAAAGCAGTTGGAATTATAGGAACCTTCTGAAAATGTAGATTTTCCATAGTACTTTGCAGTGAAGTACTCATTATTATCTATTATGCATTTGTGCTGCACACATCTTTGATATAAAACCAAATCACACATATGTATATGTTCCTTCTCTTCCTGCATTTATATTTTTGACAGAAGATGAATGACCTCTTTCTTTCTAGTTCTATCTTTTATTTTTAATATTAAAGAAAATATATTAAAAATGTGATTGCATCTATTATTGGCTGTTTTTCTCCCTGTGAGATAGAAAATCATTGGCACTCACGTCTGGAGTGTCAAAGGATGAAACTAAAGCTTCATAGTGAAAAAAATACAGGGAATTCACTTTTCCAGCTACCCAGCTGAAAAGATTTTTCAATGCAATCAATTATTAGAAATAGAGAATTTGGAATATGGATCACTTCTAGTCAATTTCTAGCAAGAAATAGGAAACATGAGTATAACATATGGAGAAAAACTGTGGGTTTAGCTCTCTGATATCTAATTCTCCTGAACTAGACCCCCTAAGTCTGCTCTATCTGGAATGTTTTTTTCAGTTTTGAATGACAAAGAAAAGGAAGTCATTCCAGTGCTATAACTGAGGACAAAACCCTGTCTTCTAAACATTTATGCTTATAAATATGCTAATCTTGCTATCATTTTGCTTTAAAAGGCAGCAGCCTTTCCTTTACAGCTCCTGACATGCTTTGATGTGCTGCCCATTTAACTGGTTTAGATGGTATTTTAAACCAGAATCTAAGAGCATCAGACAACACTGTCACTGCCTTCAAAAAGAAGCTGTTGTTGCTGTAACCAAAGTTTAATAACCATGGGGGAGGGAGATGAGTTCAAAGCAGAGATGGGAAACCTGGGACCTCAGAAACATCTGGTGCCTTTTCCACAGGTTACGGGAGTTAAATTGCACAGGGCTTCAGAGAAACGATTCTATTTGCTTCAATATCCAAAGATAATGCAAGCCACAGAGGATGACAGGAAGGTCAGGGATCCTGATAAATCAAGTATTTAGAACAGTCTATCTTTTTCTGCAGTATCCATCAAAAACTCACTGGAGCTCTTGGGCAGAAAAAGACAAGATGTTTTTCCAAGTGCAAGGATTACTTGCACTAAATACCCCTGAAAAGCAAATTTATTCCAGCATATTTACAACACCTGGCTGTCTGAAAGCAACCAGTTTTAAGAAGACATAAATAAATCTTCAGCTTAGTAAATTATATGGCTGGGAAGTTTTATATTTCTTCAGTGAGAACCAAATCTAATCCAGGGACTAATGGGGAGAATGAGATCCTTTCCATGGAGTTCAGGCAATTTTGGATTAAGCTCTTGATTTAAGTTATTATTTTTTATTCTAAAATAATATTCAGTATTTAGAGTTTTCCATGGTGCTTAGGAAGTATGATTCAAATGTCTCATAGAAAAACCAGTTCCCTCCCTTCAGAGATAATGCCTAAAAAACTCCAAACACCTTTTTCTAAGTTACTCCTCTGTTACCAAAAACAATGAAAAAAACAAATTTTGTTAACTCAGATTACTCAAACCCAGCTTTGTATCTTCAGCTTTGTTTCTAAAGAGAGAAAATTAGTAACACTGCGTGCTTTCTATTTCTCCTATTATGCCTTCTCTCCTCTCCCACCAAAGCAAGTCAGAGTTGATAAGGAAAACAGGTAATACCGAGAAAATCGAGCAGCTCTTCATATTTCTCCCACTCTCAGGTTGGAGGGTTTGTTATTTTCATACAGCCTCCTCCCCCATGTGTGGGCCTCTCATACAGGAGCAAACATTCAGCCTCAGGCTCTCAAACAGGCCTCAAGACGAGGAGTGATTCCCATATTTGTTCCTTTCTCCCAACAGACAAAAGCCTTTTTATTTTTCTGATCATCCTTTATAGCAATACTTGCATAACATTGCATTTTTGTCTGACTGTCAGCTAGCACCAAAAAGTATCTCTCTTTTTCCTGGCCACTTCTAAAGCCAAATGGATTGTGCTCAGCCTCTCCAAATTGGCCCTTCAAACCTTATTGGTTGATTCTTCTAAGCTTTCATCTACAGGGAAATTTCACCTTTGGGAATTTAGTCCAGCTGACTAAGCCAAGCATTCTTCACCATTATTTTACATTTCTGTTTCTGATTAAAAAAAAACACCACAGAAATCAGGTCTTCATAGGATGAATTCTCCCCTAAGCTCCAGACAACAGAAGGCCACATGGTTTTATCACATCCTGACACTAACAGCGCTTTGAGGTGCATTTTACTGGGGAATAAAACCTGGTTAATTGTCTAGCTCTGATTACAACTCTGGACTGGGACCTTCACTTATGAAAGACTTGTCTAGAGGGAAACTCTTTCAGAATTTAAAATCTTGTGAAAAAAATAATTTTAACAATTTTCTAAAAACCATAAAACTACATTTTCATAAATAATATTGTTACAAGATATGAGCTACTGTATAAAGAGGATGAGAAATGGATCCTTCCCAATTCCTCATTTTTTTTGGCATTATCAGTCACCTGGGACTTCAGAATTGTTTGAAAATAAATTTCATATTTTCTAATTGCCCAAGCTGCTATCTAGAATTAGAAAAAAAGAATTTGCTGAACAACAATAAATCTAGACCCATTTTTTTCCTATTTCATAGACATTTTTACTAGCAAAAGATCACAGAGAAGAAAACCTTCTGTGGCTTCCCTACATGAGGGAGGTTTAGGTTGGTTATTCACCCAGAGGGCGGCTGGGCATTGCACAGGCTCTGCCCAGGCAAGTGGTCAGAGCACCAAGCCTGGCAGAGCTCCACAAACATTTGGCAGTGCTCTCAGGCACAGGGTGTCATCCCTGGGGTGTCCTATGCAGGGCCAGGAGTTGGACTCCATGACCCTTGTGGGTCCTTTCCAACCCAACTCAACACAATCAATAAATTTTCAACCAAATTAAATAAAATGAAACCATCACATTAAATTCTTCAGGATGTTATAACAGTTTCAAACACCCAGAAGCTGTAAAAAAAAACCAACAGCATTTTCCCCTCATTATAATACCACCAACACCACATAAAAGTTTATATTAGTCCTCTGGTGCAGGCATGGGAATGCAAGCACTTTATTACAAGATGCAGTTCTTACTGCTCACAAAGCCCACATTCCATGCCAGGGCTGGGAACTGGATGCCATGGCAGCCAAGGATTTATTCCCACACATACAATGGTTTGCACATAACATGATTAATAAGGTACAAGGAGGACTGATGTAGATCGAAATGGGTATCTACTTTTGTTTGTGCTTCTTCCTATTTTCAAACCAAAAAGTGCCGTATGTTTAAGGTAATTTAAATTGTTGAAGACTTCTGTTTGTTTATTTAAAAGTTGAATGAATTAGAATTTAGGTTTCTTTCACTTTTCTTTACAGGTTCAGTTCACAAACAACATTGGAGTTCCTGCAGTAATCCGTGAAGACTGTAACAGAAAGGGCAAAATAGGAGCTAAGAGAAATTGGCTTTAACCCTAATTAAATCAATGGCTCTTTCAATTAAACACTACCAAGACACATCCAGCTCAGCTGGGAAAAAGGGTTCACCAAACAGAGCTAGCCTGGGCAATTTCTCACTACAGAAAAAGGGTTACAGAAATATATGGTGAACTAGAGAATTTTTTTCTAATGAAAAGCCTGAAAGGCAGTTTTCAAATAAGCCAGGATTTATTCATGTGTTTCAAGTATGCTACTGTACAAGAATAGCTGCAGATTCTTTGTCCTTACTGTGTTCCTTGTTGTTATCCATAAATTTGATCATGCATTGATCAATGTAAGGCATAACAGTGGCCAAAGTCATCAGGATGCTTCAAGGACAGACTTTATGGAAATAGAGGGAGATAACATGTAACAAATTTTATTCACATCACTGTATATGCTTTACATTTTTTCCAGTCAACAATTTCCCTTCACACACCCCTGGCTGCAGGGAGTAGCAAAAATCTGTGACCAAACTCCATGTTTTCTAAATATGAATGGCACTTTGTCATGGACTTGTGAAACCACACCTGTGACTGCTTTCCCTACTTTCTTTTTCATTATTGTGCAGAAATACATTTGATTCCTGACACTTAAGAATGTAGTAAACTGTAAGAAATGTTCCTCCATTTTGTTTTACATCACATGAGCCTGCTCCTTAACAAGGATGAATCACTGTGTTCACTGCAGTTAAACACTCTGCACAGTGCTTCCATCAAAACTGTTCAAAGCATGGCAGCTCTATTTTTATGTTTACCAGAGGCAAATTTATTCAGGATAGGTATGTACTGGACTTCTCTTAGGCCATGGTTTTTAATCCTTTGAAAATGTATTCACTGTCTTTTCCAAGCATTTTCAGCCAGCTGATATTACACTGGCATTTTGCCTTCTCATGGTACCATATGCCAGCTTCTGGAGACTATGATGCAAATGACAAGAATTTAAATAATTTGTTACATCCTAAAAGCTGTAAGTCCCTTCTGTATGGCACTGTCACACAACTGCTAGCTTGGCTGCCAGCTTGTTCTTGTTGATTTAGGAAGTTAGAAAAAAGGTAAAACACAGAAGCTAAAGAATCAGAATAACAAGATGAGATTATTACAATGACTGAAATTGAAATGCAATATCACTTTTTGTCCATCACAGGCAGAGAAGGAATTAACTTTGAAAAATAAGCAAACACAAAGAAAGCAAAGGTTTCTATACTTACAAGAGCTGAAACCACACCACAGGTAAATAAAACACAAAACTAATTTTTACAAAATCTCACAGGACTATCCGCAATCCTACTTTGACAGTCCAAACTATTCCAGAAACTTTTCATCTAGTACAGTTTCAGGACTGTCTCTCCCCTGCCCCCTTCCAATATTAAAAACCTAAGTTTTTTGGTTTTTTTCCTTTAATAATTAAATATCTATGCAACTAAACATCAAAATTAAGATCCATTCACAGTTCTTATCTTGACCCTCAAATACATTTAGCTACACTTGATGAAAAAAATAAATCCAGCTTATCTAGTGTGGCAGTGAGTATCAGAAGAGAAATCCTATATAAAAGACGAAAAAAAAGTCAAAAAATAAAGAAAATCCAAATCTGAGCACAGCTGGTCCTGCAATCGACAGCAACAGAGGAAGCCATCAGGAATTTTATCCTGCTAAATGCCAGCATATTTCACTCACTTGTATGTACAAACACCAGAACTTTGCTAAAGCAGCAAACAAAGCATGGAATATAACAATTGATCATATCTAGAGCAGCAATTCAGAGTAGTGACTCTGCCCTATTCTCCCCACCATTATCTCCTGCAGAGCACACATTACCCATTTTTAAAATAGTAACAGTATGAATATGTCAAATCATTCACCAAAGGCCTCTTTGAACACTCCATGACCATTTCTGAGGGCAAAAATCAAACCCCTCTAAGAGGTCTGGCCCCAGTTCACTGCTCCATGCATCCCACACAGAGGGGTGCTTCAGGTGAGATGGATTGGATACATTTGTTAAATAATCCCAAAGCACACCAGGCAGCAATGTCAAAGAGACAAGATTTTTTTTTAAAAAAGAGAGTTGCATAGTAAGTCTAAGACATTTATAAAATGGAATTTAAGCTCCTACTGAAAATGTATCTGCTGTCCAAAAACCAAAACAACATAATTGGAGGAATTCCTATGGGCCATTTACTGATCCCAGATTTACTCTAAAATTCATCTCACTGAAAGGCTCTTAGAGCAGCAGTAAGGGCAAAACAGCTCTCTCTACATATTGACTCTGGCATAATGATACAAATTCAGCTGATAAATGGTAACACTTAACATGCTATTGTCTGCATCCACAGGAGACTTAGTTATATCTCTGAATATCTGCAGTAAATCACCATTTTAACTGGGGCACTGCTTCACATTCATGTTGGGGCTTACTTTTGAGTTTTCATTCTTTTTAATAAGCCCCTCATTTTGTAGCTAAACAGATAAATCATTGTTCACTGATATCAAGAAGCAGCTTACTGTAATTGACCTGACACGAAAATAGGAGGGAAACGCCCTTAATTACACCATTTATCCTGAGCTACTGTTCACTCCCTGTCCTTGTGAAGTTCCTGTCATGAGCTCATGAGAGCAGCCAGCATTATTTCATAGTTTAGTTACTTTATTAGGTGCTTTCAACCATCAGTTGGTGAAGATATAGATACAACTACAAAATTCTGCCAACTCTTAAAATACTATTCTCTAAATAAGAAAAATAAGGAGTGTGTGACCTCGTCCTTTTCAAAGCATGTAAGTGAAAAGAGACTAATAATAAACATTTGTGTGATATGGTTATAGGGATAAGATGTTAAGCATTAAAAACTCAATTATCTTGATACTGTGATATCAGTACTTATCAAATAAGAGAACTCAGATTACTCGTCCTGCTGAATTCTGTAAGGGTTACTTCTTGTCTGGATAATATGTGTCATGTATTCTGTAAGGGTTAGTTCTTGTCTGGCTAACATGTATCAGCAGAATAGATACAGCAAAATTTGTATCAGACTCAAATATTTCTAAATTCTAGGTCTCAATCACGGAGGTGTTAAGGTCAGCTCCAGTGATGCAGTGTGTTTTGATTCCATAAGTGTCATAGTATAGACTGCATGGCAACAGTTCAATCTTAAATTGCCACTGAAGCAGTGACAGTATAAAATTCATTTATGACTGAAGAATAGCAGAGATGCCAAGTGCCCATTCAGCACATTTATTATCCAAAAAACAGTGGTGTCTATTCTATGATTGAATACATTTCCTTAAGTGGCCTGACTATCTGAAGGAATTGAATTTTAATAACTTTCTGATAGAAGATTATGAAACACATTTAGGCACAGAACTCAAGTATATGGTTTAATATTTCCCTTTCACTAAGGAAATCAGTAAAAAGAGAATTGGAGGAATACTTCCCAAACTGTCTACCAATTTCAGGAATCTCAATTTGAGTTACTAGGTTAGTGTATCCTGAAGGAACTTGAACATTTGTACCAAAATCCAGCAAATATTACATGAAGCATAAATAGCTGCTGCCTAGATTACAGTAAGCAAGCCTAAAGCTAAAAAAGAGCTGTTAGGCACCAACTGATGACTTTCTCTGATGAAAGACGCCACCTGAATTCAGGGCGAGTAATGCAGCTGGAAACTACTGCTTAGTCAGGTAAAATAACCCTGCAGTTCATAGGACAGGAACACAGTGTGAATCATTAGTCACATTGCAAAATAATTGATTCCACACAATTCCATTTCTAACAATGGAACAGCTTGAGGATGAGGATAGTCACCTTTTGGATCACATAGAAAGTAGACTGTGCTCCAGCACACTAAAGAGGTTAGAGAGTGAATAATTACAGAGAACTGAAAGAGCCTGAAAATATTTATAAGAGAGTTTTTAGGTGTAAACAGAAAACCAGGATTGGGGTTTTAAAATGATCAGCAAAGGTAGCAATTAGTTGTTTTTCCCCAGTGGCTGAGTAGTTTAAGAGCTAAGTTTAAGATGTCAATCTGTGCAGAACTCTGTCCTCAGTCCAAAAGAGTCAGAGCTGAAATATTTAATTTTACAGTATTTTCCTAAATAACAACTTACAGGACTGAGCACCAGCTCGCATTACTGAGGGCTTTTCATTCCTCATCATAGGTGTGAAATCAAGAAAGAAAATCACTCCATCTGCATTCCCTAGCTAAGACATAGCCAGGGGATAAAAATCCTGAGTAAAGTGGAATCCTTCAGCAAGAGAACTCACATAACCAACCAGACAATTGTCATGTCACACTGAAATATTACTGAAATGGGGACAATATCCAATTCTATGAAGTAGCACCAAAATCTTTATTGACTGTCCAATTATGAGTCCCTGGAGCCATTCATGCTTTATTTCTGTCCACCATGTTTATTTCAAAAAAGTACCTCCTTTTGGAACAAAGTCAATCTGTAAAGAAAAGCATTCCGCAGATAGTTAAAGGTGCATTGCTTTACGAGTTCCTGTAGTGTTTTCTCATGGAATCTCATGGAAAGAATTATGAATTAATAACTGTATTTTGCTCCTGACACCTTTATTAAACTTGATAACAGCAGCACATGCTAGCATTGCATTTCAACACGTAATTACAGTAATTCTCTTGATTTATTTTGCTAACTGTGCTTTCAGATGTTGACTCAGACCATTTTCTCTTTTTATTACCAAATACAACAAGGAAAGGATAATAATTCAAAAATAGAATACCATGCTGATAAGATAGTTCTATCACAGAAAACATTCCTGATGAATTCTTTCCTACCTCACTTCTGCAATCAAAACATAACCAACAATGTAGCTTAGTTTCAAACAACCAAATCTGATTTCTCAAGTTTCAGAGGCTGAGGGGCTCTTTGCCCCCATGCTTTGCTTTTTGCATTACATAGAGAACAGAAAGTCCTCACCCTGAAGAGCTCAGCTGTACCTACTTACAGATACACTGCTGAATGCAGTATATATTGCAAAATTTAATCATTTATCAGAAAAAGCCAGCACTATTTCTCATGCCAAAATACTTCACCACAAAATTACATTTCAGATTAAAAAAAAAGTCATTATCTTTGGGTAATAACATCTTCCCCAGCTGAATTTTGTCTCTCCTACAAAACCAAGCTGCTTCACGGTCAGGATTACACAGAAGCAGAAGTGAATAAAACACTGCTCCTGGTAAAATAGTCAGTGCAATAGTTGTGCCTCTAGTCTGGCTGCAGGAAAATGCCAAATGAATATGTCTAGTAGATAAAATTCCATGTCTTAACAGTATTTCAAAATGCACAGAATTATTATGTGAATTAATGCTTTTCTGGCATGTTGAAACAGCTGTCGCTGAAAAAAGTTTTCATCGTGTGTAACATGACGAAACATAACAGAGGGAAAGTGAAAAACTCACTGTTCAGGAGGTAAAGTTCATTCCTGTTACACTGCAGTCATGCAGTTAGACTTCAGGAGTGTAAGACAAAAACATTTACTCGATATGCTAATGTACAAATAGTGTGGAGAAAAAATCCTAATTCTTGCAGTTTTCCAGGGTATTAAAAACTAAAACAATATCAAAAGTTTACTTATGAAAACTAAACCAAATTATTTTTATCACATAAATATACTGAATTTGAAACTTGTTCTTAAAATATTGTGACTTTAGAATATGAGGAGAAATATTGATAGAAGTAAAATCTACCTAGGACTTAAACAATGACATTTTTGATGGGGGAGGCTGGGAAGGGCTCTGATTTGCAGAATGTCAGGGAGACATTTGGGAAGGACTTCACCCTGTGCTTCCCTGTCCTGTGAGCACCTTTGTGCCCCAGGACAAAGCAATGTGGACTGAATAGATTTATACAAACCCTGCCACCACCTAAAAGAGATGTCTGGGAGCTTGGTTATTAAAGAATATTAGTTAGAGAGGGACAGCAGTTGGATAAGTTTGCTCTCACCTATTAGACATCAAAATTTCTTAGCTTCAGCCTGCTCAGATGGCTTAAATCTGGATGGATTTTGAAACAGAATTAAATACTTACATAAAGAAATATTCTGATCATATCTAGTTTAAAGCCTTCTAACAGAATAAAAGAACTAAGAAACATCCTCCGAACTATAAGAAAAAGTAGTATTCTCACAGCACCTTCTGAAAACTCTCATGCAGTTTTTTATGAGTACACTGCTCCACCAGTCTGACATATCTGTTCATTTGCAGTTGATGATTTCTCACCAGAAATACATTTCAGCATTTAAACATTGGGGGGAGTTTTGAGACTTTACTTAATTTTTCATACATCAAGTCATGGCTGTGATGTGTACCTAAAAACATAAGAGAATTGAGGGGGGATGGGGGGATATATGTAATAATCTATAGCACATCTATAGATCATCTAAAAAGAAAAAGAATAGTTTTTGAGATAAAGAAAGCAGAAAAAAGGATTGCATATGATGATTCATAATAGTAATGAACAAGTAAATTTATAGACTCTGCTAATGGGATCTGGATGAGATTTACACAATGTATTTAAAGAAGAGGAGCAGAAGTTAGTTTAGCAGTCTTTCTCAAGTACTTCTCGAGTTAAGGAGTTTGGGTGTGAAATGCTTTCCTTCTAGCCTTGGGCCATGACCACAAAAAGTTCTTGCCATCAACTGGATAGCTCACAGCTCCTACAAAGGAGCCCAAGAACCCAGCCCTGATGCTGATGAGCAGGAGCTGCCTGCACACAGCAGACATCCAGAGTGAATCCAAAGGCAGCAGGGGCTCAGGAGCTGACACCTGTGTGGTCTGGGGACATGAATTCCTGTGAGCTGGCACACTGTTCACCTGGGCTGCAGTGTAACTGTGCACAAGGATGGCACTGCTTCTCCAGCCTCTGGCAGGAGCCTCTGCTGTGCCACAGCTTCCACTGGTGGCACACTCAGTGTCAGCAGGCTCTGGGATTACATTCCTGTCCTGCACCAGAACAGCAGCAATCTTTGGGAACAAGGACACCAGGCAGTTAAATGCCAGATTTAACCACCCATCTTAAAATTGTTCCGTTAAGAAGTGGTTATATTTTAGCTCCTTGCTGACTTTCATAAGAACTGGAAGGACTCAGGAAAGATAAAAATGTGCAGACATAAATAAGAGACTGGTTGTATTTGTTACAGTTGAGAATTTATCATGGTGCACTAGGATAATTTCATCTGCAAAGAATATTGACAGAGACTTCCACAGAATTAATATTTCAAATCATTTCCTTGTTCCATCAGCACTTCTCTGCATTTGCCACTCTCCCACATTTAATGTAGTAGTGCCAGTCTGTAGGAAAAGCTGCAGCTAATTTGTCTAGTGACCCTAATGAATGAAACAAATTATTCTATTTACTTGAGCAGCATTCTGATTCAACAGCAATTTTCTCAGCACAGCAATTTCACTGCAGTTCCAGTGCAGAGAAATATTTTCAGCCAATGTTTAGTCATTCTCACAAGTGTTATTAAACACTGTTAGTCATACACCAGCCATCCGTATCTTAAAGCACCACAATCTTCTATTCAGAATTGAGTATTTTACAGGGAAAGTCAGCGAAAAAAACCAGCAGAAAATATTACTGAAAATTCCAAGGCAGTCTACAAACTGAATAAGATTCCACAGGGTTAGCTTGGATATTATTTGAAATAAAACGTTACGACAGTTGCCCATTGTTTATATTTGACATTTGAGTATTTTCTGCAGTGATGTGCAGAGAGCACTCATTTGTCCAAATTGTATTGTTACAAAACAAGACAAGGAATTAATGAATAAAAGCCTTAATAATTCACTCAGTTTATCATCATGGAAGCAGAAACAGCATTGCTAGATCAGAAATTATCTATAGGGGAACACAGTTGTGAGATAGATTTAATTGTTTAACCACATTAAAGGATAAATTCAAGGTTAACTGCTTGAAAGTCCTCATTAGAAAGAGTTTGTTTTAAATAGGTATCATAAAAATCACTGAAAATTGTTGTTGTTTTTGTGCTGAACTAGATTTCTGATATTGCTGGGTACCTCTCTCAAAATTTACTATTTGACTGTTCTCTCTGCAATCTGATTAAGATTTAAAAATTTAGGAATGATTTATGATTGGGATGTAAAATTTACACTTAACAAACCCCATCTCTTTTACAAGCTGGTTATTTGTATAAAACCTTTATGTACATAACTTTGTTCCAGTTTTAATATACAGGCTTTTTTTTTCCCCAAAGTCTTTTTTAATCAAATAATCATAGGCTGACATAAACAGAGCTTAAACAGTGTTTTAACATCATCTGTGCTTAGAATGAAATAAAATTATCCCCAAATTAAATGAAAACAAAATTCATATGCAAGTATAGTCATGTGCATGCAGCATGTATAGAAACAGAAAAAAGCCTTTTTCCAAGGTATCACTGCTGCTAAGCTGAAGCATACAGTGCTTTTATGAAACCATATTCTCTCCCACACTTCAGCCCTGCTCTCCCCATCCCTTCAGGCTACACAAAAACACCACCCTAACTCAGAAAGATGACAGTCTACAAAACATTGTTCTGATTCCTACAGTTAGTTTGTCACCTTATTCATCTGATACCAAATTCTAGTGCCAACCGAGATGCTGAGCATGTATGAATAGCTGAAAATGACTTGTGGGATGGGGAAATAAAAGCAAAAATTTAGGGGGAAATTCCAATTTCATCTACTTCTAAATGACAGGTATTTGCAAGGTTGCCCTTGAGGGTGTATTCCTCTCCTTTTAGACATACTGACTAGTACCACAGACCACTGCCAATGTTTCTAACTGGACAAAAGATTATCATTTAAAGCTTTACATACTGCGGAAATTGTAGTTTCAGCCTCATCATTGTTTGACAACTCTGACAGAGGTTTTACTGAGGGCTTTGAAATCAAGCTTTCAATGCACTGATCATGTCATATATACAGATGGATCCCTGAGAGCTGGCAAACACACAGCAGTCCCCTAACACACGAACATATTTAACTCAGGAACCACAAACAATTAGTAGTTGTTTAATACAACCCTGATGCTAATTATTAAGAAGTCACAATGGCAAAACAATACTTTTCTACTAAAATAGCTGTAACATTCACTCTGAAAGCATTTGCACGTGCAAAAATCATTTGTACACACCAATATGTTTATGTTCAGACCTGGAGTAACCATAAAATACCATTTTCAAACTGTTGCTAGGGATCACCTTGCTAAGATCCAGCTCCAGACCCACTCATATGCCATGACCACTCCAGGGCAGCTGGTCACAAGGGGAGACAAGGGGCTTAATATGCAGATCCAGCAAATCCTTTCAACTTCTGATGCAAAAGACATGCAACAAAAATGATGCAAAAGACATGCAACAAAAATCTCCAGAGAGGTAACACCCCTTAAACAGCTTTATCCCACTAAATTGTGGGGCTAGAGACAGATAACGGCATTTTGAGCATTAGGCAGACCCTCGTTAGGAATCTGTTTAGGGCAGACATTTGGAGCAGAATTTATCCTTTCTTGCCACTGACAAATAAAAACACTTGCATTTCGGCATTCTGAAACTTTCTCTTGTTCTACTACGAATATGTTAAAGTACTTCTAATAAAAGATAATTGAAAACCTATCAACTCAGTAACCAATTTCTTATAACTACTTGGAATCAATGCTATTCTCATATTTCTTCAAATGTTGAAGAGTGTGACTAAGTCTGGGGAATAACACAGCAATACTACTAAAATGCTTCAGTTTGAAAGAGTTATGGAAAACCCATCCAATATTATTGATAGCAATATGACAATTAATTTGAACAGCAGAGAGAAATCCAACTTGTGCTCTAAAGGAAAACTATTTGCATGATACAGAAATATGCATACTTTAAAAAGCTGATGCCAGGAGAATTTAAAATTAAACTATTATAATATATTATGGGTATATCACACCATTTAATGAGATTTATTATCAGATTTTCTTCTCAGAATGCTAAGTCAAATATTGGTATAGGCACCTTACTCATATCTTATTTATACATTCTATTTGACACTAAATATTTAATTTCACTTTCTTTCCCCCAGACAAAAAACTTCCAAAGATCCTTTGCCAGGAACCTTGGAACCTCAGTTATTGCTGTTCTCAATAAAGGCAGCTAATATAAACAGAATTAAATATTTCTTTGCATTTGACTTCATTTATTCTATATTTCTATTTTTTGGTAGGTTGTAGTACATATGTAAATACGTCGGACTAAGTGAAACATATGAGAGGTTGACTGCCTCACAGCCACTGGAAAACACTTAATAGTTTTTTCCCTTTCTTATGAAAGTATGCTTTATGTAGCACACATCACTAATATTTTTTTTTGCTTTAGTAAACCTTCAAACAAGCACTTTTAGAAAATAACTTATGAATGGAAAGGTAAACTCGATTACCTTATATATATGAGATTGAATTATTGCACACCTTTGCAAGTCTAGAGGACAGAAGTTCTTATGTACATGCAAGCTCTTCACCCAGAAAGCACAGGGCAAAGCAACAAAATAAACAACATTTCATAGTTCAGCTTTACAGTTTTAAGTTACTGCATTTAAATAGTTCCAAAGTTCTGTCACAGCATTGCTGTCTGCTGTGACTTTATCACAAACAGCTCTGACCCACATTAGGGCTCCAAGTGAAGGGAATGTTGGAGAATTTCTTTTAGAATCAACTTAGAAACTAAGGACTGTTATTAGAAGCAACAGCCAGCATCACAGCAGGCCATTACCTACTCATAGGAAAGAATAAACATCAGATATTTTCAATCAACCTGTTGACCAGTTTAGAAAAAAATTTTGTGGTAATAATGGTAAATATCCAGAGCTCTCCTCTTAGTCTGATACCAGTTTTTCTACCAGAATGTTCAGGACAGGAACAGGTGTGAACTTCCTGCTATGCTGTATATTAAAATGCCAGCAAACTTGGTAAAAAGAACCCAATGCATTGAAAAGTGTATTTGAGGTCCATGGGCATTAATTTCCTTCACCTGTTGATCTGAAATTACAGAAAATAACTTTGGAGCTTTTTCCCCCTAAGGGGAAATCCATTTTCTTGCCATTCTCCACACAGAGGGGGGGGAAATATTTTTTTCAACCAAAGAACCTATTTTTAATTCAAGGGTTTGCAGAGCTGACTTGCAAAATATTTTTAAGTCGCCCATGTGACATTTTGCATTTTGGACATTTAGATCTAATGAATTCTGTGAACACACCTTTCATATTTTTTTCTTTCTAATTATACCCATCATAGATTGTGTGTCTGTAGTTTTTAATTATTTTAATAATTACGGAAAATTCTGTTCTTTGCTTTTCTAATTTATTTCTATTACCTAAAACAGTCTAATTGGAAAAGTTTTCATTTGGTATTCAGTTTGCCCCTCTCTCATTTTACTTACTGTTGTTTCCTCATCAATGTGTTCTCCTCTGCGATGATAGACTGTTCAGGCTGGTCACTGACTCTGTGAAAGCTGCTGACTGCACACTCCTGGAGGTCCCTATCACTTACAAAAGGGTCCAGGTTTCCAACCCTATAAAATTTTCTTAGATAACCACAAAAATATGCCAGCAAAGTATTTCCCCACTTTGCAGATGAAAAAACTGAAACAAAATTTGAAATGCTTGATCTAGTCACAACAACAGACTTTAAAAAAAGATTTATATCCAAACCTGCTTTTAAATCTAGTCAACTAGCTGGATTTCATAATGTCAGACGTTGAATTTATAGGTAGCAAATATGTTCTGTGATGAGATATGTTCAAGATGAGAAATAATGTGCACTGAGGTCATGGGAGTTCCCCCACTGATTCTCCCAGTTCTTCCCAGCTGAAGATTCTAATGCATATCTGACTATTTTCTCATTATTTTATCTTCTCGCCTTATGATCCCAACCTGGTGCCCACTGAATTCAAAAGAACATGATCAATGGCTTCCCAGGGCTTTCCATCAGCTGCAGAGCTGAGATAAGGCTCATTTCACAGAGCAGGCAAATGTCAGAGTAGGGACAGAGGCAGCAGCAGCACCCAGCCCTGGCAGCCCTGCAGGGAGGAGGTGTGATGGGCAGGCTGAGGGGTCCTGCTGCCTTCAGCCCTTCTCAAGGTGAGCCAAATGCCAGGGCTCTGCTGCCCATCCCTAACCGCCCTCCAGCAGGGCAT
The DNA here is from genome assembly GCF_017590135.1 of Pyrgilauda ruficollis. Lineage (NCBI taxonomy): Eukaryota > Metazoa > Chordata > Aves > Passeriformes > Passeridae > Pyrgilauda > Pyrgilauda ruficollis. Next base: position 456,361 of record NW_024530044.1, read on the forward strand.
TTCCAGGCCCTGTCTGCCTCCAGAGGAAGGAAATGATGCTTTGTGAAGGCTGACCTAGAGCAGAGGCTAGATGGAGTTAAAGAGTAAAATAGGGATTTATTAGGAGTTCTCAATAGATCCACCTTGGGCAATACAAGAGCCCAGCCAGGGCTACACCCAAGATGAACCAAAATGGTCACAAAATGGATGACTGGTCACAGGGTCTGTCACTTTTATAAGTTCTGGTCCATTGGCATATTGGAATTGTTTTGTCCCTCCTTTTGTCTTTGTGTGAAGAGAGTTCACCATTCCCTAATATGAAGCTCAGAACTACACAGTAAAGAAGCACAGAATCTGAACAATATAAAAGCTAAACCCTGAGGCATCAAGGTATCCAAAACACTGCTCTCTATTCTGTACACAGCCTTACCCTTGTTAGAGTATTTGCACCATTTAAAACTCCTCACAGCACTTTTCACAACTGCTGTTTGGTGCCCACTGTAAGGAGCAATCCTACTGGTACTTGTAAGAGTATCACACACCAAAACGTATCCTTTGCACAGCAGCCTTTTATCATAACAGAGAAAACATAGCGAGACAATGACATTAATTACCCCAAAACCACAATATTAGATTGAAAGAGCTACTTCATTCACCTAGGAATAACATACTGATGCTGTACATTTGTACAGCATATAATTAAATTAATATTTTGCCTAATCTATTTAATCAAAGTGCAGACTTCACATATAAAGCAAAATCAGAACTCGATATCTTCTCCCCCAGAGTGCTGAGCAAAAGAGCAGTTGTTGTACATACTCACACAGCTGAGAATAAGCAATTCTTCCAGTTCAAATCTGGAAACTTTCCTTTCTTGCACTTTGGGCTCGCAGCTGAGATAAATAATGTGCATGGAAACAGAAACCACTGTTTCCAGTCTTGAAAGATCTATCCATTTCAAAAAGGAAAAGTTGGTGGCACAACAGCAAAGAAACCCAAACAATCACCCCCTAATGATGTACTTTAGCATAAATCACAGATTTTAAAAAGGATTTTGATAGCTAAGGTTAAACTGCCAGTCTTGATTCCAAAAATACAGAACTTCATTGAATAGACTGATAAATAGCACTATAATCTACAATCCTAAGGACAATGAGCTTTTTGAAATATCAAAAGAAATCTAACTCAGAGTGTGTTTGACAGAATTAACCTTTCAATAGAAATCACTGAAGTTCAGTCTGGAACCATAAATACTGAAACATATGCAAGCTAATTGCACAATATTCACATTCAAAACTTATTTTAGAAATGGGAAATCTTGTACATTTTCATGCTGTACAACATGATTAAAATTAAATTGTAACATAACACTGCCCTTTATTTATTTAAAATGTTTCTTTGAGAAGTCTGGTAATTGCTATTAATTAAACATTTAAAGAAATGTAAACCATTATTAAAATTTAGTCAAAACTGAAGCTTCAATTCAAATTTCTTTCACAATTGCTTAACTGATCTCAGAGGAGTTCCCTAAATTTACACTGTTTAATTAGGATTAATTCTGGACTCCAACTGGTGCAAAACGTACAGTCTAGAGAGAAACAAAAAGTTTCTATTTGTCTAACAGAGACAGCATAGAAAACTACTCACTCTGCTTGCTCTTGGATTTGTTCCTCACTCTCATCAAAGAGAGACTTCCTCTAAAGGCAGGGGATAAACCTCCTTCCTCACTGAGGTCAGTGAAGCCAGAGTTTTTCACGAAATGTTTTTCTCTCAACTGATGAAGTCCCCAGGCAGCACAAAGCTAGAAAAGGAATAATCAGTTTCAAATGCATCTTCACAACTTTTGGTCCGGAACTAAATGCAAAAAAAATTTACAAAAGCTGTAAGTTCCACTGTAAAATGAAGTAGTAAGTTTATTCTGGCCTAAGTCAAAAGCAGAATAAATTGCTCAGTGTAGACAGGCCTGTAACACTAGCACTGTTTATTCTGGAACCCATGGCCTTTAACATGACCTGGTGCTTTTTGTTCGTCATACACAACTAGGTCAAATTTTTGCCAATTGTCCTTGATAAAAAAGGCTCTGGTAACATGAGGGTTATTCCATAGTCTCTTCAGATTTAATTAAAAGCATTTATTGGATCTGAGACATTCCATCTCCTAGCAACTGAATTAACAATTACTTAAGTAACTTAAAAGACTGTCCCATAAGGCTATAACTGGGACAGGGGAAAACATTGGTATTCTGCAGTGCCACCCAGGAACTCTTGGTCCTTTTCCTCGTGGTGACATTCCTGCAAAGGCAGTACCTGGCACAGCGACTTCCTGGCGTGTTTGCAGTGCCGGAAATAACGTGACAGGATTGCTCTGCACTCGTTCCTTTGCTGCAGCTATGACAAAGGGGCTGCTACTGTGGATGCAAATGAGGCCACAAGGACAAGCAGCACTACTTAACCTCACTGAAAAACTTCTCATGCTTCCCTGCATAATGTCCTGTTTGCTTCAGGAGTGAATCAGGCTCTTTGCAAAACACAGCATCACTGAGTACAGCTGAAAATTTCATTGACTTGGGAAGGAGCAGCTGTGGTTGTGACCCAGGTGTTAATGCTTAGACACAGCCAGGCAAACGGAGCAAGAGACCCAAAAGCTGAAAAATTTCAAAGTATAGCCTGTACTATTGCTGGTGTAATTAAAGCAGCAGTACAGGAAACTGAGGCACCAACTGCATGAGTGCCTTGAATTGCCTGTCACATTAGACACTCCAAAGAAACTCGATAAAGCTCAAGGACATAAAAGTGTATATTCTACAAAGACCACCTAAACTTTGACATAATATCACATTCCATGTGCTGCACACAAGAAACATAGCATCAATAATCTCTAATCCACATAAAGGACTTGGTGTGAAAGCACTTTTAGGCAGACTAGTTTGACAAACTAGGCTGCGTAGTCAACTTTTTACAAAGCCATTTAGGAGATATGGATTTTTGTTCCTATTTAGATAAATGTATTAAACTTACTGAAGTTTTGCTTAACTGGGAAAAAAAAAAAATCACATCCACCTGCTCCAAGATGGAACATAATGTCAGACAACAGAAGGGCAATAAAAAGACACAGCATCAGAAGAGACAGACAAGATCTGGGTGACAAAAGCACCACTTAGAGTATTTCTTCACTCAGACCAATGCTATAACTATTCTATACACCCTAAATTAAGCACTAAGATGTTTGACTTTGACAAGAATTAGCTAGAGCACAGAGCAATGCTTTGCGAAATAAAAATTTACAGCAACAGCCTGAGACATGGTTCAGAGAAGAGGCCCTGGCAGGCAGTCCCAAGGGTGCAGCACTACTCGGTGCCAGCAGGGAGGTGATGCAGCAGAAACTGGGAAATATCACCGTAGAAAATATAAAAGTTCATTTTAAAAAGGTTGGATTACTCTGTCTGCCAATACATCAAATCCATGCCTGCTCTCTGAAGTAGCCTTTAAAGTGAACTCCAGCCTGGGCCAAAAGATTTGGTAGATATCAATCTCCATGTGCAACAAGCAACAAATAGCGCTACAAAATAAGATAGAGGTTGTGGAGAGAGATGAAAACCCAATTTCCCAGCCTACCCCCCAGGGCTATCAAAATGCAGCAACTTCATAGACCCATCACTCAAAGAATTATTCTCCCCTGAAACTCCAAAATCAGCAGGGCCAAGAAAAGACTTGGAGTGGTACAAACTCCACAACCAGACTATTTAGAGTGCAAATGAAATAGGCATGGGGATCTCTTGGAGGAAGCCCTTCTGAACTGAAGATTTAAAAAGGATGAATAATTAGAACCCTCAGGCTACCTCTGCCTCTGATGCTGAGCAAAGAGTGGCCTGCATCAATTTGTGATGTATTTGCCCTTGTTTCTTATTGAAGTTGCTTGATGATAACAGCATATTGAAGTCTCTCATCTGCTAGAAAAATGCTGATCATTTTTGTATTTATTTCCTAAATTGAATCCAGAAGTTGTGAAAGATGCAAGATTGATTTCACTGTGTTTGCCAGCTGCTGAGAAGACAGCAGGACTTCAGCCAACCCAGAGGACTAATTCCACTGCTTATTACTGCAGATAAACACCCAGAGCAGAGCCCTCTGCTCTCCCAACCATAAGTCAATCACAAGAGTCAGAAGGCACTTTGCTCTTTGCTAGACTAATAGCCTGGCAATTATAAGCACACTTCATTTCTTGCTAGACATCCCATTTTTTTTTCCATGAATGCACCTTGTAGAGAGTGCAGCCCAGCAGCTTTCACATCTTCATTTCCATTCCTACAAAGACAAACAGTAATCCTTGCAGAGGTGTTTTGTTTCAAAATATTTTTCCATAGGGAAAACCTGTCCATCACTGCCTGCGTGCACATCATTCTATCATCATTTTTAATGGGCTGCATCAACTCTGCCTGCTTTTCTGCACCTGATAAGCTGCTTGAAGACTATGACACCTTAATACCAACCACAGACAATGAAATAAAGCCAGTGCATAGCCATGATGGAATACACAGCTTGGTATTTTAGTGACATGGATGTTTTTTGTGTGAACCTTGAAAAAAAGGCAAAGACTTTCAAATTACGTCTCCCAGAAACATTTACCTAAGAGGGTAGAAAACAGCAATTTTCTGACCCCAAGGGCTTTCTGGAGCATCACAGGTATTTTATAGGGCAGTCCATGACCCAAGCAGATGGTTTCTAAATAAGCCACACCACAACAATAATGAATTTAGATGTAAAATCTGGCAACCAGACAATATTTCTTCAACAATCTTATTCATGTCTTTAAGTCTCAGCTGCCTGTAAAGTTCAGCTGTATTTTAATGGAGTCTGTGAAAAGCTTCTGCAGATTCTACAAAACTGGAAAAAATATTTACTTTAGACAAGTAGGAGATACAGAATGACCAAAAGAGACATAAAAGTCAAATAATTCAGTATAAAAAACATGTTACAAGAAGTCATGTGCACAGATAATCTGAAAAGATATAAATAATGCAAAAGTATTTCTATATTTTAGGCATTTGGATGACATAAACAGGATCTTCTGAAAAATCCTAAAAAGAATCAATAGATATTTTTGACAGGTAAAAACTTAAGTTTCTCTACTTACACTTTCTTTTTTCTCTTTGTTTAATATTCAAACCTTTGTTAATTTGAGTTTTATAGCCAGACTTCTTCCTTTTATTCTTCTTCAAGACTTTTTCATTTCAGTGAACCAGCTGACCTGATATTTCATGCACTGTGGTCTGCCTGGCCAGAAACATTTTTGTCTACTTCAGTCACAATCTAGGTCAGTGGCTCAAGATCCAAAGAAACATTACAGGTGCTCTTATTTCCATCTCACTCCACTATATAAAACTGAAAGCATAGTAAATTCTGATTTCTGAGTTCAGAAATGGCATGTACCAATTATCTCTCCAAACACAGACCCCAAAACACTGATGGCCCCAAACAAAATCTCAGCCATCCATCAGAGTCAGCAGCATTGGAAATCACAAAGCATAGCCTGGGCAGTGACAGGAGTCACTAGAAACAGCCCAACAGCCGCAATTAACAAACTTTATTTGGTTCTGCCACCCTTGAAAATGTCTGTTTTCAAATGGTTTCTTCCCTCTGTTAACTAGCAGGCGTTCACATACCTGCAGATATATATTCATTGATGCTCCCCCCAATCTAATTATTTCTGCATTTCAGTAAACAAAACAAGCTGAACTCTTTTGCTCCTATGGTAGTAAAGAGATTAGATACTTCAGCTGAAAGGTCAACATTTTGAAGGAAAAAATGTCAAAACAGATTCTGATTTCATTTGAGAGAGTCGACTGAACTGTGGACTCTAGAGCTGTAAAAATTAAGCCATCTAATTTTGTTCCATCCAGAGTGCTCCCAAAAAGATGGTGAGAACTCAGCCTTGCAGCATGAATAAAGAGAATAGAGCTCCAGATCTCAGCCCTTCAGGATACTGCAACCACTAAGAATTACCCTCAATCCTCAGGTCTGACTGCTCAAAGGTTCAGGAGGCTGCTGTAAAGGACAGGTGTGTTATTACAGGTGAACAATTTGGTAAAATGAGGCTGAGCTAAGCCTGTTTGTTCACTGTATAATACCTCCCAGTGCCAACCAGAACTATCCCTATCATGAATCCTGGATGGAAACAGTCTTGAAAAAATAGAACACAGAGGAACTCCCTAACACAGATACCTAAATTGCTCAGGAACAACAAAAAAAGATATTAATACCATGCTAGCAGTGTGAAATGTTATAAATAACTCTGGCTCTTTACAGAGCAATATTGCTTGCCTACAGCAGTAACCCAAGGTATGGCTGCAGTTTCTGCTGCAGAAGCCTTTGCATTCTTTTATTGATTTTAAAATTGCCTGCCACATGCCCTAGAAAAAATAATTTGTAGCCTACAGTACTATGGATAAACAAGTATGATTAGTCCCATGGATAAATAAATGCATTTGTACCCAACCTCTCTCCTCCTCTTTGCCTTCTGTTTTCCTGTCTGGTAGTAACCCAATGATGATGCTACACAACACCTGGATGTCTTGTTCTGATTTCATCTGTCTCCCCAGCTAAATTCAAAACCAAGGGAAAGAATTTGCTTGTTTATTTTGCTGAGAAACAGGGAAAGGGCAAACCTCCTCCAAGCAGAAATTAAACTTTGAAACTTGTAATTAAATTGCTGCAGAGAGTATTAGTAACACAAAGACCAAGATTGTAAAAAAGCTTTCTATTTGTTGGTATCACGAAAGTCTGATTGGAAAGATTATACTCCTGTCTCTTCACTCTAAAGTTTTAATTAAGAATTATTTCTTGGCTTAGAGCAGCCTATACAAACTGTGGCAAAATACTATTCTCCCATTTTGTTTTACAAAGATTTACTTTCACTTCAAGTAACACCTATTTGAAAGTGCATCTCCAAAACTGAACTGTATTTTGCAATACTGAAAGGTAACACAGTTACATTAAGGAAAATTAATAAGCAAGCATGCTGTTACTATATGAATGTCAACAGGTCTGTTTGAATTCCTGCCTCAACTTTGATTACTTATGTGTGGAGGGGTACACATATATATATATATACACGCACACACACACACAAATCTTTTCCTGGTATCCCATTCCCCAGTCCAGCTGTGGTACTATTGAAAACTCATCTCTCAGATCAACTTCAAGTTAGTAAAATATTTAAGCTAACCAGGTCTGCTAGAAATCTCATTAAATAACAGAAATGAAAAACATCCTCCTGAATTAGTACCCAACTCTACAAGCACAATCTAATGCAAGGTTGATTTTCAAAGGATGAGTGTTTATCGAGGCATCTTTGCAGTGGGTTGCTAACTAAGTTTTTGCCATCTTTCACATAAAGATGTTATTTTAATTACGAATTATCTTCTGATTTAACATTTTCCTTTAATTGGCAAATATTTGTAGCAATTAACTCCTCCAGATTGACTCAGACAGTGTGAGTCATGTCTCCCCTTGGGGATTTAACAATTACATAACTCTGTTTATCCATACCACCACATATAACACCTGGATGTCAAGTTGCTGGAAGTGTTTCTATCCTTATAAATAATGTAACACCCTAATGCTGCTAATTATGACATGTACATAATTTACTGCTCCCTAGAGGCAACAGAAATTTCTTTCTTCTGCAGAAGACATAATATTAGTTTTTCTAGTGACATTTTTGAGGAAAATTATCTCAGAGCAGGAAGGTGGCTGGAATTCTTCTCTTTCTGCTTATGTTACACTTCCATGAATACAGGGGGAATTTTCAGTAATTGTCTGACTTAGAAAAATATTCAAAACCACCATCCTAAGTAAACATTTGTGCTTCCAAGTGAATCAATTTGCAAAGAATTTTCAAGGGCATTCTTGACAATTTCTGCCTTTGACACCCCAAATTCACCAGAGATTTTTAGTAGAATAAAGCATAATGGTTATGTTCAGGTTTTTTTTTGGTTTTGAGTCTTGTTTTTCCTTTTTATTAGTCCAAAAAGTGGTGCACATTGAATCAGATCTGAGGAGTTGCTCCAAAGATCTAGATGACAAATTAAGTTTAAGAGATTCATTGCATGACTAAAAAAAAAATTAACATAATAGGTTCTTGTTGGCATTATGCAGTTTGAGAGGAGTACACACAGTAAGTTGCAAGGCATTACCAGTTTAAGATTGCCGTTAACCAGTAAGAAACTTGGGCATGATTAATTTTCAAAATGCAACCTGAGAAATGTGAAAAAAAATCTGATTTCTTGATAAAGAACTGTTTAACTTATTTATCATCCACTACTTCAGTGGCTTCAAGTCCTTACTCTCCCTTGGAAATCCTGACTGTATATTGACTGTGTGCTCTTTATTAAGAGGATTCATCTTTCCTTGGTTTCCTGGGAACATGAGAGTTTTCATGGCTAACCAGGTTGACTGCAAAGCTGAATTGTTATCACCATGTTATAAATTATCTGTGAAAAACCCCACTGCATTAAGAACTCTGCTCTCACATGATGCATCACCGCCTATTTGTTGGGCTTTCCCCCTTCCAGCATCAAATCATGTTTGAGCATACGGACAGCATTTACAACATTTGTTGTTTTGGGGGGAATTTAGCTTTCAGTAGGAATAAATTCCATGCAGAAATGTGTCTGAACTCAGTAGCAAGTGACCAGCAGAGACCCCAAGCACACACCAAGCTGGGTTTGTTTGTCCTGCTTCATCTGCTGAAAAAAAAAGTTCTTGTTTTATTTGAGCAATGCAAATAATGAGCACATTATTTCAAGCGTGATGTGATATTTAGTACTGGCAGTTAAACCCCAAAATAAACTGTAATGTTTTAAATTTTATACGAATACATAATGTAAAAATGACAATACAAAGTTTTCTAGAATCCACGTAGGCACATTTCCAGTAAGTTAATATGACAATCCAGCATTTCTTTGGTTAGAAGATCTACTGCCGTAAAAAATTCTGCAAGTATTTCATGACAGTTTTTCCTTACAAAAAGGTGAGAAACCAAGACAAAGGACAGCTTGAAATTAAATGAATTTAAAAAAAAAAAAACGTTTACAAAATTGTCTTTTTCTTCTTCCTCAGCAAATTACTATCACCTCCTCTGAACCCAGAAAAGCTTTTTGAAAATGCTTTCTTTTGGAAAATGTCACTGCTACTGAATTTCTGCTGCAGTTAAATGGGAATATTTTCACCAAATTAGTCTAATTTTCCTGTTTTTGCCAGAAAAGAATCTGACTTTCCCCTTTTATTTCCTGAGAATTTCAACAATTTAGTCTTTTAGGAATGGGTTTGGGGAGGTAACAGAGAGGTAAAGTGAGGACAAGACAAAGACCATCACCAAAGCTTTTTAAACAAAGCTTTAGTCCTTATAAAATTTACTGAAAAAATAAATTACTTTTAAAGAGCTTTTCCAGCATAAATCTCACAATATTTTCAGTTCTAAACATCCAAAACAAAACAAAAAAAAGATGGTATTTCATCTTAGCTAAGCTGCTTCTATATATGTAATTATAGTTTTTAGAAGGTTGATGGGTTTAGCAGCTTATTGTTTCTCATCAATAAGTATTAGAAAATATGCTCTTTGCAGGGCATGTGAAGTTTTCTTTCAAACTAAGAATTGTCAGTTTTAGTCAGATTTTCTGTAGTGAAACTCTTACCACGCCCTCTACATATTTAAGTTTCTGTGTTTTTCAAGCCACAGAGTAGGGGTTTATTAAACTCAAATACTGTATTTCTCCTATGTGAAATCCACAGGTGGATTCCCACTCCTTGGTCAATTTTTGATACTGATTTCCACAAGAGAAGTACATTTCAAACACCAGGTAAGCTGTTCAGACAGCAATTAAACTGAAAGAGCATTAAGAACTTAAACATATATAAAATTTCCTTCTTTCTCTTGCTCAAAATATCTATAGGACACATAGTTTATTTCTTACAGTATCATGGTAATGCCATTAGGCACAAAATACAGCAAAAATGGGAGTGAGCTCACCTATGGTCCAAAAAAATTTTCTCATAAGGCTTAAAATCAAAATAAATGCACTAATCATTTAGGGCTCATAAGTACAGAGACCTTGAAATTACCTCAATAAAGAAATGTTGAAGACAGTTTTAATTATAAAATGTGTCAAGAACAAATTTTAGGAGCAATAGGAAAGGTCAAGACAATTTTATTGGATTTTTCTCACTGATTCTAGTTAGATAGAAATAAAGTGATTCAGCATACCAACGCTGCTGTTTGCACATCCTTTCATACACCAAGGGATCACAAGTTGCTAATGAAAGAGAATCTTCAGAGCCCTTCATTTAGAATTATCATCTACCAGGAGCATGACTGTCCACTTGGAGAGGTTTTACCATTGCTTCAATTAAATCTCCTTTCCCCATGCTAAATGCAATCAATGTCTATCAATTACTGTGTCAGACCAGAGTCAGGAGACTGAGGCAGTACTGCTGCTTCATCTCTGGGATTAGTACAGCACCACTCCAAGTCCTCTCCTGACAGATCATTTATAAGTATTTCTCTTTGCAATTATATTCCCAGCTTGTTCACTGAAATTGATTTTAAGCTAAATAATTACTTCAGACAAAGTCATGGATTTCTCCACTCTGACTGATACAGAGAGGCAGTTGAACAGGAGGCATCCATAAATTTGTGAACTACTTTGAACAAATTACACATATTGTTACAAGGGAGATTTACAGCAATAGCAGATCTAATTAAGTGCTTCATAAAGCAAAACATGGGGCAGATGTCAGATTGATAAATCAGATTTTATTAGGTGTTATTCTGATGAGTTTTTACTTCTGTTAAAAAACATTTTCATCCTACATGACAATATTCAGCTATCCAATGGTTTCTAACATTTGAGCAAGATGAATTCAGTAAATCTCTCATTTTGCAATTCTGTGTTGAGTGAATTAAGGTCAGTTAAACACAACCCTTAACTCAGAAGTAATGTCAGATCATGGTGCTGTTTCAGCTGGTCCTAATCTATGCATAAGCATGATAGCTGTCTTTTCTAAAAGCAGACTAGCATCTATGGAGTATATGTACAGGCAAAATCTTTTACCTAGAATTACTGAGAAAAGTTAGAGAATACATCAATGGCTAGAAACACATTTTAGTAACTATTTTATGAGTGAGCAGGTCAGCAATTCATATCCATAGAATTTGCCATATTTCAATAGCATATAATTTTGTATATTTATAAAATATTTCTATGTGTGTTCATGTACCATAGAAAGGATCAAAAAGGAATCTCAAACGTAAACTGCTTGGTAATCTGCACACCACTGAAAGAAGCACACAGGTAAACTAGACTTAGATAATAAAACAAAGAAAATTATGGAGGAGCTAATTAGCTCTTAATTAGGTCTTAATTGAAATAAGATTGCTTGTTTATGTGACAACAAAACTGTGACTCGATAGCCATTCATAAAAGCCTGCAGCATGTAAATATATATTAGGAGAAGATTACAAAAAGTGCCTTAGGAGGGGATGAATTGGAATAAAGTAATAAAGTAAGAAAACAGAAAATATGTTTTCAGAATACAAAAAAATATTACTACAAATCCTTCAGAATAACTTTCTCACACAGAAAGACTTAATTTTCCAGTGCTGGAGAGCTGACTTCACCTGTACAAGCAGTACTAGTCTTTTCCAGCTCAATGGCAAACCTAAGGAATATATTTTTCTGAGGTTACTTACTGTTAAAGTCAGCATTGCACTTGTTTTGCATTATCTTTAAAATGTGTCTCCCACTGAGTCTGTGACTTTCCATTCAGGGAAACCTTCAAAGAGAGTACCAGAGAAAATGACTGCTGGCTCAAAAACAAGAAAAAAATTAAAAGCATTTCATGATCCAAATAATACTATAGGAACAAGAGTTTGCATTCAGGGTAAAGATGCCTTGTAAAAGAACAAAGTCAATAGGACTATAAACCATACCCCGCCCATTTCACCATTGATTTGGAGCAGCCACAGAGAGAAAAGGAAGATTCTGAAAGCATCACAAAAGCAGAAGTCAGCAGATCTTACAAAGACAAATATAAGTTTTAAGTAGAACACCACTGATCTGTATCATTGATTTTTCTGCCAGCATCTGCATATCCCAAAGGGCAGCCCAAGCATGAAAGGAAAAAGCATGCTAAATAAAGGAAAGGATGAGTTGGGTGTTGAACCTTTGCCTTGTAATGGGAAAATGGAGCCCAGACACCTTGTTTTATCAGAAGCAGGTAAGGAAAAGAAAGACTTGATGTTTTCATCACTAAAATGTTCACTCTGTAGAACAGTACAGCAGCCCCAGCGTGCTGCTGCTCAAGAATCCAGTCAGGCTGGAAATACTTGGGCAATGTCAGTGAGGCTGGAGTCACCTTTCCGTGCCAAGAGCAATACCCAGGCTTGTCCCAGTGGATCAACCCTCCTGCTGCTGGCTTCCCTTTCAGAGCAAAGTGCCGCTCCATGCCCTGGGAGCCTGCTTCAGGCCACAGAAAAACCCTGACTATCTACAGAGCCTGCATAATACATGCAAATCAGTACCTGCATTAATCAGAAGTAATTACGTGGTGTAAATGAAACCAAGACTCCAGCAGCTGAACTGCCACGTGGGTGACTGTCCTGTCAGGCTCTGTCACCTGTGCTGTGACATTGGGATGTGTGAGCAGGGTAACCACCCTCAGCTTGCATGGCTGCAGCTATATCCAGCCACCATTAGCAGTGCACACACAGTAGATGGAAATTCAGCATTATGTTGCCATTCTATTACCTACATTGAAGCTTTCTAGGGCTGCAAATAAGGGGGAACTAAGTAAGACTTGGATCAGAACTTGGATCAGAAAGTGCAATAAATGAAACCATAGTTCATATGCCAGTTTTCTCTGGATCACCTCTCACTGTTTTGCTTTCAGGCTGTGATAGAGTATCTGCCCCATTTCATCTTTACACTAAAGGCATAAAACAGGAAGCAGTTCTACATAGTTCTTACCTGGGCAGCCTTTGGGGTTTTCACCCTCCAGTGTGTACTCAGCTGGGCTAGAGTAGAACAGCTGGCACTGGATGCATCAACTCCAATGGGGCCCAATTCAGGAGGGTTAGAGCTGAGTTTTGTGTTACTCAATGGCATTTTGAGGCTTCAATTAAAAAAAAAATAAAAGGCTGCTCATCTTGCACAGTTATGCTTCCTTTTGCTTCATGTCTTCTACTGTCCACATGAAGGTGAATGAATGGAAGATTTTGGGGCTGGGCATAATCTACAGACATACTGGATCTCTGCCACTAGAAATCTGAAGGTCTTACAGAGATCCATACAAGCTCTCTTATATATACTTATCAAGTTATTTAATTAAGCAAAGGCCATTTCCCCTAATTTTAAAACAGAGAAATGGTTCTTTTTATTTGTATTCCAAGTTCGTTCAAGATAAAAATGTTTTTATTGAAAGTGATTTATTGGACCAGAACTCCAGCCAGACAAAGGCATAAAACATGAACTTGACTGTAAAGACAATAAGCCATTTAAAATTCTTAGTCTATTGAATTCAGTAGCATTCAGAAGGATTGAAAAAGATTTAGGCTCACTCATTACTTTGACTTCTGACCTAGGTAATTCTGACTCCATAGTTCAGCAAATCAGGTCAATGAACAGTAATTCCAGTGAGTTTTGAATCAAATCTATTATAACAGAAGGCACTAAAAACTCTATACAAATGGCATAGGATTTTGAAGCAAAGAGAAGTACCTGACCTCATATTGAAAGCCACAGTCCAGGACATGGTCCCTAAAAGGAAAAAACAACAAGTTTACTCATTAAACCTGAACAACAAATCCCCACAAACTTCTCTAAACATCAGGATATTTTGTGGTTTTTGCTATGAAATTTAGAGGAAATAGATTCCTCCAATTTTTGACCAGGATGCAAAATAATTTTTCAAGTCATTAAATACTTTCCAACAGTCTTTTACCTCATGACCTTGCAGATTCAGTCTCCCACAGGTAAACAACTATAAAAATAACTTATTCCTCTGATACTTCCACACCTTCTACAAATGCCTAGAAGGCAACAAAGAAGTCCAGCTCCTTGTGCTGACATCTCATAAAGCATCTCAAAGTTATTTCTGTGTATTGTGCAGTTATTGTTTCTATTTTACTCTGAAGAATAAGAAAAAACCCTTTTATTTTCACCTCAGGAAGCATTAGATCCATTTGTTCTAAATCTGTAAGATTTTGCTGTCAGTGGTAACGAGTTATAAGGCTTCAATAGTATCACTCCTCCCCTGACTCTGAAAGTGTCAGATCTGCTGTGCCTTACAAAATCAAGGGAAGGGAAATCTGGAAGTGACAGCTTGCGATGAAACCAGAAGACAACTCCTAGCAGCACATATTCCCTTCTCAAAAAGAATTTTGCAGGGCTTGTCATAATGATCTTCAGAAGACTTTATTGTCGTTGATGCCCATTTGGAAACCAGGACTGAATTCTAGATGGGAACTTAACAGGGCAGCAGCTCCAGGTTTCCTGAAATCAAACATTCACTTTTCGGTTTGTGGAGGCAGCAGCTCACATTAAGTGACTTGTGAAGGGGCAAATGTTAATCTCATTTTACCCATCTTTTCACTCAGGAAATTATTTCTCTTTTGGCAATCGGCAGTGCCAAACAGATATGGATGACTAATGATGAAGGTCATTTGCTGAATATTGTTCCTTTTTGAAGGAGACATTCATTTCTCAGCTGCCATGGACAAAATTAGGAAATTTTGAACAGCAGGCAGAATTTTAAGAAACAATGGATTTTTCTTTTTTATAAAGGTAGTTCCTTATTTTTATCTGTAATTGCAAATGTACACTCACAAACATTTCCACAAATTTAAGTACAAGCACAGGTAATGAATTAACACTTAATAGTTTGGCTGTCATTGATTTAATTCTTCAGTTATATTGATTTATTTGGTGGAAGCACCACAGTCTATTTTAGTTTTTTCTTGATAATAAAGAAAGGAAGTTTTATACAGCTATCAAATGAGCATTAATAAAATTATTCTAGGGAAATTTTTACAGCTGTATCCACATATAAAATTGCAGTTGTAGTTCAGTGAACCCTAATCATTCTAATTACCTTAGTTAGAATCCAGTTTGAAAATACAATTTGCCTACAGTCAAAGAATCAAGTATCAAAAATTGAGGAAGAATTAGTAATTCCAGTGTCATGGTTTATCCCCAGCCAGTCACTAAGCCCCTCACAGCTGCTCACTCTCTGCCTTTGCAGGGTGGAGGAGACAATTAGAAAGGTTAAAAGCAAGAAAACTCATGGGTTGAGATAAGAACAATTTAATAATTGAAACAATAATTTACAAAAAAAAACCAAAAACCCAAACCAACAAATTGTAACGAAAAGGAAAAAAAAATACAAAGACAGAAATAAAATCCAAGAAAGAAAAGTGATGCAAATGAAAAACAATTATTTGGCTGATGCCCAGCCAGCCCCCAGACAGCAGCCCACGTTCCCCACAGTTGATACACTGAGCATGAAGCCATGTGGTCTGGGATGTCCCTTGGGTCAGCTGTCCAGCTGTGTCCCCTCCCAGCTCCTCGTGCACCTCCAGGCTCCTTGCTGGCAGCATGGGGTGAGCAGCAGAAAGGGCTTTGACTGTGCAATCCCTGCTCAGCAATAACCCAAACATTGCTGCATTATCAAAACTGTTTCCAGCATAACTGCAAACCACAGCTCCACACCAGCTACTGTGAAGAAAATTAACTCTATTTCAGCCAAAATCAGCAGAGCAAATCAGTTTATTCTTTACTAAGAGGCACTGCAACTTTTGCAAGGAAGCACTGTGCCTTTACACCCAGGCACAGACAGAAAAGGCTTAGCCATTCTATCTAATTATAACCTTCATTTTTGTTAATGCCATGCTCTTCACAGATGCTTAATAGGAAGCTTTTTTTGCAAAGTGTACAGTATGTACAGTACACAAAAAAAGAGAAGAGACTTCCATTGTAATCAAGCAACAGTCTTACATGCAGTTAAATTTTTTTTTTTTTTAATAAGAATGCTGTGACAGGTGTTTTAAAGCAGCCTGTTACAGCTGCTAGATACAGCATATCACAGGTTGTCACCTTCCCAGCTCAAAGGGAAAGACTGACAGAGCACTTTGGGACTCAGACTTGGCTTGGGGGCTGACCTGGGCTCCTCACAGCAGAGCATCCCCCAAAGCCCTGCAGCTTTTCGAGGCAGCTGGATGTGCTCTTCACTCCAGGGATTCCTTTGGCCGCAGCTTCCCCACACATTTTTGTTTGCAATGCACAGACAGTGCTGGCTCTGTGTGCTGTATGCACACAGTTTGCACATGGCTGGGACCCCCACCCCAAACAGGCCACAGCTGTTTCTTCTCTGCCTCATCCAACACAAAATGGAAAAGAAAAAAACAGACTGAAGTGGTTTTGATCATCAAGCAACTATGCATCACAACTATGATGAAAACAATCCGGTTGTCAGTTGTTGCAGTATTTACTCAGAAAATAAAGCACAATAAAAAGAGCTGTGAATCAATTCAGTCTCAATTTATGGCTACACACTGTCCTTTTCCCAGAATGGATTGCACTGCTATAAGCTAACCCACAAGCACATAAAATAATCACAGAGCTCTATTTGCCATGGCTTATACTTCTGTGGAAGTACTGAAGTAGCAACATATTATCCCACAGGAAAGACATTATCAAAGATTAGAAAAATGCCTCAGAAGAAAGCAGATTTCTATGTTAAGGCTGCTGTGATTTACCAGTAACCATTCAGTGAGAAGATTCCTCATTTTATCGCTGTGAAATAGAAAAATACCTTTTGAGTCTGTGCAACACCTTTAAATTTCTCAAGTACTAAAACAAAGCCACCAAAACAAAATTTTCCAATGATTGCATGCAAAAAGAAAATGTAAAAGATTGATGATTAAAAAAAATAATTTCATATTGCCCTGATACAGTTCATTCAACAAATCATACCTAAGATGGTTGATAAAATTTGGTATTAAATGTAATAATGATTCAATATTATAATACAATTACTTTTTTATACAAATATACTCTTAAATATCTGTTTAACAATGTAATATCATCAATGTCCATGAAATAAACTTCAGAGTGAAAAAAACCCATTTTGGATATTTGAAAAACCCCATTTTTTGTGTATGTCCAGTGATTCAGAAAGAAATCCTGTGTGCATAGACAGCCATCAGCTAACTCATCAGAGCTTGGATTTCGGGATGAGAGAATAAATGAAACAAAGAAAAACGTGGAACATGGAATCTCTCAACTTGTTTTGGTACCTATTTCTGGATTCCTGTTTCTTATATAGAGAACATTTACTTGGAACATTCTAGCTTTCAACTGGATTTTAAGTATAATTTTCTCTTTCATCATCTGCTGGAGTTCACAAATCCTGACATCTCACCATGTAATTAACAATTGGATCTAGCTTGCCTTGTGCTTTTTTACTTTGCTGAATTGGCAGCTTTTGAACCAGCTCTGCAGGGTAGCTCGAGGCTCTAGGGCAGAGAACACAGACAAAGTAACAGAATTAGCAAAACAGAAATAGGGTGGGGAAAAAAACAGTAGTGGTAGTGAGAGTATGGGAGAAAGAAAAAAGAGCTGTTCCATCAAATCAAGGCTGCTAGTTCCACTTGGGTTCACAGTAGAGGACAGAAAACACTTCATGGTGCTGATGTCCATCAGTGAATTTAAAATGAGTGATGAAGCATCCTCCTCCACAGAAGTTAAAAATTCTCCTCAGCCCTGAAATAGCTACATTGCTATTCATATGAATGCTCTGAGTAGTAAAGTGCAAGTTTGAAAGAAGCAGCTTGGTGAATATTTTGATGAGGCGGGGGCTACAAAAATTGAATGCCATGAACTATATCAGCTAATTCCAATTTCAACTAGATCCTAGCTCTTATTAAAATACAAACTGACAAAATAATCTGGTGCTTCTGTGACACATTGAAATTGAGGGTGAGAGTGTTAAAATGACTGGAGTTCCCTAGCAGTAAAATTTACAATTAAATCTAAAGCAAGATTTGGGGGGGAGCAGGAAGAGGGGAAGTGCCTCTTTCTTTGGAAAAAGACAGAAAAACATCTCAGAGGGGGAATGGTTTCAGTGATAACCCCTCAAATAAGCAAGAAAGGAGCTGATAACACTCTTAACTCAGTATTTGATTCTATGGTAACCCACCACACACCATAGTCCCTGCCAGGGAATTCCACCAGGGAATTTTAATTGGCACCCAAGACCAGTGTGTTGCCTGGAGCAAATCACCGCAAAACACCTCATTTCATAACTCAATATCAGCTTAAATTAAAATAGTTGAATTTTTTTTGATAAATAATTACTGTTCAGACATACAATATCTGAAGAAACTGTTTATGTTTACACTTCCTTTCCTGGTTATAAATCACAGTGGAAATACTACCAAGCAAAGCAGTGGAGGGGGTCACCGGTGGTGGCCAGCCAGACACTGAGGTGTGGCACAGGAGCCCCATCTGAGGCAGGGAACAAACCATTTTCAGCTCTTGCTGAAGGTCTCAGGTCTATGCTCACAACCAAATATTCTTTTTGGATTTACACTGTCTCTATTGACAGCATACTTCTACCATAAGTTTTACACCATATTTTTCACATTAAAGCCATAACAAAGCATTTTCGCTTTTAGAAGTATTTAAATTTAAAGAAAGCTCTTGCCTATTTTGTTTAGGTTCTGCTTACTTGCAAGCATTTCACTATCACTTCTTACATAAAACAAGACTTAACATCTGAAGCAGACATTTCTTCTGGATTGTTTGCAAAAAATTGCATAGTAGACCATAGTAGACCATAATGTTAAAGCCCAACATTAATTTGGTGAAAGCGTGACAAAACTGACACATAACATTTAATTGCAAATTTAGTAAAACATTCCCTTCAGTTGTGCTCAATCTAATAATTCATTGTAGTGGTCCAGTTATAATAGCAATGCCAGCTGAATCATTAAGGCAGAAGATGGACATAAAGGACACATCAGCACAAGCTTCCTTGGAGATGCTGTGCCAGCAAAGAGCACAGAACCTACAGAATGATCATTACAGAGAGCAGCCCTAGTAAGGAGCACAACAAGGGAAATTACAAACAGGCAAAACCTTGCTGCCATCCAAAGCAGGTTCTGAAACTTTTTTCACTTCATTTGTTAAACATCTGCCTAGTTCTGTTGTTATTGTACTGTACCACCAACTTAAATTTATCTCTGTCAGATTTTAAACAGCACCTGGAATGCAATTATATGCCTTATGATACTTTAGCAGCAAGAAGGGAATTTTCAACTTGTCCTTAAGGGATATTGCAAGGGCAGGGTGTTACAAGGAGAAGTGAACAAACAGACAAACAAGCAAACAACGATCCAAATTAGAGTACTTAAAATTCTCGTGTTAAAGTTCAAGAAATGAACATAGTTCACCATTAATACATAATCACAAAGCAAGAACATAATCACATATAATCAAGAATATTTTATTGGACAGCCTGAACTCTAAGTAAAAGTTTAGTTAGGAATGAATATTTTATTCTTCTTATGCCAGACGTCATGTTTGTGTGAGCAAAGGCATGGAAAGGAAGACAACCCACCCAGCTTCAAGAAACCAAATGGACTATCACACCCTTTGTGATCTTTGAGAGAAAAACAGAAGTGTATCAATGAAAATCACTGTTTTCAAAATCCAGCATATCATCAATGACTTTTTGGGCATTGGTTTGTTTGGTTTTTTTTGTTTTTTTTTTAATTGTTGCTCCTTTACCTCTGAGTTACAAGAAGTCTTTCCAATTCCAAAAATGCAGAAAAACAAATAATCCTGGCTGCTGTAGTCAAAGCCACACAAACAACAGATTCACAAAGTCTTTAGATGTGCAAGAAAAAGCAACTGAACACAGTTATTGATCAAAAGAGGGCCAGTGGAACAAAGGTGCACTCAATGTCTAGTTAATAATAGAACAACTAATAACTATAAAAGAATGAATACTGGCCCCAAAATCCCCAGCTGGTGAAAAGGCTGTGTCATTGCACAGCTCATGCCATGGAAATCAGGTGAAAAAAAAAAAAGTTTTTGGTCTAAATTCCAATATTATTCAGTGACCAAGAAAAGCTGAACTGTTTCTCTCATGCCTGGTGGTGGTTTGAGTTCTGCAGAACCTTTCAGGAGGCAATGAGGAGGCACAACCCAAGCAAAAAGTTCTGGTGGCACATTTCAATACATGCTGAACTTCAGGCAGAATCCCAGAAACGACCCTCATTAATGAAGAGTGCTGCAAAGCTCACAAGTGATGCAAGAGCCTCCAGAGCACAGACCTAGAGCTCCAATAGTCTTGAAGCTCAGTGTGGAAAAATCTATTTATCAGTTTAAAAACCCCTCCACAATACTGATGGCCTCCACTGCCAATGTGCCAGAACTCTTAACCTGTATCAGTAACTGAATATTAAAATAAAGGATCAGAACCCATCCTCTGGAATAACATATACAGAGCTGGTAAGAGAATAATTAGATATTCTATTTGTATCATCTTGTAGTTTTAAACCATGCAAGGTACCTTTCAGGAGTAGGATTTATCATCTACCTGCACTGATCTATGAAAGGAGAGGAAAAAGGACTTTTTTTTCTACTAAAGACCACAGTACCTAAAGGAGAGCTGGAGCTGAGGGAGTCTTAGGCAAAGAGCTGGAGAGGAATGACTCTGTAGGGTGCTGGATTGCTTACACAGTTATATTAACAATGCCAAGCTGACAAACCACATGGACATTGCAGCAGGTATTCACTTTCTGTTCAAGTGAGAGCCCAGCTCCTGCAGAAAACATCCCAGAAATGTTACAAACACTGAATGCTCAGACAAATTACAACAATTCCCCTTGTGGGGAACACAAGGCTTGTAGCCATCAATACTGAATGCAGCCCTGAAAGCTTTGTAAATCCTCTCTGCCCTTGCTTATCCCTCACACTAATTAATCTCAGTGGGATTTTGTAAAATGGTGAGAACAGCAACCATAAAATCACATTTAACAACCATTTCCAAACTGGCACAAGTTACATCCCCAGCCATAGCAATTTAAGAAACCCCAACTGCATTAAGAAACCCTCAATGCAAACTGATGGCATCATGATGTCACAGCATGGAAACCAAGCCTCTCCAAAACCCAGAGTGGCTCCATGTAATGGGCATGGGAGTAAGGGAATTTGTTTGGGGTTTTTTTGGTTGGTGGGATGTTTTTCTTGACAGAGCTCCTTTCAAGCAGGTGTTAAATATTTCCTTTTGAAATAGGGCAGAGTATTACACCAGTACTAGAGCAGGAATGTGGAATAGAAGAGGAAGAGTGATGATAGATGGGCAGGTAATGCCCATGATTTGGGGTTTTTAAACTGACAAACTAAAAATTATTTTCATTTTTTAATAAACAGTGCCTCAAATTGCTGTCACAAGAGGCATTAGCTCATTTTAGGGAGAATTCTCATGATAACAGCTAGAGAAAGCATAAGTTAGGCAACCACTTTGCATTATTTAAATCACAGCACAAGCAACATTAATACCTAAGCAAACATATAATTTAAATATTTGTACAGGAAAATAAATATAAAATCACACTTCAGCTTTTTTTTTTTTTGAGAACACTTAACCAAATATATTGTCTTTTTATTGACATTCCTACTAAAAAAGAGACTTTTTTCAGCCTTCTTACTACTTGAGAACAGGTAAGTTACTGTAAGGTGATGAACTTGCATGATCTGATTACTTCAGATCATGCAAGCTCATCACCATAAAATATGGTACAGTCACATCTGCAGCAGGAAAAAATGGAGAAGAAAAAATCTAAAACAACTTGGTGCAAATGGCCAGAAACACGGGGGGTAGATATTGATGAATTGCATAAAAATCACCTTTTCTAGTCTCCTCACCTTAAAATTTGACATGGGAGAATACTGTAGAATTGCAAATCATGCAGAAAGTTAAACACAGGGACAGGGAGTCTCAGAAGTCTGTAAATTACTAGCAGTGAACAAAAAGCAGACTACAGTGGGATTCTCCTCAGGCATAATCTCAATTTTGCTAGCATTTAAAAAGGACAGTGTGAATTATCACTTCAGAGGTTCAGCTTTGGCTAAAATAACGGCTAATGAATTTTTGTCATCCTGCTACGTATGTGTCATAACTATCTCTGCATAGATTAACAAATCAATATTGGCAGGACCTGAACATAAAATCTATTTACAAAAATCTGCAAAGTAAGTTTTAAGTAATGAAAAAAAAATCTTGAAATAGATTTAAAAGGGAGGTCAAAATAGGCAGCGTTCATAAACATTAACAGTACATGGCATGGCTTGATTTCATTTCAATCCAAATTGTCTCAAGGAAAATTGAGAAAACACTTTAGTCTGTTGGCAACAGTCTAAGTAATACCAACTATTTGCTTTCATTTGTAACTTGAAATATATTTGGGTAGAGGCAAACACATATATATACATTCAAATCAGAGCTTCTGAAATACTGCAAAACTGAGCTTTTGATTTAAAGTGCTTTAAAAGCACTTGACCAGCCCCAGCTCTGCCTGAGTAGTTTTTCCAGCGCTGACAAGCAGCATGGATGGCACCTATGCAAAACCTAAGCAACAATCCTGGTATTTTATGTAATCAGAATGGTGGTATTTATAAACACAAATACTGAGCTTCACAGTTAAGCATTTTCTCTTTCCTTCTGTTACTGTGGGATTTACAGTGGCCTGGAAGAGTAAGGTGGTCTCTGTTTAGGAGTAACTTCAGGTTGGTATTGCAACACCAGCCTTCAGATCTTTATACTGCAATTTATACTTGCTACAGAGGCCTAGGAAAAAGATAACAATCCTTTTTAGCAGCTTTTTTCGCTGGTTAAAGTGATTTCTATTTGTGTTTTAATAGCAAAGAAACAAATATTAACCACTTAAAGCTCTTGATACACACACACATCTAGATCCCGATCATTATGATTGTTATTCTGCAAGGTTGTCACATTTCTGCTGCATTTTTCTTTATAGAGAGGCCAAGTCTCCCCTGACTCAGGTTTGTAGTTGCACGACAAAGAGTTCTTGTATTATGGGTCCTTAGAGTAAGACAAAGATCCCCTCCTGTGCTTCATATCATAATCCCCTTACACTACACAGAGCCCTTAGTGCCTGATCTACTTCAATTACAATATCAGAATCCAATTTTATTGGGTCTTGTGATTATATTAGTGTCATTTCAATTAGCTTCTGTTTACAGTTAGCCCAGACTGAAATTACAGAGTGACAATGCATTTTGCTGTCTTTGTATAAGAAACAATGCCACCATGACAAGCTTTACTGCTTTTCCATGTTTCAACCTTCATACATGCAACAGAGGCCTAGGAAAAAGATAACAATGCTTTTTAGCAGCTTTTTTCGCTGGTTAAAGTGATTTCTATTTGTGTTTTAATAGCAAAGAAACAAATATTAACCACTTAAAGCTCTTGATACACACACACATCTAGATCCCGATCATTATGATTGTTATTCTGCAAGGTTGTCACATTTCTGCTGCATTTTTCTTTATAGAGAGGCCAAGTCTCCCCTGACTCAGGTTTGTAGTTGCACGACAAAGAGTTCTTGTATTATGGGTCCTTAGAGTAAGACAAAGATCCCCTCCTGTGCTTCATATCATAATCCCCTTACACTACACAGAGCCCTTAGTGCCTGATCTACTTCAATTACAATATCAGAATCCAATTTTATTGGGTCTTGTGATTATATTAGTGTCATTTCAATTAACTTCTGTTTACAGTTAGCCCAGACTGAAATTACAGAGTGACAATGCATTTTGCTTTCTTTGTATAAGAAACAATGCCACCATGACAAGCTTTACTATGTTTCAAACTTCATACCCATGATATTATGGGCAAGATAAGGCAGAACTGATTTAAATTCCTGCATGCCATAAATACACAGTTCTCTGTCCAAAGAGCCTTATTCCAAGTGATAAAATCCCATACAAGAAACATTTGAATAGATAATGCAACATGGTTCTGTAGAGTGATTTCTATGGGGTTTTTTTTTTCCACCCACCTCTTCTATATCTTCTGCGAAAGTCACAGCCCTGGATTTCGGGCAGTACAATTCAATGGAAAATTCAGAATATTGCACAAATCAGCTCTCCACCACACAGCCTGATCCTAGCAATAAAGCCAACTAACTACTACCTGGTACAATATTTGAGGAAGAGGGAAGCACATTTACTGTCCACTGGAACAACATTGGTAATTAGCTGAATCACAGTGCTACACACCATGAAAACCCATCCACTTTATCGTCTAATTTTACCAGGCTACAGGAAAGCCAACTCTGTCAATAATGATGCACATGAGTTATAAGGTGTGTAATTAATTTTTTGTTCATGGCTATAAATCCTCTGGTTTCAAATAACTGACTCTTGTTAATAGGACAAACGGCAGATACGCTTGTGACAAAAAATTGCGAGTTAAAGATGCAAAATCTCCACCAGAAACTCAAAGGTTCTTTAAAACTTGTCCAATCTTATGCATTGTCAAAACCACTCATTATAATTTTGCAATCAATGGTATTTGTCCAAACTCTCCTGTAGACAAAGTTATGCTAAAAAGTATTTCTTCTCCACTTCATCTTCCCAGGCCATCACACATCATTTCTATTGCTCTTCTGAGTCCCCTTACACTGTCTTCACAAATATAAAACAAATGGAAATAAGCCACAACAACATCTATACTTAGTCCACTGAAGTAATAAATAGTCTTTACATTCTTCTGGATGTTTTTTCATTATACCTGCTGTTGGGGGAAAGTCTTTGTCATACAAATTTATGGGCACATTAGGTATAATAATTCTGTTCTGTATTTTATCACTGCAGAAACACTATTAGGAGCTGTTCTAGTCATCTGAGTGCAATAAAACAGTTATGCTTTTAACACCTCTTATTTGCCTATGAATAGCTTTTAGCAAGATAACCACAGGCTCCTTTTTATCAGCATATTAACATTTAATGTGTGTTTGGACTCAGGGCCTGTGTGTTGGTTTTAAAGCAAGATTATGACATTAAGTTTTGTGAAGAACTCTCCACTGGTGTCAGTAGGGAGTAGTTAAAAATGACTGACGTGAGACTGTGTCAGTCACAGCTTTACCCAAGTTGCCTTTCTCTGCAAGACATTCCCTGAAAGACTTAAACCAGGCGGTGCTTGCTCCCACTTGCTCAGAAGAAAGTAATTTCTAAAGTTCAAAGGGCAATATCTCCATGTGCAAGCATCACTAATAGTATCCTAAAAGTTCTTTTTTTCAGTCAAGGTGAAATAGGAGCAAAGACCTGCTGTCTACAACTTAAAACTAGGTTAACTTTAAACTGGGTTCTTTAGCCTGGAGGAAGGAGATGAAGAGCCCAGGCTGGCAGATCTAGGTTAGCAGTCTTCTACAGGGGGCTGCCTGTTAAAACAGGAGCGAGGTGTGTTCTCCCACTGACACCGCTGTGGGCAGAGTGCATGTGCTCACAGAGGAGCTAGATTTAGCCCACAAAATAAGTGTGCAGCAGGTAATACTTAGATAAATACATGCAATAGTATCGAGTTCTAGAGGGACACCAGCAGCCAAGGTATTCTCAAGGCAGCAAAGCATTTACATGCTGAGATTTACTACCAGTATCAAGCGTTTCCAAGAAATGCAAGTTGACTTGAGGCACACAGCTTAGCTCCATTTCAGAGGAAGGCAGTGTAGCTGGGAAATTGCAGGTGGTTAAGTGTAAATTGACTTAAATTCAAGTATTTTGCAAATACTGACTGTATTCCTTTTTCATAGGCAATCACAGCTGCTACCAATTGATTGTGCAGAGTGTGCATACACTTGAAGCTAATTTTTGCTGAAAACAGTCCTTAAGCAAAATACTATATAAAATACAGAATGGATATTAGTAAGATGCATAAACTAGCATAAACTACTTAGTTTAAACTTTAGAAATTCTGAGTAAGTTCGGCCTAAGCAGTCCCACAACAGAACTTCTGACAGGCTAGCTATTTTCTGTACCTGAGATAGTGCTACAACATTGGCTAAAAAGAGCATTTCAGCTGGATGAATGAGACTTGAAAATAAATTCAGTCATAACCCAACCCATTTCGTCTAATGTTGCCTTCCAAAGATTTAATATGCACTGCCTGTTCTAGTCATAAAAATTAGAAACTTTAACTTCATTAAGGCAAAGCTACAACTGTTTGCAAACAGACAGTAATTATGGACCTGTCAAACAACACCTATTTGAATAGAAGGGAACTACTCAGCCTTTCTAATCCTAATTTTGGTAGGCAAGTACAAAACATCAGATCAGTAAACTCACGACCACAGAAAAACAGCTGAATACATTAGGGCAACTGAACACAATGCCATTCAAATAAAATTTTATGTGCAAATCTGGCCTGCAGACATGAGAATTAGAACATGGGTGACATGCAATCTTATTCATTTCCTCTCATTTTTTTTTCAACTGTCTACACTGATTAAAATGTGTATTTGCTGAAATTGCTGTACTGGAACAATAATGGAACAAGCACAAAACCCATTCTGATTTGTCACACCTTTAAAAGCCAAATTTTTCAATGAAGTTGATGTAGAAATTTAAAAGCTACAGGGAAAGGCAGTGGAAAAATATTTGTTTTCATAAGTAACAGAAGAAAATAAACATTAAATTAATTTAAAAAATATCTTTAGTTATTCATTAATGACAATTACATTCAAGAAAATAAACTCATTCCTCAAATGTGCATTTCTAGTCTAATAGCAGAAGCCAATATCTTGATTAATATTACATGAGCATTTCCATGATCAGCTCAAGCTGACTGAAAAAATAAATGCCTTCTTAATTGAAGTTCATTGTGCTCCCCTTGTTTTCCTATAATGTTTTCCACTTTTTCTCTAATCCAAAGATCTCAGTGTTTCCCTTCCAGAGCCTGCCCAAGAGCAGATCTGTGCATGCAGACATGAAGGTTCTTTCCCTTGTTGGAGAGCTCTGATCACCTGCAGGAACAAGAGACCTGAGACTGCCAGAACTGCTCTGCACAAAGCTGCACAAGAATATTTCCTTAAACCTAACCCCCATGATCAGCCCTTAGTATCCTGATACTTCTCTCTTCCTCCAATTGTATTAGATCCTAGAAAATGGATTCTGTTGATGAATGACTCCTCTATTTATTTGAATACCAACCTCTTAGTCACTCTGAGCTCAGTTCAAGTTGTAAAATGTCTACAAAGTTGTTCTATATATCGCAGAAAGACATTCGGTTTCTCATAAAAGTAAGATCCAAATAAAATTTTGACTTTTACAGCTGAAATGAGTAACAAAGTTCCATGCAGAAGTAGAGCTATTTACTGCACTTCTGACACAAAAATGTTTTCTACTGAATAGTCTACAGAAGCTATGTGAATTACAACTTCTATTATTTCATCTTAACTAATTTTTCATTTACATCAAAGAATTCCTGTCTTTTTTTTTGTACTGTTCCCAGAAATGGGAAAAAAATTGAATAATCAGTTTTGAGGTACTAGTGGTAAAATTAATATCCTCCTTGCACATATATTTCTTAATAGCTTTTTTATTCTGCAATGATATAAAACATTTTACTCTCACTGCACTTCTCAATTTTATTGCTGATACTCTGAAACGTTTTTTCAATGAAAAGCAACTTTTGTACAAGAAAAATCTACCAATATGCCTAGGCTGTTTGCAGACCCTATCCTCCTTCAGCCATGTAAATTGAGCGAAATGCTTTCATTTGCTTTTACCTGTTTCTAAAGACTCTAATTTTGTTTTTCCTATCTTTTTGAGAAGCCTGCTGATGCTCATTCCCAAGCAATGAAGTAATGTTGTATGTGGTAAACTTGTCAAAGGAACAAATTGTTCTTGTAAATCTGTAAGTACTGGAAGTACACACATTGCAGGCTTCATGTAGCCATGTGCCAGGCATTTTACATGCAGCAGACAGCAAGACACCTGACTTAGTACTATTTCTCATGTTCTTTGATTTTTTAACAATTAGGACCAAAATTGTGTCTGTCTTTTACTGCCTCTGGTAGCTTTGGATGAGCCAAGGAGCTGCAGATCTTTCTGACAGTGACTGATGGAAGTGCTGAGCACCTCTGACAGTCAGACCATGCACCTATTACTTTTCTGTTGTTTTTCTTGCCACAGAGTGTTTTTATGGCTTTCATCTTTGCACAGCTCATATCTTCATAGTTTAATAATGCATTTCCTATATTTCTCATGAGAGTTAACGTTCCACATTCAATCTCTTCCCATTTTGCCTTCAAACTTCTCTGAGTAGAGGGTCTTCCTTATGGATTTTCCTACATTCTTACAAAATACAGCTTCTACAGAAAATATTTCTCACGTTTAGAGCTATGAGTTGCAGCAGTTGAATTAGAGGCTATTGAACACGACCTGTTCCAACCAATAAAAATTCCAGACTCCAATCAACAGGTAAAACTCTCTCCCTGCAAACTCAGGTCCCAGGACTGCCTGCTTCTGCAGGTGGAATACAACTCACCATGAGCTCCTTCAAGGAGATTCACCAACTCTGTCACTCCAGACAAACTAGAATTGCTAGTACTGCACCTCCTGGCCAAAGAGAAAATTCACTAAGTAATTCCTCTTTCACACTTTCCAGGCAGCTATAAGAGGACAAATATTAGCTGGAATTAAAGACTTGAGACCTGCAGCAATGCTGAAGGGATGGGAAGAGACAGACAGCCAAAAGCAGGCACAAGCAGCAACAGGCAATGGTGCATCCAAACCACAGGACTTCACTGTTCTCTGTATGTGATGGAACCATTGCTGGTGTTGCAGTCAAAACCACAAGGTTTGCCTAAAAGCTGAGTTCCTGCCCCAAAACTGCTGAAGATACTTATGCACAGCCCCCCTATTCTTCTCTCAGTAGAAATGCAGCAGCCAGTACTAGTACCTTTCAATACAATGAGTTAAACAAGTGCTTAAAAACTTGGCCTTTGAGTATTCAAGGTATCCTACCAAAAAAACCCCACACTTTCAGCCATTACAAACACAGATAGACTAATCAACCTTCTTTCCAAGCGCCTCATTGTTAAGTGATAAAAAGAGGAAGCATTACAAAAATGTCATGAACAGTTTCAAAGATCAGGGAATCACACAGATGAAGGCTGAAATGTTGACAAAAAACAAGCCACTTCCAACAGGCCCATTCCAATCACATCTTGTCCTGAAAACATCAAACTGAACGCAACTGAGAAGCGGGAAAATGACAGCAGCATTTTCAGAGTTTAAACCCAATTTTTCCACATGAGTTGAAACTAAATCAGGAATAAAATGAAATCATGGCTGAAAGAGGTAATTTGTAAAGCATCATTATTGCTGGTACATTCAAAGTTGATTTTTTTCCCTGTAAAAAAACCTAAAACATGCCAAATTGTTAGGAACAAGTTAAATACATCTGAACACACCTGAAGTAATCTTTTAATTAACAATAGGTGCTGCAACATGAAAGAATTATGACAGAGCCAGGTACCTCCTGAGTCTCTGTACTTGCTCCAAGCCTTTGTTGAATACCTGCCACTTGATCTTGCTGCAGTGATGAAACCATAAGGACTAAAAATGATGCAGTGTAGTAACTCTAGAGCAGGTTTCATTCATGGTGAGGATGACAGCTGGATCACACCAAACTTGCCAGAGTAATGGAATGAGTCCAGCACTGTCACCTGCTGACTCCACACATGCTATGCTGGCAACGAGGCACACCACTCTCAAGCTGCAGGTGATTTCATGCAGGTAACTGGGAAGGTATTAGGTTACACTGAAAGTCAATAAAATGCTTCTCAATACAGAGATTACATAAATCAATAACCCTATTATGGGTATAAATCAGCAAACAACCTGAAGATCTAAAAACAATTAACGCAATTATCCTTTGCAGTAGCCAAACAAAGCAGTACATGGTGAAATTCTTTGAAGCAGTGCTGATGTATTTCATTTTTCAAGGCATTCCTCAACATTTTACACAGCTTTTTCATATTGAAAGAAAGCTTACTGAGGTCAGCCAGCACAAATTTAAAGTTACCCAGAACACTGTCCTAATGCCATAGAAGACATGTATGATGTAGGCTTTATTTGCCCATAACTTCAGAAAAAGATCTATACTTCTGGCATCCTGCTTGTGCATTTGAGGAAATTAGAAGCTCCACTTATTTGGGATGGAAAAGCTGAATAATTAACAAGAATCAGTTTCATTCTGTATTCTTGACACCTGTTCAGTATTTTAGAGCACATAGTGTATTACTAAGTATGTCATTAAAGCTCATGGAATAATCAATATCAGAGTAATAAAGCCAAATGACCCTGGGTTTTTAGAAAAAAAACTGATAATAGAAACAACACTTAAAAAACAAATTGTTCTCCGTCATGGAACACAGAAGCCAAAATACTAAGAGATCAAATTTTGACTACGTAACAAAAGTTACCCAAATTTGTTGGACTGTAGCATAAAAAAAAGTACCTAGGAAATGGCCTGGAACCTGAGAAGGAAGGACAAAACTAGAACAGGAAAAGCAAAAAAGCACAGCATCTATCCCACTGAAAAGTTCAAGTGCTTCCTTGTGTACACTATTTTTGGAAGGGGCAAAGATGAGATTAACATCATATCAAAGTGAATAATCATGTATCCTACATCGAGACAAAGTGCCTGATCTTAAGAGTACTTGTGCTGATTAACTCCTATGTATAACTGAAAGCAAGTGACAGTATTCTCCAGTCAGTGTCAATAAAATTGGGAAGGGAAAACTGCAGGCAATTGAGGTAATTAATCCTGGAATAAATCTACTCATAGGCAATCCAAACTGAGTAACTTTTCAGCTCTACTTTACACTGGTTCTCATGTAAGTAAATGGAAAAGTAATAGACATGAATTAAACATTTTCATTTCACAGTGCTAAGCATTCACCCATCACCCATGAAGCTCATTCCTCATCCCTTGGGCATCAATTGCAGCAGTGCCTGCTTAATAAATGAGCACCAATTATTCAGAATTATTAAGCAATATACTCAGCACATACTCTCCTCTTTCACACATATCCACAAGTGCAGAGCAACAGTCTGGCATGCAAAATATGAAGGCATAGACGATCACAACAAATAAAGAAAGCATAGTGCTAGTAACTATCCTTAGGACAGATTACACTGTTTGGGTTCTTTTTAAGAAGTACAGTCTCAGAGCTAGGAAAATATCCTCACAAGCTGTGCATTACAAAAATCAATAAAATTATTGCTCCTCCAATGTGCAACTTTTCCATAAAACATGCAAATATACATAGAGTATCTCTTTTTCAGACAATTGTTATATGGAACTACAAAAACAATATTTGGAATTATTAATTGCTATACCTTTTATACTCTTTCTTTCCATTACTTAAAATGAAAACAGTTTCAATACTAAGACCTAACTAATAGGACAACTATACTAACCACCATCTGGTATCACAATATCCCCAAGACCATTGAACCTCCCCAGCATGCTCTGCACAGCAAAAAGAGGTTGAAAAGATGAAATGTTGACTCAGGAATGCTTTTTAAGGAAGAAAACCTCTTGGCTTCTAGTTTTTAATTGAATTCTCCTATTTTTTTAGTTCAAGCTTCCCCTCCATAGTTTTATTTCTGGATAATTTCCTGCCAAAAGCTTATAATGTTCTTAATTTAAATATTTAATATTTGCTGATCATTTGGCCAATTTACACCAAGGCTGAATAAAGTTTTAGTTTTCAAACAGCCTACATTGAATCAAAGCAATAAGACATCATCTTTCTAAGAAGTAAACACAGATCATATTTGTCTGGTAAGCTATTACTCATTCCTGTAAGGAATACTTTTGTCTCACAGAATTTTGAAAGGAGTGTCAGTTCTGGGGTCAAAAAAGCAATTCAAATTCTCTCTTGCCCGTTTCTCTCCCTAAGAGCATGCCATTTTGCAAATGGAAAGGTTAATTGACACACATGCTTGTATGCCAGACAGGAATTGATCCAACAAAACCCATCTGAACCAATTTACAATAATTCACAAACTCAGATTTCAGTGCATCCAGTTATTACTCTCTTATAAAGCAGTAACTAACCCTAAAGCAGGAAGTTCCTGAATCACAAATCTCTGGAATCTGCCAATGTTCCCTCTAGAAAGACTGGAAATGATTCTGTGTTTTTCTCCTCCTGCCTCTTCTCCGAACATCTGTTGCTGGCCCTTGTCAGAGAAAGGATATTGAGCAAAATAGACCCAGCAGGATGTTTGCCATGTTATTTGTTATTCAGATTGATTTATCTTCACTTGAATATATTAATTCTATTTTTAATATTAATTTTGATTTTATTTTAAATTTCCACACAAGTTTTCAATGACTAATTTTATTACTACAATAAAAATATTTTCGCTTTTGATGCCTTTTTCAGCTAATGCAATATATTTGCACATATATAGAAATCTAAGTTAAAAAAAAAAAAAACTAGCCAAAATGCCTCATTAAAGATACTATCACTATTCAAATTTTATCTGATTTCCCTCTGAAGAGACACTTATCTCACAACTAATCAAAGGTGTTGGCTCAATTTCATGATAATATAATACAATTGAATCAGAAACTATCTCCAGTTTCTTCAGTCACACAGGATTAAAAATTTTTTAAATAGGTCTTCATTTTCCATCATTCTATCCTTCCTGAATTTCTTCACCTTTTCTCATTTTCTCATTTTTTTTCTTCAGCTGTCCCTACTCCAAACATTTTCAAATCAGCTTTTCCTGAGCAGATCTCCAGAAGATTGTTTGGTATTTAAACGACGCAGCCCTTTCCTGAAAAACCAGTGTTCTACATCCATTACTCAAAGAGCTGACAACACAGTACCACCTCTGGGAGGCTTTTGAGCTCTGAACTGTATCATTTCTATAGCATAAGAATAGTGCAGTTACACTGCTGCCAGAGCCTGCAGGGATTTGGTCAGAATTAATTTAACCATGACTATAGATGCTGACATTATTTTGTAATGCTAATTTAAGAAACATTTTATGGATTGGAAGAATAAACAGTACTACTTCATATATTTTATTTCTGGGCACACTTACAATTTGCCTGAAAAAAAAACCCCCTCAGATCAGAGTGATATTTTCAAAGACAATTAATAAAATTAACAAACCCATGGAAACAGCTATTACAGACAGATGAAAATGATGGCACATAAAGGGAAAGCTTTCTTGACACACATCGCAGGAAGCAATGCCATTTGCTGCTCTCCTGTAGCACACTGCTGTCTCCCATATGGTATAATGGCACACAACTGTTCTGTTCCTTTCCTTACACTCCTTTCTTATTCCCCCTCCTAGGTTTTCCTATTTTTATCTGACCAGGAGTTGCATTAATGCCCTGAACAGGGAGTGCCACAAGCAAACAAGACTCTCACAGCAAATGCCCAAGTATTCAGAAATTTACAGTTTTTAGTATTTTAAATTCAGAGAAAAAAAAATCAGCTGGAATTTAAATTTAAATTCAGCTGGAAACATTTTGAAAGTCATAAGCTCCCAAAATACAATACTTTCTCATGTAGGCATCTCTTCATATGACTGCTGACGAGGCTCATCAGACAACAGGCTACACTGTAAATTCTATTGCTCTCAAGAGGACTGCAGTTCCATGACTAGTTTAGATGTCTCTTACACTGATTAAAATTACCATTTAAAATACACACACAGGGAGTATTTTCTGAAAACTAATAGTCAGATTAAGGCTTTGTCTTGGTCTGCATTTCCAAGTTTTACTGATGAAGCTGCACCTGTTCAATTCAAATCACATATACTGCTCAGCAGGTTTTGACTTAATCAGAATTTCTGATACAGACAATTTCCCTACAGGAGTGTTATTTTGCCTGATTAGTATTTGAGATGTTCTGATGGCATTTGCACCATCTACAGAAGAGGGATAACAGGGCTTGGCTCCAATGGCATCTGCAGCCATAGTTGCCTACATAAGATTGTCCAGACTGTGCTTATCATTAGTCTGGCTCATGAAAGGTAATTAAATGGTTCATGAGTCCTTCCCAACCCATCTATAATTTGTGCTTAGTTCCAGACAGGTACACATAGGGCCAGACAATTTAAATTTAAGAAGAATGCAGTGGAAGTGCTGTGGCATCATTCAAAACCTGCCATCGGAGCTTGCCAGCAGAGATCCTGCATTGTGTCTACAACACACTCCAGCTGCACTTTCAGTAGTGCAGACAGGGTTGTGTAAACACAACTCCTATAGCAGAGGACATATTCCAGAACAGAGATAAAATTACCCTGTGGGAGCCACAGCATCTACTGGGTCAAAACTGCCACAAATGTTATGCAATTGGCACAGCACAGGGCGTAGTGAGCCTGTTGCTCTCACACCTTCCACAGCGTCTGCTAAATTCCAGCACACATCTCCTTTCCCTATCAGATTCCTGACAAGGGACCAATAAGATGAAAATGACCCTGGACAATTTTATTGACTTGTGGATTTACATTTCTGTGACACTATTGCTCTTAGTGGCATCTTTATGTTTATATTCATTTTTACTTTGATCTTCCTGAATATTAATTAGAATTACTTCCTTCTCCTCATCAGATCTCTTTTGCCAGTGCAAAACCAGGAATTAGCAGGGGGTGAGGAGTGTAGTGGGAGTTTGAGTGAAATGCAGAAACATGAAGCATTCTGCAAGACCTTAGAAGTGTGAATCGATTCATACAATACACTGACAAGCAAGAGACACGTTATCCCATTCTATGGGAGCCTGAGACACAATTTAAGTCACTTGCCTAAAGCCAGAACTGACACATGGGGGATTAGAAGTCCTGTCTCCCACTCTCTTCCATTTACTATTCTGATTTATAACTGCAAAAAGGAGGGATAGCCTTACTCAAGAAATAGTATTAAAGGGAAACCCATAGAAATTCTAGTGTGAGACTATAACATATGTTTTGCTCTGCAGATGATGATCAAAAATGTTTAAGCATCAACTCAGATTTTGACAGTTGAAAATATCTGTGGTGTTTTGCAAAATGATGCAAAAAAAACCCCCAAACCTCTGTAAAATACTTAAGTTCAGTGTAAAAGTCAGACTTAAATTTTTACAGGGAGATCTGAAATATAAACCATCATTGAAAGACTAGAAAATCGTGTGCAAATGGAAATTTGGTTGGATTTTACAAGTTCTGATAAGGCAATGTTGGATATTTCTTGAAGGTGGTACTCCCTGCACCACTCAGTATTTGTTATTTGCTATAGGCAAAGTAACTCTTACCTGATATTAGAAAAGTCAAGCATGCAAATACCTGAAAAGACAAGCTGAGTTTCTTGAACCATGTTCAGGAAAAGCAGTGAAATGGATCAGGTATCTACTTTTTACCTATGTTATTTTGTAGTATCTTTTTATAATTTCTAAGTCTACTTCAAATAAGTGAATAACTCAGTTTCATAATATAGCAGTGCTAAAGTAATGGTTCCCAAGCTCCCATAAAATGTTTTTTACAGATTTGAGAAAGCAAATCAAAGACACTGCTTCACCATCCCAGAATAAGGTACATTTAGTAGTGAATGCAGTATGCTAAACTGACAATGATCTGATTTCTGATTCTGTTCCCATTTTACTCTCCCCTCTCCCACTGCCCCTTAATCCCTATGGTTTTGTCTGACAAATAGAGAACAGCTCCTAAGAGAAGCCACAGCCTTAGAAAAACTGAAACATTTTGCCAATAAAGTTTAAAGAAAATGAAGACAAAAATTTCTGTTAAGTTTACCAATATGTAAAAGCCCCAAAACACTTTTCTTTCAGCAGAAGCCACTACATCCCAAATCTTACTTCCTGGAGGCTTCTCTTACATTTGTTCCTAGACTCAAAACTTATTCTGGCATGGTCAGACCTCAGAAAAGAGAAGGATGTGCCCCAACTAAGAACACAGCAGCAGTCTCACAAAATTTGTACACTTACAGAGAAGGAATTAAGCAGCACATGGCTAAGAGGAAAAAGATTCAGAAGGAAAGAAAAAGACTCCAGTGAAGAGCAAAACTAGAAATCAAACACACATGTTGTGTTGTTCCTTCCCACTATCCAGATTGGGAAATGAAAATTATTTTCCAAATAACTTCATTAAACTAAAAGTTGATGTGTTCTGCAGCACTTGTCCTTAAAATCCCCATTATTTTGTCAAACACTTCCAACTTATCTTTGGCAGCTTCCTTGACATCTCTTCATCCTGCCCAGCACTGGAATAGGTAAAGTGATATGTTCTCCAGCTGACCAGGCAAGGGCTGATGGCCACAGCAAGGACCCACAGAGGGGCTGCAGCCTGCTACAAGGGACAGGAGAGAGGCTCTGGTGCAGGGGAAAAGTGCCAACCTCGGTTATCATAAAGAATGGAAGATACAAAGATCCCTTTCTTCAAAGGCCTACAATATTTTCTTTAAATTAGAAAATAAAAGAAGCTGAAGTGTTGGAGCATTTTTGTTACTGCTGAGCCTCTAACTCAACCTTCTTCCCAAAAATAAAGGAAGAAAAATAACAACGAATATAAGTTATGGTTCTTAACTGCCTCGGGAACAATTTGATCTGCAAAGAAAATAGCCTGCAATAAACCCCGAGCCCACTGGAGACTGAGCAGCATTCCAAGGAGAGGAAATGAGTGATCCATTTTGCATTTACAAGATACATCCTGAAGTAATCATTAGAAAGTTTTTTTGCATCTTTGTAACAAACCAGCCATATAAAAAGCTCTGCAGGAAAAAATTTTAAGTGCCTGCTTAAGTTCAAGAGATGGGAGAAGGAAAAGGGGATTTTCTTCCATTAAATTAAACGTGCCTTTGCTCCCCCAAAGATGGGAGAGCTTCCAAGAGACCGGGTGTTACACAGACTATTTCCAGCTGAGCTGCACCCTTGCCATAATAGCAAAATCACATGAAATTAACTCTTCATAGCAGAACTTCTTGAAGATGGATTCCCGTTACTCCACAGATTCCAGTTTTTTCATGAGATAACGTAGGCAATTTGTAATAAACATTCAGTCTGCTCCAAAGAACTGTCAGGCAGTGCATTTGGTGTTTAAGGAACACCACCAAATATTATGAAAGCAGCATCTGCCAATACTTGGTGTAGTGCAGTCTGTGTTCCAATAGCTCATACACAATGTTGTGTCAGGCTTCACCATCAATTGGAAAATAAATTGCCAAATTAATTCTGTCTTTCACGTATGGCTTTCCCAGAACTTCTAAGCATGTTTAGTAAAAGAAAAACTTCTATTCTTTTTTTTTATAAGCAGAAAAAGCATTTTAGGTAGAGTCAGTGATATGAAAGCCGGCAAAATTCCACAGAGCTACAGAACACATCACACAGGAGTATAGTCCTGGACCAATAAGCCTAGCACATTTTTTATCCAAAAGCAGTAAAAGAAAACAAACTACTCAATGAAAACATACTGAAATCATTTGCAGAAACTAAAAAGAAAATATTTTCATCTGATATTTTTATTTTATGATGTTTCTAATTTTTTTTTTTTAAATGGAGTAGAGGTTGGGAAATGTGAAATTGAATGTACTTCTACTCATTAAAGAAAATTTGAGCCACAGGCATACAAGTTCAGCTAAGCACAGAAGAGAGAGTGAGTGTGATGGTTTTTTATACCTCACAATAAAAACACATGGCCCAGACACATACAATATGATTAGACAGAAGTTCCCTAATGCTCAAATTAGCATGTTCACACTGCCTGTGTGAGTTTGCACTAAGAGCACTGACTGACAACACTTCTGCTGTGATGAAATATTATTTCTTACTTGTTGAGACTAAAAACATTTTAAGTAATAGTTTTATTTATCAGAATTGTTATTAGTGCTGCATTAATGCAAAGGACAGGGCGTGAAGTGTGGCAGAACATCAGATCAATTCAGAGATCACTGTCCATGACAGAACAATCAATATACAACATGCCAAAGAAGCTGCTTTTTATTTCCATAGCATCTGACATATCTGCCTACAGGGAAATGTGCTCAAGCACAAACAGAAACAACTCCCTCCCTTTCACGCATTTATAAATTGCTTTGAAAGTGACAGTCAAGTCATTCCTATTGTACTTCATCTTCAAACCATGTGTTGCTTGTAAACCACTCAGAGAATCACAGGGAACTATTTTTTTGATGCATTAACATCTGCTCTTTCAGTTTGATCCTAGCCCCAAACTACGGACTGTAGTGTCATTACTACAGTGGGTTTATGAGCCATAAATTAAAAGGTTCCACATTTCTCTCTGAAAATAAAAAACAAATTACACAGGTTCCGCAATATTCCCATACAGAAAGTAAAGATTTCCCAAATATTTTCAAGGGAGCAAGTTTGTAATAAATAGTGCATAGATTTTAAGCTAGAGGAATCCTCTTGATTCTCCAAAATTCCTAAGCTAAGATTTCAGGAACCCAGCATTATTTTGGAAGTTATTTTTATTTATTATTTTGTTCAAAAATTAACTAGGATTGCAAAATTGCATCAGTCACTGTCACAAGGC
The DNA here is from genome assembly GCF_017590135.1 of Pyrgilauda ruficollis. Taxonomy (NCBI): domain Eukaryota; kingdom Metazoa; phylum Chordata; class Aves; order Passeriformes; family Passeridae; genus Pyrgilauda; species Pyrgilauda ruficollis. The sequence goes on from NW_024530044.1 coordinate 494,999, forward strand.
ATTCAAATTCCTTTGCTAAAACTGGGCTAGCAAGCCAGCTGCTTTTATTTCATACCAGTGCCTGGAAACAGAGTTGTTGTAGGTCTGCTGTGTTAGTGCCTGCAGAACAGCAGCCCAACAATCCAACATTCTTCAAAGATACCTGGGTAAAGTTTGTGGAAAAAGGCATCAGAAAGCCAAAACAGTAGATAAACTTCTGAAAACACTGCCTGAAATTAATTTGATGACCAGAAAAGGAAACCACTAAAAAGAAGCGTTGGTAAGACGCACTTGCAATATAACTTTTGGGGTTTGGAGGTTTTTAAAACTCCTGTTAATCCAGTTAGTGACCCAAACATCAGTTAGGTTCCTTTAGTTTATTCATCACAGAGATGTAGTTCAGCAGTCAGCAGCAATGATCACACATAGACTGAGGAGTGAAGAAACAGGAAAAGAGAAAAACATGAAAAGTAAAAATGTAGGGTGAATATCAGTTTTTCTCTACAAATATTTGTCCACTAAGGTGTGGGCAGTTTTAAAAATAAATGCATAAAGAGACAATATGTATTAATCTGCTTTTTTGACTTCAAAACATCCTCACCTATACATTATGAAGTCTATCCTTCACAGCCTCTTTTTGTAACCTAGCCAAGGCTACACTTCAAGAGCCTCCAACAGCATTAATGAAGCAGGCTCCTTTACCAGAAAACTACTGGATGTTCTTGGAGCCTAACAAATATAAGTCAAAGGTATACACATCTTCACAACACCATGCTTCCCTTTCATTTCATCCCACCCACAGGCCCTCTGCTCAGGTGGGTCGATTAAAGGATGAATCATTGCATAAAGAATACACTGAACACTGAATAAGGAATTGTACAGCCAAGAGAGAGAGAAAAACCAACACAGAAATATGCTCACAAACCACCCTTCACTGAGGCAGAATTACACTCTGTGCTGACAGAATGTGCAGAGGATATTATCAACATCCAAACAATCAAGGACATGGTCTTTCTTTTCAATTTACTCTTGTGGTTTTGTACTGACATATATTTTTCTGTTAGGAATCCACTAGTCTAACTAGCTTTCAGCAAGCAGTCATAACTAATATTCACATATATGATATTTACTGCTAACCAGACTTAAGGCCATTGATCTTACACAAGGCAATTTTTGCTCAGAAAATCAATCTTGGTGAAATTTGCAGATCACATCTCAGAAGATCAACCACTCTGCATAATACTGCTACAGCCAGTACTTGTGATTTAACCATCCTGACATACATGTCCACAATTTCTCTGCCTTCCTTTTTCTGCTAGATTAATTCACACAAGAGCCTCAAGCATCCCTATTAATATACTGTCAATGGACAAGTGCATATTCATGGAAATGCATAAGATACAGGAAATGGAAATCCCTGTTCCTATGCGAAAGTGTAAACCAAAACCTTAAACATAAATAGTACATTCCTGTGTGAAACATTTAAGTAGAATGCCAAACATGAATGATGAAAACATTTCCATAAAATCGCTTTGGTTATTTACAGAAGACTCAATTCTTTGATCTGAAAAAGATGCACTTTCCCTGAGAAATTATTCACACATTGAACCATGTATGCAACACAACTCAACACAACTATTTGTTTCCCAATACAAAAACAAATAGCTGATCTGAAAAAGATGCACTTTCCCTGAGAAATTATTCACACACTGAACCATGTATGCAACACAACTATTTGCTTCCCAATACAAAAACAAATAGTACTCTGTTTCATTTAAGAGTAGCTGTGGAAAAACTTTGAGGGACTCTTCTTGAAATAAAATAGGCATGAAGGTTATCAGAATTAGCACATGGCTTTGCTTTGGGGAAGTTAAATAACAGTTGGAAAAAGTTCCCTACAAAACCTCACAGGTAAAGAGGCTTGCTGGATCATGGTTTGTTCTTTGGCGCAATCAGTGTACAAACAGCTGTGGAGGTTTCCACCCTTGATGTCTCTTACTGCAGCCCTCTACTACCTGAGTACCACCTATTACAATGGCACTTCCCTGCAAGGAGTCAGAGATCACAATCTCACATAGGACTCTGGAACAGCAGCTGCATATTTGCCCCTCTTAGTTTAAGCTACAAGGAAACAGACAAATACATCCCACAGCACAGAAAGAATTATAACATGAATTTCATAGGATAACCATTAATAGCATAACCATTCCTGTTTCAACCACTACAGCTGAGACTCTTATTTAGCTTTTTTAAACCCCTGCACATCTTTCCATGTCCTTTTGATTACACCATAATAATCTAATCCTAAATCATTATTTTTATTTATTAATCATACAAACTGATACAATATTTGAGACAGACGGTTTTAATTTCTGGTCAAGAGCAGAAACGGGTTAGAACAAAGAAAACACCATGTAACCATAGATTAAATAAATGAGTTTATGGTTTATACACTACCAAATTTGTCAAAACAAAAAAATTAATTGCTGGCAAGAGGCATCTAAATTCTTCCAGATTTCACAATAGTCATCTTTGCTGAAACCAACTTTCTGTTCTTTAAGTTAACTGCACAACAGTAAAAGTAGCATTTAAAAATGCATTTCTGATGTACAATTTAAGACCAAAACAAGAACTTGCTATTTTTATTGGTCTCCCCTATTGAAGGGAAAACAAAAAATAAAATCTCAACACCTATTCATACTGGCTATTATTATTATTAATAGTGAAGAAAGCGCAGATACTTTTTTCAGCCACCGGGTCAGAAAAAGTATTTAAAAAGCAGTGATCTCTGAGTAAGAGGGATAGATCAGCCAGCACTACCCAGTTCCTGGAAATGCTTGTGAGAAGAGGAGATCAGGCAAACAAGGGTCCAAGAGCTCCAACATTTTCACAGATTTTATCTTTTCCAGTGTGTATTGTGACAGGATGTCTATTAGATTGAATCTAGACCAAAAATGAAGAATAATTTCTATTAAGCCATTCGATTTCTACAAACTGCAGAAATTAACACAGTAGCTATATTCCATTTTCCACCTAACATTTACAGAGTTTTATGATCACATGAGGGTCAAGTGCACTCATAAGTGCAGTTTAATTACTTCCATATCAATATCCACACAAAAGTCATAGGGGATTCCAAGTTTTAAGGGTCCTTATCAGATAACTAAGAAAAAGAAAGGATAAGCAGTAACATGAAGTAACACCAGGGCTATAATTGTCAAATACAAATGGAAAATTAAAGGCTCAATACTATTTTTCTCTCTGCTCATCCTGCTTCCCAGGATGAGCACTGCAGTTCCAGGGCTGTTCACCAGCACTACAAAGCTACCTGAGGGCTGAAGGCAGACCTCATCAATAAGAAAAACATTGTTTTGTAACCATACACAAATTGGCTGTACTAAGCACACAGTCCCATTTTTAAATGCAAAAAATAGATGACCTCTGCTAAGTCAACTTCTCCAAAATCTAAGACTGCACTCTGAAACTGCATCTCCCCTCAGCTGAAGAAAAATAATAAACTTACAACTTACAAAAATTACCTCTCAGCTTATCTCTGCTCTATGCTTTCTAAAGACCTTAATTTTTACAACATGACACTGCCCATAAAGGTGACAAGGGTCTGAATCACATCTGGCTAAAGCTGTTTTTTGTGGAAGTTGTGAAGCATGGTGTCAAACAAGGCTGGTCATGAACTACAGATTAACCCCAAAACAACTCACACAACGTCCTGTGCACAAAGCAAAGGTGTCAATGCTGAATGCTAAATCCTGACCAAATTACAACACCAGACAGCTAAAACTTCAGTTGTAATCCTTACTCTAAGGATTTATTTAAACATTCAATTTGTTGGGGCTTTTTTTAAATCCTGAAATCAGAGGCAAAACTTCAATCTCTAAAACAGGACAATAAGCATTAAAAAGCCTCACCTGAGCATGCAGGAAGTTGGATTGAAAGAAATTAAAATCATCCTGCTCAAACCTGATTTAGAGACCTGGCCTTTCCAGAGCTTTTAGAGCTTTCTCATGGTTTATATATATTAGGATCCAAATAGTGTTCATGCTAACTTATCATTCACCTGGAACTGTGTCATAGGATTTACAAAGGTTTTTTTGCCCAAGTCCACTTTTATTATAATGACCAATGAGAAAATCTAGAGTACCACTGCAAAATTTTTAGGCTTCTACTGAGATTTAACTGGCTGAACTGTTTGCTTCAGAAATTATTACAGTTATGACTTCATTTGTGACCCATTCTTGGGGAAAATGGGAAACATGGAAAAGTTTCTGTTGAGTCAGCAAGATTCTTCTCTTTTCAACAGAACATTTTAATTGCTTAGCAATACACAAAAGTAAAAAGACAAGTAATTGTCTTATGTTAATTTCACAGGCAGATAGCATGTGGCTTAATGATTACCCATTTGTTTGAGGCTTGAGGTGTATTTGCCCCTTACAGAGAGAACATCAGCTCTCTCTATACCACTGAACACACCTGACAGCTTGCTTTCAACTTTCTCTATTAACAGCCTTGAAATTTTCTTCTTAAAAATGGGATCATAGTTCAAAAAGACTTTCCAATAATATTAAAGAAGACAAGGAAAATTACTTTCAGTTAAATAAGTACTAGATAAAATATGTAGTTGCACTGAAATGAATAATGATAACTCAAAGTATCTTTAGACCAGCAGTGATCTCATTAGTTCAATAAATAAAGTTCAATACTTTAACGGGTTTGTATTAGAGCAAAACATGCTGAGGTGGTAAGCTTGAATTGTTAATATAATTTTTTACCTTGCCGGTAGTAAGATTTTTACTCTTCACTATGATGCTTTACATCTTGTATTTAATATCGCTTTCGTGTTATGTATTCAATGCTACTACTGTAAGCAGTGATTTAAGTAGGCATATTTGGCTAAAATTTTTGCCACAAGCAGCAATAGCATTAGAAATGCTAAAATTCACAGATCCTACAGGTTATTAGCCATATGAAAGCTTGTACAAATTAAACAAAAAAATCCCATAGAGTTGTTAAACTAGAGTTAATGTGTTCACTCCAATTTTTCTGTGTTATGGGGTTTTTTGTACTGTGATACAATGGAAATTCACATTCATAAGCTTCCTTTATCTGGCTGTCTACAAAGCTTCCAATAAAATGCAATCACTAGAGACATGATAAAATCTGAACCTGCTCCAGGCAAATTTTCACATACTTTAGGAGGCTATTTGATGATTATCCATCCACCAAGTAGACTGAAAGCAAGAGAAAACAGACTGGTCGTACATTCAGTGAAGTAGATACCTAGTTTAAGAAAAGAAGTCCCCAGAACCCATGGATGTTCATTGTTTACTGGAAGAGCAGAGACCCCTGTAGACAGGAGTAATTACCATCTGCACAGTGCCAGCCCCTGTCACTCTTTTGTCTCACTTGGAGATGGCTTAGATGGAAGCTGGCTGCTTGCTGCTGTGTCCCTGCAGCTCAGAGGGGAGCTACAGGATGGCTGTGGAGGCTGATACCATCTAGACACAAATGACTATCCCCTACTGGGATAATTCCCATCAGTGGCTCTGGTTACTAACCTGTCAGGTCACACTGTGACCAGCTCCTATCAGTGCTGTCTCCCTGCTTTTATAGACACAGCTCTGAAATGAGCCACATTTTGGGGCATTTTCCTGTGATTCCTAAGTGAACACAATTCTAAGGTTAATTATTTAAGAGCTAACAGCAGAGAACAAGCTCAGTCTCTGCCCTTATTCCTTAAACTATGATTGTCACAGTGGGCAGCATTAAAGAAATATGTTTCTATGGGTGCATACATCAGGTGTTGAATACTTCCACAGACTTCAAAAAACTTAAATATCAAACTAGAGATCAGAGGTATATTTTAATCAGTTAAAGAGATAACCTAAAGAGAAAAAATCACCCTTTTTCCTCCCCCACATTCCTCATTTGGAATATCTACTGCTGTAAATGTACGCTTTGTTAAGCAAAGCAGTAGTTGCTCTGAAAATTGTCAGCATGACAGAAGCTTAGGCATTATGTGTCTGAACCAGTGTTCACTGTTATCTGCTTACCCAGTAATCAGTAATTCCTTTTTTCTACAGCACAAAACTATTCCTTACATGAACCTCCTGCTGTCAGTTATAGCACAGTTAGCAGTATGGAAGTATTTTCCAATTAAGCCCACTTGCCTTGATCTTACACATATTAGTAGCCACATGTGAAAGAAGGTGGACTTGGCTCTTAATATTGTCATTATTTAAAAAAACAAAAAACCCATGGAATAAAATCATATAGACATGCAAAGAAAAATAATGACTCTTCTTTAGGCAATGGCTTAATTCCTTTTAATTGCAATTGCCTAAAAATAATCCTAAGCTCCATATGGCACTTAAAACTGGTCCAGAGGAATTAGCTTAAATCACCCACTCAGAAACTCCAAGACAGGTGTACAGCTTTCCTATTCCTAACAAAGGACCTGTACACTCATCCACTCAGCACACAGGAGCACTTTGTGACACTAATATTTTACATGATCAATACTAACAGGGAAGAAGGCAAAGGTCCCCTAGTTAAATTGTTCATAGCAGCCACAAAAGCAGTGTTGACAGCTTTTTTTATTATTTTCCCCCCATCAAATTTCGTAGTCACAAGGCAGACTCCTGTCATCAGAACAATTTGATTGTCAGCACTTTTGTTGTTGCTTGGTTTCAAATCTGAAAGAATTAGTTCTTCAGAATCCAGAAAGGTTAAGGGGCTTGTAACATTCTCAATGAGCCCATAACAGTTAAAAACTCCCAAGGTTGTTGAATTATGTTAACATGTATAACATTACGCAGTATGTCTAGGCACCACGAGAGGATCAAGTCCTAAGAAGGACTTTGGAGGTAAATATTGAGAAGAATTTTTGACTACTCCACAAAGCAGCACAGGAAAAAGAAAGGAAAAATCACAGAAATACAAGAATCCCAAAAACCAGTCAAGCATATGGCAAAATAAGACTAGGAAACTGGCTTTAAAATTATCACAGGGAAGTAGCAGCCTAACGTAGAATCATGGTACTGAGAGGTTAAGGTGCACAAAACTCCAACAAAACAAAAGGATCTAACTGCATGAAACTTTAAATAACTTTCTTTTAGAGCAAAAACTCATTATGGTAATTCAATGACAAGAATATTTTGGACATTTTTTAGATGAAACACCAATTAATTTCAACAACTAATGCAGATGAGATAGCATATCTTCAGCTACCATCTTTTGGAGCCCAAAATTCCGAATTATATATATTTATTCTGAATTGTGACATTTTTATACTGAATTTTAAAAATCTGCTCAAATACAAGAGTATATTAAAAGAGCAAAATAATAAATAAAAAATTATATTTCCTTGACAAACAGCATTGTCTTGGATACTGTATCTATTTAAAGATATAAATTAAAGAGGTGAGTCTGAAAGAGATTTTGTTGAACTTGTTAAAACAGATTTGTCAGCTTACAAAAATACCTTCTGCTGTTCCTCACAGCAAGATCTGACAGATACACTTAATAAGGTTTTGTTTTTAAAAAGTCTGCAGGAATCAGTGACTTCTACAGAATTGTCATTCTTTCTTAATTGCATAATTATTGCAATTCCAAGCATTTAGTTCAATGAGGTTCAGGAAAGATTCCACTTTTTCCACAGCGGAAATGAGCACAGACTTTGCACCTAACAAAAATTTAACTAAAGTAGTTTTACCAAGAGAAACTTCCATTTACTCATTACAAAGAATAAGAACTTGTGTCACATTTTGAGAAAAGTAATTGGGTGATGGATGTGAGAGCTGGGGAAATCAAGTAAAGAAACCCATCACTTCTTTCCTGTAGACCACATATTTAAAGATAGTTTATCACTTAAGGAGCTTTTCCCACATCGTGGCTCTACTTTCATTCATGTCCTTCAAGAAAAATATTTACATTCTTACCAATTTTCTATACATTCTTGACCTTGACCTTATCTGAATACTACAGGCAATTGCTCAAATATAGGTAGAACACCATTAATTATTAAGTGTATGCTGAAGACAGCAAATCAGGATTTACAGGCTCAGAGCCCACTAATCTTCACAAAATCTCTGTGGATTAGGTTAAATCACATTAGAATCTAGGGATAGCATTTGGGAGGTTGTGTACAGGACACAGTAAAGTGTCTAAATAAGAACAGATTTCTAGGAGAAAAATTAAAAAGCAGCTCAACTTATGGAGACACCATAAATGGGGTATACCACACCAAAAGAAAAAACCCCCAGTTTACTCATAATACAAGGGGACACAGATCGTTTAGATTGTCTGTGCTGGGGTTTTACAGCAGCAGACACAGCAGCACAAGTACCCAGCAATGCACACGCTCAGTTAAGAGTTACGTCCAGGAACAGAGATAGACAACAAATGCCCCTACCTTTGAAGCAATATTAATTAATATTAACAAGTAGTTAACAGTATTATTAACAATATTAACATGAAAAAGCAATTATTAAGGGCATATAATTCATTGTAATCAGAGAGAAGGACCTTCAAAAATAAGATGAGCACTGGGTTGTGTGTGCATTTTACAAGGGGCCAATGCCAACTAAAGCCTTCATTCAGCCGTGCAAAGCAACCACCCAAAATTCCTTAGAGCACCCCTAAAACTGTTAAACCTGTTCTGGTCAGATCTGTAAAGTTACCATCACCCTCAAGTAACTTTCCAGAAAAAGAAATTTTTTTGAAAACATACCCAATAAAACTTGCCCAACTACCAACTGACACATAATGAGCCATAGACATAGTCAATCTGCAAACCTATTAAATGCTTAGCAGGGGAAAAGAATTTTGCATATGTTTCTATAAAAAAATCTTTATTATCCTATGATGATTTTCAACTTAATAATAAAAATAATATTTTTTTCATTCATAAAGCAGAATTTCCCATCAGGAAAATACCCTTAGAACATGTTCTTTTTAATTTTTATTATAAGTATTGAATTATTCTGGCAATTGTACACATTGATGTCTCTCTACTGCTAAATGGAATAAAGCAGTAAGCAGAAAAGCTGCTGTAACTCTTGCTGTAATTCAGTGTAGACAGTGACTGCAATTTGGGATGTAATAGAGTGCCAAAAATTTAAGTCACTTATAAAATGCCTGACAGATAAATCAGGGCTTGGGCCATTTTAACTGTGATCACAGAAATTTATGGTCATGAAGTCTTGAAGGAAAATATCATTTATTTAATGAGGGATAAATTCATTCAGATAATTGTCATAATAACCAGCCCCTGAAGAGAAACCAAAGCTGAAGTTCAGTATTAGCTGTTATTACATGAAGACTTAAACAGAGAAAAACTGTTAGAATATCAACGCCATAAAAAGGAATTTTACTTATCTCCTAGTTAAGATAGAATGGACTCATATATGAGTAATAAGGTCTTTAACTCTGGTAAAACATATCTAAGTAACTGCTAAAAATGGCAAGAGGCTAGCTGTTCCTATCCAAGCTGCCTCTGAAATCTTCACTTCACGAAATATACAGGTTTTAAAATTGAAAAAATGTACCTTATTTGTGCTCATGTTTTCCTACCAGAACATTCTTGTAGTAGCATAAATGTTTTCCTAGATAAGGCACAAGTGAGCTCACATAAGTCCTCTATGGAGGAGAAGTAGCACACTGCCATCTGTGAAATAGACTGAACATGAAAAGCAGCCTCCTCTGGCATCCAACTGCAAAGGCACATCAGACCAATTTGAGTCCCCAGTAAATCTAGGCCATGTTTCACTTTTAGTGCCACCTTATATGGTGTTTACTTCATGGCAGGCTCTTCCTATATTTAATCCTCAAATTACCTCACTCTCTAGTTCTCAACCTGAAAATCCTGTAAATAGGGGTCAGCCTTACTGTAGCCAGGAAGTTACTCCTCATTTTTGCCATGCTCACAAAAGCAATATTGTGGGGAAAAAGGATTATTGTTTGCTATTTCTGTGGAGAGGACAAAAACAACAAAAAACAGAAAAGGAAAGCAAGTAGAGCTTAGAGGAAAAACCAATTCCAGACACAGTAGATAATCAAGCAAATAACTTAGAGGAAAACAGGAACTAATTTTTTTCTCTGCCAATGTTGGTGGACTTGGGACTGAGGGAATGCAAACCTATGCCATGCTCTTTCCTTTTTCAGTTTTAATCCAGTCACAAATCCTCATGGACTACCCCAGCAAGAGGAAAGATGCATTATTTAAGGAGGTGCCAACATGCAGTGCTGCTGAGAGGAGCAGGGGAGCTCACACATCAGGGGCTCCCTTTCTGCTGCACAGCACATCAAATCCTTCTCAGATCTTCTAATCCCTGTGCCAACCCTTGGACTTTCCCTGCCTGTCCCATGCCAGCATGGCAAAGGTGTGGTTGGTGCTTCAGTACTTGATCCTGGAGCCCACCAGTTCAGCCAGCTGAGCTGCTGCCAGACAACCACGGCCTTGCCCAGGGACCTGAATTTGGGCAGCCCCTCCCCAGGGCATCCCAGAGATGGGCACTGCTGTCACACCAGTGTATGGCTAGTCAGAAAAGAACAAGCCTGCTTCACATACAGAACAAACACATTCATAAAGGAGGAAAAGAATAATGGAATGTGCAAGCATACAACTAAAATTTGAGTTTTCAAATTTAGTAGTAAATAACACTAAGTACAAATAAGAAATCAGCTCCAAGTGGAAAAGATGAGAGGTTGTTTGAGCTTTGACACATACCTTCTGCCAGCCACCAGCAGCAATGTACCCCTTTTCTCCTAAAATCTTCCAAAGATGTTTGAATTACCTTGCACCATCAAGGTTATGAAGGCACCAAGACAAACTAGTTGCTTCAATTAGTGCAGGTCTCAGCACCAGCATTACTTTGCTATAATTTGTGTGCTTGAGAAATGAAATCCATTATTTTCCTTAACATACCTAATGGATGACTAAGATCCTTTCAGCAAATTTCAGTAATATTTTATAACCTTCCCATATCTTTAAGATTCTGGCTGCTGGCAAAGCTTCCAGCTGGACAGACAGGCAATTCCCAATCCTGTGAGAACATTTTTAAGTACTAACACATTTTACAAGTGTTCTTACTGAAGGACTTACTGTGCAGGAGATCGAGCAATAGGCAGCTTTATAAAGCAGTGCTGGATCTCAGTTCTCCAAGTGTGTTGGTCTGGTGTGCAAGCCCTGAAGTCAATCAGGAATCAGAGTAATGCAGAGAAAAATTTCCTGAGTCTGGAAAATTTTGGCAAGAAGGGCTGCATCTTAAAGCAGGAAGCCAACAGGTTTTTTTCTAAATTTACTTTTATTACACACACAAATTTTATTTATTTTATTTAATACACCCTAAAAGTCAGCCTCAGAGGAGGTTTTTGATTTGAACAACTCAGGCTGTGTATGCTTTGCATGACAAATATTAAGATAAAAAAATAACATGCTGTAGAGAAACTGTTCTAGTATTCCACTAATGTCATTGCACAACAGTAAGAAAGGTATCGTGAAACTCTAAACAGAGGCATTCTGGTAGTTTATTTAATAGCACTTATTTAAGTTGTTCACAAGTGTGCCAAATGAGTTTAAAGCATTCATACATTGAGTTTGTTGAACATCAGCAGTGTACAGCTGCTCGTGGCTCACAGGCTGCAAAATTGGTAGGGAGCTATTAATGAAGTGGAGAGATTGCATGCAAGAGCCACATTAGTGCAGTGTGACTGTACAGGCAGCCCTGTAACTCAATTTAATGCTTCCCAGAGAAAGCTTGAGCAGAACAGACAAAGCAGTTACAACAGATATTCAAACTCTTTTTGTATTATATTTTTCCATTCTAATTGGCAGAATACCCCAAAGTACCATGCCCCCAGGGCACAAAAACTGCCTGTTCTGTTAAAGCCTTCCCAGTTGTGAATTAGTCAGGTTTTTCTACATGCATCAAGTTTGTTGTTTGAATTAGACAGAAATATCATTACCGTGGCAGGAGTAACAGTTTGGGAGACAGATTAACAATGTGTAACCAGCAGTAAGACATTATAAGGTGCTTAAGTAATTCATGGAATATTGTCAGTTTTAAGAAGAATATGTTATGACATACATCAAATAGGGGGGTTTAGGGTTAATGTCACAAGTTCTTGAGTGCCTCAAGTAAACTTTGTTATTTGTGAGGTGCTTAATATCTGTTACCTGTAGAAGAAGGAATTAATTTTTCCTTCTGCCTGATCTATAATCCCAGTTTAAACGTTAAGAATCCTAGCAATTTTAACTTAATTCACAGCAAAAGAATACATTATAGAACTGATAAAATAATGACTCTACAGTGCTTTTAACTCATTGACAAAGAAATATCCTGTATTTGTGAGTAGCTGGCATTTAAAGTGACTCATCAGAAAACCTTCAGTGTCCAGTAGAGACACGTTGGGTTATATGTTAATTGCTTTATGAGGGCATCATAATACAGCACTCTAAAAGAATTAGACTGTGGAAATAATACTTGAATTTTCTTTAACAGAGGATGCTTATATTGCTGCATCACACTGATTCTCACTGAAGTACTATTTTAAAAGCTTTCAGAAAGCATTTAACAGCAAATAAATTGTTCAGGTATGTATTCCAGCTCCAAAGTGTATTCAGCACTTTTTGACAGACACTGCAATGTATTGAACAAAGTGTAGCACAGAGGTATAACAGGAAAGATCACAGGTGTCAGACTTTGTGAATGTCTTGGAGGAAAGGTTAACAAAAAGAATATAAAAAATAAAAGTTGGGGAAAATTAAAAGGTCACATCATGAAAAAAATAATGTGGTGGAAAGTAGCAAAAACCTCACAACTTCCAATAAAGAATATGAACCAAGTACCACCTTTTCCTTTTTTAAGTACCCTCTCCTACAAATGCCTTTTTTTTTTAGAGCTGCAGTTAACTTTTTTCAGAACACCAAGAACCAATTTAAGAACTTTAGAAGTGGACAATAGACCGTGTGTTCCAGTTTTGTGTGCAGATATAAATTATGAATCAAAACTATGTTTGAGAGAAGAACTGACATGCAGTTTACTTTTCTGCAAATTTAAGTTTTGCTTCAGATTTTTCATCTTCACTCAGGAAAAAGTTATTCTTGGTCAGAATCAATAACATATTGAACATGGGAGGAAAGGAAAGAAATGAAACAAGAGTCCCATGTCAGAACAATTCCTATAATTCACATTTGTAAAATATTCACTTTCTAAACCCAGACAGTAAATAACAGCAGGAAATCCAAGAAGAAAAGTTTGGTTTACCTGAAAATGAGGGACTTGTACCTCAAAAAAGTCCACTGCTTTTTATTTCAGCTTTGGAAAAATAGTTTCTTGATTCCTATTTTACACAAACATATTAGTCCCTAGATTAAATTTGTTACTGCTTTATGAATTTAGTCACTTTAGGATTGAGGAAAAGGAAATGTGCAGAACGTGCCATTTAATCCAGAAAGTATTTTGGCTATTCTTGGCTTGCTGAATTAGAGTGGGCAAGGCTTGTCATACAGCAGCCACCTGCCCTTGCTGCATTGTTTACACACCAATGGGACATAGATCATGTTGACAAGTTTCTCTTTAAATATATAAACCTGCAGTAAGGTAAAGCATGCTACTGAACAGTAACACTAAGTGTGACACTTCAGGAGGGAAAATAATCACTCAGCTCTCTACTGATTCATGCAGCCACTTTCAAGGCAGTGCTAACATTCAGCAGACATGCAACATTCAAGCCAGGAAGGCTGAATACCACACCAGAAATCTCACAATGAGAGAACTAAACTTTTCTCTAATGTGCAATAATAGTAAATATTCCAGAAACTAAACCAAACAAAATCTTCCGTATTTTTTCTAGTAAATCTCAGAGTAAGGAGAAGCTAGACTCAGAGGGATGGCTACAGCTACAGGTGGAAAGTGGCACTCTTATAGCCTGAATTATGGAGTTGGCTCAAAATTGAACTCAAGATCTGTGCACCCAGTACTCAGAAGCATTCCAGAAGGCTGCTTGCAATTTCAGGAGTTAGGTGCTCACTTCAGGAGGTGTCAGTGAAATAGACTCAATGTCAGTCTAGGACCCCTGGGAACACAGAAAGGAAACTTAGCAACAGAAGCTAATGAAGTATGGGCAATGAAGCTTCCACTAGTGTCTATTCAAATCAATTATTAAATCTTCCCAGCATTCTTCCATCTTTCAAGCAGCCAGGCCATGATTCTGAAATTTATATGGCATTGTATTCAGATTTAGGCCCTGAAGTACTGAACAATAAACTCATAAATACTTGACTCCAAATTTGCCTGTTTCCATACTGCAAGTGAAAAATCTTAATCCACACTCCAACAGTCACAGAAAGGAATATAAAAGCTAGGGATGACATGAAAAAACATGCTTTGAAACCCCCTCCCCTGTTGAATTAAAGACCTTGGAAGTACAGGAATACAGTATAACCAGAAAAACATTAAAAAATGTTTTTCAGTGTTTTTTTTCTTGTGCACTAATTCATATTGTTCTCAGCTATAGAAAACGAAAATGTGTTTGTGAGTGGGAGTAGAAATAAACAGAGAAATGTGAGTGACACATTAGTGACAATTAGTGGCAATTGTCCAAGAATTCAAGTGCAGAATATTTAGATCCATTTGTAGTCAACATCTATTATATTGATTAGCTTTTATACACAATATCTATTAACTTTTAAAGTCACATATTTGATGAGGACATTGTACAAAACCATGCAGATGCAAGTATGAAAATCTTATGGCACAACATGGATACTTACCAACTTCTTGCTTGTCTGTCACTTGCTACCCTTTTGCAAGGTAATCTGAAAATTCTCAAGTGCATGCAGCAGCAATATTGATAAAGACTTCAAATTAATGAGAAATCCAATTGTTTTCTTTCAAACATTCTGAGGAGGTGGTTTGTTTTATTTCCAGTAAGGCAGGAATTGAGTGCAAAGGTTGTGAGTTAAAAAGAGAATATACAGTTGTGAAGTAGCAGGGAAATGTTACTAGAAGTGTTTCAGAATTTAAGTAATTTATAGTCTGTTTAACATCTTACTTTCCCCTCAACTTATTTTCTTTTTAATGAAATAGTGTGTAAACAGACACAAACTGTGCTACACCGGTTTCACAGTCTTTTGCAGTTTCCCCCACACATTTTTATGTGAGGTACTTGAAATACTGGTGTTTGTTCTTAGTGGATACCTCCAGAAATACTGAAAAATTTGGGACTAAAGTTTTAATTTGTAGTTCCATGGAAGTTAATATTCCGATTGCTGTATAGGATTGACAAGAATGTTTGGACAGGGACTGAGAAAGCAGTAGTCCAAAATCTGAGGTGGAGGCTTTGATTGCTTCCTTTCTGGTCTCAAGCAGCATAATTTCAATACAGGGCTGCCAGTGCTAGATTCTAGAAATTTTCAAAAATAAAATGAGTAAAAAAAAGTAGTCAGAGAACAGCTCCTTCCTTCCCTCCTCCCTCCTCTCCAAGATGCACAAGGGAACATACCCTGGGAATCAGGAACATCGATGTAGAAGGTACATCAAGGGTAATCAGGTCTAGCTGCCTGGCACGCTGCTGTTATTAATTATTGACTACCTCACAGTGACCTTCAAGCAGTACTTCAGAAAGAAAAGACAGTATGGGTCAGACTAAATCTATCAGCTACTCCCAGAGAGCATTTTCTGCTCCTGCACAGATATCTGTAATGTATAGCTGTAGTAATGAAATAAAGTTAAGTTACATAGAGTTTGGAGTGCACACTTGACCTGAAGACACAGCAGCTCATCTTTTCTTAATGTTATTCTCAAGTGAATTAAGAATTTAATTACAAATTTTGACTAAGTCATTCCATGAGAAGCAATTCAGGAACTCTTTGCTCTGAAGATTATGAACACTTAGATAAGCTAAAGAGTTAGAGATAAGTGTTTCAAAATAGGAAAGAAGTTGTGATTTTTTGAGAGTCAATTAGAGGACATTAAATGCCCAAGAGACAGAAAATAAGAAAATCTGAAGAGTTGAAAAAGCACTGGAAATTATTCTGTAGAGTTGTAGCAAAAAGAATGCTATAGGCTATTCAATAAAAGCACACAGGGAGTGATTCAGCTGAGTTCCTAAGTTCTTCATAAATTACCTTAGCACTCCCTTAGAAATCATAATATAGGGCTACATGGAGCAAGGGCAGCATAATTCAGCAGACCTTCACCTATGCTAACTGGAAATACTGCATGCCTTACAAGAATAAAGTCATTCAAGTAGATTTCTCAAAGAGCTAACTTGGCTCCTCCAGCCAACTTTTTTGAAAAGGAGCAGAAAACATACCTCACTCAGACAAGCACTACAACCCATTTTCCAGGGCAGCATAACACAAAACAGAGCTCAAACTTTTCTGTATGCTGAACTAATTAAAGGAGTAGATTGCATACTAAAATCTGTTTATTAAGCTGATATCAAAACCTATAAAGCTGCTAGCCTTGTTCTGATCTGTTAAAGCAGCTCAAACCACAGTGAGGATAAAAAAAAAGAACAGGTTTCTTGATATGAAAACCTATATATTTAAACATGACATACCATGTTGTAGAAAAGCCTCCTACACAACTAAAGATTTAACTTCTAAAACTGCTTATAAATATTAATACAATATCATAATCCATTTAATTCTCAACATCTTTCTAAATTTGTAACAAGGATTTCTCAAGTCAACTCTTTCATCTTCAAATATACGTTAAAATGTGAAGACAAGAGCTGTCACTTTAAACCCACCTGCAGTCTTTAAAAAAGACAAGGTGCGACCTACTGGTGGAGTTACAGTTAATTCCCCAGAAAGGCTCTTGATAAAACTCTCGAGAATAAAGAATCAGGTTTACCAACACATAGCCTTGAAAGCACTGATTAAACAGGAATAGTCTTGGATATCTTTCCTTCTCTGATACAAAAATAATACCTGAACTTGGAGATGTTCAGGTAGAGTTTGCACAGCTTCATTATTAACAAAAATAACTTGGGCGTTACTTGAATACACATCCCAATAACAAGGACTGTCTCCTAATTTACCATCAGAATCTTTGTGACAGAGCACAAACTTGCTCAGCTGCTTTGAAAAGAATGCTCCCCCACTCAGAAAGGATCAGGAAATGTGGCAAGAGGTGAGATGTTTAGCAAGAAAACTGAAAAGTAGGACCAAGGGTTAACAGTGTTATTATGAACTAGATCTAGGTCTCCTATGTGATGTTAACCTAGTTATCAAATTAAAAAAAGGCCAAAGTTAACTAGAACAATAATGAATTTTCCTATTTTTCAATTCAAGAAATCAGCAGATGAACAATCTATTAAATTTATGCTTTTACTTGGCTAAGGAATGCCTTAGCAATTTAGAAGCACCATGATTCCGAACTCTAGCCAATTGTGTTTGTCTCCTTTAATAATTGAATAGCAAATTATTTGAATTACATACCTTTCTCTATTAAGACCTAAGAGGTCTTTAACTCCTAAATACTTGGTTAATTATCTTTAGAGCTCTGGCACTCCTATTAAAACTCGAAATACACATTAAAATGCTGTTTTGCATGGGGATTATGGTCCTCTCTTCACACATAGAAGACTCCAGCATAATCCTATATTTAAATACATATTAGTTCATAGAAGGAAGCAAGAGAAGTGCAACACATTTTCTTGCTTAGCAAATACACACAATAAATTCCACATTATATGTGTACAGTCTTAACGTGCAGCATAAGTCTTCTTACTGTTCTGTTAGTGTAAAAGTCATGAGTAATACAGTCATAAGAACAAAGCTGTTAAAGATAAAATATTTACGCAAAAACTAATTTCCTGCCATGCTACCCTAGTATTTCAGTTTGTAGGAGATTCATCTGAAGAGATGCAGATTTAGGCAGCAAGATAGTCCTGAAAGTCACTGCAAATTAGCTGTATATCTTCATGCAGCATTGAGACTTAAGTCTCAAACACAGGCTGCCACTCCATTCAGAACTGTGACAGTACCTCTAAAAAACCTGTTTAAATTCTAGAGGCCAGGAAGGTTCTGGCCTCTAGAATTTTGAAGAATTCTTCAAAACTGGCAAGTCGCTGATATCATTATCCCTCAAACACTGAAAAAAAGGTTCAGAATTCTTTGTTGAGAAGTTTGTAAATATGATAATGCAATCCAGGTTTAAATTCATTAAATATTGTAAAATAGCAATGTAATGGCTAACACAGAAATTAAGCATCCCTACATCTTTTGTTGGGTCTTGGTGGATTTTGTTTTGTTTGTTGTTTTTCTTTTAGTTTGGTGTGTTTTGTTTCTTTGTTTTTTCTTTTCCTTAAAGCACCACCATAATATTATTGTCTACTCTAAGGTTTCTTGACATGAGTAGGTTGTGAGTGGTCTATTGCTTTGATTTCTGGGGTTTTTTACACTGGTAAAAATCATTCATCAACACTCCTCTCCAGAGGAAACCTGAGAAGTTTGCCTTGAACATTAAGAATTCAAATGCAGGGTAGGAAAGAGAGAGAGCGACAGAGTCCTCAGTGTAGAAAGAAGGAAATTAGAAAGTTACTGAAAAAGTAGAACTAAGCTTCTTCACTCACACACATTACTAAGAACTTACACCAGTTCTTCCACAATGGTTTGATGGGCCCAGACATTTCAATTAACCACATTGCTTTATACATACTGCACAGTTTTCATAAAACCTGATAACTCTAATTTCTAAGACTGGAAAGACATAAACAAAAGTGAAAGGAGACATGCCTCAGATAATTTAAATACAAAGCCAGGTGTTTGACACCTTCCTTTTCAGATAACAGTCATCTATTTCTGTATTACAGACATACACACACTACAAAGTAAAAGCAACAAATTATTAAGAAAAAACCAAACATCAAATCTACAACTCCCTAATTCTTGCAGGCTGTATTTAGAGTATCACAGCAAGTCCTTCAGCCATGTAGAGTGAGCAGCTATGGCTGGAACAAGTGAAGCAGAAACAGATCCAGCAGATTTCTCTCTCATTGGAGCAGTTTGTGCTACAAACACAGCTGCACCATGATTACCACTGCACTCAAATCAGCACACAGCCACAGTAAATAGAAGTGGTATTTCTAAAAAATTCTATTGACTTTCAGAAATGCTGTTTAGTATTAACCAGGGAGGCTTCAGCACAGAACTACACATAACAGGCACAGATTTCAACACTCATTGTACTAGATTGTCAGCATTGCTTCTGAGGATACACTAAGTCCACCCAAAAATCAGAGGCCCATTATTATATATGGTGGAGAAAATACGTCTTGTGTCTGTAAGACTACAAAGTATCAAAACCAAATGGGACTATTACACTAA
The DNA here is from genome assembly GCF_017590135.1 of Pyrgilauda ruficollis. Lineage (NCBI taxonomy): Eukaryota > Metazoa > Chordata > Aves > Passeriformes > Passeridae > Pyrgilauda > Pyrgilauda ruficollis. Next base: position 514,335 of record NW_024530044.1, read on the forward strand.
TACATCATTATATTTGAGCTATTTCATAGTATTTTGTGGGTTTGAGTTTTTGGTTTGTTGTTTTGGTTTTTTTTTAACGCAGAGAGCAAGACGTATTGGTCACATCATTCTATTTTCTGGGAAGCATATCAGGGAAAATAGAAATGCAAGAATACTCTCTGGCATTCATCCTTTCCCAAAGCATGACAGAAATTTCTGAACTTGAAGAAAATGTCTTTTGATCCACAGAGCAGCAGTGAAAATACTTTCCTTACTGACACACTTATCAGAACAAAGTTTTGGTTCTTCACATTCCTTACTTCGTTTATTTACCAGTAGAAAGAACAAACCCCTTTAGAACAGCTTCAGTCTCCCAGATGCTTTGTTTAGACACCTGCAGTGCCCTGTGAAATCAAATCTCACCATGAACATACCTATATTTAGACACCTGAACTGCACAAGTGTTTTACTGCAGAGTTGCAGTTGCATAGAAACACAAGCCAAGGTCCACCAAAGCTTTGTCTAGTTGATGCTCTGACAACACAGCCTCATTTCTTCTTACTACTTCTCTCCCTCCACTGACCACTCTTGCCATAAATAAGTATATTTTGGCATTCTTGGTGCCTTCTCCCTCCAGCATCTCCAGTGGGGTAGCTATTTACCACACTGCAGCTCATCAGGTCGCTGTCACTTCACTATTGCTTTATGTGCTGCATATGTCAGATTTTTCATTTGCTGGCAGGAAGTCTGAGCAATGTGTCCTCAGCAAGGATTCACTTATTTCCCTCATTGCTTCCTGAAGAAGTTGCAAGACATGTATAATCATTCACAGGATATCTTGCTGAGTGCTTTGGGCAAATGTGTCACATTGAGTTATTCTGCTCTCTGATAGATATTTGAACCTTAAAAAAAATGTTTAAGCCAAGATAGGCAGTTTGAAAGTAATAAATCCTTGGAGGAGAGCAGCCTTGAAAAAGAATTGCAGCCTAAAGAAGACACAATAAAAGCCCAGGAAAATCTTGTGGCAACACTAAACATAGCCAGAATAGTCACGAGAGCTATCTAGCAGTAATTTTGTAGAAAAGGGCAATCTTGTCCCCCTATAAAGTTGTTTTCCAGTACCAACTACCACAGAAGATTTCACTAAAATTATTCAGAATTTTATCCACAGGTGCTGTCATGGTCCTACAACACACGGGAGATTATGGATGTGAGTGTGCTGCTCTTACAGGAAAGGGTGTAATGTGTAACATTTTCTAAGGTTGGGACAGCAATGCCTTGTCATAAAAACATCAGATATAAAGTTCTGCTCACTTCCTTTCCATAGGATAGCCATGTTGTTGGTTCTCATTTTAATCCTTAATAATTTATTAAGGACAAAGGAAATCAGACCCAGATTACAAGTCTTGAGCCAAGATTTAAACTACAGAAAGTACAATTGCATCTTAGCATAAGCATAGGAATTCTTACAATCTAGTAGTTCAATTCCCCATTCCTCCCCTTCATAAATAAATGCTCACAATTAATTTCTTTCTCTTTAATAAAAGGAGAATTTGGAAAACATTACAGCAATGAAAGCTAATCCTTACATACCTCTGTCAGCATAAGCCTTTTTATCTCCCTCAATTATGTCATTTAAACATTAAGTACAGAAGGTTCAAACAGATTTTTTTCAAGATTGCTTTACTAACAAAGATCAGATTCAGTGCTTTTCACCGAGGAAAGTGAGCCTGGACACCAAAATGAGCAGGACCTCACTCAGCAGCTCAGGACACTGACTGTATTCACCCATAGCTAGAGAAACACCCTGCAGACATCCTGATTTAACCAGTCTGTTCTACTCACACCAACTGTGTTTTGTTTGCATAACTCCATAAGTGATTACTTTGTTACAATTTCTTGCTGTTATGACTTCATTAACTATTATCTTGTTTATGTTGTTAATTTCCAATTGAAGGGCCACAGTGCCCAAAACAAACAGAAGCTTCAGAAGAGGCTGTCAAACAGACCCTTTAATAGGTCTCCTTATAATTACACCTTTATCTTTAATGCAAATACCTCAAAAATGTTTTAAGACCAAAATCCTTAGAAGTAGCCCAAAAAAACCCACCTGAATAGGATATCAGTGAATGGGCATTTGAATCACAAAACCTGATTATAAATGAACCAGACAGATTCTGCAGTCTCCATTGCATCAATCCACTGTTTCAAAGAGTTGTGTTCTAATAATCTAAAGTCATCTGCAAGAAATTTTCAAACGGACTAGAAAATGTGAATTCAGACATTAAAGTGGAGCTCAGAGTGGTAAAACTGAGTGGAAGTAAGTGAAGGTTTAGAACACATTATTTTAAATAAGCTTTAATTCAGTCCTATACCATCTACAACTGCAGCTTTATTACTTCTCTGTCCTCTTTTTGATATTAGCTCACATATTTGGTCTTATATTAAATTTGCTGCTGATATCTCAGTTAAGTGGCTTCCTAAAGGTGATGCAGCACTTAACACAATGGGTACTTCTGTGCATTTGCCTTTAACAGCACACAAACTTTGCATGTTTATGTAAAGTCTGAGCACGTACATTCTTTCAAATTCAAGTTTTTGCAAAAAACCCCAGTATTAGGCAATTATCTCTACCCTTAATTTATTCAAGCTAACATGAAATCCATCAGGAGTCTCACACAAAGGCTAAAATCACAACTTCTAGAATTTTATGACCACATAGCTCAATCTAATTCCTAAGGTTTCAAACGGCTTGAATGAACTCCGAAGTTGTGCTAAGTAATAATGTCTTGGGTCATTAACTTTAACACTGCCAGCTTGCCCTCATGATTGCATTTACTTTAATTAATGTAAGGTAGTAATTAATGGCACACTTAACAGAAAGGTCTGCTATAGCACACTGCCAGTTTTTAACAAATAAAGCAATCCAAGTGTTTCAGGCAAGACTGGAAATAATCTGTTGCAGGTGACAAGTGCAGAGACAAAAAAGGCTAAGCCAGTGTTTTGTGGATTTTCTTCCTAAATTGAGGTGCAACAGGTTTAGTTGTCATGCTAAAATCTTGGCCCACATTTTGCCACGCTTCTTTTCATTTTTGCAATACTAAATTTGATTAATAAAAAAACCTTCAGCATGCATCCACTGATTCTATATAAAATTATGAAACTGTTAGAGAGAAGTGTCAGTTATTCTACCATAGCAATGAGGAGATCAAAACAGAACTCATGAAGTAACTGTGTACCAACCTCCCACTACCCTGAACAGCTCTTTTACAAAACCACTTGGTATTCAGACCACACTCTCCCCTCATGCATCTTTTGCAAGATTTCAGCTTCTGGTTAAACTTTGACCAAGCCAAACTTTATTTATGGGATGAAAGTCTTCAAAACCACTTAATGCAATCTCTCATAAGTTTTTGAGGGGGAAGAAATCTAAAAAAGAAAATACTTCTACTAGCAGAAATAAATTTGCACATAAGAACAGCAGCATGGTATATGGTAGAAAATTAATTTTCTAAATACTCTGCTCCACAAAAATACTAATCCACACAGTGACTTCCAGCTTAAAGACTGCTACTAAATTTTCCAAAATTAAGTTTATTCTGTTAGCATAGCATTTAAACAAAGTATTTGAAGAGAATTCTCCTTGACCAACCGGGATCAATTATCTGAACTGGCAGAGTGTACAACACCACATTGACGTGACACCCAATTTGATGCTAGAATGAGGTATCAAGTACAGCTGATATACAGAACAGTAACACAAAAGGAAACTCATCAAGGGGAAAGCTTGTTTCTTTGACTTTTCCTTCTCCATCCTGAAAGGCAAAATGAGAGCATAGGCCTACTTAGGTCTGTATGACATTATCACAATAATCATTATCCCAAATGTTTTCACTGGCAGGAGATGAGAGAATAAAGACCTAGGAAGCAGAAAGAATAATTCCAGATATAAGATTTCTTTTGGATGATTCAGAAAGAAATCTGTCTGCCAGCATTAAGAACAATTTACTTTGAGAGCCCTATGTGGGAGATAACTGCACCTGAAGTCTGGCAAAATGCACATTTTCTTAATGACTCATTAGTTCACTTTCTCCTCTTAGAATGTTAAAGCTTCCATTCCTGTATTTGGAGAGGAGGTTAAAATATTGTGAGAAAGTGAGAGAAAAAGGGCAAAACCAAAGGGACAGCAAAGAACATATGAAAAAAATGTTGGAGAGGGAGGTGCCCCACATGCCCCCAGACCTTAGATTTTTATATTTCCTTCAACAAGATTGCTCCCTGCATGACAACAATGGTGAAAGATTCATCTGGAGATGTTAAATATCATGAACAGGTGGGTGGGAGTCCTTCCAGTCACGCATAACCAGGGAGGAATCTCAGAAGCACCTCAGTAAGACCCTGTCTTCTGGTCTGTGTACCTGCAGGCAGTCTGACAGTGCAGAAGACTAAGTTCTACTCCCATTTATGAACTTGTTTTCTTTACAACCTCAAGTATTAATAAGGAAACCATCGGTTTAGATTAAACGCAGAGATAAAAAAATGTCAGTGTAGTCTGAAGTACAATCAAAATATATGTTTGGGGGTTATAGAACAATTATAAGAACATAAATAATCATAGACACTTTACATGCCTGACACTAGAAATAAAATCATTACAGATACTTAAAACCCATAAATCTGAAATCCAGAGCACATAAGTACAAGCTGGAGCTGGAAAATCAGTTTGAACATATACTTAGGGACAGAAAAACTGATAAAGTTATGAATTAAAGCAGTCACCACAGCACAGACTGCAGAAATGACAAAAACAGTTACAATATTTTCATCCAGCTATCAGTGCCAAGAGATATCACAAAAAGGGGACCCTCTATTGTCACACTCCTGTCATCTCATCCTGGCCACTCCACCTGGTTATTGTCACCCTGTATCCTGACTACCCAGAAGGGGATATGCTAACCAAGAGATTGCTGACCATAGCCTACAAGCTGCCTGGCAGCAAAATCATCCTTCATTCTCACATTTGAATGCAATACCAGGCAATGCACTTCTGAAGGAACAGAGCCCAACAAGTCAGACTAAATTCAAGTAAGGACAAATGAGGATTACCTTGTAAATATGTAGACAAGATACCAAGATTAAAAAAAAAACCAGAATACAAATTATCTGTGTTCATCTATATGTATAGAAATATAAGAAAATATTTAAGAGGAAAACTAACAGTGTGCAATGATTTAGAATACATTAGAATAGAATAATTTAAACTGGAACAAAAAATGCTGAGCAATGAGCTGTAGCTTACTATCACATACACAGACAGGAAAAAGTCTGAATCTCAATTACTTCAGAGGTTTTATCTCTTCTAGAAGTTCTGCCACTATTCCCACCTAATAGATGCACTTTCCAAACTGTTCCTTTGAACATAATAGCAACCAGAGTTATCAGTAAATAATGAACAACATCTGACTGAGCTTAGTCAAGGGGCATGATCTGTTTGCTGTGCCATTGGTGTGTTATTTTACCTCAGTGTCTCACATGCCTTTTACAGCTTTAATACACCGGTGTTAACCCAGTACTTTAAAAAGTGGTTTCTTTAAAACTGCATGTTGAACAACCCCACCCATCATGTTGGTGCTATTTCAGAGGACACACTTGGGGATACATTTGGATGTATATGGCATCAAGCTCTGAACTGATGTTTCAGAACAGCTTTATCAAACCTTATCAAAAGTGACAATTTTTCTCCTTTCCTTTGCACACAGACCTCCTACATGCAGCTGAAAAGCCTAGAGCTTCTAGCTAAATCATCTGGAAATCACTTCACAGTTCAAACCACAGTGTAATCCTTCCACTTGACAAGATGTATTTCAGGCAAAGTCTGACAACACACAAGGGCTTTTGATCCAGCAGATTCCAGGAAACTGTCCACGATGGAGCTCCTAACTCACTATAGGCAACGTATTTCAAAACTCAGTGTAATATAGTTTAAATATATATTAATTTAAAAAAACGCACACAAATCCCAAAACCCAGCTTGAGCTAATTTCTTACTTCTCTCCACAGACACTAAATTTGATTTGAGGAAGTAGTACAATCTCTGATACATGCACAGTGACAGAAGTCACCCAATTTCAGCATGCCCATATTTTCAGGCTTCAGAGATGCCCACAGAGGCTATTTCTCATGCCAAATCACACTGAACATCAATGAACACACAGCTGTAATTAGTTCTTCACTGGCTTTGCAGCAAGGCTTGCATAGGTTTGTGTTTGGGGCCCTGCTTTTGTGGGTTGAAGTTTTTAAGAGTGAGCAGAATTTGAAATTGTTGGCAGGCTTACAGAAATAATACAGATGAAGTCTGACAGGAGTCAGAGTGCTAAGCTAAGACTTGCTGTAATTGAAACATCAGGCAATGGGAAGGCTGATTAAAATCAACATTTTCATCTGACTATTTTGGCCCTCAGGACATGGTCCAGAGACCAAATTGCTAAAAATTAGTCATGCCTTGCTCATTACCCCAAAGGCACAGACTTGCATACAAGAATTTGAACACAACTTGAAAAACTCACTGTTGTCCAAAGGGGACATTTTTAAAGAAAAGGGACATAAAGAACAAACAAAAAAATCCCAAATCCACCAAAAAAACCTCACCAGATTTAGACAGATCCATACTATTTCCTTTGTTTCTTTTACAAGTGTTTCTACTGAACCCCTGTTGATTTAATACATATCCTACCCACACAGAGATAAAAATGCATAACTGGTCATGTTTTACCATCACTATACATAGAAATAGTGTAGTCAATAAATAAATTTTGGAATGTTATGAAGAAATTCTAATGCAGATTAAATTACTGGAAACCAGGTACACAGCTTTTAACTCACTGCATTATTTGTATAAGCCTTAAAGTAAACTAAGCATATATAACATACACAAGATGTTGCATCATATGCATGGAATATATATATGTACCAAAGCTGTGGAAGAAGGAAGACCCTAACACCAGCCAAAAATACCATTATTTTACTTGAAAGGAATAGTTTCCTTGAGTTTTTAAATTTAAGCTCTGCATACGCATCAAGTGAAGCCCTAAATCAGGCATAACCAAAGATCCTTCTCTGATCTCTAGATTACCAAGGGATGAAGTTCGATGTTTTATTAAATCCAGAAGTTTATAATATTAAATAATGAACTAAAATTCAGGACTTAAAATATTTGGGAAACAAATTAAGGCACTAATGATTCATGAAGTTTTTGAAATTTCTAACAATAACCTATGTTTAAAATGTAATATGAAACTACTGAACAGCTTTTGAGTTACACATAATGCTAGATGATTATTTAGCCCCTTGCCAAGCCAAGGAAAGTTTATTTCCTAGACATGTCCCCCTGCCCCCCCCCTTTCCTAGACCTTTCCCCCCCCCCCCCCCCCCCCCTTTGAGTCAGTAAAAAACCAGTAGGGCCTCAAGTCTAGAGAGGTTTCATTTGTTTCCAGACTCATTATATGTAGAGCCACTAACTTCCTGCAAGCATCTTTCCTTTAAAACAAACATTAATTTGTCAAGGGCAGACTAAAATAAACTTTCTCTGTGTTGCACACAATAAAAAATTTCCTTTGTGAACACAAACTAGTATCCTCAAAGTATGTTTCAGCTGAAACCAAACACTGAATGCTTAGACTTCCTATTCTTCCTTATAAATAGTAAAATTGTACAGGAAAAAAGGTTTAATGAGAATGCTTTTCCTAACCTTGCCTCTATATGCATGATGTACATACACCAAGACCAACTGAAATGCTGCAATATCACATTAACACTAAATAAACAAAGACAAAGACAAACAGTCAAAAAATAGTTTTGACACATTTTCCCCCAATTTTTAATTACTCTAGCATGTCCTGTAGGATGATTGGTATTCAGTTGTTGAAAGCAGAGCTGTTGCATGACAAACAGTGCATTACTTGTGACCAGCAAGGCAGCCTTTCCTACTCCTGTCTGATGAATAAATATCATAACCAACCTGAGAAGTGGGCTACCATCAATATATTATGTTTATTATAGATAATTCAAATGAGAAAAAGTTATGTTTCAATGATCCATGATATTTAAAATCATGGTGCTTGACTGCAACTATCAGCACCACAGCAGGATACACAGTATGAAGCAAGAAAGTAATTTCATTTCCAAAAGGTTCTCTTGAAACCAATTTTGAAGTGCCCAAACACACACACAAAAAAACCAAACACTGAAAGACTGCTGTAGTAACATTTTGAGCCTATTCTATTCATGTGCACAATATAACTTAAAATCTTAGTATTCTGGAAAAGTGATACAATTATAATCCTAATATTGGGGTTTATTTTTTTATTTTTAATATCCTGAGCTGGGAGGGATCCACAAGATTTTCAGAAACCTGCATCTAAACCTAGAGATCAGAAATCTCCTCGCTCTCACCGTTAGTTTGGACTTGCCAATAAGGAGACCTAGAAGTAGTCTGTTGGTCAGGACAGAGAGCATTTTGCAACTATCTAAAACAGAATATATTGCAACAGAATATATTTACAACTATATAAAACAGAATATAAAAATATATTTAGAAAATATATTTTTATAGTGCTGGTCACTCCACTGTGACTCAGAGGGTCCAGCCTGTATCACAAATTATGTTTCTGAAGAAAAAATTTGAATTGACATGCATGCCACTAAAAAAAAAAAACAACAAAAACAAACAAAAAAAACCCCAAAAAAACAACAACAACAAAAACCAAAAAAAAAAAAAACCAAAACAAACTAACCCCCCCACACCAAGTCTGTGGTAGAAAGAAAACAAGCATCATGTCTACACCAGAAATTCATTGTAAAATGTTTTTAGTATACTTAATTGTAAAGATGGGTCAAAAGTTCAGCTACTAATTTAATATTTCATTAAGCTAGGGGACACTACCCACTCTGGTGACCTGCCACAGAGCACAGATTTAATGACTGCATTGCATCTTCTGAGAATTCTTGATTACAAGGTTACTTCTGATCTGCAGTCAGACTGAGATGATCTTTTGTTAAAGGGGTGATTCCATAACACAAAAATTTTCATTAGAGAAGGCAGCAGGTTTCTCTTCAATAAAGGTACATAATTTACATTTTAATTATTGAATCTGGAAAGAACATGTCTGAAGGAGAATTTGTAACACCATTTAAGATAAACTTAGCAGTTTAGTAATATTGCAAAAATTATGAAACCACTCTGATTAAATGATAAGCATTTTCATCTTGAACAGCATGATGCCAACCAAACAGGAAATTGGGGTTCAAATTCATTGTCCTTCTCACTCCAGTAAGGGAATCTAAGCCAATCATGATTGCAAAGAATCTACAATTAAACAGAAATTACTCCACAGAGAATTCTTTATATACCTCATGATGTATTCAAAGGCAGTATTGTGATAACTTAAGAAGCAACAAGTTCAAAATGAGCAGTGTTTGATAGCTTCTAATCAGAAGCAAGCTAGAAAAAAAGAAAATGTTTATTTTTTGCTCAGTTTTTGAAAGAGACATGGAATTTTAAGGACAGTGCATTTGTTATATATAAGACTGGATTCTGAGTTTTCAAGTATTCCTGTCTAATAAAAACTTACAAAACCCCCACAAAGAAACAAAAAATTCCAAGCTAAAATTTTGATACAACAACAGAAGCTGAAGAGTGAATAGGTAATGTAACATACATAATCATGAAGCATCTAAAAGCTCTTTTATGGATCAAGCCATTCAATCAGAGGCTAGAACAAAACCATCCAGCAGTGTCCAAGTCTCTCTAGAATTGGGATAATCCAAGGAAAAAGCAAGCAGGCTCCTTGCTCCCTCCAGCAGCAGGAGCAGGGTTATTGTCATGATGTCTCTTACTGCTAAAGAAATAAAGGTACTGCATATGTAGCTATTTTTAAGACACTACAAGTTTTAGGAAATCAAGCAATGTGTTTTACAGGGTATACTAAACAACAGAAATAATTCATCATCACTGATGACAAGGGGTTTATTTCAGGGTTTGGTGCTTTGCGGTTCTGTTTCATTTGAGGCACTTACCCCATCTGTTGAAAATGCAAGGGAGGAGGGGAAAGGTGTGAAAAAAAGGTAACCTCGCTGCTTCTCTTTTCAAAACTTTTTATAACCTCACTTGTGCTTTGTGCCTGGCTGAAGCCACTCCTCCACCCTCAACAACCAAGACCACGACTGCAGCAAACGTTACCTGCCATAAATGTGGGCCAGCATCTGATGCCCAAAGACAGCCCTTTAAAATTAAAAGATTTTTCCCCATACACACTGTAAAGTTTTTTCTCATTTATACCATAAGTGTAATCCTGTTTTCATCAGGATGACCATTGCATCAATCCTAATAAAAATTTTAGTTTAATTTATGAGAGCTATTTACACTGAAAAGCAATTTCAGATTCTTTAGCCTCTAGGTTTAAAGCTAGAAGGTAATTTTCACTCAACGTATTCCCTTAAAATCACATCCATTTTTTTTCCCCAAGAGCACTTTTGTACTTCTTGTTAACCTTAATGAGATTTGAACAAGTTATTTAAGAAGCTATAAATCCCAATTGAAGATTTGACTGATTTTTAAGCAACCTACAATACTTGATTTTAGAGCCTTAATTCTTAGATAATTTTCCATTTAATATTTAAATAATTTTCCTGTTGCAAAAAGTGTTTGTAAGGTAAGCCTCCAGAACATAGCTATAAAATGAGTTTGGGACTAAGAGAATGCATATTTGATTTCTTTCATGTTGCAAGGCTTCCTCTTTTGCACATCAAGTTATTACAACTCTATTAGTAGGTACAAGTACACCACAAGCTAAATTTGTGTAGCATCTGTATTACAAACACTTATCTTCCACACTACTACCTTCACATAATGCTCTTCTGTTCTTTTCTTCAAAGAGCTGACTGCAGGCAGGGAGGAAAGGAAGAATTATCATCTCTGTGCAGGCAGGAACCAGGACCAGAGAAGCTTTGCTACCTGTTGCAATTGATACAAGAGCCTTTCTCCTAGATAATCTCTGCCACAAGGCTGGCATTCCTTTTAAAGCAGTCTGGGAGATTCCCAAAATCCACCTTGAAATAAGGCAATCCCCACCTCAAGTCAGACAGTAATGGGTCTTTCTGCAGAAGCAAAATTGTTTAATAAATCTAAACCCAACCCAAATTAATTCACTCTGGAAGTTACCCAAGTCAGACCTGATTATGAACATTGATGGAAAGATAAAAAAGCTACTGCTGAAAGGGTTCAAGTTTAAACTGTTTAAAAAAGTTTGCTTGATTTTGGGAAAAGAAAATTAATTGGAATTCTACTAAAATAGGTACCTTTGAGAAGTTCAAGACATGACAATTACAATACAGAAGAGCTCATATTTTCACTGCTATCACAACAATGTTCCATCACCTTCTGAATTATGAAGAAACCAATCACACATTAAGCATTTAAAAGCTAATCTCAGTAAATGATTAGACTATTTTTGCTTACCATGCTCTGTTCCCTGTTCTGGAGATTAAATATGGTTTTCCTAGTTTTATGAGTATCATAATCTGGAAAGATGGCATGAGATGAAAGTAGGAGATTGAGCAAATGACATCAAGCGTTTAGGCAGATTATTGTCTATTTCAGATTATCCACAAGAAAAAAAAAAAATGCACACCTGTGTTCTTCCATTTACCACTGCAGAAAAAAAAACAAAAAAAAACCACCACAACAAAAACATCCCAATCCACTCCCCCTTATAAAAATGGTATTTTCTAATGTATACCTATTCTTTAGATATGCTGTAGTAAAGAATTGAGAATGGAAAAGCCTCTCAGGACTCAGAACCAACAGCCTCAGACTCCAGGTCTAACATGCATACTTGTTTTGAGTGCTCACACATAGATGCTGCTACTTTTGCAACACTTCATTCCAGGGATTCTGTAACATTTCAATATTAACAAAAAAATTACTCCCTATTGTGTAAGATTTTTGCTTTCCAATTTTCAGGCAGGCAGGAATTGGCAAGTGTTCACTGATTTACTGCAGAAAGTTTAATATATAATGATAAGGTTCACCACAAATTTGGTGGTCTGTTTTGAATTTAATCTACTTCTGGTAAGGCTTAATTGAGTTAATATTCCACCTCTTGGAGGAGAAAATAGTGTGAAACAAGTGTATAAACATACTGTAAATAACTAGGTTTATTCAAGATATTTATTACTAGCAAATTCTACATCACTTATGCTAACACATCTTGTATAAGTGTGGCATGATTTTCTCACAGCTCTATTCATAATTTTCTTAGATATGTTAGCAAACAATTCTGCTGGCAGGACTGGTTGTCCAAAACATGAGTCAAAGCTCTTTTTAAACACACAAATGTACATGAAGGTAAAGTTGAAATTATTATACTAGATGATTGCACAGGATCATAAAAACACCCTCTCATTTTACAGTGGAAAAAATTACTACATTTTGTGCATTGGCTCTAAGCATGGAATTGAAAATAGAGGGCTCTGCATGATCATTTTGCATTTTACCAACTGTGCAATGGAGATACCAATTCAGTAGAACAAAATCCTAATACACCCTGTGCCATCAGCTCATAAATCACTTTGAGGAAACATGAAATCAAACAAATTGAGCCAAGTTCAGATGCCATTACGTTTTACTAAATCTCTACCCCTGTGTTTACTATAAATTCTTTAGCGCTATGGGAACTGCTCTACAGTGAAACATTGTTTTATTCTCTCAACCCCTTTTAAGAGGGAGGAAACATCCATGGCTTAAAGTTGTCTCACTTTCCAAGATGTTAAACCTTGGCACCCATTGCACACTTCTTAACCTGAAGAACTAAAACACCAATTCCAGAGGGCTCACCTGGAATTAACACTGACCTACATACTGCTCTTCTGCATCAATTTGGTTTCTGTTAAAAAGTGCAAGATTCAATACACTCAGAGGGTTTGAAATCCCCTTCTCCAAACTCCCCAACGGAGCCTCCTCATGCCCAACCCACAGCCAGAGCATTTCTTTGGAAGTGCCTCAAGGTTCTCACCCTGTCAGAGGCTCACCTGGCACCCAGGCCACATGGGACTGATCAAAGGCCACTTACAACCACATATTTGCTGAAACAAATTCATTACTTAGACATTTTTTTATTACTTTTCACCCATTACTGTTAATCTTCTTCCATATCTTGCATGGCATGGTTTCTTACATAATTCAGAGCAAAGCACTGACCATGAGTTTCAAAGCATTTGTAATCATTTCTAGTTTTAGCCTGTTTGTTTTTGAGAAAGTAAGGCTTTTAGATCTATTTTATATCTTGTGCAATAGTCTGAAAGTCTTTGTAAATTGGATGCAAAATAATAAAAACTTTTTAAAAATTTAAAATTTTTCATTTAGCAAAAGTACAGTCTGAACTCTAAAAATGTAAGCTGTCAACTACAGCTGTGTAATAAACCATCCCAACAGTGTCATTCCAATACAATATTATCCAGATGCATTTAATTCCACAAGTTGTTTTTTTTTCCTGAATTTTCAGGACCTCTGCAGACCTTTGTTTCTTCTGCATATTTTCAAATACTAAGTTCATAATATTCATCTTGACCATGCACAAATCTTTTGTGAACCACTCATGTCAGTTGGTGCAATAAATGAGCTAAGAATGAGTTTCTCTAATCACATTACAAGGTAGATTTGTTGTGTAGGGCTTTTTTTAAAGAAAAAGTGTACTTTTCCCACAACACACAGCTTGTATTCCTTTGTGGCTACTCCAGGAAGGGAAAAAAAATGAGGAGCTGAACTTATTGCAGCTAATCAAATGAGTTAAGGCTGGAAAATCCTTATCAAGCAAATCTTCAGGAAGCAAACTCAAAGAACACTAAGTGGTTTACTTTCCCACTGGCACATTGGGAAGGAGAAGGAGCAGGATACAGCAACCCCTTCTCTCACATAGGAATCATTAGCATTTACAAAGCCTAAGCTTTGAAGGGGAAAAAACCTTCCAGACCCATTCTGCAAAGAAAACCTTTCAAACATCAACTCAGGGCAAATAAATGATGTGCCAAGTCTGGTGCAGAGAGAAATCCTGGATGCCAGAAAGTTTCCCTCCCCCTTTCTTGGAGGGCAGAAAGAGACAGATTGTTTGGGTCTACTCCTATCCTGAAGTTCCCAGAGAGCTCTTAACTCTTGATGGACCAACTCCAGGGTGCAATTCACCCTGATCTAGACTGCTCTATCCAGCAAGCCCAGAGGCAAGGAACAGGCAAAACCACATCACTCTGATTGCCATACCAAGTGTAATATGAAATAAAGGTTTAAACATTGAAAACAAAGAAACAAGGACTTGGGAAAGGAATTTATCCCAATACTAATCTTAGAACTATTAAGTGGGTAAAGTTAGGGCTCACTGAAATCTTGTAGACATCTCTGAACTTAGAAACACTGTAGCAGTCCGTATCAAATTAGACATTATTTTTAGATTTCATTTTACTCTATCAAGATGCAATTTCTGGGATAAAGCAGTGGGTATAAGAAGGGAAAAACCTCAAAGTCTATTGAAATAACAAGAATACATATCAAGTTTATATTCCACTCTTCTGCTGGAAAAAATCCATGTAAATCAGGCAGAATTACTTTAGAAGAGGTGGAATCAGTTTCAGACTAAATTGAATCCTGAGGATTCCTGGGGCTTAACACATACATTTACATTGGAATCATATCTTGTGTTAGTTTCCACATAATTTGGTTAGTCTCTCAAAAGAACAGAACCTGTCAGCAGGCTTCACTTTGGAGCTCATTTAACAGTTCTCAGCACCACACTTTATTTTTTCCCGTTCTTGGTCCTGTCTTCTATGCCTCTGTCTGCAGAGTACAGTCCAGTAAGTACAAACTTATTTTTAAAAGAAGCCACATGACAAGTAATTGTTGTCTGCACCCTTCTGAGTAGAATTATGCCATTTATGAAGCTCTCAGATCCTTCATACAGTTAATCAAGCTCATAGGAATAATTGCTGGGTCTAAATGTTTATATACCACAGTCCCTCATATTCAGCATTTCAGTGGCACTATTCCTATCAGTCTTAAAACAGCATAACCTAACAAACAGCTCCATTTCATCTCATGTCTCCATTAACAGCACAAAAAATTTAAGCTTGTTGCTATATTTGGGGCAGAATAGAGGGCTAAATAGGTTCTAGGCTTGCAGCTTTGAATTTGGAGGCAAGGATAGGTCTGATGACATTTTTTGTGTGTGCCCAGAGAAGTTAACAACGTTAATGCATATTATTTAAAACCCAGTTCTCTGTCATTAAGTTTCCATTTACACAGGAACTTGCAGGAGTCTACATCCTCTAGTGAATATCTTATCTATCATTCAGCACAATAATTAATGCAAAAGTTCAAAAGAACACTTCTGCTCATCTGCTCTACTCATAATTTGACTAAAATATTAAGACATCCCTTAATATGCAGTTCTACAAGAAGATATTTCTTCAAAACTGACCAGGCAGTTCACTGAAATAATTTTGAAGCATGTGGCTATATATTAAATCTGGTGATTAAGCTTTCAGACAGACCTTACTCAGAGATTTCTTCCATACTCAGAGCCTTCACCTTGCATAATACTTGGCTCTCTGGAAAGCACTGAACCTTTGTTGCCAGCTCGCACAAGTTACAGTAGTTAACACCACACTTAATTGTGTAATTAATTTATTGTGACTAAATTTCCAGCTGAAAGCTCCGTGTGTTACACAGACCCTGCTCCACAGGTCTTTCCTACAATTTCAGTTGAAGCAAAACATGCATTAAGAAGATTTGTTTTTAAAGCTCAGCATAACACCAACACAGAGCTACTCTAACAGTTTCTCTTACAGCTTGTAAGCCCTTCTGTGCTACTTCTGTACCTCAATGTGCAAGGACTTTTCTGTCACCAGCTTCCAAGATGAAATTGTTTCATGGCTTAATTTTTTGGCCCCATGTCCACAAAACAAGAGTCCTCTGTTCAAGACTGTTCAGACTGCAAGTTTTTACCCAATAGCCTTCATCCTCATAGTGTTTTACTTTCCATTATCAGCAGTTCCCTCTTGTTCTGTAAGAGGACAAGCCCCTGCTCTCCCATCTGCCTGTCCTGAGGCTCTAATAAATCAACTCGATTCAGTGTACTCAGTTCCTGAGTTTTAGAGGCTTCACTTTTGCTATTACAGACCCTGCTGCACATCACAGGTAAGAAAGACTGCCCAGTTGTCCCTGCAGTGCTGGTGTGTTACTCAGTCTTTACATGACAATGAACTCAATTGTCTCCAGTGAGCACAACTAAAAAGGTACATCTTGCTTCAGGCACACAGAAATAAGTGTCAACAAACAGCATCTGAGGCCATTTACACAAAGCTCTAGCTGTAAATTCTGTTTCCTTTGTGGACAAATTACTAGCAAGACAGTACCTAGTTTTTCAGGATATTAATTGTTTTACTTAATTCAGTAATTCTGATGAAGCAAGGACCAAGCTCTTCTGCTTGCACCTACTTCCCCACCTGTGACCCCACCCCAAATTAGAATGTGGCAACATGGATTATTAGCAGCCATATACACACCCCCTTCTCAGATTCATGCCCCTAAACCTTTATCCTTCAGTAATCGTTCAGTATTCAGTAAAAAAGCAATTGCACCCGCTTTAATTAGAACACGTCTAGCAAAGCAACTTCAGAGAAGCAAAAAAAAAAAAAAAAAAAAAAAAAAAAAAAAAAAAAAAACACACAAGAAGGAAAGAAATGAATGTTTGGGTTGTTGTGTAACAGGTTTATTGATGAACTATTTTCTTCATATAAGCCATACACATAATAGTCCATGGCTCTAATTTTGCCGTCCAACCATCACCATTCCCTTACCTGTCCTGCACAAATGTGTCAAATTCTGTCTGCTGCCGATCACACATTCTTTTGAACCAGCTCACATTACTTAGCAAGATACAGAGCTAATCCTTAGCTGTATTCCTACTTGCCATCCATATTACTCTAGAAAGAGCCTTAGCAGATGTTTTTCTAGCAGACTTTGTCCAAGACAAACATTATGCACATGTAAATTTAATTTGAACAAAGTTTAGTCCTGCTTTGCTTCCAGACAATATTAAATGGTCCATAACACAGCTGCAGCATCTACCCCTCCCCTGATTTCCAAGGCCTCTTTTTAGAACTTTTTTTAGAGCTAGACATGCAGCTTGGAATCTTCCAAATTCTTCTTTACCAAGTACTCAGCCATAATTTTTATTGTGTTCCCTCACAGGCAAACATGATCTGCGTGCACTGAACCCAGGAAATGTGGATATTAGACCAGAGGCTCATCATAATTCATTTTGACTTCCATTTGGAAAAATAGAGCATTAAAAAATCTCCAAACCCTTACATGTTGGTGATGCTGCCTGCGGACCAGCAGCACACATGGACTGTTCACCAAAATGGATGCATTTCTATCTTGTGCTTTAAGTTACATTTCTCTGCAAGGCATGCAGTACCAAATAAAATCCAAACACAGCCTGAGAGTCCCACCTCAAAGGGGGCCTCAATTTCTACCTGAAAACACCTCATTCTCCTTATTGGTCTGATCTAGAAAATATTGTAAGAAGAGACAACTATGAATATCTGAAAATAGCTATTTCGTCAACTGATTATTCCTCCCTTAATTTTAACAACATCAATAAGAATGACTACTTTCAACACTCCAGTGAGCTGCCTTTCTGACCATCTTTCTTCCCAGTTTAACCTTCACTGAAACAATTTATACATTGAAAAAAAATATTAGAGTTTCACACTGAAATACTACCAAGAAGGTCTAAACAAATCTTTACCCAAACGACAAGATATTCTCCAACATAATTATTTACAGATTTCTTCTGCAGCAGTAAAATAAACACATGCACCATGAACAGAAATAGGATACAGCTGTATTCTTCTGTCCTGAACCAAAAGTAAACAGGAATGTCAATCCCTTCCCCATTATCCAACACATATTCATGTGCAAGACTATTAATTTAAAAAAATAACTACCCCACAGATAAGTGCGGTTGATAGCACAATTCCAATGACAAATCCCCAAGCAATCAGTGTGTTAAGATATAGAAGTTTTCATCTACAATACCAATGATTAGAAGTATTACAAGTTTAACATCCCTCTCAAATTGTTTACACTTCACATAAGTATCATTTGTCTTGGGTGTTCTCATTAATAACTTATTCATGGTACACTGTGCAGTGCTGATTAACCCCACAGCTGAGTCTGATGTATGATATTGTATAAAACCCTTAGCTATGGTTCAGCACAGTTTCATCAGGTCTTCCATCAGTCTCCTTTGTGTCAGAGTTATGATTATTTTCTTTAATGCTGATTCTTAACTACAAAAGCCTGGGTAAGTGCAGGAGCTCTGATTTTACTCTGTTTTACCAGTTGAGATATATTGCTCAATCTCTTCTTCTATTTTACATAATACATTAAGATGGGGATAAATGGGTCTATTTGAGATCCAAGACTCTCCACTACAGATATCTTTCATTAATATATTTTATAAGTTCTAAAAAAACTTGTCTGCAAGTCTTCCATTTTTCACATTTCACAGATGGACTTCTTTCCTTCATTAATTTGAATGCTACCTTCCTGTCAAAAAGCCATGCCTAGATCCCAGAAATATCTACATACATGCCTAGATTACAACACTTCACCTCTCAAGTACAATTTGGATGTACATAAACCAGAAACAATTACCTCTGAAAGCAATATGAAAACATAATACAAAATAATTCAGAGAGAGCCAGACCAATGCAAGCTTTACTCTTTGTATTACTCTGTATTGCCAGCATTTGCATTAAAAAAGTGCTTTGCACTACTGTCTTGGTCCTTGTGCCCTTTTTTGACTGCTTTTTTCCAGCCAGAGCAGCCTTCACTAATTATCTCATTGTAAAATGAAACAGAAATAGAAATACCACACATCACCCAAATGATTCAGAACTGATGAAAATTATTATTCTCTTGTACCATTTATTTATTTTGCAGCTCAGTTTGCTCCAGGATACTTATAAGCAAAATCTCTAAGTATAGTACTAACAGTACTCAATTCTCCCAATAATTTTTATTTATAAAGTATTCTAAAATAAGGTGGATAGGACAAGTGGGACTCAAAGCTAAGTCTGAAAGTATCAAACTTAAAAATAGAGAAAGCTTAGAAATCACAAAAATCCACTAGGACCATCCTTCCTTTTCCTACCTTAAATGTTTGTCCTTAATGCACAAATCAGCAGCTACCACAGTATGGTCCACAGAAATTTGGAAATTCACAGCTGCTTCATAGGAAGCCAAAGAGGACAGCTAATCACTCAAACCCTCCTCTTCCCTGCAGACATCCTCAGAGCACCAGCTCTGTCCCCATCAAGGCTGATAACTCAGCACCCCACAGCTACTTTATGAAAATTATATGTACATATAAATAATGAATAAGCAGAATTTCTTGCGATGAGGAAGTTTAAAACTACAAACAGATAAAACTGACAGCTAAAGCCGTAATGTATTACTCATAAGTTATAAAAGCAAAAATTATTATAGATAATGTAGAAATTCAAAAAATGTGTTTGGTCAGCAGCATTAGCAGCAACCCAGAGAACAGTAATAATGGAAAGAGACCAATTTTCCAATCACAAATTCTTGAGGCGAGACCTTGCAATAAGAAAGCGCAGATTAAGAAAGATTGGCAAAGGACACTACTCTAGTCTGGTTCCTTTGAAAAGTGTAACAGCAAGAAAATGTGATTTCCCAGTGGGAATTTTTACTGTCAGCATGGAAAACAAATACAGTTGGGGTTTTTTTTATTTTCTTGCTAATTATCTGAGTTTTCTTTAGCTACAAGGCCAGCAGTTTAACCAAAAAAAGAAGTCAAACGAAATTATTTAATGCAACTCTCATGAGCTTCTAGGATTTCAAGTATTCTCATTTATAATCCAAGCACAGCAAAGTTTAAGTAATCTTAGTTCGGAGATGAATAACCAAGATATGCAAGCAAGCTTTCACATGGTAAGGCTGGAGAATCCTCAATTAGTTTTAAAACTCCTTAATGAAGCACATCAGCGCATGAGTCTGCTCACTGGGTCCTTATCTGCACACGACTTTAAAGACTAATTCCACCAGTTTATAGATATAGTTTCTGACATTTTAGATATTTAACAGCAGGCAGACTTTTTTGTTCGTGTGAGTTCCTGACCAAATCTTTAGTTGTACTATAACAGTGAATAAAGAGTCACATTATACACTCTCTAGTGTATAATGTAACTAGACCTAGACTCACTAGGTCTAGTTTATCTTTTTTAAAAAGTAATAATACTTTATGTGGGTACATACAGGATTTTTATGGAAAAGAACATGCAGTTCATACAGAAAGACACGGAAAGACTAATAATATTCTACTTGTGCTTGGGTAAGGCTAATTAAGTTGCAGAATCACTATCCCAGGTAGAACCCTTCCTGCACCATAGACTTTTATAATATTTGGACAGTGAGAACAATTATTTAGGTAGCACGATGAGTCTTGAAACATCTAAAAGTCTGTCATAAATCTAGTGATTAAATAAACACTAGTAAAGTCACATATTTTCCTGCACCTTTTGCCTCCTTAGAAAGGAGCTGTTCACAATTACAACTGCATTCTCAGTTATTTGCTTAGGTCACATAACACCAACGGATGTTTGTTTTCCTGAGCTATATCTTTCATTATAGGAAACATTTCATTTTCTTCCTTGTCAAAGACAAAAGAAATTATAGCAGTAAAACCAGGACATGCAGCCTTCCCATTAATAACATAACAGGCAGAAAAAGATAATCATCATTTTTAAAAAATGCAAATTTCACCTCCTTTTCACCAGTATTTCCCATGGTTTTAACAGCATCACCTCAACCATTCATAAACTATTCTAGCATTTCATTATTGCTATATCCAAGACTTCCAATCACCATCACACCCTCCACCCCTCTTAGTTGATGTGATTCTTTACAGCTGAGAATAATTAGCTAACCTGCATATTTTGGCACAGCTAGATAACATCTTACCTGAAGGCACTAATTACTTTTACTGTAGCTATCTCCACATTTTTTCTGGCTGGCAAGAACATAAGCACATTGAAACATTGTACACTGAAAGGCTCTCTCCAAGGGATTTTGACAAATTCCTCAGTGGATAAACTGGGAGTGATTTGTCAGGGCTGGTGACATGTTTTATACCTTCTGCACTGATAGTTCCCACTAGATTTGATAAATCCAGGTTTAGTCAGAGAAATCAGAGAGAACTGCTCAAAGCAAACACTGTGTAGCTTGAGAGTTTGAGGAACCAAGTTGTCTTTGTGTCTGTACAGAAGATTATATTTAGGCCTGCTTCAATCACCTGAAGTACAAGGCTGCAGAACTTCTGACAGGGAACTTTGGAATATGCTCACACATGCTCCATTCTATCCCAATGGGACTCTGTTAGTGAGGCCTTGGACTCAAGGCTGATTTGACAAAATCAAAACACAAAGCCATGTCAGGCAGGTTTGTAACAATGCTCCATCTCTGATCATGACAGCCAGAACATCTGCCTTTGCCTCCTGCTCTGAGAGGAGCATGGCCCTCTAAAGAGATGCATCTGCAAATGAAGTGCAGCTACAGCACATTTACACCAATATTCAAACAGCAGTAAACCCCTAAATACTGCTAAAGGAACCAAGCACCTATAGGTCAGCTCTGCAGCAGGAATCTGGAATCCACCTGGCAAGTATTTTAGCTGCTAATCCAGCTCAAACTCTGTGGTCACAGCTGTGCGATAGATGTGGTTATAATTCCCAGAAGTCAGCACAGAAATGCCAGAGCTAAACCATACTGTTATGTTCTTAGTCAGATACTGCCTAAAAAGCTTTGCATGTACTTGTTTCTGAGTCCTGTTCAAAGGCTTTTAGCATGTCTCCAATCTGTTTCTGAACCTTAATCAGGAATTAAACCTGAGGTCTCCATGTGACTTTACTCCTAGAGGCACAAAAGCATCAGTCTTTGTCACTGCTTCTTCAACACTTTTGATAATTCAGTCTTCAAAGCCATTGAAAAAAAGAGAACATACTACTTGCTTAACGGAGCAAGTGAACCTAGTAGACATATGCTTTAATAAGATTTTCTAGCTACAAAAGTAACATAGATGTCTTATTTCAAAGACCATATATGTGGTATAACATATGCTGGTGAATTTTTGCGACTATTTTATGAACTCAACAAGGTCTTCTTCTGTTTACTTTTACTGTAATCAGCTGTCAACTTCCTAATGATAGCAGTAGTCTCATCAGAAGGGAAACAACCCATTCCAGTGATCAAAATTGTCTAGAGAAATAGAATAATCAGGAAGAATTAAAAAAAAAACCCACAAACAAACCAGCCAAGAACAAAAAAAAAAAAAAAAAAAAAAAAAAAAAAAAAAATCCAAACCACAAAAAGTCAAAACAAAACCCAAAAAATCTCCTTCTGATTTAAAAAAAAAAATTCCTTAACTTTAACTGAAAATGAACCCAAATTACAAATGCCAACCTTAAGTTCTTCAAAACATAGCCTACAAAGCTGAAGTATTTCAGTTACCACAAAACATGCTTAATACCAGGAAATTCACCTTTTTTTGGCAAACGAAGCTAGTACCTCACATAAGAGCAATCACAAGTATTTAAGACACTGCAAAAACAAATTCAAAACGATACCTTTACAAGTGCTTTTCACATACCTACAGAACCATGGACTGATATACTGAAAACACCTTTATAATGATAAAGCACATTTGAAGAAAGAGAAGATAACATGTCGCAGTGTATGCTGCGGTTAAGACAGTCATAACACACAAAGTATCACAACACAATTTCAGAAAGCTTTAAGCATGCAGACACACAGAATAACACCTTACCTCTTACAGAAGGCTTCAGGCACATACCCATACAGAGTAACACCACTCCATTTCAGAAGGCTGTAGCTGCTCTTTCTTGCTCTTCAGCCCAGCCTTTTATCCCCTCATGTTGATGCACGGCACCTGTGTGCCCTCTGCTCCCTTTGGTGGTTGCTCAGTGCCCCGGGCACTCCATGGCTCATTGCTGTCAGTGCTGCTCACCTGCTGCTCACAGCTGCACCCACTGGGGATGAGGCACAGCCCCACTCCCTATCACCACAAACTGTGTGCCTATAGGAACAAAGCAGGTTGTACAAAAAAAAGAAACAAAAAACCAAAAACAACCCCACCCCATTCTAAAACCACCTGTCTCTGCAGAGACTCGACTGCCCCCACACTGAAGGGGTGCAGCAGCACCTGCAGCATTAAGCAATGTACTCAC
Organism: Pyrgilauda ruficollis; assembly: GCF_017590135.1. Classification (NCBI taxonomy): domain Eukaryota; kingdom Metazoa; phylum Chordata; class Aves; order Passeriformes; family Passeridae; genus Pyrgilauda; species Pyrgilauda ruficollis. Next base: position 537,693 of record NW_024530044.1, read on the forward strand.
AGGCACAAGTGTGGTGTCATTAGGCAGAGAAATAGCGTTGAAATCTTAATCTATTTTCATATTGTGATACCTGACCAAACTGAAAATGGGGTAATAGAATCCAGGTAGGGCTTGCCTGACAGACTCAGTTCCTGAACTCCCTGCTGCAGCAGTCTGCAGGGGTACAGGACAGGTACTGCAGGCTCAAGGTAGAAAGCCACAACCCTCTCAGGAGTCACCCACAAGAAGGTCACATCATCAAAGCAATAGAACAAACACACAGCACCTGGGAACAGGGAACAGCGCCTTGGGAAAGAATCCCAAAGGCCTGAGCGCATTGAGGGCCCTGAGCGGCCTCACCTGGGACCTTCTGCGGGCAGGCTCCATTTAAAGCCAGGCTGGGGACACAGTTGCCCCTGCTCCTGAGGGACTGGGCTGTGCTCCTTGTGATGTTCCTGGCTTGTTGGTGGCTTTGGCACTGTGTTGTGGCTCTGGGTGTCCCCCAATGGCAGGTGAGGCCTGCTTTTCTGCTATTCTCAGTGTAGAGAACACCTATGGCAGGTGAGGCAGACACCCATGCTTAGCTTCCCTCAGGGGTCACCTTGCCCTTCCTGAGGGAATGGTCCTGCTCTTATTGCCCACTTATGCATAAACAGTATTTCATCTTGGGTTTTCTAACTAAATGCATGTGAGGAGCAGCTTTTTTTTTGACCCAGTATCTAAAGGCAGTACAAGCCATGTGGAAAAAGCAATTACTGCCTTTCACTAGCAGGTTATTTTCCCCACATCAAGTCCACAGGTAACAGAGGTTATGGCAGCTTTCCACTGGGAAATCTAGCCTACAAAAGGTAAGGCTTTAGATATCTCCTGGAAGGGGTGGAAAAATAATTTACTATGGATCAGAAAAGACAGGAATGGTTGTGGTGAAGTTAAATGTAATTTATAGAGGATAAGTTTTACAGTTTTTTGTTATGGGTTATTAGGCACGAGGGAGTGTGTCCATGAGAAGACTGGACAAGCAGTTTGTGTTCTCCTTCTAAGGACTGAACAAACACTTCTTTCCTGGTGAGGGACACAGGTACTCAGTGCTGCTTATATGTCCTTCACAAGGCATTGAAAGGTGTTCTTATGCTATATAAAGCATTGAAATTAAAATAGTCTTATTTAATGTACATCAGAGCTTATATTCATTGCAGGATAGGTTACAATAAAAACCTTTGATACATGTTTTTCTTATCTAATTGCCTCTCAAGGAAAAGAAGGAAAAACTGACAACTTACTTCATTGTTGCAGCTTGGACCTCAAATACATGGTTACTGTCTTCTTTTCCACAGCTACTCGAGCAAGTCAGTTTCTCTGCAAAAGCTTCACTACTGTAGAAGCTTCAAGTACTCTTCTGAATGCTACATAGTAGGAGGGGAGTTGTGGGTTGTTTAGGATAGAAATTTGCACTCTGAGGTACTCCTGTGTGCATTTGACTCTAGAAATCAGGCTAGCTCTTTGATGCTTCTGTTTGATACTGCTTCAAGCATGTCTTGTCCATCCAACCTCACAGGTGGGACAGGGAAACCACAATGAGCTGTTGATTACTGATTCTGGAATCTAAGGTTCATGTTAAAAATACTTTTGCTGGTATGTGAAGGAAGTCTTTTAGACTAGAAATGTGCTAAATGGATAATTTTTGTTCAACAGTGACAAATAGATAATAGCTGACGAATTATTGGTCACAGCTCTGCCTTCAAATATTGATTTCATATGAAAATTAGCTGGTTACAGGAAGTTATTTTTTTTCAAAGGGTTTACTAGAAGAAAACAGCATCCATGTCTGGTTATGTTTAGGGTTTTTTTTGTTTTGTTTTCAGATTTGTTTTGAGCTAGGAAATTTGGTTGTACCTTTTTTACTTAACTTTAGGGACCTTCTCTTTTGAGAAATGGAAAAAATGAAGGGCTGTTGTAAGGCCTGGTTAAAGACAGTAAAGGAACTGTGACAAATGAAGTGTTTTGATACAGTATTTAATGATAAAATCTGCTCTAATGATGTGACCTCCTTGTGGGTGACTCTGAAAGTGACTTTCTACATTGAGCCTGCAGTACCTGTCCAATTCCCCTGCAGGTTGTGCAGCAGGGAGTTCAGGAATTGCATTGTCTTTCAGGCAAGCTCGACATGGATTCTGTTGTCTCATTTTCAGTTTGGTCAGGGATCAAAATAGGAAAGTATATTGAGATTTCCATGCTAGTTCTTTGCCAAATGACACCTCACATATTTACTTTTCAAAGCCTTTATCAGCAAGATGTTACAATGCTTGATGACTTTTGTAGTGCTGACAGTAGCAACAATAATCTTCATGTAGCACCCCTATCCCCCCAAAACCATCTCTAAAAGTTGTTTTTATGCTGCTGTGATAGATGAAAATAGCTGTGTGTGCTCCCAGAGAGGTACCAGGTGAATCCCTGGGGCAGGAGGGGTGTGAAGTGTGTCAGGGGAGAGGCCCTGAGCACTGTTGGGGTAGAAAGGTGAAAGCAGGGTTTAGCTGGTGAGCTGCAGCTCAGGCAGAGCTCTAAAAAACAGATCAACCTCAGGGCACTTAACTGGTATTTGCTGCAGCACAAAAAAAAAAAAAAAAAGCTGGAAGCAAGGAGCTACTGGAAAGACAGTGGCTGAAAAAGAGTTTTTTCTTAATACTTATTTCTAACTATCTTCTATAGATCATGAAATACTTTTCTGCTTAGCAAGTTAATAATTCTTGACTGTATAGAACTACAGTCCAGCCTTTCAGATATTCAAAGAGCAGTAGCCTGGCCCTCACAGTGTCTGAGGCTGTGGTGTGTAAGGAATGTTACCTCAGCTAGTCTGTGGTAGTTATGAATATAGTTAATAGTTTTGTGTTATGGATATCTGCCGTTCTGATGGCTATTTCATCTGACATTAGCAAAAGGAATGAAACAAAATGCTGTGGACCTTATACTGAACTCACAAGAGCAAGAAATTACTCAGGACAGATGTGTCTTACTAGATATCTTTGTAGAGTGGAATATTTTGCGTTTAGCAACTCTACCCTGTGGTTTGGGGGTCTTTGGAGATGGTCACTGTCCTTGTATAAAGTCTGCTGAGATGTTTGTATTGGGTGCTCATGGTTTAAAAATCTGAGGCTTTCCATTTGAGTTTCCTTGACTTTGTGATATGGCATTCAGGATGCTATTTAAGCACTTTTGTTTGCAAGGATTTTTCTTCATTCAAAGGCTAGGGTTTTATGCCTTAAAAACTGAAGGTAAAATAATAAGATAATTATATCCAAAGCCATTTTCTTAAGCTAATTTAAATAGAAAAATGAATGACTTAATTACTCTGCATTCCTTGGCTTCTTTGCAGTGATCTGTAGCAGTCAACAAAGCAGATTGAAGTGGAAAAGGATTTTACTTTTGTAATGGACTTGTAGTGCAACTTTGCAGTAAGCTAATAAAAAAACTAATTGAAAACTGAAATCTAGAGAGGTTGTCATTCAGATAATATTTTGCATTTAAAATGGTGTAGATGTATATATTTTATGGAAGTATTCAAGAAGATTCGGAGGGTTTGTTTTTTGTTTTGTTTTGTTTTTTTTTTCAGTTTGGGGTGAATTCTATCGTCTTTTAACAAGAAAGATGAAAATTTATACTTTTACCCTGAAACACAATATTGTAACATTTTTAAGGAAAAATAATTTTTACTTTTGTAGGAATAAAACAAATGTAGGAAAGCTTTGTATTCTTACTTCCATGCAAGAGTGCATACACAGATGAAAAATAATGGAATAGAGGACATTGTAGTTAGATGTTCAAGAACTGGATGGACTTGAGATTGTGAAAAACTTTTCTTATTGCTTTGTAGAAAGACACTGTTCTATATGTCTCATACTTTATCTTCCTCTCAACAGTGCTAATTGCTATTCTAGCTATTATGATCATTAATTGAACTTCAGATGGAAAAAAACACGTTTATTGCAGATTCTGCCATAGATGTAAAGAAAGATGAAAAAGTCCAAGTAGCTTGCAAATTGTTTTAAACCATAAATGTTTATACTCATTTTTCATACATTGCTCTGCTGACTGAATGCAAGGCCCATTAACCTTTAGGACTGAAGTTTTTCATTTCAACTTACTCAATTTTGTTATATTTGCCTCCTTCTGATTGTTAATGATGAATAATTCTTCTAATGCATTTGGAACTGGCAAGAAACGAGTTTAATGCAGATATCCTCTAATACCTATTGCCTACTACAGTAAGGGTGTGCTGTGAAGGAAAAAGTTATTTCACTTTTTTTTGGCATCAGGTGGAATCTGTAGCTGAACAGTCTATGACAAAGGATTGCCATCCATGCTAACCAGGACAGCAGGTATTTATTGATTTGTGTTTCATGTTTTTCCAGCAGTTTCTTCTCATCTGAGGCATTTAGTAAAGGTGTGATATTCTAGAAATAAAACTCCTGGAACATTTTAATTTTCAGAGTAAGACAGGCATAAAAAAAACAGGCCCTCATGATTTGATGGTTTTATTTTTTTGGTTACTTCAACAGATGTCTTTTTTTTTTAATCTAGCATAGGATATATGCAACAACATTCAGCTTGGTAGATTTTTCCATTTTCTAAAACAATAAAACTACTGGCCCATGGCACATGGAAATTGCAAGTGCAGTCTGACAAATTAGGGCAAAATATTTGCCTTATAAAATTAATCCTGGTGCTAATATACTGAAATCAATATGAAAGATTTGCAAAGTATTTATTTGGCAAGGAGGAATGGATGTGACTTTTCTCCCTTTGTAAATGAAAATGTCAGTCCCGCATAATGTCGCAATGTCACAGTTTTTACATGGCAGTTTAATCAATCTTCTCAAGGCTTTACCTTACATCTTGAATGGATTCTTATCACTGTAAAATACCAGTGCTTTATGCTGTACATTATTAAATTACTGCACTAGAAATACTTTCTCTAGGGCTACATTCTGCAGGTTTCTAGAGATGCTACTTTAAAGAAGTGTTTGCATGCCCAGACTAAATAGGAACCTTTTTTTCAAGAGGTTTTTGAGACCTTTGCCAGTGATAACAAGGAATGGATGATAGGGAATAGTTCAGAAGAGCAAACATGAGTGATTTTTATGATCTGGATTGTAAAGGAAAAGGAATAAACTCTTTGAGGAGACATTTTGCTTCAGGAAGGAATACCAATTGCCAAAATCTCCCATACTTTTCTCTTGTCCTAAAAAAGAAACCCATGTAATAAAGTGTGCTGTTAGGACTATGCAACTAAACTGTCTGTTTTGACTGGAATAACTATCATATTTAATGGCCTGAAAAATTTGGGCTAAAGTGAATTCAGAAATTTCTGAACAATTATGATGCTGGTAGCAGATCTTTTCTCTTATTGAAATTCTGTCATTTCCTTCCACCAAAGAATTATCAAAGACATGTGTCCTTTATTCATATCATATGTATTAATTTTTTCAAGAAACAGAAGGAAAAGTGATTCTTTTCCATAAGAAAAAAATCTGCCTTAGGGAAGAGACTTATTTTTGTCTATCATTTGCTGTGCATTCTTTCCTTCCCCCAGTCCATTAGATTCTCATGATCTGCATGTTGTTTATGTGATATTTTGATGTACTCTGATACTCTGAAAAATCACAGGATTCTGTCAGAAGCACAAGACAATGGCAGTTTGACCAATCTTTTTCCAATTCTCTTAGCACTTTGCTCTGGTCTCTTGATTCTCTTGATTTGGATTATAGCTGTCAAGAAAATAACCTGGAGAACAGAGAAGAACTTGACATTGGTTGGTTGCAAGTTTAGAGTTAAGAAAATAATAAAAAAATTCATCTTCCTAAATACTTCATATAACTCATTTAAAAACCTAAAAATAATTAATCCCATGTCTATTTTTTTCAAGATATGAAGAACCAATTTCAGAAATCTGAGCAGGGCTCTTGCCCATACCCAGAAAGGACTGTCTGTATTTAATTTGCTTTTGCACTGAAGCAGAGCTATTCCATCTCTGCTCTCGAGTAACCTCTACTTTTTAGAGTCCAATATAGTAAAATATGCCAAACAAAGTAGGGGAAAAAAAATCAAACCACAATCTGATATATCAGAGAATGCTACAGGGCATGAATATTTTCTTAGAACTTATTAACAGAAATCAATAAATTGTGCTGCTCTTTCCGGCAATCTTTTTCAAAGGAGACATTTCTTGTTTGCTTTCTTTTCCTTTGCTGTTGGACATTGGCTTTCTCCTTTTACTGGGATACAGAGATTTGCACAAGTCTAAAACTTTTTTCAAAAGGGACAAGTTTACAATATTTAAGGGGAAAAATAATTTTCCTGGCTCCAAATCTTTTTTGTAACAACAGGATGCATTATTATAAGCGACAGTTAAAACCATGAATAACAAAGATTATTTATATTATTCCCTGGCAGCACAACATACATCAATTGATAAATTGTTTAAAAATGCATAGAGTCCACATGTTTAGCTATCACATTCTGTCTTCTCCACTTGTGGGCTGGCAGAAGATTTTTCTCCCCATTTAGGACTTAGTGATGTAGAAAAATCACATTAGCCAGACACCAGTTACTTACTGCTGTATCATGCCTGATTGATGGGGGTTATTTTACTATCATCAGATTAGAGATGAGAGAGATGAGGGGAGATAAATTAAAGAGGCAGAGGAACTCTCTTGTTGTGGTGTCTTGTGCCTAAAACTACCCCTAAGAGGATAATGAGGTTAATGCTGAGCCAGGTACAAAGGTAACTTAGCAATTACTTTAAAAAACCCCTGTGAATTTGTAATGGAAGTATTGTGCCAACTCCCAGAGACAAGTAAGCAACTTTTAATTGATTAGCAGTTGATTAGTTGCTCCTTGAACAAACATGTGAATTTGTGTTTCATTTAAGCAAGTGGTTATCCAGAGCAACTATCATCCTGCAGGCTGAGGGAGATTGCTAACACAAAGGAGAATATGAGCTTTGCCTGCTGAAGGCTCATCAAACAGCTCAGGGAGGGCTGTGAAGTGTATTTACATGCAGGTTCACTGAGCACATAATCCAATTTGCTTATTTTCTGCTTGCTTTGTACCACCCCATCATCCTGCTGGAGTTTGTCTGAACCTCACTGTACTTGACTTTCTCTGAGGATTTCCTGTAGTGGAAGTGCTGTAGCAATTGCCCCTGGCTTCAAAATATGCTACATGGGCTTGGAAAGGGTTTAGATAAGGGAGGAGTCATTATTTTAACTCCTGATAGCATTTTCTGGGTATATTTGGGAAGTGACCTACAGTAGGACTTTGACTTTTTGGAATTAATTTGGCTGACGGATGTTGATCAAAGAAATTATTAGAAATTATCCGATTCATTGGGCATCATCACGTAGAGATTAACGTGGGACATATTTTTCCACAGCAATAGTAGTGTGTAATTCTGCATTTCTGAAAGATACTCAATCTTTTTGCTGAATATTGGAATGTGCAAACTTTTTCTCTCATTCCCCATTTCTTGATGTTTGAAAGCTGTGCAAATATTGTGACTGGAGAATGTAATTCAAGCCATAGGAAAGAAGTAATCTATTTTAAGACCAGGACACTAGGAAATGAATAATTCAAATGATAAAATATTAAGACATGTTTTGCAGCCAGTGCAACAATGATCTAAAATTAATGCACAGACTTTTACTTGCATAGAATTTGAGGAAGTTTGGAAGACAGCTTAGAAATTCCTACTAGCAAATGCAGTTTGTGTGCAAAATCACAGCACACAGCTCTGTTCAAGTTAAATGTGACTTTAATCAGTTTCACAGTGGTGGAAGTATAATTCAAATGAGAGTTTATACATGGTGCAATTGGCTTGCAAGGACTATCCAGTGTGTTCTGCAATCATGTAATGAACAGGGTCACAACCTCATCTGTGCTCCAGGCCTTTGATGTATTTTAAGGCGTTCTGCACTCGGAGGTGATACAGTAGATTTCAGTATGAGTAAAGGCACTGACTTTCTCTTCTTCCCAAGAGGGGAGAGACCTTTTTCTGAGGACATGTTTTGCCCAGGACCAGCCTTAAAGCACGTTTTTGCCTGATTTCCATTTCATAACATAATTTATCTGCTTTAATAGTCAAGCCGCTCAAATACAATCATGTCAAGGGTAAAGTGCAGTTTAAGGAACCTTTAGTAATAAAATATCACAAAGTAATCAGCTGTTTTGTGCAAATAGTGTATTAATATTTCTTTATGATGAGATTTTATTTTCACAAAAGATTGCTTCACTAGGAAATAGTTGAATCTCTCTGTTAACAGTCTACAGTGTTTACTTGAGTTTATTTTTAGTCTTAAATATTTTTAAATAGTGTTGTTTATATTCTTTACCTTTTGTAGGACTGGGGAGAGCAGGGATGTTTTGTTTTCAGCATGCAGACACATCTAGAATGAGGAATGGAGTCCAATCAGTATTTTTAAAATATTAATTTTAGTATTCAGTGCTGCTGCCAACAAAATTAAGGGCCAAAGTTCTTATGCATTAACATAATTTTGCAGTATTTGAACTGGAAATAATTTATGCAATTTTTTGAATGCAGTTTTCTGATTTCTTTTAAATGCCAAAAACCCCTTTTGGCATATAGCATGTGTTGATCATCAGATTTTAATAAAAAGTAAACTGGATCATTTTATTCCACCAATGCATTTGGGTTTTTTTACCTTATTTGAAATGTCACTGGACTCTTTTAGATGTAATCTTAAATTAAATGCAAAAAAGTTACAGAGCAATTTTCCCTCAGACAATCACACACATATTCAGAAAGAATTGCCAGATGTTTTTAGCTCCCTTATCTAATCTGTAGTGCTTTCAGTACATACAACTGAAGATCCAAAGGACTTTATTCCTCAGTGTACTCACATTTCATTTTCCTCAGGATTTTTCTCCTGCTTGTTCTGCTGCCCCACAATTGGACCTTGCTCTGGATGAGAGTCTCATTATCTAAAGTTTGTTGCAGAACACAAAATCAAACTCAGAGTTGTGGTGGAAATACACATTCAGGAGTAGACTTTGTCCTAGCTAATAACAAATTCCTAACATAACATGATAGAATAATATTAGTCAATTTACTGCAACCTGTATTCTTAAATCAGATTTGGTCTGAAAGGTCAGCTTTTTATAGCACTAAACTCTCTCAGCTCTTAGAAGAAATTCGTGTTAAGCAGCAAGTTTAATTAAAAACCCAATGCAACTGAGCCTATCAACTTCCAAACACTTCAAATAATTTTAATTCTATGAAAGCTGAGGTTTTTTTTCTTCTATCAAGCGTCTCTTACTCCCTTTCCTATGATTGTGTATGTATTATGAATTAAAGAAGGAGAAAATAACGCCATTGGAAGTTTTCTTCCTGACCAGGAGTATCCTTGCATAGAAGATAGCCCATTGCTAGCTCTGTTGGTTTAATGAAAGCCAAGATATAAGGGGAAAAATAAAACAATGATGTTTTATTTTCACAAAATAATTTACAGATATCAATCTTGTTTTCTGTTCTAAATGTACACTTCACAATTTGGGGATGGAATAGGTTTTTTTTTTCAGGCTCCTGTTTCTAACACAAAGCTGAGATTTTGGGGTTTTTTTAGCAGAATGGTCCTTCTTTTGTTCCTTTATGTTCCTTCAATAGACCTGGCTAAAAGATTGGCTCTGTTTTGATAGGATAAGGTAATTTGGAAAGGCCTTATCCACCCATGGGTATCAATACAAGCTACTTTATTTCCTTCTAAATATTTTTGTTAATGTTTCCTAACCAAGGACATCAAAATAATTGTAACTTAAACTGCTGACTTGCAACTGTGGTCTTTTTTATTCTGGAAGTTTCCTTTTCTTGAACAAAAATATTTTGCAGCAAAGTAAATCTCCTGTTTCTGAAAACAGCTGTTTAAACTTGTAATTCTGGACACTTTGTGTCTGTTTTGCTATATTTCAGTTAAATGTGAAAAGTTTATTTTGGAAATGAATACACAGATTTAAGCAGTATTTTTGACTGCTATTGATGTTACTTTGTTCAAACTTGAAACTTTAAAGCTGCTCTGTTTCTCATGTTCCCTTTCCCCCATTATTGTTTTTATAATGCTTTTTTCTCTTTGCCACATAAGAAAAATAAATAGACAACAGAACCTCTGTGTTCTTCTAGTCAAATGCTGAACACATCCAGTCTTTATGCCTTGCAAGTAGGACATGAAGTCCAGCTGGTGTTGATTTCAAAAAGGGGACACTCATCAACCATCCTCTTTAATAAAATGGTACAAGAATCCTCCCGGTTGTGTTGACACTGAAGATGTCCCCAAAACAATAAAACTGCTAGAAGATGACAAAAATAGCTGTGCCTTTATGAATGTGCATTTTAAATGCATAATCTTTGAGCAATTGCATCTTCTTTGTCATTGTCTAGTGTGCAAGACCCATGATGAAGAGACAGATGCAGTGATGTTAGTTCCTAAATTCAGGTTTACAAACACTGCTATTATTTTTTGTTATGAAAATCCTACTAAGCTACAAAGTTTCTTCTCTTGCTTTCCTTTATTATATTTTAGGGTTGTGATTTCAAAAACTCATACTACATAATGTATGAGAAACAAGAGTGGAAGACAATGAAATTGCAAGGTAGATAGATGCTAAGTAGTCTTCACTACTCAGTTCCAGAACTTGGCTTAGGACAGGGCAGGGTATGGCATAAAAGGCAAGATTAATACAAGGAAAATCATAAAGGTAGGCTGATATCTCAGATACACTGCTCTTTTTAACGAGATGCATTAAACATTGTCAGGCAGGGGAACATCAACTGCTTTTGCTGCTGAAGTTGAGATCGTTCCTCTAGTGATCTCTGACAGCAAATAGTCAGTGCATAAACTGTAGGTAAAGTGTGTCCTTGTAAGTCCAATCTGTTTTATTTTCTCTTCCCTGTGGTCATCTGTTACATCCGTTGTCATTTTCTTCTTCCTTTCCTTACTCTTTATTTTTTCAGTCGCCTCTACTCTCTACTTTTATATATATACTTTCATAAAATTCTTTTCTATCCACCCTAAGCTTGTGGATATGTTTGCTATTTATTGCTGGTAATGTTTGCCATTTATTGCTGGCAGTGTTATTTTAGTCTTTTGCTGTCAGCTGTGCAAGAGGCTTCCTTTACCCCATTTGCTGGCATATGGCATAACCAGATTTCAGGCTGCAAGAGCACAGCCAGACATGGCAACAAGTTGCTGAAAGAAAAGGGTATTTCTGCTCCAATTTCAGCAAGAGCAAGGATTTTTATTTTGTTGCTTTTTTGCTTATTGCTTCTTCAGTTCTGGATGTATTTTTGTGGTTTCAGTTTGAGTTTAAAAATCCCAAATACCTCCATGAGTTAACTCTTGGATTAATCTGGCTAGTTAACTTTTGCTGTACTTCTACAGAACTGTGAAGTTATATGCAAAAATGCTGTCAATTCTTATGTTAATTTGCATTTAATATGATAAAGATATTTATTATTCAAGTCCCAAAATTTTCTTTGGAACTTTATCTCTTTGGAGATGCTGAGTCATTCTTTTGAAGTAAGTGTATGCTTGCTAGATTTCAAATAAGATAATAAAGAATTTTAAAATTTGCTTAAAAAATATAATTTATATGCTATGAGTTCTCTAACATAAGTATGACTGACGTGGGTGTACACTGAGAAACAGTATTTCTAAAAAGAAAAGAAGTAATTAAATCCTCCAAAATGTCATATTCATGATTAGAAAAGGTTTTTGTTTGAAAAGAACAAAGGCAGAAAGTGGTAAAAAGTGAGCTGTTCATTGCTGAATTTATGGTTTTAAACCTAAAGATAATAACTTTAAAAACCTCATCCCCCTCATTCAAATAGATAAAAGTTATCATTGACTTTGCAGCTAATACCAAGAAATTTGTTCATTTGCATTTCATGTAGAGAAGCCAGCCCTGCATTCCTTAGGCATCTGTTTAAACAGAGGGTGATAGCAGATCAAGGGCAAAGCTAAAACTGGAGTAATTTGCTTTACATGGAAGAGGTAAATAAATATCCCACTGTACAGTGTCATTGCAACATATGACTTCTGTCAACCTACAGCTGATTTAAACAGCTCCTGAAATCTTAATCTGTTTCTTGTCTCTCCCAGTTGCAGTTTGCTCTCTCTAGCTGTCCTAATCAGTCATTTTTAAGACCCTGCTCTCAAATAGGCAAGTTGAAAAGGAAAAAATGTACCCTTGTACTTCTAAGGTGCTTCTTTTAACATACAAAATGTGGATCTAAACTTGTAAAAAGGCCACACAAACAGCTCAGCAGAAGAGAAAGTGAGAAAGCAAATTTTTAAGGGTTAATAACAGTCATCCTATAAAATGCTTTTTGCAATCAGGAATCATACTAGGAATTGCACAGTTTTCTTCAATCCTTTGTGCATATCTTAAATTTCAGCCAAGCAGCTTTTAATAGGAGAGTTTTTCTGGTTTTTGTTTCCTTGCAGTTCTCACATTAATACAGACGAAATGTATCCATGTTGAGTGTGTTTCAGTATTATTTACAAAACTAATCCCAAGCATGCAATACTTCCAGCTAATGAGCAATATAGATTTAAGGCAGATGTTTGCTGAAACCATGAATTTGGCATTCACCTCATAGCAACATTTAATCTGTGCTGGATGTTTACTTCTTGGTATGTTGGTTGCCAAGTGGTTGCAGTTCTCTTCTGTTGTAGTTTAAATTTTAAAAAAGGCCTCCATCTTAGAACTGCAGAATCAGAGAATATCCTGGGCTCCAACAGGCACACAAGGATCACCAAAGTCCAGCTTCTGTCCCTGCACAGGACACCCCAAAAATCCCACCATTTACCTGAGAGCACTGCCCAAAAGTTTCTGGAACTCTGTCAGGTGTGGTGCTGTCACCACTTCCCTGGGAAACCTGTCCAGTGCCCAGCCACCCTCTGTGGGAAGAGCCTTTTACTAATATTTAATCTAAAACTCCCCTGGCATCTTGTGCTCTTCAGACACATAGAAAAGCAAAACTGATCAGTGTTTCATGCATTTAGCAGAGGACAGAAGGAGGTCTGATAGCCAGAAGCTGCTTCAGGCTGAAAGTCAGCAGGAATTTGGTTCTGTGTAAAATGGCAGGAGTGGGCTGGCAAGTTTAATGTGAGAACAAGTTGTGCTCTTTTTGTTGACAATTAAATGATGTTGAGCATCAAGTGTCTCTATTTGGACTAAAGAGGTTCTGGGGAACAGTCAGCAATTGATCTGATTATTTATTATCATCTGACCATGCAGGAGATGCTCTGGTGCTGAGATCTCCTCTCAGAGCTCATGTCTAGTCAGTATCAGGTGCTGAGAAGTTGGTTTGTTTTGTGCTGTGTGAACACAAGACTGAGGGGATTCCCAAGCAAACAAGATATCAGAAAGCACTAAGCAAAGGCCAGTATTTAATAATTTCTAATAGACTAATAAAAGGAAAATAAGTAAGAAAAAAAAAAACTTGTGACCAGAAACAAACTGAAGCAGAAATAACTGGCACTGGTTTCAGCTAAACAATAAGTAAAACTAGGATATGAAAAGAAAAAAAAAAAAAACCAAAAAAAAAAAAACCAACTTGAGGTATTGACACAACAGGAGTTATTTGGAATTATTTGAAGTTAGAGGCAGAAGCAGAGAGATAAATGATTAGAGGAAGCTAGGAGAAAAGACACTTTCAAGGAAGCTTATTTTGTCTGATGACATTGGTGAACAAGATTGTGTTGTCCTAGCAGACATCCTTTAGCTTTATTAAGGTAAAGAAGAGATTGTAGTGGGATGGTAGGAGGTTTTTCAGGGGCATTGTTGCTTTGTGTTGCTAATATTGGCCATATACTAATCTAAAATTACTTGCCATATGGGTACATGAGTTTTTTCTTGAATATCAAAAGCTGAAAGACTCTAAAAAGAGATCAAAGGAAGATAAAATATTGTGCTGAGTTGTCCGCTTTGTTTCTACAGCAAAGACATTCTTTAGAAAAGTTGAGTGAAAAAGAGGAAAGGAGATTGATGGGTATTTTACTGTTTTGATGTTTTCTTTAGGAAAGTTACTCCTAGTTTTGTTACTGATGCTATCTTTTGCTTGGTGAAACAAGTATGTCGTTTACTTGCTTATTGACATGGGTGGGATTGGCTACCTGGAGGCAGGTATTGAAATGAGCAGCGAAGAGCAGAGAGCCGTTCCACCCACCTGTGTGGGAGTGTGAAAGCACATGTTTGCTACGCAGCTCTAAGGATCAATTGCTGAGCTGATAGCAGGAAACATTAGCATGCAAAAATGAATTTATTCCCTATGCTTTACCTAGCAAGAAGTGGGCGGTTGGAAAAGTACCTGGACATTGCAGAAGGCTAATGACCGATTACTGTTGTCATTATAGAACCAAAGACAAGTTTTTTCTCTTAGTGTGCTCGGGTGAAGGGAGGCTGAAAGGTGCAGCACCCAGAACAGCACACCCCCCTTTCCTTTTGGATGGTTGTAATAGACAGCTCTGTTTTGTCCAGCCATATGTTGTACTGCCATAGTTCTGTGAACTGTTTCTCTTTACTCAACAGATAGGCACCCATGACTTTTTTGAAAGTAATACAATAATAACATAGACCTTTACGAATTACAACAGTTATTGCTTTCAAAGGGATGCTTAGACTCCACTCTGAGGTGTGCTGAATGTTAAATAGTCACTAGGGGGATGTGGGAGTTCTGGATGGAAGCTAGGTTCATCTTGAATGAGTTTTTATCACAGCATTAAAATGCTGCTTCATCAAGAGCAATTTTTGAACTTTACCTGAAAATACTGCACTCTGTGTAATATGAACTTAAATACACCCTCCTTGGCATTTCTTTTGAAAGCTCAGCTGGTCTTTTTGCCTGAGCAGTTTCAGATTAGTTTTAAGCAATAGCTCTTCAAATATAGTCTCACATATGGCCCAGATTCTGGGAAATGTTTACTCCTTTAACTTATCATTCTTTGTTTTAATGAAAAGCTTCTGAAGATCATTGTCATCAGCAGACCTTGAACTAAAATGCTAATTGCACCTGGTGAAGGGGAGGCAGTTTTTAACCTCTACTTGTGGCACATGGTACTGACCGAGGGATTGCCTTGTCTGTTCCTGAGGGCAGGGGCATGAATGACCACAGTGTACCTCTGCAAGAGTAACAATTCCAACACAAACAATACAGAGTTCATCTCAGTACCAGTCAGAGATGGATTTGCAGGTATGTTGTAGTGTTCTCTGGATTGCACAAGTTCTTCACACCTGTTACTCTGTTTTATAGAATGCACAATTACCTTTTAGACAAGAGCTGAATTTTGCCTGCAACATAAAAGTCCATTTATAATCTGGCAACAGGCTCAGCTGCTTTTTATTTAAAGCATAAAGAAGAAGGATTACTATTAAAGGACAAACCCAGCAAAAATGATGTGAGATACTTACCAAGAAAATGGAAAGAATGTATGGGTCTGAAATGGGTGGCAAAGAATAACACAAAGCTTTCATGGTCTGATAGCTATGGAAATGTGTGAATTTGTGCCTGGTGAAAGCAATGAAGACTTATGAATGTGTTCATAAATCACATGTATCAGTTACAAACAAAGGAATAATTCTGTTGTTCATTTCTCAACTCCTGTAACTCAAGAAAAGATGCTAAGAAGCCTAGAGGGAAACATGGAGGTTGATTCAAATATGTCAGCAAGCCTGTTCCAAGTCTCCATTTCCAGATGGGTGGGTGCTTTCCACTAAAAGATTTGTTGTTCTGCTCTCCTTGCTTGAAGGTACCTGTTTATGCTGGGAAGTCTGTACCGGAATCTGGTAGTTAGCAATCCCAAACTCCAAAGTGATGCTTCTTCATGTTGCTTTACCTAAAAAGACAAATTCATTGTCTGTTATTTACTGAGGATTCTTAGATGGCACCACCACTAATGGTGAAGAGACTAATGGCACTCTCTCTTTCTAGACAGATATCTTTCCAAACAGAGCATACTTTAAAGTATTTACAGTGCTAAATTTCTGTGAATAACGTGTTTTCTGTGAAAAATAAGTAAGCAAGAAATATCATGATTTTGGCTAGTATTTATGACCAATGATGAGAGCAGTGGGCTTAAAAATGATGGTACAGCTGGCTACAAAGGAAGCAGGTTCATTTCTGCAGCACACAAATAATGCTGATAATTCTTTACACTCCAAACTTTCAGTTACAAGGTCTTTCTAACTGGATATTTATTCCTTTTCCTACAGATCACAAAATGTGGTGTGTTATCAGGGCTTTATTTCTTTTTGCAGTGTTAGGTTCTTTGTTGCTGTGTTAATCCCACGCTGCCTTCAGCTTTCATATGGTTCCCCATGCCTTTTAGAAGTATTACCAAATTTCTTTTCTTGTAACTTTTCAGTTATACATGAAAAGTAACCCAAGGGTTTTTAATGTGCATATTAAATGCATGCATCACTTCCATTGTTCATCACCAAGGCTGTGATTTGTATCTAATGTGAATGAGTAAACTCACCTTTAACTTCATATGATTCTACATCCAGTCTTCAGTAAATGAAGTATTACACAAGGAAAAGAAAGGGAAGTTTGGATTATGACACAACTGTATAAAATATTGATTTGGTCTTGATGAAAAGTCTCAAATAATGCTTATGTTTTGTGAGGCCTTGCCTAGCCTATTTTACTAAGCATGGAAGATTTCCCTTTCCAATTTACCTGTTGATAGATGCTGTAGTGTTTATGTCAGGGGCTAAGAAATTCTTCCAGATCTCCTTCCAACTTTCTTCCAATCAGAAGGTCTGAAAGCAAAAGCTTTCTATTTTCATGTTTTACTGTTGTACAAATATTTTATTAATATATTCCTCTCTTTGAATTCCACAGGAATAATACTTGTGAGTTTTGTGGGAGCTAACTTGAGATTTTTCTTTGGTTTACACACCATTGAGTAAATTTTTGTTGCAATTTTTTTCAAATACCATAAATATTTTAAAAAACTTAGGTCCATGGTAAGTGTAGAGAAGAGGAATGGTTTCTTTGATTCTTTCTGTCATAAGCTAGTGGCACAGTAAGTTTTTTAGGCCTTAGTGTTCTAGGGTTTTGTCATAGACTAAGCAATTTAGATTCAGATATTTCAGAAGTAGATGTTCTACCACAATTCAAAGGAAGACTGGCTCATTAAAAAAAAACCAAAATAAGCATTTCCTAGTCTTGTTCTGTGCAAGGAATACTGTATGTTACCCTTTAGTTTTTAATGAAGATTCTCTATTGCTTCTTTCTTAAAACTTTAGAATGAAGTGCCCCTTCGTTTTTCTTAGATTTTTTGATGGGAGGTTTATAACCAGCATTTGTCTGTGAGAAGTTCTACATAGAATATTGCTTTTCTATTTTAGAAATATTTTGTAGGGATGACCATAACAGTTTTAATGTCACATACTCCCAGAAAAAGCTTCAGGGATACAATACAGAGGCTGACAGCCTTTGGGATGAAAACTCTAGTAGCTGTGACATAAAGGACCTTCTTTATATATCTTATTGCACAGTGATAACCAGCTCAGGTTTGCAATGAGCAACACTAAATCAGTCACCACCACCTGCACTCGAGCATTGTCAGCAGCTTGTTTTTCTCATCCATTTACTGCTGGTTTCCTCAGGCCCTGAATGGGCTCTAACAACTCAATAGCTAAGACATCTGGTTAAAATTGTGTAGCCTATGGCACCTACCAAATCAAAGTAATGTAATAGTTCTTTCTGCTCTTAAAGTTTTTCAAAATGGAAAAAAAGAGTAACAGCATCATGAGCAGAAAAAACTATCAAATATCTGGCAAGAGTCTTTTAATAAATGGGACCATAAAAGAAACAGAAGAAATAGTGTGGTTTTGAGTGAATAACTCTTCACATCTTTGAAACGTGATTACATTCCCAGTTAATAAAGCTAGAACAGACACCTACTCATGTTTTCCCTCTTTCCTGCCTCCATATCATATCTTCTAATGTACATAAGCCCCTGTCATAAGTCCTCTCCCAAAAGAGGTTTTTATTTTGCCAAATCAAAGTGAAAATTCAGATAATATGATGCCATACAGCTGCCTTAAAGAGACTAACATCTGCTTTGATGAGCTGACCAACAGCAGCCTTGTTATGTGCTTGGTTAAGTCTATAGATAAGGCAAATAATTGGCAGGATACTCGGGTCCTTCTGGTCTTTGCCATCTGTGATTCCTAAAATGATCATACTGCTAATGATGTCCTTCCCTTTGCTGAAATACAGAGGCTTGTTTTTGTTATAGTCTAAGGTCATTAAGATGAATGTTGTGATATCTGTTTACAATGTGGCAATTTAAAGTTCTTTTGGCAAGGTGAGGAAAACTTTAAATGGGGATGTACATTTTACTACCGTAACACTAAAGGAGCTATAAATTAAATAGAAAATTGGGAATAGCTTCTCTGGCATGGTTTGTTCATGAGAAGGTTTTGGTTTTTTGTTTCATGTCGTTGCAGAGTAATGTTATGCAGCTTTTGGTCTATGAGAGGTGAGACAGGGAAACTTATCATGTTCTGTAATTGGAGCAATTCTTTAATCTCTGTCTTCCCCTAGTAACTATTTTCTGGCAAATCAGTTCAAGTGGTTGTAGGGACACAGTTTGTGGTGATTGGGAGTGGGGCTGTGCCTCATCCCCAGTGGCACAGCTGTGAGCAGCAGGTGAGCAGCACTGACAGCAATGAGCCATGGAGTGCCCAGGGCACTGAGCAACCACCGAAGGGAGCAGAGGGCACACAGGGGCAGGGCATCAACAGGAGGGGATAAAAGGCTGGGCTGAAGAACAAGAAGGGCAGATGTCTGAAGCCTTCTGGAGTGGTGAAGTGGTACTATGTGTGGGTTGATGCTTGAAGCCTTCTGATGTGGTAAGGCGTTACTCATGTGGGTTGAAGCTTTCTGAAATTTTGTGGTGATACTCTGTGTATTGTGGCTGCTTCTACTGTGACTTCCTGTGACAATTGTTTGGTGTTTTTTCTTTGATATTGGGAAAGCTACAGGTCTAAAAGGCTTCTGATTGTATTGCTTTTGCTTGTCCTCTATGATCTCTACCCAGTCATCACCATCTGTTGACATGACTGACATTTACTGTCTCAGGAGAACAACAAAACCAGACCATTCATGTAGGAGCCAGGGTGCAAGCCTGAAATGGAGAGGGACATTTCACAAGGGCATGTAGTGATAGGACAAAGGGGTATGGCTCCCAGGTGAAAGGGGCAGGTGTTCATTGGATACTAGGAGGAAATTCTGAGGCTTCTGAGACACTGGAATAGATTGCCCAGATAAGCTGTGGGTGCTGCAGCCCTGGAAGTGTTCAAGGCAGGTCTGGATGAAGTTTTGAGTACCCTGGCCTAGTGAAAGGTCTCTGCTCATGGCAGGGGATAGGAACTGGATGATCTTTCGGGTTGTTTCCACCCCAAACTGTTCTATGTGTTTCTGAAAGATTTTTTTTTTTTTCCTCTGAGTATTCTCTTTTGATTTCTTGTGTGCCCAGTCCTTTGCTCAACTTCTCTACAACACACAGGTATGATAGTCTGGTAATGACCTGAATTTGTCCTCTTGGATTGTGGGGGATCTGGGTTACTGAGCAAGGCAGGATTTGGTTCTTTTTGCTCTCAGTCTTTTGCTTTATAGACCACAACAATTAAAAACTAAGAGGAATAGGTATTAATGAGAAAGTTCAAATATTTTTCCTCTACTTTTCCTCTCAATGTCCTCTTTCCACCCTGAGGTTACCACTCTTGATGGGGGAAAAAACTGACCATAGGAGACAGATGTCATATTTTCTTCTCTTTCCTTCAAATACTATGCAGCAAATTTAAGTTGAAAATAGGTTTGCTCTACATTCCTTTTATTTAGGCATTTCAGCACAGATTATGTCAAAAATATATCATAGAAGAACTAGAAAGCTTCCTATGTACTGAGTATTTTGCTCTTGTGTTATAAAATGCTTCATTTTCTTTAAGAAAAAAATTTTCCATGCAGAAAGGATTTTGAAAAATGTCCTTTCCTGACTAATATAGTCTATACATGTAATTTTATTGCA
This sequence comes from Pyrgilauda ruficollis, assembly GCF_017590135.1. Taxonomy (NCBI): domain Eukaryota; kingdom Metazoa; phylum Chordata; class Aves; order Passeriformes; family Passeridae; genus Pyrgilauda; species Pyrgilauda ruficollis. The sequence continues at coordinate 557,780 of NW_024530044.1, forward strand.
TTTAAAATGGTATAACTTGATTTTAGAAAAAAATCTACCCTGCCTTCATCAAGCATATTTTATTTCAGAATACGTAAAAAAACCTCATTCCTGCATAACAACTTATTTTTAGCTTCCTCTGGTTTAAAGTCTGCTATGGTACCAGAAAAAAAATGAAGTGCCCCTAATTTTACTTGCTTTCTGCATCACCTTTGAAAAATTCATAGTATGTATTTCAATAGCCGAAATGTTTTCTCTTTGTGTAGAGTGTGCTCTGCTTTGCAGATGACAGCTAAGCTTGTCTAATCAAACTAAAATTGGTACACTTACTGAACAAGGCTGAGCACTTGTTTATGATCTGAACCAAAGACCAACTTTGGATGTATGTTGTGGAATGCCAGACAGATAAAGACACTTCCTGACACTGAGATGAACTGCAGTTTTGTCTAAGGAAGCACTGCATGAACTGCCTTGTTGCTTTAAAAAACACCCACACAAACATCAAAAAACAAGCAATTGAAGCCTAAATGTTTTATTACAATGTTTGAGACTTATGCTAGGTGAGTTTGTGTCTGTATCTTTGAGAAACTCTAAAAAAATAACATTCTGGATAGCAGCTGGCTTTTACTTTTCTTCAACGATTTCATACAATTCCTAGATTATCTCTCTTCCCATCCTCCCTGTCACTGTTTTTGACAGGGACAAGTGGCTGAGGAGATGCATGCAATGCAGTTGTCAGCTCCAACCAGATGCTGCAGAAAGGTGTAAGGGAATAGCTGTCAGTAACAACAACAGTCAAAGTTTATTTCTGATGTGACTCATGCATTATCTGTGAATGAAATGTGTTTTGCTCAGGTTCTCCTTCAACTGTCTTAATGTTGCTGTCGATAGGTTTAGTAGGGGTATTTTTTTCTTGTTTGGGTTTTTTCCCCCCTCCTAAAGTACTTAAGGTTTAGTATATGGAAACAGCAGCTGAAAACAATTCCTGGATTTGATGTTATTTAGAATTTTAAGTTCATACTATTTCCCCAAGTGTTTTCCAATTCCTTCTTTCTCAGAATTCATTTTCTGTTTAGGTTTTGGAATTTAGCTTGTTATCTCCCTAGTAAAGTTTACAAATAACTCTGAAGCAATGTGAAAAGTTTCTGTTTGTTTCCTTTACTTGAGAACGCATACTGATGGAAAATTCCAGTAGTTTTCTGATGTCTAGAGCAGACAAACTACTAATTTACTTGGGTTTTTTGTACCTATTTTGGAGTTTGATTTGGTTTTTATTTTAATCATGAATGGAAAAGGCAGCCACATTAATTAATTTTTTACATATTTCATATTTATGCATGTAGTTATCTAGAGCTTACTGATTTAAAAAACTGTGTGCTCCTGAGTTCTACTCTTCATGGGTTTTTTTTCTGTCGTGAAACTTTCCACTCTGGACCATAAATTGCAACCTTGAACTGTTTTCCATCTTGTCTTTAAAACAGGAATACACCTGCTACAGACAAACACCTTTGCTTTGATTTCAGTGACATGTTTTGTTTTGCTTTCTAAATGGCCATTCTCGGCGTTTGTCTAGTGATTAATGTAAAATGAAAAGCATCTTTCATGTGCTGTTAAGAAAAAATAATCAGGAAGGAATAATAGATGAGTTTACTGCCTTTCCACAGACACTATTATTGGTGGGAGCCCACCAGGAATAAAATAAATATGGTGGATATTAATTCCTTGCCTTTGAACAGGAAATGCTTTGTCCCTAACTTGCACATACTATGACTATTATAAAAATATATTGTGTTACACCGTTCTGGTGTTTCCGAAGCACATTTTAATGGGGAGTGCATGCCACAGGCGTTCTCCAAAGTGCGATGCTGCGCATCTGTACCCGACAAAATTCATTGCAGCTTTAACCGAGACCCGCGCGAGTGTGTCTACTATCTTTTCTTTAGGAGATGCTTCCTTGAGGAGTGTAGAGTTACCAAATCGCGTTCCTCACTTTCTCAACTGCCGCCCACTCTTCACGCCTTCTCTCCGCCGCTCGCTGCTGCTGGCTGCCCGGCCCTGGCGGTGCCGGCGGGAGGCAGGGGGAGCCCGGGAGCAGCGGCGGCGGCCCGGCCCGGCGGCGGCGAGCCCGGCAGCAGGCGGGGTCCGCGCCCGCCCGCCCGCGCTGACGTCAGGAAACTTTCGGGGCGGCCGTGGCCGGAGCGGGCGCCGGGAGCGGCGCGGAGAGGCGGCGGGACGGGCTGCTCCATCCCCGGCAGGTACGCGGCGCTCCGCGCCCGGCGGCACCGCGGGGCCCCGTGCCGGGGCAGCCCCTGCCCCGCGGTGCCGAGGGGCGGCCGGCGGCCACCGAGACACGGAGGGGGTACGGGGGTCCCAGCGCCTGTTGAGCGCCGCGGCTGAGCGCTGCCCCGGGCTCTGCCGTCGGCGCGGAACTTGGCAGGGGCGGGCGGAGCTCGGCGCGGGTGCCGCGGTTCGCTCGCGGGGCAGCTCCTCGGAGCAGCTCCTCGCCCCCGCGGGTCCCGCCTCACCTGCGGGGTCCGCGCTCCCCGCTCCGGGGCCGCCGGCAGCGGCTGCTCCCAGCCCGGCACCCGCACGGACCCCGGGGTCTCGGACACACGGGCAGGGCTTTGTGAATTTCAAGTAGCTGCGAATAATGAGATGCCTTTCATTCGGGGTTGGGTTTTTTGCCCGTTGTAAGTACAGTAAAGCCTTTATCCGAGAGGAGGTTTTGTTTTCCTCCTGAGGCTCCGCCGTGGCAGCCCGGCGGTGCTGGGCGGCAGCCGAGCTCGCCGCTGGGGCTGCTGAGCGCTCAGTTGTTGTACTAGGGAGGATCTTCGGCTCGTAACCAAACCCAAACCACCGAGATAATTTTAACTCCGCGTGTGTCGGGAGGGTGGAGTGCTGGAGGAGTTTGCTGGATCATCACGCGAATAGAGAGAAGTCTGAGCAAGGACGGCAGCTCTGCCTTGGAGTCGGGGAGGGAGATTCAGAGAGAAATTCTCCGTTTGAGAGGGTCTAAAAGTTGTATGGCAATTAGAGGAACGTGTAAAGTATGTTGTTCATTTAATTTCATTGTCTTTCTCATTTATTAGGGGGCACCGACAGTCAATCAAAGGCCTAAAAATAACCTAAAGGTTAATTGTATTCTTCATGCAAAGGAATTGGCTTCCTTCCGAAGAAATAGATTTCTGGGGTCTCTTTTTGAACTTGAGACACTTATTAGATTTCTAATTTAAATAGCATGCCACTTTTAAACTTTTCAGTTCCTACAGTTCCATTGCAGTTGCAAGTTCTTAAAATGTCATCTTTATGGAAAGAAAAAGTTATCACAACTAAAAAGATGTTAAAACCCCCCTAATAAACTGGAAAACAAGGCATATGTGAAGGTGATTATGAAGGTGCTTTGAATTGCAGAGAGTCATGGAAAATATTATAGCAATATATTTAGTTTATTCAGTATAAATATAAATAAGCATCTGTATTTGTGTGTTATGTGACTGCTTCTCCTTTTAGAGGTTATTTTCCATGGTTTTCTTCCCCTGTATGTTAGATGAACATGTAACATAAGTGGTACCTTTGAGTTGTTGTAGAGATAGGCAGTACTTCAGAGCCACTTAAGGTGTTAATGAAAATAAGACAAAACAATTTACCGGAAAGGAAAATAATATATTTTTCAAGGTCAAGCTTCTACAGTAAGTTTTGCCTCATGATTGTAGATTTACTTGGCTGATTTGTCATGCAGTAGTATGTCAGGTACAACTTCAAATATTTGGAGATGATCCACTTGAACTTTGAGAAAGAAACGACAGAACGGGGGGAAATAATTTCATGATTATTACCCATACATACACTTTTCTGGTATGCGTTTCAAGCATATGAACGCGTTAGTGATTATAGATCTTATTAAAGGCATACGTTTACATGAATGGCTTGGATAAAGAGAGTGATTTAGGGATTAAAAGCCTGGTGTTATGGCGCAGTGCTGAAGGATGCGAGGGAGAACTTGGGTTTATACTTTCAGCAGAGCTACAGTGGGAGGAATATCAACGGAAGGGGGCTGGAAATAAGCAGCAACAGTACAACTCTGGTTGCCTGAGAAGTTAGGATGACGTGATTGGGTGTGTCTTGTGAGTGATGAGTACAGAAATTAAAATGATTGCAACAGTGAACTGTGATACCATGTTTTGTGTAAAGCATTTTAAATCTCATAGGAAATCTCCTACTAATGGAGGACCAGCAAGAAGGAAGATGTAGTTAACAGGAGTGGAAAACAAGAGGGGATGTTAGACAAACTACTGCTTTGTACAGCCTCCTTAGTCTTTGGAGGTAACTTTGTAACCTTTTTGAGGGTTTTTCTAGAGTTCAAAGATTGTGCATCTACTGTTCTGCAAAACACTCACCTGATGTGCCATTTCAGAATTTCCTTTACAAGCTCATTTTAATTTGCTAGTCTATTGCATGTAGTTCAAGTTATTGTTTGTAATGTACAGTGTTTGTAAACATTGCTTGATGCTCTAAAAGTCATAATCAGGAGACTTGCATGAAACACTTGAGAGGTCTAATACAATAAACTGGAATTAGTTTTTCTCTTGAGATAATCCCTCAAGAGTGTACTGCTTGAACATGTCATAAGAACATAATTAGAAGTACCAGCTGAATTAATTAAAGGACAGCTTCAGCTTGAACTGGGGAACTTATAGCTTGAAAGAGAACAGAGAGGAAACTACCTTATTACTAAATTTTGATCATAGCTAGTATGGCTTGTGTCAGGATTCCAATTCTGTCATTTTTTTTTTTTTCCAAGAGAACAAATAGAACACTGAGAGCAGAAAAATCCACCAGGTTCTGTTCAAAAAAACTGCAGGTCCCTTAGACTTTTTAGTTATTATCAATGATGGAATGCATGGCAGAAGTTTAGTCTGTATTCCAAGTACATCAGCTCTTGAGACGGGGCAAAAAAATCATTAGTTTGTGACTTAATAGAGTTGTTGCACAAGAATATGCTAATTGGGCAGAAATAAACATTTTCCCCATTGCCTTTTTTGCCTTACTGTAATCTGATTTTTGAAGGGATAAGCTCCTTCAGAGACTCAGGTTGTAATCCAGAAAACAGCAAACAATACTGGCTCTGTTAGAACACACAGTGCCTCTGCATAGCTGCCTAACAATGTTCTCTTTGGTTCTCTTACCTTCAGAATGCAACTATGCATGCAGATATATCTGTCAATATCTTTGGAAGTAATTTCCTTCCTAGTATCTCCTGAATCCCTGATATCAGAATGTTGGCTTTGTTCATGCAGATAGCTTTGCTACCTCACTGCCAGTGCTCCCCTGAACATTCCCTGTGACTTAAATGCTTAATCAAGCTGTTCTGTGGCTTTGCTGTTGTGTCATGGCCAACTACTGCCACTGAATGTGTATCCTTGATCTGGGTTTACACTCACAGCCCGTGTTGGTTAGGGCTGGGAGGAAGAAGGAGGTAGGCTTACTCAATTATCTTAATTTTGTGGTCTATTCTTAGGGCACAGACCTGAGTGCAGCAGTGTCATCACTGCCCACCCTTTCAGTCTCTGATATGTAGCTGTGGACCTTGTTTGTGCCACTCTGTTTGCCCAGGGGCATTGCAAAGACTCTGGCAATAGTCAGTAGTATCTCTTAAGTATTAAGAAATATTTTTTCTTAAGCATTTTAATGCACTTAAAATGCATTTTTAACCTAGGCTGCAGTTCCAGTGCACATAATAAGCAGACAGTCCTCCCTTAAGGACCCCCTTGCCGCATGGTTTCAGAGAACGTTTGTTACACTAAACTGAACATCAAGAGTTCAAAGTGATGTTACCACAGATTTCATCCAGGATCCCAGCAGAGAATTTATCCAGCTGAAAACACATCATGAATTCCCAGGAAAGCATTTCCACTTTCAGTCCTCCTCTCCTCTGCCAGTTTAAGCAGATGTTCTTATCACCAGGCTGAGAGGGCGCTCCGAAATGAAATATGATTGTTTCATCAGGCTGAAGTGACTTACGTTTCTGATGTGTAATTACATATCAGCCAAGACAGAGAGAATGTAGAATTTTGTAGCTGAAGAAAACAAACATATTTGTAGAACAGACAACACCTAGGTTTCTGACAGCCATCTAAGTAGTTGTCACTGAAGCAAGAAGCAGAACTCAGGCTGTAACACCTACAGTTTCACACTGGCTGCTTGATAATTTGGCAAAAAGTACCAGAAAGCCTCTTAGATTAAGGCAGTGGATTTCTTTAACTTCTGCAATATTTTTTTTCTGTTTTGAAGGGCAGCCATTAAGAAATTCTGTCATTTTAATTCCAGAGTCTGACATGTTCATCTTATTAGTATGTAATCGCTTGGTTACTGCTGCATTTATTTTATGTTGCACCCTAAGCTTGCATATTCTGGTTTTATTCTGAGAACCGAGTTATGTTTTCTCCATTTACTATATCACTTGGAGTTATAAAGATTCAGCAACATCTGTGCAGCCAAATGTTTTTCTGTGTATTCTGTCAGCAATACCTGATCAACACCCTTGCCTTGCAATGGTGTGCACAAGTGTAAATTGGCAAACAATTCTCTTAATAATGTGCTGGTTGGAGACTGCAGCTGGCTCTGTTGACAGAGTTAAGGTGTTTTTTTTTTTAATCTGTGGAAATTCTGGTTATTCCTGTGATGTAGAGATGTCCTGAGTAACGCAAGTAAATAACATTTTTTCTTGAAAACTTTGGGAATTCTAAAGCAGATCTTTTGCCACACAAAAGTATGTGATGGCTGGTTTCTAGCTTTCTTTATTACTTTGTGGAGAAGGGTATGTGGATACTCCAGTACTTGGGAATAGATGTGAATATAGAAGCCTAATCTCTTCAATCTTCTCATAATTCCCAAAATAACATGAAAGCTGTAAAACTGCATGCAAATTCCTCCTCATTCTTTTCAGATAGAATAGAATAGTTTTTTGAGGACTGTTGAGTTCTCTGGAACATTTTAAGATCTTTAATGTAATTTCGTTTTTTTTCAGTTCTTCCTCTGCTCTCTCCATCCCCGTAGCTTTAATGGGGAAAATTCTGACCAAAGGCAAAATGCAGCAGTGCCACAGTGTGCAAATCAGGATCCTGACCTAGTACCTGTTGTGACATTTAATATTCTATTCTGTTTCCATTGTTCATCTTTTACATGCAGATGTCCTATCTTCAGCTCCTTCTAGGCAGAATGGGACATTAGGCACTTAAACATTGTGCTTAAACTTTCCAGCTGATCTACTCTAAATCCCTGTAGCCCTTAAAGGCTTTTTCAAAGATCTCAGCAGTCTAGGCAAAATCAAGATTGTTTTCCACTAGACAAAAGGCTGTGATGGGGTTGCTCCTGCTGTGGACAAAAATATCTGGAAGGGAGGTGGTTGCCCATTCTCCCCTGGGTCTTGGAGCTCTTCTTGTGGCAGGGATCCCTGGGGAGAGCTGGTTTCTTCCCAGCTGCAGACTGGGTCTGCTCAGCTTTGGCAAGTCTCTTCTGTGCTAGTGCTGGCAATTTATATCTGCTAGAGTGTAATTATTGCTTTTCCTATTCACAAAGGTACTCCTGATATTAATGAATATATTTTCTCATTTGTCAGATTAGGAGTTTTTTTTTGGGTTTTGTGTCTGTGTTTGCACATCTTTTAAAGGTGTCTCATGAAACAACAGCACTTTTTTTCTTAATCTGTTGTGAAATCTTCTGGAACATATCACTGAAGTGAGGTAATGAGCCTAGATAAAGAACTGTGTTCCCAGTAAAATAGATTATTTTTCCTGCAGTCACATCTCAAAATGTTGTTTGGAACAGCAATCATCTTTGCATGCCAGTTACATTAGGAGTTGTTTAAGAAAGTTTCTTGTGTCCTCAAACCTATTTTTTTAACATTTGTCCAGGCCATCTTCCCAAATGCCTTGCTGTGCAGATATGTGCAGTCTCTAATGCCTTCTTCCTACACGCTGTGTTGGCAGCTGAGTGCGTTCAAAGATCGTGAGTCAGGTTCCCTAAAAAACCAAAATCTTAAAAATAATGAGATTTAAAATACTGTAGGCTCCTTGTGAACATTTAGTATTATTTTCCTTCTTTAAAGCTTTTTCTTTACACAGGTATGTAGATCTGAACTTTATTTTGTATTCAAAACAATTTATTTTTCACACAAACTCCAAATTTAGGACTTGGGTCTTCAAGAAAAAGTCTCTTGTGAAGCTTGCCCCACAGCTGAAAATTGTAGCTGATAGCTTTTCTCTCTTCGCTGTTTCCTGATTGATAAAATGGCAGAACCATCATTTCCAAAGCAGTGGACACTTGGGATCAAAGCTAAAGGGTGATTTCATGTTGCAGGGTATCCTATGCCCAAGTCATACCTGTTTTAGAGTAACTGTAGTTAAGATTAATGTGTGGAGACTTGTTTAAACAAAGTACAAGTGAGAGGTGAAGTGTATATGGTAAATGATGCTGAATCTTTACTTGGGGTAGAAAATAGCAGCAGGGGACTGACGATGTAGCCAGCAGAAAGTTTGAGACATTAACCCCCACTGTGGTGCCTCTTAATCTGTTTCACATGTGTAAGCTCTAAAGCAGAGCCTACTGTGGATTTGTAAACACAAAGGTCTTTAATGTCTGAGATAAGGATAGTCTTTTTCTTGATTCCAGCAGCCTAAAAATTGCATTACTAATTTTGTAAGTTACACGTTGCATTAATATTCACTTTATCATGTTGTGCAAATGGGCTTAGTTTGGAAGAAATGCTTTTTCAACAAGTTGTGCACCTGGAGCTGTTACTAATTCCCTAATCTTTCTGTGCCATATAGTAATTGCACTTAATTGTTTGCTTTTGCTGTGTTTGATGGTGTGAAATGCAGTATGTCAACACTGCTGAGCAGGTACGTCAGTGTGTGTAATGCTAACATTCTTGAAAGAGAGCATTTCCAGGTTTCACCTGACTGGATGAAATGGCTCGTGTGTAGCTACCAATGCAGTGCTTCATGCATTTTCCTGTCATCGGAGTTTGTAGCTGGTTTTTTTTGGTGATGGGTTGGTTTTGTCTTTGCACATGTTTTTGTGCAGGGTGGTAAGATAAGAGCAGTGCCAATGCCTGTGGCTGGGAAAGGAGCATGTAATTTTCTTATATAGCCATTTAAAACTGTTAGTATGCTAGTGGATAAAATTGTTGTTAAATTGCTCGTGGTCCTTCTACTTCAGTGGGACTCTCCACTGCTAATTCTATTTTTTATTATTTTAAAAGCATATTAGGTCTTTTTGGAGACCAAAAAGAACTCACCTAGAAGCATTCCAGCCTTTAAAAATGATTCTCCATCTTCCATCCCATCCCATTCTCTGAGGGGAGCTTTATTTCTGGTTTAGTCCCCACAGGTTTGAAATTGTACCCAAGAAAGCAGCCAGTCTTGGAGAGGGCGCTTGGGAACTTTAGTTCTCAGGCTAAGTTCTCTCAGGGCCTACTGCTTCTGCCCTGAAAGACAGCAGAATCTGCAAGTTGTGCTTTAACCTGGCCATACTGACTGGCAATCCCATGTGTTTGTCACAAGGACTCTGCCACTAACAGCAAAAGCGATAATCTAGTAGGAGCATATGAGTTATTGTTTTCTCTTTCAAAATTAAGTACACCTCCCAGAGGTCTTGGTTCCAATCCCTGTGTTTTATGGCTGAGGGTATTGAATGCAGCTATTAAGCTGTTAGACTGGTTTTGTATTAGTAATTTTCCCTGATATGAAGAGTAATTCTTGAATCCAAGTAATTATCTGGCATTTCAGCCTTGCTGCACTGACTCATGTGCCGGCATGGGTGATACCCCCAGCTTGTCACTACAGCTATGTGGCTCTTTTTTTTACTGGTTTTGACTGGGATGGGATGAGACTGGGATGGCATGCTACAGCCACTGCAAATCTGCCAGTGTGGAAAGCTCAGAGTGAGCAGAGCCTACATGGGTGTTGCAGTGATCTGTCAGGAAACTGAAGTGCAGTTGACAGCACTGTTGATTATCTCTCTCAGAAACAAGCAGGTGTTTGCTTGGCTTTGGTACTGATTGGCAAGGCAAAAATGATTTAACTGCACAAGTGACAGTGCTGCTGCAAGGAAGGAGGATTTGTGTCATGGTAGGCAAGGATAGTGTGCTGTACTTCTGAGGAACTGCTTTAATGCCCAGTGTTCTGTACCGTGTTTATTTCTCCAGCCCTGCACAAAAGTGGAAATGCTGGTTATTATCCTCAGCAGTAGATATAAAATTGTCACTTTGCTTAGATTTTTCACTTCTGTTGTTGGGTTTTCTGAGAAGGAGAGGGTGTGACTACTTAGCCGTAATATGATGTCATGGCGCTCTGTTTCATGTAGCTGTCTAATTAAAATAGATTATTGAGAAATAAGATCATTCTACATGGACATTTGTATTAGATGGCAAGCCTAGCATGTACATGCTAATACACATACTTAACTTGTTTCTTGTAAATAGCTTTCAGTCTTCTCTATTTTCAAAATGTACAGTTTGCACCGTGAATTCTAAACCCAGACTCAAAAAGACCGACATGCTTTAGTGAAATGTTTGCAGTCTTACTTAGACTTGTTTTTCCCAAGATTGAATCTAATAGGATAAATTATATCTTAGGAGCAAATTTCATTTTGTTGAACTGGAATGCATTTACAAAATATCTTTATCTGAATTTTATTCTCATATTAGTCTGTTTTATCTTTTAAATTTGTAGATTTCATAAATAAACAATGACATAGTCTTTACTTTTAAATCTCCAAAGATATAAAGAAATGTTATCACTATAAAAATAGGTGCAGCATCATTTGCTCATGTATTTTATTTGAAGCCAGATAAGAAAACTTTGTAGAGCTAATAAAAATGAGAAGTGGTATTGTGTGGGTAAAGGGAATAATTTTCAAGTGCTCGTGGATGAGGCTTTTGATGAAGTGCATCGTGTGTAGCCTGGTATCAGCCAAGGTGATAATTTAAAATGGAGTAGAAAGCTGCTTCTTCTGGAGGCTCTGTGACAACAAAGGCTTTTTGGGGAGACTGTGTGGTTCATGTACTCTGTGTGTCCAGATATCTTTGCAGACCACTGATCCACTGATGTGTTTCAGGATTTCCTCATCTGTGATACTTCTGGCTTGAATCTTAAATTCATTTCAAACTCCACTCCTGGAAGAATCTGGGGTACTTCAAACAGAAGTACAATATAAGAATGAACAGTCACCATCTAAGCTCTTGACATCCAGAATTCAGAGCCAAGTCATGTTTTGATGACTTAAAGATATTGTACTTTATTATGTAGCATTTTTCTTACCATTCCTGGAGGATATCCTGAGTTTTTATAACTTAATGGCTTATGAAGAATTCCTAAATAAGACTTTCTCCCCCTTCCCATTTTGGAGTTGTGCTTCCTCTGAAGCATTGTTAGACTTGATTAGGATCTAGGAAATTTTTGAGTAATGAGTCAGAAAAATAAACAAAATCTGAGCATGTAAAAGGTGGGGAATGGAAAAGACTTCTGGTTTAGATGAGTTTAAATCCTTTCAGTTCTAAACTAGAGGTATAGTTTCCCTCTCCTGCATGCACACCTTTTCCTTCCTTTTTCCGTGTCCCTTTCCTCCTCTTGCCCTTGTACTCTCAAAAACCCTCAGGAGAACAGTTGTGTTGTGCCTTACTGAGATGACTTTATGGGTTATGGCATATCTGTGGGATATATGTGCTTCTCTAAAAGGCCCTGAAGGGAAAGCTTTCAACTGTAACAAATCTGTCCTGTAAAGGAAGGAAAGCAGTAAATATGCTTATAGTTGTAAACACTAGTAATTCCACAGCAATCCCTTATGTACCTCTTACTCAGAAAATTTTGTTTGTTGTGATTCTATGTGCTTTTCAGTTTGGGATTTCAGGTTTTCTGACATTGAAAACGAGCTGTGATTAGAAGGTATGAAGAAATGGACCATAAAATAGATGTTTAGTTCAAGATAAGTAAAAGCATACTTGATAGGATTAGTGGAATATATTTCAGATGTGTTATGTTGCTGGCATACCCGTGACTGCTTAACCACTGAAATAATCTGTTGCTATTTAATCCAAATCAGTTTCATTTGCTAGGTCGTCTGGAAGTTACCGAATAAGTTACTTAGTTGCTTAGCCAAATGGCAGGGAGAAAACAAGTCCAACTACTGAAGAAATATGCCTTGACAGTAAAGAAAATGATAAAATGCTAAGGATCTCATTTCTGAAGGATATAAGTGGTTGGCTGGAAATAATTGCTTGAATATTTTGAATTCATTATGGTGAATTTTGCCAGATGCTTTTGAAGAATATTTATGTGTGTTATTTGTTGTTGTGTTTCTTGTGCTTGCTGCAAGGCATGTGTACTTCTGGGTTAATTTGATCCTGTTTGTTTATGGTCTAAATACTTATTTTCCCCCCAGACAGCAGTATTCAATTGTGTATTATTTTAGTTGCTATTTGGAAAACGTGACACAAATATAAGTCCCAGGCAGTGTTTGTCTACAGTAGAATCAAGTGTATTTCTTCCTAGCTGACAAACTTGGTGGAATCTTGACATATCTTGACAGATCTCTGAAATGTGTGTTTCACAATATACCTGGGAACATTTTGCAAGTTAAGATCTTCAGAGAGATGTTGCAGCTCAAATATATTTGTAGCCTGTCTGGAGAAAGCAACTTATTAACTCTACTCTGAGCTTCTGACACTGAAGTGTGAAGGGTGGGGACAGTGTTTTCTGCTTGCTCCTATCTTGTCACTTATCTGGAAATGTGTCAATTATTTGAGTTTGCCCGGGCATGTGGATATTAGGAAAACTGGTGTATATGGCAAAGAACTAGCTAGTGCAAGAGCTGAAATGTGAGAAATTGCGTTGTGAATGATGGTAATTTTATTAGTTCTGTTTTGTGTAGATGTACGAATCCTGCTCATGTCTATTTGACTTCTCAGGGTGTCAAGATGGTCACCCTGTAGTTGTGGAAGTCATTTAGAGTGAAATGATGCTCCTGAGATGGTGGTTGAAGCACTTCTCCTTATGTTGCCATCCTTTTCCTGTCTAGTGCACATTTCTTTGGGTATTGGCTCAGGTATTTTTGGTATGGGAACTGGATCAAGTATGACCAAGAACTGGGAAGTGGGAGGAGTAAGTTAATTTAGACATGTTCAGTCTGATTGTGGAGCAACAGAGTAAAATGCAATACAGTTGCTTTTCCTAATAGAACAAAAAACCCAGACACTGGTTTGTCATGCACTGATTTCCTCAGTGCTTGCAGTGTAGTTCTTTGCTGACACAACCAGAACAGATTTTTCCACATGGACATAGTCTCTATCTGGCCTTCACTTTACTTTTGTGCTCTTCAAGGCACCCCACTTTAATAAGTGGGGATGAACAGTGCTGAAGTGCAGAAAAGCAGGAACATTGTTGTTACTGTAGCCAGTTTATTTAGCTTTGTCATGAATTCAGGTTCCTACGTGTGTATATTAGGAAGGTTTCTCTTGTTTTCCTGCTGAACTCTATCAGAACAAAACAAACAGAAAAGCTTTTTTCTTGGTTCTTGCTTCTCTTTAAAATGAGGAATTTATTAACTTTTGGATGCACCAGAGTTCAGTTTATCTATGAACTAATAAGAGAAACGAAACTGAAGTTGCAGCAAACGATGTGGTCGCTCTGTTTTGTCCAGTGGCTGTTCTCCCTGCTCACCCCCATTTAAAATATGCTATTGCTATAAATAGAATTTTGCCTTTGAATCTCAACTTTTGTAAGGTTTATCATAGCGTGGAACAACCTGCCAGAACTTAATTGCCTTTTGGCAGATCTTTTTTCAGTTAATGTTGCTGCTGGTGCTGGAAGAGTGGAGGAGTCAGGTGTTCAAGGGACTGATCCTGAAAAAGAAGGCAGACCATTTAAACTGGGTTTCTTTTGAGCTAGTCTCTAGTGGAATTGGGCTGCAGCAGAGTAGTCCCATTTTTCCTTTTGCCTCTTTCCCTGGCCATGATTTTGGAACTTTTTGGAGTCCTCCAATAAAATTTTCATGCATTTCACAAAATCTGATGACTTGTTAGAAAAGAGAGATTGACATCACTGTCCCTGCAGGAGACGTGCAGCTGACTGGAGTACAATGTGGTTGAAACAGTGAATTCTCACTCATCGCTCAAATGTGCTGAGTTTTAGCAACAGTTACCTGTAATAAAGCCTCTGATAAAAAGCTTTTTTTTTTTTTCTTGGTCATGAAAATGAATCCATTAATCCCTGTCATGATGGATGCAACCTTTCCAGCACTTTGTTTTGGAGTGGCCTTATAGGTGCACAACATTGTGAATTTTATTATGAATTCTTCATCATACTCATGCAGTTCAGTCATCTCTTTTATTTATCTTCTATTTTCATCACATTTTAGCACATTCTCTTTTCTTGTAACTTTTGTTTTAGCCCTTTTCAGTCTGCTTTTTCAGTAAACAGTCTTTTACTCAGTTGTGCTTAGGCAGAATTGCCATGTCACATCCAATATATATACAGTATACATAATTTTTCTTGTTTAGCCCATGTCTCTTCAGTGTTCCAGGTTTTTTGGCAGTGGGCTATCAATCAAATAGCTTACCTGTTTTTCTATGGAATTCTCAGTTTGCTGTAGGTGGCCTCTATGCATTCCATATGCTCCAGGATCTGCAGCCAATTTTTCTTCTTACAAATATTCCTTCAGAAATCTGGACAGCTTTAAAACTGCATAGTTTGGTTCATCTCAATATTCCTGCTTCAGCAGTGTTCTAAATGACCTCTTCCTCTACCTGCACAAGATTCAGTCTTGCCAAGGTTTTTTAATTTTTTTTGTGGGGGGGGGGGGGGTTTATGGCTTGGTATTCTTTGGTGCTCTCAAATGAAATCAAAAACTAAAGGAGGAAATCTTGCGTGCTGCCTCTGTCTGTTCTCCCCTTGCAAGCAGCTGTGTAGTAATGTCCATCTTGAGGCTTTGAAGGTTACTCTTATTACATGAAAGACTTCTAGGATCCTGTTGTTCACTGGGTTGCTTCATCAGCTGTGCTTGTTTGACTGGTACCTTTTCTATACAGTAATTCTAATGCTTTTTGTCTGATTTTTGTCAATTTTGTCCGTGCATGCAGGGTTTTTTTCCTTAGGATTAATTGTAATTGGATAAAATTTTAGAACATTAAATTTTGCTTTGTTTTTCAATTAGCTGTTTTAGCTGCTTTTTTTTTTTGTCTTTATATTCTCCATTATTCCTTTTATACCTCTATTCTCCACCACATTTTTGAAACTGAATCTGTGTGTCCATCTGCATTTCCCAGTTAATTCACAGAAGTTAGCGGTAACCTAATTGATGAAAGCAAGAATTTGAAGTCTGAAAGAATATCTCCACATTTGTTCTTTGTGCCTGATCCCCACCTGGAATTGCTCAGGAGAAAACAAGGAATAGGTGTGACTCCAACACTGAGGATGCAATTTCCATCTCTCCAGTGTTTCACAAATACTCTTTTCCTCTGACCACTTTGTGGTTCTCCACATACTCAGATTTCCATTTATGATGTAGATGATAGGTGATAAGAATGTACCAAGACCTCCTGGATTTAAATACGTTCTGGTGTTCTCCTCTGGATGAAAAGATGAGTCCTGTTGAAAATGGTTTTCCTTTCATCTGCTGCATTGTGATGATGTCATGGATGGGACATTTTTAGCCTTTTGTGATTTTTTTTTTTTTTTTTTTTTTAATACTTAATATGTTTTACAAAGGAGGCTTTTCCTATTATTGTTCTCTGCTGTGATGAGAAATACAAATGTCCTGAAGAAAACACTGTGTATAATTTTAGATGAAATACACTGCTGATCTAAAGACTAAGTAGGACTCTTAAGATGTGAAGTGATAATATCTCAAGTTTCAGCAAGTATTTTTGGAGGTTTATGGAAACTGTTAGGGACAATATGCTTACAATATTTTTCTCCATTTTTCAACTAGAAGGAGAAAACAACCATCCACTTAAAAAAAAATCTCACTTCTGTCATAGCAATAATCATAGTTGTGGGGGAGGTTTTTAGTTTGTTGGTCTGTTTGTTTTATATGCAATATGAGTGAATGGAATACATTAACCCTGATGTCCTGGACTTTGGAATAACAGTGTCATCAGTGTCATGCTTCTTTTCCAGTCTGAAAATGCACATTGAATGTGGTGATATCTGTGAAAGGAGAATATATGGGATTGTACAGAACTCTGAACTGAAAATGCAAAGAATATGATGAAAGACTTCCTTGTGGTGAAATAAGGGTTAAAAGACAGCTCCTGGCCCAAACTACACAAGTGAACAAATTAGATGTTTTTATGATGCAAAGTGGGATATTTGTGGCAGAGAAGTAAAGTTTTTTTCCTTTAAGCTTTGTGCACCTTTGTCTGTTTAGTCCATTGGTTATATTGTTGACACAGCTTGAATTTATATTTATTGCATGAAAATATTCTTAAGTCTCTCTGCAGATTATATCCTACATGAGCACACAGTGTTTGGGCTCTAGATAACATTTTTCAGTGTGCCTAGCTGAATTGTGTATTACAGTCAAAAATTTATGTAAAATGCATTTCTTAATTACATTTCAATATTTCCAGTTGATATTGTCTGAATACTTGATCATCTAGATCCTGGTTGCTGTAAAAAAAATATTTCTTAGTTATAATAAATAGTCTGTTTTACTTGTCATTTTTGTGAGCTTCTGTAAAAAAATCCATTCAGTTCCCAAAAAGAAGCCTTGATTTTTATAAATCCAGAATTTCCAGTCCTGTTCTATTTAATCTAGGTGTAACAAAAACGTCATTGCTTGCTGCCTAGCAAGTATGTCACCATGTCCATTCTCAATTAGCAGACTAACGGTTCTTGAGGTGACTGTGATTCATTTAAGGACCTGATTTTTTTAAGATAAATCTGACTAGTTGGTAGTTTTGTAAACGTGGATGGCTGTGCACGGGGTGTGTCTATTGAAGGTTTCGATTTGTGAAGTAGTAAAGCCAATGTAATTTCAGTTTTTGTGTTTCTTGAATTGGTTGTAGGAGAATATATAGTTACACTCTATGGAAGTCTTCTGCTGAAATTAGTATCTGTAAGTCACTGTAAAATTTTTCAGTAGGCATATGGTGCTTTTCTTTGTGCTTATGTTTAGTTCTGTTTGTTGACCCCTGTCACTCGATTCAGCAGTATCATATGGTTACCAACATACTCCTTAACAGGAGTAAAGAAGCAAGAAAAAATAAATATGTATATAATTATAACTTTTGTGACTCTATGAAGTCTCCTAAAAGAAGAAAAAATGGCCAGTCCCTTACTTGTGGTTATGAACTTGCACACCAGGGTGCAGACAGAACTGAACACATCAGCTTCTAGTTTAAGCAAACCAGGAGCAGCTCCGCTCCAGAAATGCTGTGTTTACCTCCAGAGCCATGTCAGCATGCTTCACTCCTAAGGCAATTCAGGAGTGTGAGGGTGTTGGAGACATGGCTGTAAACAGTGTGAGGTTTCAGAGGTCATGTCGGTTTCAGGGCATCAGTCCCAAATGGGGTGTTGACAGGCAACCTATGGAAAAATCCAGTTTCCATGCTGTGCCCATACACTGCTGCCTCTCTGCTTATTGCATTCATATTTGTGAATTTCTTGGTGCAATGTCTGGCTGTCTCTACATCAGGTTTTAGTACGTGAGCGTGGTCAGAATCTTTTTGTAGCTTCTTGACAGTTATTATTGCTGGAGTTTTATTAGATTTCCTAGCACTTGTGTCATAGCATATTTGATACGTTGCAAGATATCTGGAGTAACTTAGTCATAAGTTATTTGGAGAAGCATGTTCAGAGAGGCCTTTAGGTTAATTATCATACCAGCTAGGTTGTAATTTTAATGAGGAAAAAGGGTTATGCCTGTATGTTAGGCTGAGGAAGGCTGTGGCTTGATATAGAACTTCTGTCTGCATTGCCTGATTTGCTTTGGGCTGCCCTTGTGTGAGGAGTAGCCTAAAGATTTCATGTGGCTTCTATGTAGGGGGGCAATTTTTTCCAAGGTCTATGTACATGTGTATGTCATTGTGCTCCCAGACACAAACACAAAGGATTTTTCTTGCATGGGATAGAAAGACAGAACTTCTTCCTTGAAAACTTATTGCCCTCTCCAGACCCTGAAATGGATTTTAACCAGTCAAATATAATTCTGGGGAGTTTGATTCCCAACCCCACCCTGTTTATCCTAATTAATAGTGGTCAAGGTGCTGTAGGAAGCTTTTTGCTGATGTTAGGAATACCTGCCCCTAACTTTTGGCTGTGATTTGATCAAGTGCTGACTCTCATAGCTGAAATCAAGGGCAGCCTGCTTTGATCATAAAATACTCCCCATTTTATAGCTCTTTAGGAAATAACACCTGAGGGCTTGCACATGTTTCCTTGGCAGGTAGTTTCTGTAGTTTCTGCCAGGTTTTACTGCACCTGAAGCAAATCAGTTTGAGTGTAGCTGAGTTTAAGCCTCTCAGTAGAGGAGACAGCAAAATGCTTGATGATCATTTCATATTGGGACCCCCCAATTCTCTTATGTTGAGTTGCCACACTGGCTAAATGTAAAATAAGGACAACACTATTTTTGAAACACACTCAAGTTTGTGGACCATAAAGTGCTCTGGTGAGAGCTGCCAGAGAGAGCTGTCTTGTCTCTTGTGAGTGTCCTGTGGCTTCAGGCTGCACTTTGAGGAGTTTGTGGCAAATGATGCACCAGGCTGTGCCAAGGACCATCAGACAAGATTTCATTTGGTGACCTGCATCTGTTTTGTGTACTAAACAAGGCAATAGCCTACAGAAAAAGTGTCATTGTACAATCACATACTGTCGTTGTGGTTACAGGTAAGGGAATCCCAATTATGATCATACAGACAACATTTTGCAACAGAGGACTTTGGTTTTCAGAAAATGAAACTACTTTTCTCCTGGATTGTGCTGGTGGCCAGGCTTGCCTTTTTGTGACAGGAATTTTCAACTGAAGCACCCACTTCCTGCTATGTCCTCTGTTCCTTTAGGAAGAGGCATGTTCACTGTATTATGGGGGAATTCCTTCTTTCTTCCCGTTGTGCAATCCCTGCAGATTTATCTCATATTTGATTAACAGCATGGCTTCTGACAAAGGAAATATTGGTAAAACCAGGATTTTTAAGAACTTTACAGAAGCTGATCATACTTCATGTGTTCTTGTTCGTAATTTAGATAGTTATTGTTAATATAGTTGAAGAAGTTGACAGTCACAGATATAATTCCTATTGGTAAGCTGGGGTTATTGCCCTCATGGGGACTGACAACACACTTTTGCAGAATCATTGTTTTTGGATCATCTGTTGCTTGTTCAGAGTCCATGACTAATTAGCTTATAAAAAAGTCATTGAGCTAATATCTTATAGAGAAACCTGTGATGTCAGATTTGATCCCCTAATTGCTCTTATAATTGGTGTTTATTGGAGCTCTCACAAGTCAGGGCTACAGACCTCATTTGTTTTATGTAGAATGTTGTAAAAACAATTGAACTGGCAGCTGATTACAGTTTTCTATTCAGTAAGCAGTTTTGGAAGACTGTGGGCTAGACAGTTGTCTGATTTGCCTAGGTTGTAAAAGTTAAATGTAAAGAGAGATGAATTTTCAGCATATGGCTCTGTGTTAGCAATTACATGCATTAGTGGTTTAGCTGGTGTATTGTGTCTGCTTTATAAATGTTTATATTGCAGCCTTCTGCTAATAGATATTGATGACAGGCAGTGTTTGGAGGCCCAGTGTATGGCAGTGGTAATTAGTTATGGCCCAGTAATGATCCATCTACTTGTGTTTGCGAGCATATCCAGTTCTAACCCATGTGGAAACATCAGCTATTCTGTTGTTCCCTAATAATTTAACACAAGGTCATTGTCAGCAGGGATGTAAATGTTTAACATTTCATATTGAGCATATTCAAGTTTTAGAACTCTTTAAGCATAAGTGAGCCTGGAAATAAAATTATGCTGATGCTTATGTAAACCTTGTCTTATTAATTCTAAAATTGTTTGGAATGTTTTTGATGGCCTAACTATGTGTGTAAAGGAAATATGCAGTCTTTGTCTGCTCTGAAACTACAGAGAGCTCTG
This sequence comes from Pyrgilauda ruficollis, assembly GCF_017590135.1. Taxonomy (NCBI): domain Eukaryota; kingdom Metazoa; phylum Chordata; class Aves; order Passeriformes; family Passeridae; genus Pyrgilauda; species Pyrgilauda ruficollis. The sequence goes on from NW_024530044.1 coordinate 577,908, forward strand.
TGGTGAAAGGCAACTTTGAAATGTCACGCTCCTGTCAAGAGAAAAATAATTAATTGACCCTTGTCCATAAAAATTGGTAGGAGAATTGCACACTTCTGACCAGTCTCTGGATCTCATGTCACAAAAGTGTGAAGGATGTGGTAAGTTTGAATTCAGCTGTGATGGGTGTTTTGGCACCAAAATATTTAACTTTTGCCATATGGCTTCTCTCAAATTCTGTACTTCTTTCTCAGTTGCACATCAGCTCTGAACAGCATGGGGTTTGTGGAATGATCTCTTCAAGCTGCAGACACAAAAATGAGCTTTTTTTCAAGTATTTGTCAGTTAGAGACAGTCTTCTGGAATTGTTGACATAAAATTTTTGTAATTGTAACAATGAATGTCTAATATCAATGAAAAGAATAAATGAAATATTTCTGGTGGCATTCATCCTGAAACCAAAGCACAATTAGCAAGTAATTAACTGTCACTGTTATGCCTTTGCAAGGCTTTACTGGCTGGATCCCAGAAATACTGACTTTTCCTAGTAGTGAAAAAGATCAAGGGCTTCTTTTGGATGTTGAGTTCAGGTGGCAGAGAACAAATTCCTGTGACAAGTGTGAAAAATGACCTGTGGACTTTATCCCAGGCACATAAACCCACAGAGCAAGAACTGCTGAGCTTTTCTGTGCCCACAGTGCTGTGGTGAACATTTCACTTTTTGCACTGGAAAGCTTTTAGTTTCTCTGGGGATGTTGATACATTTTTTTTTAACATGGACCTCTTCAGGTCACTGAAAATTCTTTTCTGTTTTATTTCTCCACATTTGAAAACTTCAGAGGAAATATATCTGCTTATGAAAACTTGCATTTTAATGTGTAACAGTTGGGAAAAAGTGCACTTGATGAGAGTATTCAACACTTTGTGCTGTTTTTATACACAAAGCCTCTGTACTAGACGTGATAAAATTGCTTAAAGAAGGCACTTAAATGATTTATCATAAGATCTCATAGGAGCCTTGGAAATTCTTGGGACAGTTGTAGTGGCTATGTCTCCCAGAGAACGCGTCCCCAAAATTCTTACATGTGTTCAACACTTGGGAGTTAATTAGTCTTTGGCACTGGCAAATTTTTCTTTTGTGTGTTTAAAAAGGTTCAACTGTACCTCAAACAATCTCTTGGTTCATGTTTGACAAATTATTAGGCCAGATAAACTTGATGTCCAAAGTATTGGCAATCTGTGCAAGTATGGAATGAAATTTAAAAGTCGTTTTAAGAGTTACTAACAGTTTAATCTAATGATTGTGATTTCTGAACTTTCTGACAGATACCTTTGAGGTGAGATGCAAGACACGTGGAGAGGAAGGAGCCACTAGATCAGGTTCAGTAATAACATTTTTTAGTTTACTGTATACCTACATTTGATCACATAAATCTGCTTACTAACACAAACAGCTAATCCCTTATATTGTGATCTGATGTCAATAGAGTTAATTCTCCTTGTTGTTGGAACAGAAATATTACAGGAGGTTTTAGTGTGCTGTTTACACAGGGGAAACTCTGTAAACACCTGTCGTCCTTTTGTCATCTAAATACTTCTGTTATCACTGCAGGGCACCTGAAACCACAATAATGTGGAATGGTGAAAGCTAATCTTTATCCTTGATGAGGGCAGTTGAAATCTTTCTATCCAGCACATGTCTGTCAACTTTTATTACTAATTCATGGTTCCTTGATGTGCCTTTTCTTGACCATTATTTATCTCACTTTCACAGGCTGATTGTTTTATCTGTTGCTTTGCTTTTATTTCACTGCTAGACTGGGTTAGATCACAGAGCGTGTTGCTGTAGCTGTCAGTGCTTTGGGTGATGTGTCTTCAGGGTGAGGTTGTCATCACTGCTTTGAGAGAACACAAATCTGCCTTTTTACTGGGTCAGTTTCTTGGGGAAGAATTTAAAAAGTATATTTGTGACCTGCTGTTGGATTTGTTCTGTTGATTTCATGTCCATTCAAGTTATTGCATTCTGACAGAAGGAACCAGTGTCACTGGCCAGGTCAGATGGATTTTGAAATTAGTAGGACTGTGGTTAGGATTTGCTGTAGGATTTTGGTTACTGGTATAAATTACAGGCTCTGTTCTGGGGAGCTGGGAAGGGGGAATGCTTTCTAGAACTTCATAAACAAGTCTATGTGCTGAAGATATACAAGTAGCTAGGGTAGGGATTTGTTCCTGATGGAGTCATAGCAAGACTTACCATAAAACTGTGATATTTTTATTACCTGACTTCCTTACAAACATTTAAAATTATTTTCTCTCAAGAGGAAGCACGATTTAAATCTGAATGGTTTATGTTAGAAGAATATAATTGCATTTTTGATCCAAGGCATGTGATTAAATAAAGGAGTGTGGGGCGAGAGGACAATGTACTCAAATACTCTGTCATGTGCAGAAGTAAACAGCCTGGGCTGTGCTCTCAGAGTGGGGAATTACACTGTGTAACAAGTGATGTTGTTCTGGCACCTGCAAGGCATCATAGCTGAAGTTTCTTAATTAAAATATTTCTGAGAAATAAATCAGAAATAGCTAGATGGTCTGATAGTCTGAGCTTTGGCCTCTTAGGTGAATGAAAATGTTATGGAAAGGGACTGCCAGAGTTTTCAAGTTGTTTTGGATTCATTTGGAGTTTCAGGTTTTTTTTTTTCCTTTTTTCCTTTTTTGGGGCTTGTTTTTAACATAGATAAACCTTGTCTATAAAGAGGTGGATTTTCAAGGCAGAATTTTTGTTTCCAGCCCTCGCCCTGGTGTTTCCAGGCATCAGATTATGTTGGTCTATGGCATAAATAGGGGGCATGATAAAGAACCCAGAAATATGAGTTCTGCAGAATCAGCAGTATGTTGAAAGTCTTCTGAACTTCACATCAGGCTCCTAAAGATGCATTTCAGCTGTGATTGTTGGAGACAGAGAAATATAAATGGGCTCTTTCTGCTGGTGCTTGTCACATGGGACAGTCACTCTTTGTGTAAGAGTCTGTGTGAGCTTCACTTACTTGCTTTTTTTTCTGGCTTTTGCCTTTCTGCCTAAGAATAAAGCCTCAAATTTTAGTACTTGCACTGTGGAAATGGTTAGATACATTTAGTTACAGTGAGCACTCTTCCAGGGTCTTATTTATTGGGACAGAATTAATAGAAAGCTGTTGTTTATATCTATATGCCCTGATTACTCTTACTAGCATGCCAAATATCTAATGAAAAACTGCCTTGTGAATTGTTGGTTTATTTATTTATTTCTTGAACAAAACCTGGTGTGCTGATGTGATCTTATGGTTCCATAGGGTAGGCCAATATACTGTAAGTGGCATTAATCAGAGCTACAGCTCTGTTTTGGTATCTTTAACCCCACCTGTGGGATTAATGCAAGACTTTGTTGTCTTCCCCGCTTCCCATCTGTCTTTACTATTAATTTGCACAGTAATACTGCATGCTTATTAGGTTAAAATTGGAAAGGAAAAAAATCTGTTACTTAAGTTTATAAAAAGGCAAGCACTGTGATTTTTATTTTTTCTTTTTATAAAGTGGTGCTTGCATTTATCTAAGGTGAGAGAAAAAAACAGTGGAGCTTATATGGAATGAAAAAGGAGTTTGAGTCCTTTCTACACATCCAGATGCTCTCACCCTAAGAGAAGCCTTCACTATAATAGATGTAATTTTGTATGAGTTATGTTCATCCTTTGGGATGTCTGGGTGTACTAAAGCATCTTTAAGGATAAGTTGGCAAACCTCTGACTAGCTTAAAGAATGCCAGCTCCTGATGATTTTTGAGTTGTACTGAAGTTTGGAGTAGGCCTTGGCACCAGGAGGATGAGTGTTGATAAACCTGTGTTTAGAACCTAAATGTTCCTTTCAGTGTCATGTATGGATGCCCTTCCTTTAGATATATAGGGAATTTAGTTTAGTTTTCACAAAGGAAAACCACAAATTACTAACAGGGTACTGAAGTCATTAGCTAACAGCCTCAATTAGCATAACAAACAAAATGCAGAATAAATGCAGGAAGAGCAAGACTGACTTAGCCTTGAATCTTCTGCTGTGTCTGTATTACTGTGCTACAAGGCTTCATTAAGTAGACCTGACAGACAACTGGAGACTTAAAGTGTTAAAGAATAAAGTCCATTTTAATCTCTTTGGGGGAAAAAAGCCACCAACTTTTGGAACTGAGATAGTAATTAGGCTGAAACAGCATAGAATTAGCCCCACTTAATGTGGAATTTAATTACTTCAAAGCAATTAAGTTAACATGGAGTCTGCTCAGCTTGGGGAAGGGTTTAAGTATAGGGATTTTTGTCAAAAATGTTAATTCACTCTCTGGGCTATAACTTGTTAATTTAACATAACTTTCTTTTTGCAGTTTGTCATCAATTCAAAGACAACTAGTTTTCTCTAAATGAAATAGCTCATCTTGGTAGAAAAAAAAGTCACACTGGCTGGATTGAACTTTGGTTCCTAGTTAGCAACAGCCAGATAAGACAACATCCCCTCCTTTATTGCATTTGAGATTTCCAGCCATTTGCTTTGGAAGCTTGTTTACTTCCTCTTAATTACCTAGGAATTGCCAATAACTGCAGCACAGCTACCAGGAAAGCAGCTTGGGATTAAGGAAGAGATGGAGTCATTTTCCTCTGATCAGGACACTACAAAGAACTTTCCCCTCCCCACAACAGGTGGGTGCCCTGTGCATCTTGTGGATATTGACTCAAATCAATCTTTCACCATGGTTAAAGGAGGAAAGACACAAGACCACTGCTGGTGGAGCCACACGGGTGTCAGGAAAGCACTGGGCAAGTGGAAGGCCACTTTGTGTGGAGCTGCTGAATTTTTCATTTGAAGCAAGGATAGGGATGAAGGAATCCAGGATTTAGTGGTCTGGTGCTACCATCCTTTGTGCAGTGGAGAAGAGGACATTGCTGGTCACAAAGTGGCCTTGGCTGTAGACAAGGTGAAGGTTTGGGGTCAAATCTGGGGACTCCAGAGCAAGGGCCAGTCCAATGCTCCCTGTTTGCCCTGGCTGTGTTTTTTGGTGCTGATTGCACTTGTTGCTTGGAGAAAGATTCTCACAGAGCAGCTGCACAGGAGTCCTTCAGTGCCTTGAGCTTCTCCTGCAAGTGCAAGCCCAGCCTTGGCAGTGGCTGCTGCTGCAGCTGGTGTGGGGCTGGTGGAGCATGGGGTGCTCCCTCTCATTTATCAGCGAGCAGGGGAGGCTGATGGGCCATGCTAGGATGTTTGATTTCTGATTTTTCAAGCTGATTTCTTGTCCATTGCCTGAATTTCAGAAAATAAATTTATGCTCAAAACGCCTTGCTTTGGGTACTAGGAGGGATTAAGTGCCATCCTTTCCTCCCTCAAGAAACCCAAACCCACAGTGCTGCTTTAATCACTTTTTGCTATTTGACTGTGAAGCAGAGGACATTGTATTTTTAGTGGCAGCTTTAGTTTCAAAGCGTGTTGTGTCAGGGTCTCCAGAATCTTTTGAACTTGTGGCTTCTGTTTTCTGCTGGCACAGTAGGTTTAAATGTGGCAGTAAAGAGTAGTAACATTTTAAGTTGGAAATGTCTTTAAAATGTGGTTTGGGCATATATTTTTCAAAGGAGGAACACAAGTTCACATTTGTGTTTCCACTGATAGACCATTTTCAAAGATTGTTCAGTTTATGGATAAGATTTCCAAGTTTCTCCTGCTGGGTTTTCACTAAGCAGGTTAATGGTGTGTATTACTCAGACAGATTGCAGTGAAAGTGCAAAGAGACCCAAAGAGATCTCATCATCCTTAACTTACTGTGAAAACATTTGCATGCTGGTGGCTACATGTGTGAAGTTGGGATTTAAAGGGAAGAAGAACTGAGCCCAGCTGGCTGTGCCTTTCTTCAGAAGGTGATTGCACTTTTTTGTCCACAAACCATGAACAGAGAAGTGGTGGCTGTAATTTTCCTCCTTAGCCTCTTACATGTCCAGTTAGGAAAGGCAAAAGCTATTCTAAAAGTCCAGTTTTCTGGCCTGGATTTGAACAATGGGCTGATAGTCCTGACCTCTTTCTTGTTCTCCTTTTTTCTTGGAGGGGAAGGAACTAGAACCTTTGGGATGCATCTGTGTTTTAATGCCTGTTGACTGCAAAAACCTGCTGTGTTGGTGGTTTTGTCGCTCTGCAGTGAGCGGTGTTCACAGGACACTGTGGGTGAAGGCTTAACCTGGCACACCCTTTTGCAGAGTATTTAGGGAATAACAGGCATGCCAAGGCCACCTTTGGAGGCATTTGGGGTTTGTTTTACCAGTGCACATAATCTGTTATGCAGTGTATTCATTGTACTGTGAATGAAAGAGCGGATGTTTTGATTTGAAAGGGAATCTTGTTTATAATTCTTCAGTATAAACAAATTGTGGGGAGGAAGCCTTACTGGAAAGCAAAAGAGCCTTCCTGGACCACCTTCTGGTTCAGCAAGTAATAACCCTTCTGGTTGTTTGCATCAGTGACAACATATGTGTACATGTATTTTTAGAAGGGCTTCCAAAGGGCCCCTTGCTGCATGTGGGTTTGTTTATGGCTCTCTGTGCAAACCATGGGATGTTCTCAGCTCTTCCCCACCCCAGCTGAAGTTCCCAGCTTGCCTCTCTGTGCCCCTGTGAGCTGCTGGCTGGTGCAGGGAGTGGGGCTGGTAAAGATCTTCTCACCTCACTTTCCTCATAAATGGCATCAAATGCTAATTGCTTTTCATTCTGCGCTTCAGCAGGAGCAGAGTGATACACAGCTAGGGTTTCCTTTTCCCCAGGGTGCTGTGGGTGTGACTGATGGAACAGAGCCAGAAGAATTTGGCAAAGTAGCCGACTGTAAAGGGAATAATCTCTTTTTCCTGATGATGGATGGCACTTAGAAAGCAGCTGAGCCTAAAAGCATTTCTCATGCTAAGGCTCTGCAATGTGCAGGTCAGCCATTGAGCAAATGCAAGCCTTCAAAATGAGAGCTAATAGCTTGGCAGGTTATGCCTGACAAGCAGCAAGTGATTTGCTTTTAATTCCTTACTGTGTGGGGTTTAGTAGGTTTTTTTTGTGGCTTGTAACATTTACTAATTCTAATATTTTCCTAATATTACATGATCATCTGTTTCTAAGTTCAGAAATACCTTAAGGAAAACACAGTTAATAAGGAAATATATTTTTATACTCAAATATAGTGCATTTCTCTAATATCTAAAAAAATATTTATATTTAACTGCTGCACATGCAGCAGGTTAAGAACATAGGATAAAAAAGTACATTTCAGCCAAGCAGTTAAAATATTGCCCCCTCACTTTTCTGTGGAGCAAATTGGCAGCTACCTGGGACAGAGAATCATGTCCCAAAGAAGTGGTCAGGGAGTTGTGGAGGGGAGATTTGAGAGGAAAACCCATGGTGGAGTGAAGGTAGATTCATATAGGATAACATCTGGAAAAGACACTTGTCTAATTTGACATGCAGCGTTCATAGCTCCTGGAGGGGTTATGTTGTCATATTTATTGCTGATTTGGTAAAAGAAGAATACTGCCGGAGGAAAGGCTTCCTGGGAAGTACCCAAATACTGAGTTTACCCCTGCAGGTTTCAGAGCTGTTTCTTGAAGAGATCTGAACTTTGCAAAGCTGCTTTTGTCTGGCACTGGGTTTTGAGAAGATGAATGACAGAATTTTTATATGGGAAGTCCAATAATCATAAAATATCACTATGTGCAAAGTCTTAAATCATTGTAAAATGTGGATTTCTCTCCTAGGAGATAGGCCTGTGACACTCAGTTGCTAGTACATGTTACATGTTGCTCTGTGAATGCAGGTAGTTGTAATCTTTGAACTGCTTGTTAAGTGCTGTACTTCTGTGTAAAGGGTTAGGTTTTGAGAACTGTTCTCTCTACAACCAAATAGTGCATTATTCAAAACATAGATTTCACAAATAGGTTTTGTAAGATTGTATTTGCTAAGCAGCAGCATCTTGACAATAAGTATTTTTAGTGTGTCCAAAACTCCTTGTGTTTACCAATTATTATCTGTGATGCTTGAATTGATTTGTTAATCACAAAACTGGAGTTCTGTTTTACAGGAATGTATTGACACAGTAATTGCAAATGCAAAGTTTTCATCTTTATTGTAATAAAAGGTTTATTATCCAATATTTGAAAAATATTTTTCACAACAGACATATTCATATCTTGATACACATGTGCACTCTACGCTGTTTTCCCAAAGATTTTTCAGCTTTGCAGCGGCATAATAAATTATTCAGGTGAAGTAGAAACTCATTTAGACTTCCAGACCAGCCAGGAAGGTGAATTGTACAACGAACTTCCCTTACAGTTTGAATTCAATGAAACTGAATATGGTTCTTAACTGAAAATGGTTCAGTGCAGGGTGGGAGTCTGCTTCAAACTCCTTGTTCTACTTTACGAAGTTAAGTAATTCTGTGGTCCTAGGAAGCAGGGTTTGTTTAGGTCTTATTCTGAATTTGTAAATGCATTCCTGCTTCTTTTGTTGCTCTATATCTCTATGTTATGAGAGACAACTAAAACCCTGTTGCAAGGTATTTGTACCTTGTTGTAAATGTGGTCTGATAAAATCCTGCGTAAGACTAGGTTGTTTGCCTTCAGAAGGGATTTTTCCCTTCTCAAAGAGCTGTGAGCAGCAGACTTTGGAAGGCAGTGGTTCACTTAGGCTCAAAGGGCCAGTTTATCATGGTGCACATACAGTGCAAGGTGTTGCCTGTACAGTTTGTCAGAACATGCAGTTGTTGATAGAATATGGTGGTATGATTTAACTGAAATAATGCTAAAACAGTGTACTCCTAATCAGGAACTTGCAACCTTATTTACTGGGGCCTTGGTGGTTGTTAACTTTAGAAATTTCTTGAACAAAAGGACTTATTAGAAATCTTAAAGTAACTAAATAAGCAATATTTTTGGGGAGATCAGAAAGAGAATGTGGGTATGAAATACATTTTGTACCTGTGGTGGGAGGTTATCAACTCTAAACTTTTGATTTATGGGAAATAAATTTTGGAACAAACAGTAGATGGCTTGCAACATTGATGTCAGATCCATGTAGAAATAATGAATATATTAATGTTTTGTATACAAAATATTGTGTTCTCTCTTAAAATTTAAAAAGTAGAAACCTAAAATGTTCAGGGTGATGCTTCAGCTAAAATGTATCCATCCGGTTTAGGGTGGACCTTTGGCAAAATCTTTCTTCTTTCTGTGTGTGAAAGAAAGGCATAGTCGTACTATAAAACTTTAAGCAAGAGCTAGAGCAACAGATGGATGATGGAATATGTAATTTCTGCATGATTTAAGTTTACAAGACTCTTTAGAATTTGTCTCTGGTTTTTGAAGAAGTAACAAACCTAATGCATGGAAAGTGGAATATGGAATGTTCCTACTGCATTTTCATAACTATACCTTTTGGTAAAGTGATGCTCCAGACTTGGACTTTGTGCTAACATTGTGATATATTTTTTGATCAAGCAGTTAACACAATATTTTATTACCCAATGAAGCAATGGAGTGACATAAGGCGTGCAGTTTTCTAGCACGCATGGCATTGCCATACCATTGTTTAGTGTGCTTTGGTTTACCAATACTTCCTTGTTTTTATCAACTCGGGGAATGCTGGCTACTAATATCTGCCAAGTAGTGACTTAGCCAAAAATTAGCTAAGGATTGTGAAAATCAGTGTTTCATTTTGCCTTTGTTTGTACCTGATGCTTTCTGCATTTGTTTCTGTTATTTGCAATATTAAGATCTGACTCAAGTAAGAAGCATGAATTGTTTGGAAACTGCAATGAATATTGTTTAGAAATACTCCTTAGTCATTTTCTGTGGTGTCTTGGTATGGCTGGCATTTTTCCTGGATATGACTGTGTGTCTGCATTCAGAATGTGACAGCCCCAAGCTGCTTTTCCTGCAAGTTCTATGAGGTTGCTTTCATGGTGAAGTGCCATTTTTTTTTAACCAGTCTTCATTGTGAATCTTCCTGGACGACTATGAGGAAAGAATAGGATGGCTTTTAACCAATTTCTTTTTTGAGACTTTAAAAAGTTGCCTTGCTTATCAAGAGTGATTGGTTGTCCCTTGCTTCTTGTATAAGAATAATAAGTGTGGCAAAAACACACTGACATGTATCAGAAAAGGGCAATAGTGCTTTGTCCAGACTTTTTCTTAACAGGAATACCCCTTTCTATTTCTGTGGGAAAAAATAAAAGTTCATCTCTGACAGGGTTTGAATGTATCCTGAGTAGCAAAGGTGTAAACTTGGGCACAAGGTAACAGGAGACTGCTGCTGCACAGCATGGAACCTAATCACCCACCCACAGTGTTGCCTACCAAACAATTTTGGTAAGGATGGCATTAGAAAAGGTAACTCATTTGGTTTTCCTTCCAAGTGAATAAAGAATACTCAGGAGAAGCTGAAAAAACATTTATCTTCCAAATAACCATGCTAACTTGGTATCTTTATTGTATTGCTGATGTTTTTTCTGGGGTTTGGCCATACCTGGAGGAGACACCACTTAGTGCTCTATTTCTGCTCCTTATCATATATCTCTCCTCATGCAGTAGTAGGAATGATAGGAACATGAACAAATCTGTTTGTTTTACTGATGCTCTCTTATCAGAGTAAATGCTAAATAAGTGTTGCTGTAACTGCAGTAGTTAAGATCACTTAAATTTGACATCTGAGTTTCCCAAACATCTTCCCTTCCACAGCTGCTGGACATAATCCAACTTAGGGAAATCAAGGATGAGCTTTTTCTTCTTATTGTGGTAGAAGGCAGAATTAAAATTTCAGGAGTACCTTATTATACATTTTTTTTAGGCATGGTTTGTCAGGAGCTTAAGTGTACAAAAAGGGCTTGCCCATCATGCACTTAGAAACCCCATCCTGCTGTATTGGGACATAGTCCTGTTAGAGGCAATTAAGAGGACACATGTAAAACTGTTCCTTTCTTTCTCAAGGATGTGTACTCAGCATCACAAAAACTCCATGCATTATGAAATGTGAAATTCCAGAGGTGGTAATAAAAAAAAAAAAAAAATATAGGCTGCTAATCCAGTTTGTCTCTTCTTGAATTTCTTTACTGGTTAAAGGTTTAGTGAAAAGGTTTTCTTGTATGGTTAGAGTTGCTAGAGGCCAAGTTGGAGCTGAAAATCTACAGGGCGTCAATACAGAGTGGAACAGCTCCATGTGACACAAAGTTGATTTTAAGAGCCCTGTGCTTCAATTCTTCAGGCTCATCAGTTACTTTTCCCCTTGATGTACACTAAGACTTCATTAACAGCTATAGAAATACTCCTCTGAGACTTCTACATTCTGAGGAATTTTGTGCTTCCAAACCTAGGAGCTTTTATCTCTTTCAAGATGTTCTGGGAAAGAACTGGGAATAGTGGAAGGAGAGGAGAAGTAAACAAGTGCTGCTACAGGCTTAATGCACTTCCCTGGCTCACTAGGATTAGCACTGTCCCTGCTCTTCAAAGAAAGTTGAAGCCTGAAGGTTGCAGTCACAGTATGTGTGGTTTTGTTTTGATAAAAGATACATGATCTTCTATGTCTTGCTTGAATGAAGTTTAATAGGGTCCAGCATCATCCAGGTGAATACATCTTGGCAACTGCTTCCATTAAAAAAATTATTTGTAGTCTCCTAGGTGGCATGTTTCATGTTGTTTAGTTGCAAGATCTTTGTGTCCTGCCAAAGTAAAAAAGTATGTACTCCAAAATGTTCCCCTTGTTTTTTAACCAGAGAAGTAGAAGTGGTTTTCTGATATAAAGGAATGAAGATTTTCTGCTAAGCAGGTACTATTTGTGGCTGACAGTATATTATGGCATATTTGACCATATTGGAAACCAAGGAATTTGACTTATATTTAATGCACAGCTTGTTTCTCTCAAGACAGAGTTTGTTTCTGTCAACCTTAGGTAAGAGGAGTTAAATGAATCAGATGAGTTCCAGCAGATGGTACCCCTGACTGTGATGGCATGCAGAAGATACCTGTTCTTGTCCCAGAAGTCTCAGGGCAGCTATTTCTTAACCTGTTCATGAGCGGTTGTGTTGTTTGCTGTCCTCCAGAAGATCTGGGGCTTTTTCAGGCCCATATAAATGAATGAGAGATACTCTTATGTGTCTGGGTATGTTGGTGTCTCTCTGAATTACAGTTTTGAGGTCTTTTTAGTCACTGATGTCTGAAATAATGGATCTGTAAGGGGACTGCCCTCTGTGACACCTGTCAGCTGAAGGTCCATCATTGTTCTGTGCTAGCAAGAAATGGGGAAGGATGGGAGAGAAAATGAGGTGAAATGGAAATGGAGTAGGTGATTTTTGCTTTGTCTCCATCTTAATGAAGTTGGATTTTAAAATATAGCCATGACCATGATGCCTCCTTACTAAGTTCTTGAGAACATACAGCTGTTTGACTGTAGAAAAGAGCCATAAAAATGTGCAGAAGATTGACAATTAGAGACTTAATACTTTTCAGAAAGAGCAATTAGAAATGCCTTTACTATATAGGAAATCAGCAGGTAGTGATGCTTGTGTTCTTCTGCAGGGAGACACATAACAAGTATCAATCACTAGAACAGATGCTTAATAACTGGCTTTGGAGGTGAGGCATATGTTTTTGACAATGAAGATGATTCATCTTTTCGACAAGCTACCATTTGGGAAAACATTGTAGCCATCCATTGAGACGTTGAAATTGAAAATGTAAATTTTTGCTATAGCTTTTCCAAGGTGGAAATCCTTCCTAGATGAAATTTAATGGCCTGTGACAGGTGCAGCAGGTAATTTTGGTCATGAAATTTAGAAATGCTCTGCCTTCCTAGCTTAGCATTCTGATGTGTTGTTGCCTGTTCCAGCTGGAACACTCTTTTGCTTACTGCTTTGTTTCTCAAGTGTGATGTTGATCTGAGGGTCTAAGAGATAAGCTCCCAGAACACTTTAACTGGTCACTTATTGGCATTGCAGCAATGTTCCTTCTTAGGAAATGTCTTTAATAGGCAGCTTCTCTTTTGTTTGTTCTTCTTGATTTTTTCACATTGTTCAAAACTCAGTAACTTCCTGTGGTAGTGTTTTAGAAAAGAGCCATTTCTTAGGCTTATGGCAGGTGTAGATGCAGTTTGTCCTTTTTCTTGTTGTAATAAGTCATATTAGAAACAAGGTTTGGCCTTTAACTTACTGGTAGTTTAACTATTTATTATTTGTGGTTTCAGGCTGTACCCAAATATTTTGGTGCCTTCACCAATGCATTGAGTTGGACTCCTAGCACAGCTGTCTGTAGCATTGAATTCTTTGTTTTGGACTCTTCTCATTATTGTAAGGTTGACAGCTCAGCTATGATCTTTAAAAAGGACCTAGGAGATTGAGGGGATAGAAATCTTACCAGTTTTTTGTGTAGTGGTTTATTTCATTCCCCACTCTGTGGGTTTTGATGTAGTATCAGAGGTAGTGTTTAAATTCCTATAGTTGAAATTTAACAGCAGAACTGAGGTGGCTGGTAGGTGGCTGTGACTTGACAGACTGCTTTCTTTCCATTTCACTTTGTTGCATGCCTGCAATCCTTGTCAAGAGAGTGTGGATCACAGGTGCAAAGTGGGAGATGGGCAGCAGCTCCTTTCCTTGGGGCACAGGAATTTTCCATTTTCCTTTTGAGAGGAGTTCCCAGAGACAGCAGGACTCCTGGCAAGTGCTGCAGAAAGGCACAGCTCCCATGAAGTGATGGAAGAAGCAGTGAAGAGAAAAGCCCCAGAGACTCCATAAGGAAGAGAAGCAGCTAAATTAATCTACAGGCTGACAAACCTGCAGAGCCCAAAAGGATTCACTGGCAGGGAACCACTGGGCAGGAAAAAGGCTGTCTTTTTTTAGATCACTCACAGTGGATTGTCTTTTCTCAGATGACTTATAATAACACATGCTTTGATGAAACTTTCATTTTTGTGTTTAGCAACCCCTGGACTGTTTTTGGTAACTTGTAGGACAAATTCAGTTCTAGTCCAGGCCAGCTTGGAGTTCTAGGAGAGCATTGCACAGCAGTTAAGCAGAGCAGTGGACTCAAGTGCTCGAGGACTTGGACACAAAGTCTGTAGCTGCTGCGGAATGTACCCATGTCAAGAGTTAGAAATTTTAATAGTTGTTTGGAATCAGATTAATACTCTTTGTGCTGTCCTGCATGTGGACTCATTTTCTCCTTGATTCCTTGTTGAAGAAGGTAAGAATGAAATAGCGCACACAGTTACTTTCCTAGTGATGTGTAAGTCCAAAGGCAACTTGGATCCAAGATTTATTTTGTGTTTAAGGGAACTGGATGGATATTTTACCCCTATAGCTTTTTCCAGACACTTTTTGAATGCTTGAAAATTTGGAACATGCAAAACCGTGAGCTTTTATCAGTGTCCAGGTTAGAAAGTCTGTATGCATACATGTTGAATACATATGGGGAATTGTTACTGTAATGGTATTGATACAGTTGCCAAACATCAATGCTGATTGATTTGGCATGTGGATTTTAGTTGACTGCTTTAAGGGGTTACTGGACATCTGTTCAACATTCCAGCACACCAATTGAAATAATTGGTTAATAGCTGGTCCTAGCTGTATGTTGTATAGTGCTAACTTTGGGGGTGGAAAAAAAAAAATTGTATTTTTATTCCAAGGCATAATACGACTTTTTTTTTTTTTTTGCTTCTGTTAAATCACTGATGTAGAACAGGGGAAGCTGCTCTGAAGTTTTGCTAGTTACATACACAGTTAATTGGTGTGTTGCTTCCAGAGAAATGAGAGGTGATGTAGGAACTTTCCTAAAGGAAATTGAGCACAATAATGAAAATTGAATGTAATTCCATTGGGTAGGAAATCTAGTGAATAGCTGAATTGTGAGAGAACAGAGGTCTTGTAGTGGCTTTTCACTGTTCAGCTTTTAATTAAAAATCAAAGCAGTTGTATATTTTTTCCAGTTCTATGCACCATGAAAAATGAACAGTTTGTACTTGATTTGTAAAATCCATACCATGTCTTTGTAGGAGAATGCAGGGGGAAGCATGCAACATCTTAGAATTAACTTAGAAATTTTGTGGGATTTTTGAAATAGTTGCTAGAAATAATTTTGATACCTACCAGTGTCCCATCTTTTATGTAAATGTAAGTTTGAACTGGACCTGTCTGAATTCAGAGGATTTGCTGATACAAAATTGAGACGGTTGTACCTGACTTAACTTTTGGAATATTGGAATTTATTTGATTTATTTAGTACTTGGCTTGTCATTTTCAGTCAATTCAATTATCCTTCAATGAGGCTCCAAAAGTTCTATCGCTCTAAAAAGATGAAGTATGTGTGCTCCAGGAAAAACTCCAAAACTTGGGTTTTTCTGGTTTGTACAGTGAGATTTTTGCAGAAATGAGAGAGGAGAGAAATGGGCTTGCAGCAGTTTTAAAAGTTTTTTGATATGTGAGCAGGGAAGCCTTAGAAGTCTTAGACAGCAAATACCTTACCAAAAAGGGAAGCTTGGAAAAGAATTTATTGTAAATGCCAAGATCAGATGTTGTACTCCTGGCAGTTGGTGAGACAGAAAGCAAAAAAATATTTAGGAAGTTTGTGTTATTGCCACATCTTTTTTTCACAGTTGCTGTAGCAGCCATGGGAAGGGAGCAGCAGCTGGATCACATTGGCAGTAGGAGAAAGGAGCTAACTAAAAACCCCCTTGATCTTCAAAACTCTGCTCAGAATGGCTGTACTGAAAGAGAACTTCATGTATAATACAGGAAGATTGCCTTCAGAAGCTTGCCATGCAGAACAGCTTTGTACTGTAATTCCAGCTTTTCCAGCACAATACAAGTCAATGCTTGATCTAACTGGTATCACTTATGGAAATTGAATGTTCACAGCCACAGTTCTCACATCTCCTTGTGTTTTCCTTGGATCTCAAAGTCAATGTTTCTTGCTGTAAATCTGTTCAGTTTTGTTTATGTTTTCATGCACAACAAATAGCCTATTTTATTGTGCTTATTTGTGGTAGTGGTATAGATTTGATACACAAGGGTGACCTTGGGGTTCTGTTCTGTTTACAAGTCTGGTTATAGAAAACACATTTTGACGTGTAGACACTAATTGATAAAGCTGTGATCATTTTGTCCTACAGATATACAAACGAAGCATTTTTCAAATTAAGATAACTTTTAAATGATTATCAACATGCGTATGTCAATCACTTTAGGAGTTGTTAATAGGAAAAAAATTATCTCTTGAGCTGGAGTACATTAGAAGAAGAATTCAGATTATACTTGGCTGGAGGGAAGGGTTTCTCTCATCTTCCTCCCTTTCCCTAGGTACCTGTCAGGGGAGTTTAAAACCCATGGTTTTTAATGATTTCAGATGACATCCAGGACATTTCTCACTTAGGGAAGCTGATAACCTGCAGAGGCTTTGATGAGCTGGTGTGAGGTTTTCATGTCTCATTCCACCTTGCTGTGGTACATCAGAGTCTTTCCTTTGTTCACCCAACAGCCTTGCTTAGGGCTGGCTCTGTGTTAGGAGCTCTGTAGGAAGTTATCTTGGTTGTAACAGGCGTGGGCATTTCTGGTTTTAAATTTTAAAAGCTACATTTGCATTTTACTGTAGAAAATAGCCTGGTGAAATGAGGGCAGGGGAGCTTTATTTAGGGTCCCATGTTGGTCTCATGAATGTTTAGGTATGGCTTTTGTAGTTTTTGCGGTTCTGTCTCTGCTGGCCTATCCTCTCCCCTACTGTGGGAAGCGTGACTTAATAGCCAGTAAAGTAAGTAAAACAAGTGAAAAATGTACTATGGGACTCTGAAGTTTTCTTCATCAAAGACTTCACTGTTATAAAATGCTGATTCCATATTCTGCTAGTCTTTACTAAGTATCTCGTATCCTGGTTTTTCCCCAGGTGTACATGTCTTAATGTTTTTGCAGTTGGGCTACATTTCTCTTGGCTGTGACTGTATGGTCATTACTGTGCCCTAAGAGAAGGTCAGCTGCATTCTTTCAGCATTTTTTGGTTTTTCAAACACTTGCAGTCGAGGCTTCTGTGGAGAAACATCTGTTTGCTGTCGTACTATGTGAATACATGCAGTCACCTCAAAACATATTTAAAAATGCTATCTGTGTTTTTCCTCTCCATGACAAGATTGAATTATGGTTGTATTCCTGGCTGTTTTGAACAGGTAAAGATTTGCTCTGTCCACTGCATGTTTAGGTTGCTTCTAATCTGAAATGGAAAAATAGAGATTTGGTGGGGGGTTTTGTTTTTGTTTTATTTTTTATATGTGGTTATTTCCTACAGAACTGCTTACAGCCAGAGAAGATAGAACAGAGATCAGGTGGAATTTTTGCAGGCATATTAGAGGGAGCTTGTGTTGGGTCTGGAATTTGTTTCCTTGTTATCCCCTTGGAGCTGGGCTTGTGTGGGGCTTCACTGTTTGGTTCTGGTGCGTGTATGACCATCACCTCTCCAGCCCTCCCTGTGGGAACTCTCAGAGTGGTATGGTTGGAACACCTGGATTTTGGGGATTCAAACTACTGTCTGAATAGCATAGGAGCTCCATCTATTCCTGGTTTGGAGTATATTTCTTGGTGTACACATGCTTTTGAGAAGCTTCAGAACTGAAGATGGGATTGTCCCACTTGGCAGTTGTGCTTTTGCTCATTATGTCTGTGCAAGAGGATTGTGCGTTGTTAAAATGAAATACCAGTCTTCGTGAAAGTGAATTCACTATTTTGTCTAACTGAAATTTAGGAAATGTTAGCAAGGCTACAGTTCTGTAATACAACCTGAGTTACTGTTATACCTGGTTTTTTTCTTTTTTTTTTTTTTTTCTGGTAAGTGGTATTACATTTTGCCTCTGGGCATGGAAAAGCAATGCACATCTTAAAGAATATGTAATATATGTAATATAAAAAATATCTAGCAACAGACTTATGAAAGCAAAATAGAACTGTCCAAATGAGTCCAGCTGGTTTTTACTGCTCTATTTATGGGAAAGTGAATGGTTATAGGGTTGAACCTGTGTTTGAACTAGACACCCTTGTAACATGCATATGAATGTGTCCTTTAACTTTTTTTTGCTAGGTGGAAAACATTTAATCATAAAATTTACCAAATAAAAGAATACCTCATAAACTTTTCATCTCATCGGGAAAGGAGGGATTGATTCAAACCCTAACCTGGCATGAAGAAGTTGATGGGCTGAAGTTGTTATTATTAGCATTACTCCACAGAAGGCTATGGAGTGACAGTAAAGGTTTTGAGTCTGTCTCTCTCTATACAGCCAGTACAGCATTTGGACCTTTTTTACAACAGTATTGTGTTTGGACAGCATTTAGAAGTAATATTCCCTAATTTAGTTAAGTGTTTGCCAAGCATGACCTCACCAGAACACCACCAGAGGTGTTGAACTGGAATAATATGTTCTCCAAAGGCAGCAGTGGCAGTCTAGTGCAGAGCACATAATGCAAGCTCCCCTCCAGAAATGGTGGATTGTTGTGTGTGTTGATCTCCCATCATCAGTCGGTACAAGTTGCTTGCTGCTATCTCAATAGACGGAAGATTCAACCAAGAAAACAAAGGAGGGAAAAGCAAAAGGTGATTAAAATGGCTCTGAGTAGGAAGAGAGTAGGAGGTCAGTTACTGGCAGCAAAATGAGCTCTAGAATCAGGATGATATTTCAGGAAGTTAAATTTACTCAAGAATATAAACAGTAAGAACTCTTAATTTCTGTGAAGATAATTTTCATCCATTTTAAAGGATCGAAACAAGCTTTAGTGTGGAAGATGTTTAATGTGTACTTTTTCTCTCCTAATTAACTTAGTGTGCTGCTTCTAGGACAGGTGAGACTGAATGCATTTACAGTGCTGAATGACCTTGGCCTGTTCAGCCATTGCAGGGGTTACTGCATCTAAATTGTGGCAAAGCCAAATACTGGGTTTCAACAGGATACATTAGGTATTAACTTGGAACTAGAGTAAGATCAAGTGTACTGCCTGTGCCTGACTGGGGATGGCTTGCTTTGGTGGGAGTGAGGTTACTCAAAACCAGAGAATGTCCATGTGAAATGCAGCTGTGGCAGCAGGAGAACTGTGCTGCTTTCTTAGAGGTCATTGCTGCAGTGGAGTTGAAGAGGAGGAGAGAAGCATTTTTATGTAATAATCTTCTAATTGTGGAATCTGAAAACAGCCTCCCAGATAGTCATAAATACTACAGGATGCCTCTTCCTTCACAGGGAACTCGTGGGGGTTTCCTGGGAAAATGGGGAAGTTGCTTGGAGTCCTTAGGGAAGAGTGATATATGGTATCTAGTGAAACTGTCCTTTAGTCTGCATGGCCGCGTATCTGCACTCAGGTTGTTCAAGGCATCCTTACTTAAATGTGTGCAATGGTGAAAAAATGTTATACAGAGATTCCTGTGTGTAGTGTCTAGACTTGGCTTTGCTTGAAACTTTTGTTTGTGGGAGATATTTAAATTTAATCCTATTAATAGATTTGGTTCAGGGATAATTTTTGAGCCTGTTATCTAAAAGTTTTTTATCCATCTAATTTATTTTCTCACTATGACTTAGGCTTATCTTTGCTTTATGTAATGTGATTTGCAAAACAAAGTTGGAAAATATCTGGCTTTTAGGTCACTGATTACAGCACTTGTGGTGGAATGTATTTGGCAAATAAAAATCTGAGAGAGCTTTTAAAAATTCAGATGAAAATTGAACTTACCCACCTTATATATATTATGCTTGTTAAAAATCTATATCTGATAATATAGTTTGAGAAACCCATCCAAAATACTTCTAAAAAGATAATTGTTCCACATTCTTTGTAAAAGGGGTTTTCCATTCTGTTAGTATCTATTAAATACCTCTATTCTAGTTCAAAATATGCAGTGAAGCACACATTATTTCCATATAGTATATTTTGGTGATTGATCATTAATTGTAGGTTTGTAGTTTGGCAGTCTTGTTTTTTGTATTGCCTCGCTTGCCTCTTCCTAAATACTTACTGACATTTAAAACATATCTTAAGATAGAAATTTCAATTTCTATAGATAACCTTCTCTACCATATTACCTCATGCAAATGAATGCTGACATGTTTCTTAGTTGAAACAGTAGGTTTGCCTTGTTTGTCAGCTAACTGTTCGTCATCACCTGTGTCTAATGGCAATTAGGATTTTTCTTAGAATATAATGTCTCTATGGCCAGGGCAATTTGAGAAGTTGCCATGGATGCCAGAAATGTTGCAGCTCCAGTGTTCCATGCATTGTGCTGTGAAACTTGTAGTTTTGCACTTTTATTCTTTTCTTTCTTGGGTTATTCCTGAAAAACAGGATGAATTACCCAAGATGAGGCTGGGTGGTGCTTCTAAAGTCTTAGTCATGCCATGACCTAGGCAATCTTCCTTAAGACAGGGATCAAGTTCTCTATGTGATGCTTTTGTTATATTAGCATAACCCTGAGATGTGAAGTGAAGCCCACAACCCTCATTCCTTGCATTGCTTCCATCTGGAAGGGCAGTTGTGTTTCATGTCCTGCTCTTAGCTGGGTGCACCATGCCTGTAACTAAGGACAGTGAGGATAGAACCAAGGATGCATAGTACTACTGTGTCCTATGGATGAAGTGGAGCCAGGAGAGGAGCAACCGAGTCTTTAAATCCTAGGTCATTGTAGAGAAAATGCCATTGTTTTTCCAGAGTAAATTTGTTATTTATTAGACATCTGAAGCTTTTGGTCCCTGTTCACTTGGGTTTTGTTGTCTTTGTGATTCCACTTAGTTACTTGTGGAATATTTTTTTCCTTCTCTTACTTATCAATTTTGTGTTATTACATGATCAAAACATGGAATAATTTAATAGGGGGTGAGAATTTAGATGCTGTCCACTGTGCCTTGATCCACAGGAGCAGCTCAGAGCTGTGAGAGAGGGGTCTGTGTGATTCCAGTCTCAACTGAGGTACTCTAAAGTGTTAGGGAAGTTTAGGCTGTGACTAAAGAGCTGTGCAAAGGTGTGCTTTAGACCCTTACAGGATGGCAATAGTAATATAACCAACGGTGTTTTCAAGTATAGTGAAATAGCAGTAAACCTGGTGTTTCAGAAAAATCTGAAGGGATGCAGTGTAACAGCTCAGCAAAGACTTGGGCATGAACTTAATGTGTGAGACAGTTTGAAAGCTCAGGTGAAGGCTTTCCATGAGGAGTATGTGGCACCAGGGTTCACTATATGATCTCAAATTACTAAGAGAGAATAATTCTCCAGTGTGAATCATGTAAATTCAGATTTTAGGGAAAGATAGTAAATCAGATTACAACTTTGGATGTGTTTTTTTTTACCTTCAGACATGCACTGTTATTAGTCTTTCATGTTGGCAACTGCTTGTCTCAGCCCATCTATCCTGATTTGATTATTTGTTCCAAGGCTTGATTAGAAGTGATGTGCTGCTGGAGCGTCTGTGCATATTCTGAAGGTGTCACTGTATCTCACAGAGGAATCCTGCTGGCTGAAATAACTCCCTTAGTCCTTCTTTACACGGTGCTCTTTATGGTTGTTGTAATGACTGTAAGTTGTTTGTTACTAATCAAATGAACCCTTGATACATATTCATGTGCAGATGGCAGGGGCTCATCTCTGAACCCTGCCAATCCTTTGCAGTTGGTTGAGTGTCAATGTGCAAAATTCTCTAGTTTTAAATAAGGCATTTTTGATCAATAATCATGACTATTACTGGGTGTTGCCATCACTTTTATTCATGAGTTTTGATAGCAGCACCAATTAAAGTAGCAGCATCTAATGCATCATTAGAGATAAAATTTATCCTTGGGATGATTTCTGTACTGAGTGCATTTTCTCATATGAATTGATGGCACTATCAGCTGCTCCAAATGCAACTCTGTATCAAGGTGTTCACTATCAATGTTGTGATAAGAGATATCAGTTGGCTGGTGTTATGTACGTTTTAGAGATCTTAATCTTTTATTTACTGATTGGAATACTTCAAATTGTCTGGGTTCTTTTCCTAAGTAAACCCAGTACTGAAGAGTTAAACAAAATTATATTTTGATGTTAAATGCATTTGCTTACTATTTTCTGTCTGTATATAGAGCAAGTGTATTTTATTACTGGAAAGTAACATGTCCATTTAGAAAATGACTTAGGCTACAATATTTTTGTTGGCAAATTTATTTTCCGGGCATAGCAGTTCTGGTTTTTTTCTATACCCATTTGTGGAAAGATGAAATCGCCATTAATCATGTTTCAAAGGCTGTGATGCTGCAATAACTCTGTTTTATGCAGCTGTGGGCTGTAGTGTGTAGGCAGACTGTCATCTACAACCTGGCCTTTTTAAAGTAATTTCTTATAAATCACAAACATAATCAAACTTTCAACACCAGATAGAAACAATGCTTTTCTTTAAAACTGGCCCCAAATCAGTAACCTGTCAGAATGTTTCAATCAAAATTGCCATCTAAACAGGAGGAGAAAAGGCTGTGCTTCCTTAAATCAACTGAAGGCAAGCAGGTGGCAGGCTTACAAAGCGAGGCTTGAATTCCAGTTTTGGTTTCATGGACTACTACATTTAGAGAACCTGCACTGAAAAATTGGTGTGTCCAGCTGCTTAAATAGTCATGTAGCTGTTCCCCTGGGGATGAGGAGCAGGGGTCAATCACTTCCCTAGCTTTTCAAAGGTTTTAAGTAATGAAACTGTTGTGAGCCACAGAACAAAGTTTTTGCTTCCTGAAACATTCAGGCTTAGTCTGTGTGATGCCTTGAAATATGTTTTTAGGCAGGGGGGCTCTGAGGTTGGACATAGGATTGCCTCCAATGTGCAGATGTTTGGAAGTCCAATCAAAAAGAAGTTAGCATAAACGACGAGGCTTGTGTTGCCTCTTTTAAAACAGTCTTAATTGATTTACAGTGACTTGGGCTTCAGTAAAGCTTGAAAACCATGGAGGAGTGAATAATTAGTGTGAGGGCTTAGTAGTTGAGTCTAAGCACAGCCTGGTATTTCTATTTGCATGTCAGTTTGGCAAGCTGGTAAATTTTGGACGTTCCTCATTTGCCTTTCTTCTTTGTTTGCTGAAGATACTAAGCACAAAATTATCCTTTTTGAAATATGAAATGTTTCCCAATGCTTTGTGGGGTATGAGAGAACTGATTTACTAAAGTCACGTACATGAGGTTCCCTCCCCACACACTTCCTACATTGTTTGTGTCTATTCTTCACTGTCCCTGTCTCAACTACTGTATTTCCAGCTCTACATGTGTCTTCAGACAATGTTTATAATCACTGTCTTCTTTACTTTCTGACGTAGCAAATAATGTCTGGAGTATACACAGAAACCTCTCAGAACAACTAGGGAGTTGTTTGGGGCTCTTTTGTGATTTTCATCTCCAAATGAAATTTGTTAGTGGTGTTTCATGAAACTTCCCATTAAATGTGTAACAGCTCCTCTGAAATGTTTCATTCCTGGTTTTACACTTATGTGGCTTTCCTATCTCTACACCACATTTCCTGGTCAGAGGGATGGATTTTGTGTCCTCATGGTGCCACTGGTGTTCCCTGCTGCAGGGACTGCTGTTTGCACCATGAGTGTGGCACATTCTGGGCTGATTTCAGCTGCCTGCATGAATTCTGCAGTCCATATCCATGAGGAGTACTTCAGGGGAATGCAGGCAGTGCTAGGAACTTGCCAGGCTACAGCAGCTGCATGAGGAAACCATCCTTGCCAAATGGTCAATCCTGCAGTGCCCAGGGCCACAACATAAACCTTTTCTTATAGTGAGGAGGCGCCCTGTGGGAATAAATTCAACACAGCGCGCAACAGTTTTAGAGGGAAAAGCTGCTCTGGGAGACAGAGGTATTTTTCCAAAATGGTCCTGCATGAGTCATTTGGAGCTGCAAGCAATACTATAATTACATTATAAATTGTACAGAGGAAGGAGTTCTGAATCCCAACTTCTAAATTGAGAAGTTTGTGTTTCTTGACAGCATAACAACTGTTTCTGAGCCTTGCATTGCTCCCTCTGTCTCAGTCCCTCTCCAGTTTGGAGTCAGGGAATAGATTAGCTGAAGGGAAGATTGCTTGCCTGCTTTTGTGGCTCTCCTGGATACAGTACTGCTAAGATCCATACTGAAGTACACAGTGCAGAGAAATTGTGTATTGGTGCACTCTGCATGTATACACACACAGGAATGTGTGTTTGCACGTGCACATACTCCATTCCTAAAGACATGAGGAAAAGTAATTCACTGCCTTATGCATTTTTTTAGAGTGATGTATTGGTGCAGATTTATCACTGTTCTTTCATTCTCACAAGGCTGTCATGATCTGCTTGAAATTATTTCATCTCGTAGATGTTTTGGAGCTGGCATGTGGGTGGGCATAGATCAAAAAAAGCTTTTTTAAAACCTCCTCATGGATTAAAATGTTCCAGCAGTCTAAGGTTTTGTTTTATTTTTTACTGATACTGTAGACATTTTAAGTTTTCTCATCCTGCTGTTTTCTAGCAGAATGTAAATATTAGCTGATCAGAGAATTTTTCTTGGTTTTGTGGCATCTTTTGTAATACCCATTAAAATGCACTGAGACAAGCTTTTGCCTTTGTAAACAGCTATCTCAAGTAGACGTATATCTGCAGATTGGTTTACATGAGAATGAGGGCTCTGTAGGTGTGCAAAGACTGGCTGTGGAGGGAGAACTTGTGTGATCATTTCTTAGATAATAAGCTCCAGGCTTGCTGTCCTTTGTAAGGCCAGGAGCTGCATGTTGGCTGTCCTGGCAGAGCTCTATGGAGTTCTTTTTTGATAACTCATTTGATTAAATTTCTTGTAAACATTTTTTGAGAAGATTAATAAATGGGGTATAGTAATGAAAGATTTGTATTTGTACATAGTACTTGCATATCATACAGCTGAATATAATCCAGTTTCTGTCAGTCTCTGTATTTAATTTGCACACTGAATTAAATACCAACCACCATTAGCTGAAAACTCCTCTGAGTCTCCTTCCAATATTTCCAGGAGTGTTTTGCTTATTTATGAAGCTTGATATGCTCATACCCTCTCCATTCTTTGTGTCTCAGGCATAGATTACATGTAATGATCAAATAACAAGTGTAGTACTTTATCTTAACTCTCAAATCTGCATTTTATGCTTTGTTTTTCTTTTATTTTTATGAAAAATTCTGTTGTCCAGCACTCATGCAGCATGTAATTTGTCTACATGGTTGTTTTTGAGTGAGAATAAGAGTGGAATGAGCAGAAAAGAATGTAACGATGTTACCAAGAAAAACAAGATATGAAATGTATTGTCGGAAAATAAGATGGGTTCACTGAGTGTTTTGTTCATTGTGGCAGCTAATTCAACTCTGGTCACAGCAGTGGAGGCTCATCAGTGAGTCACACAGAGCTGGCCTGTCTGTGCTGAGCAGAGTAATTCACATTAGCCAGTGACTTTTGCAAACTGTGTGACTTTTGCAAGTGCCCTGTGCTCCTTCCCAATATCAGCAGGGGAGTACAAAGGAATGATCTCTGGAGTCCTGCAGCTGCTGACCTGCCAGGGGTGCTGCACTGCCTGAATACCTGGGGAGACAAACCAAAATGTGTGGAACTGTAGGAATAAAATGGAGAGGTAGCACCACTTGCTTGTTTCTCTAGTCCTAGAGACCTTCAGAATATCCCTGGCAGAAATGTCTCTCATGCAGAAGAATTAAGTAATATTCTACTTGGGTGTTTCTTTCCTGTGTAAGAATGACTGTATCTGTAGTCTCAGCTTTGCAGATACTTTATTACCTGAAGTGTGAGAAATTACTGTCTAATTTGGGAACTTTATTTTCTTTCACCCCCTTAGTCTTTTCTTTTTATAGACAATGTGGTTTTGAAGTGTAAAAAAGTCATAGCTGGTTTCCCTTGACAAGCGCTCTAATTTCCTGCTCCCTGAATTAACCTTAAGAAAATAGTTTGGCTTAGTGGATTTAGATTTTTTTTACCAGTTGGTTTGCTCCTTTTATTTCATTGAAAGCTCTTTACCACCATGTTGCATACAGTGTATAGTCTTTGTGGTCAACAGGTAGTTCAGACAACCCTCAGAATTGCCATGAGGTTTCTATCAACTTTAATACAGTTTCTGATATCTAATTCATGTTCTGGCTGCTTCCTTCCATGATCTGCTATAGCTCATTGTTTTATGGGACTACTCTAACATTTATATTGCAGGGTAGTTTAATTCCTTTGAGTACAGCTTTGCTTTCTCTCTTCTATCACCCCCTGTACAATTTCCTTTAGGCCTTTATTAGCTTTATTAATTTTCCAGGATTATTTCACATAACACCATAGATACAATTGGTTTTTTTTTGAAGATATGTTGTCAGCATTACTCTGTGGGTATGTAAGTAAATCCAGTTGTAATGTGAAATACATAGATACCACATTCCTGAGGCATACAAGACTTTTCTTCGCATCTGTAGGAAAAGCAGGGTCTCTTAGGTCTGTTGAACCGGAGTATTTATAACAATTATTTTTATGGCCTTGAAAAAGGTTAAATACTTTGCAGAACAAAGAGGAGATTATTAATCACATCAAAATTCTGCAAGATTTCAATGGGGAATTGATTGATGAACTGAAGAAGATAGAGATGGGGTAAACAAATTTGGAAATGGGAGTTTAGGAACCACTGCTTGCTTACCCGTGGCTGTGGGGGACTGTGGAAACTTTCCTGTGGATTTAAGGTTTGGAATTAATTTTTTTTTTTAATGGCATGATCAAGGTTAGTGTATATGCCCCAGATGTGCTGTCTAAGTGCACTAGGACAAGTGTGGTTATTTATCTGGAGTTTTCAAAAAGACAAGTTGAACTTACTTGGAATATTTTGTTCTGAAATTATGTCAAGCATACTGTACCTCACAGATTTTATAGCCTTCAGTAAATGCTGTTTGTTGTCTTCTAAAACTGGCATAACTTCTACTAAGCTATAATTATAAAGAAGCATCCTCCCTCTCTTTAAGGAAGAGGAACAATTGAGTATTTAGGAAGAAGCTATACTGCATCCTGGGACTGGTATAGTTTGAAATGTATTCTGAAAACTGAGTTTCTTACGTGCTATTTTATTGAGGGTATTACTGAACCTGTGCAGGATTGCTTTGGATTTGTATAAGTGAGAAAATACTGGTTTTGATTAAAGACAGATTTTTGGCAACAGTATGGGAACAAAACACAGCCAAGGTAGTTCTGTGTCTTTCTCTGATAATTCAGTTGAAGAACCTCTCTGTGTGTGGTTTCTGCAATGTCTGTGCCTTGAATATAAAGACTGGATTGCTCTAACTTTCTGCTGCACATCCAAGTCCTTTTGCTGACAGCTGCTCTATAAATATAATTCCTGAAATATTGGTTACAGTGACTGTGAACAGTACAATATGAAGGGGTTTCTAAATAAATTTTCCTGGGAGGCAGCTGTGTCAACAGCTTCAGGCACTATGGGGTGAACAGCAAATAAGCAAAAAAAGGAGTAGAGCCATTTGAGTCAGTGCAATCCCAGTTCCACTGTTCCCTTTGATCTAACCTTGAACGCTGCATTAATGAGTGTTGCCTTCCAGAGTGCTGTATGACCTTTTCTCTTGTTCTGCTTTAACATGAAAAGCACAGTTGGGATGCTGTTACCATATAGTTACAGAAAAACCTGTGAGAGTCAAGTAAAAGTGTTTATACTTTTTTTTTTTTTTTTTTTTTTTTACTAAGCAGCATTTGAATCTCATGAGTGAGGTTCAATCTAGGTGTGAATGACACTTAAATGTGTGTTTCAGACTTGTCCTCTGGGTCAGATCCTGTGTCAGTTGACAAGGAAATGTTAGAGTGGATGCTGTCTATAAAACCCAGATTTGCAGAGGAGGAAGCTGAGAATTTAGAGCTTCTGCTGTCTTCAGGGGAACAGGAGGTTCTCAGCTGTACAGTCTCAAGTAGGGTCACAGAGTCATTATGTGTGGAATAGTTAATGGTTTTATCTTCTGCCTGGAACATAAAACTCTTAAAAAGCACAGTTGCAGCTTAGAAACAAAAATACATTTGTGAAAAAGCTGAAATTGCCACTCCTCTGCCCTTTGCATTTTAGTAGAAAAATTTGAGTGGTAGATTATGAGAGCGTGAGTGCAGCACTGGTGTGTTCATCATGATGATGAAATGTACAGGATACATCTCACGTCAAATCAAGGGAAAATCCATCTTGTAGCTCCAGAACACATTCTCTTAGCCAAATGACCTTCAGCATTTATGATCTTGGTATCCCGGTGAAGGCATGATAGAAGCAAGTGAATCAGGCGAGTGTGGTGCATTGTATCATTATGAAAACTGACACATGTTTTGTTTGGCAGAGTAACAAGGCAGTGAAATTACAACCTTGTGGGGCAGTGTACCGCCTGCTAGGGAAGCTTTCTGATGTTTCAGCACTTGGTTTATGTTCTAATAGCAGCCTGTATCATTAGTTGTACATTTGGGGTCTTCACCACTGGGTTGGTGAGGCAAGTCCCTGGATAGCTGAGACTATCAGCGACTTGCTAGGTGAAATTGTTTGGGATATTAAGATTCTAAGATAGAAAATTGTTTTTGCTAGCTCTGACTTTTGTCCCTGGTAGCATAAACAGAATAATTAAGCACCCGGTGCAATGTCCTGAAGCCTTTTGTCTCCAATGTTGCTCTGCTTCTTGAATCAACAAAAAGTGCCTTTGCCGCAGATGAAATTTAGGTAAGGATGTAGGTCTAGATTTGAGTAATATTTGATCATGGGGCTTCAGAGTTTAAAGTTTACTATGATCTTTACCTTCTTACTGAATTGACCACAATAAAAATCAGAATTTCCCTTTGATAGATATAAAGTGCATGTGTGATTATAAAGTCTTAAAGATGACAAAAATAAAATGATAGTTCAGATTGTGATGTAAGATCAAATCTGTAATTTGTTTTTTTACTCTTTCTTCTTGTGTTTCTATGAAGATGAAAAGGTGATCTAATGGCAAGAGTTGCATGTTTGATAAGGAATTGGTTACTTGCAAATTTTATCACCTGTTCATTCATTGTACTGAGTAGGTATCAGGTTGTACTTATTATTGGTGGGCTCTGTGCTGTAGCTGAGAAACCTTGGATATTTATGCTTCTCCAATTTGTGGTTTAAAAACTGTTTTGAAATCCTTAAATGCAAGAAGTTCATCTTCTTGGTAACAGCTGACTACAAAAAAAAAAAAAAAGAAGAAGAAAAGGTATATCAAACTGTAGGAAATTGTTAAATAATGTGCTAGAGGCATTGGTGTCACCTGGCTTTACTTGCCATCTTGACTAATGATATAGGAAAAAGGGAAAACATAATTAATTGGATTGATTTTGGTGAAACTCAGCTGAGAACTAATGAAAAAAACCCCTGTGGCAATTAATAGAGAAAATGGTACAAGGTGATGGACTGCATAATGTAAGTTCCTGGTCTTTTCCTTAAAGTGAATGGGGAAAAAAGCAGCCATGTCAGGGGAAGAGGAATGTAGTAGAGAAACAAGAAATGAAGGAAAAGAAATAGCAGGAATTCATATTCCTCACAAAGATAGTTTTTACACTAAGGCATCAAAAGAGAAATCAATGAAAGGAGTATATAGAGCATGTAAAGTCATTTATTCATTTAATGGATCAGGGAAATAATATTCCCTTGATGATTAGGTAAAATTCTAGGTCTTGATGTCTTGATACTTGAAAGTTAGGAGATCCAAGAGGATTGAAACAAATAGTATAACTAAATAGCTCAGAGTGAATCAACAAAAATGTCAAGATTCAAACAAGGATGGCTTATTCAAACATTCAGTAAAGGGCATATTTTAAATTCCTGAGTTCTGCACTAGAGGGGATTGAACTTCCTTATGCTGAAACAAGATATGGTACCATTTCTACAGACACATTTCCTACAAGCTGTGGGAGTGCAGTATTCTTTTATTTTTCACTTTTAATAGTAATGAAACTGCCAATCAGTTTTTCCTTAAAGGACCAGGAGTTCTTGTCTGATTCTGCATGTTTTGTGCACTCATATTTAGTGGAATTAATTTAAAAAGTGGTCAAGCTACTGCTCCATTGTTAAGTGGCTATTTTGTTGGTATAGGGGCAGATGAGGATGAGGAAATTATGGTGAAATATATGTATCACAATTCCTATTTGAAAATCCAGATCTATTGCTCACAGCGTTTTAGTTTGATTTACACTTCTCTGGCAGAACTGTATTAAATTACATGAAATATATTTCCATGGAGCTCTTGGCATTACATTTCTTAAAATGAGATAACAATTACTGTGCTTTGATAATACTCTAGTTCAGAACTTATATCTGTCATTGCTTCTTTTTATTCTGCTACATCAGAAACTAAAGCAGCAGTAACAAAGGCTGAAAGATGTTGGAAATGAGTGATCTATTCCACATGAGAATTAGTGTCTGCTCTGTACCTTGGCAAGAAATTGGAATGCAGAAGGGTAAGCTGGTGAAATTGTTGCAGTGTTTTGCAGAAAAGGATTAAGCAAATATTTTACTTTTTTTGTGGTTGAGTAGAAGAAGGTTTCTAATACTGGAGTGAACGATTCAAGTTGGATTTTTGGTTTTCTTTTCCATATAAAATGCCTGTAAGAAAGTCAAAGGTTTATAAACTTTGGGGGTTAGAGAGATGCTCATTTGTTTCCCCTGTTAAAAGCACCCCTGACACAAGGCCCACTGAGTGTACGTCAGAACTGAGCTTTTGACCCAAAGCTCTCCCAGTCCAAGCATCTGTGTTTCAGTAACCCTACTGCTGAATGAGAGAATTATGCTTGCAGGCATGACACTTCCAAACTGGCTTTTCCTCTTTTTCTTCCTTTTTTATTTCCCTCTCTTGTCCACAGCTGATAACTCAGGGCTTAGACTGCAGACACTGCTACAGCCCACTGGAGCTTCAGTCTTCTTGCTTCACTTCTCTGTAGTCTAGAGAGCAAGGCTTGTCTGGATAAAGGAAAGGCAGCAGCTGTGAGTTTCCATTGATTTACTAGGGAAAAAAAGGGCAAAATTTGGGGTTCTATAGCACTATGATGTATAAGAGTTTATTATGAAAGTGGTTGTAATATACTTGTGAAAAACAAATGCTTTAAATGATTTCTAAGTGTGGGTGGGGAACTAGGAGCCTCTGGAAAAGGATGTTTGAGTTTGTGAAAGGAAGGTGAGCTAAAACAATGTATCAAACTTTTATTGGTCTTTAGCAAGAATAAGCAAAAACATTTGTTTAGCAATCTAATGATTAACAAAAACTTTCCCTTGGCTGGTTTATTTCAGTTGCTGCAATGTGCTCTAGAGCAAGTGATTCATTTGATTATAAATCCCCAAATCCATTGAAGTACCTCTCAAAGCATAGAGCTGAAGTTGGCTGAAGCTGTCTGGGGATGCTGCTGGCTTTCCCAAGGCTGTGTTTGACAGGACCCCAGGATGGCTCTGGCAGGGATATCCCAGACTATGCACAGCACCCCCTGACTTCACTGCTCCTCCACACACATCACTCAGGTGCAGCACCTTCCTGAGCTCCTTGCAGCACATGGTCTAGGGGGTGTGCAAATACTGTATTTCATGTAAAAGTTCCTTGGATTTTGGATTATTGCTGTGGCATTGTCTTGTAGAATGACTTCAGCTACTGCTGGTTTTCAGGAAGTTAGTGTGTGTGTTTATGACTTGGTTGTTCATTCTTTCTGACAACAGCAACTCCAAATCTCTCTCGTGGATGTTGTCGATTCACCTTCTAGCTCTGCACTCAGGACTTCCAGATGGTTCTGTCTTTCCACAGTGAGGGGCAAAGCCAGACCCATTCACAGAAACTGCTGTTGATAGGACTCATTACCAGTCAAAAACATGGAATAATTTTGTAAATATAGACCTATTTGAAACAGATTTGTATAATATTCTCAGATACAAATTCTTTTGCTGATTTGCAGCAGGCTTATGTAGTGTGTGGCATTCTGGACTTTAAAGACAAATCTGGTGTTATTAAAAAAGGCTTTATTTAAAAAAAAAAAAAAAGAGTCCTTGGGCTTTTAAAGGTGTATGTACTTCTGGTGTCCAAAATTCATTGAGTAAATGAAGCATGTATCATTGTAAACTTGGAGCGGAAATTGCACAAAAATGCACAGACCAACACTACAGAAACCTTTAGGGCCAGGGTTGATCACTGACATTTTCAAAATCAGGTGCTGACCAGTGACAAGATCTAAAAACTGCTAAACAGCAAACAAGTTCTGACTTCACTGTAGTGGAGTCAGAGACAAAAGACATCTTTCAATAACTCTGATTTTGCAGAGAGTTAGTTTATTTTTACTCTAGCAATCATATACTGCAGGAGCAAATAGTAGGAGATTCTGGCATGCATGACCTGGTTCGGCTGGGTAGCACTATTGATTTGTTTTTGCAGTGCCTCTGCTTTAGTTAATTGTAACTTTGTTTTCTGATCCTTGATTAGCTCAGTGGTAAGTTGTCATTACAGCATTCAACTCCCTAAGGACATGATCCATAAGGCAGACTTTTCCAGTGGAGGGTCATGATTCTGCTAGTTTACACATAATTTAAACAGCAGTTGGCCTAATAGCCTGAAGTGGAATTTGAGGTACTTGTAGTCCAAGAGTGTAATACCATAAATTACTGTTTGTGTTAAGCACTCTTTAGAGACCTGCAGGAGAGGCCAGTGGGACAGGGAATGCACCTTGTGTTCCTTTTTCAACGGGCAAGTGAAGTTAAAATCTCAAGGAAGATTAAGAAGGCAGTTTCACTTAGAGCAAAACTGCCATTTGATGTTTCATTGGGAAAGCTTTGTTTCATCAGAGTTGCCATAACATTTGTTTGCCCAGACATTGTATTTGGATTTGTTTTTAATGCCTATTCCAATAATAATGGGCAGAATAAAAATGTCTTCATGTGATTAGATTAAGCTAATGAACTCTGAATTTTGCACATAGTGGTGTTCTACATTTTATATAAATTCAGTGCAGAGCTGCCTTCAGTTACATTAAACAATTTTTAAGATACAGGGAACTTGACTCCGTCGTAGCATCTAAATGGCTTTGTCAAGCAGAGCTGATGTGCCACAATGCCTCTAGAGGCAGCAAATTGAGCGTAAATGAGTTGAATTCCTGTCTTCTGACTATTTTGGTACAACCTGTCTGTGGGCTGAACTGTGACTGTCACCACACCTAAGAAGAGGTCGTTATTTCCTGAAAGATTTCTGATGTACACAGAGACTGGGATTTCCACTTCAGTACCACAGCACACAGCAGAGTGGAAGGTGGCAGAGAGTACTGCTGCTCTTCTGCTTTCCAGTGTTTATTGTCAGACCTTACTTTTTGTAGTGTGTGGTTGGAGAAAACTTCAGCACAGTTTTTTGAAGGGCTTTTTGCTTTTTCTCCTACACTTTTTCCTGACAGGAACTGCTTGTGCCAGTGCAGAAGGGCAGTACGTGTAGGAGCAAATGTTTGGGCAGAAGGCAGTGAGGAGCACAATTGCTCCAAGAGTGTGTTAAATCAAATGCGAAACTATTCCTGTGACTAATGATAGAGTAACACCAAATCTGCAGTGTTTGAATGGCTGTGTTGCTGCAAAATGCTTTTAAGCCTGTGAGGTGCTGGCTAACTTCTAGTGTATTAGCAAAATTTTTAAAGAAACAGAAGCTGCCACCTAGATTGTTGGGGTTTTTTTTTTTTTTTAAGTAGCTGTACTTTAATGTACAGTCAAAACTGTACAAAACCTTCTCTCTCATAGGGTTATAACTCAAATTTTGGGTCACAGTTGGATACGGCTTTCCCCCACAGGGTGGCTGGGAACTGGAACAGGCTCACCAGGGAACAGCACCAAGCCTGAGTTCAAGTGTTTTTGGACAGTTGTCTCAGACACATGGTGAAATTCTTGGGGCTGTTCCATGTGGGGCCAGAAGTTGGACTAAATGATTCCTGTAGCTCTTGTCCAACTCAAGAAAAACACGAAGTAGTATGTTTTAATAAGCAATATTAATCATGTAAAACTAGTAAGTGTGTACATTCAAAAGATATTTTTCCCTTAAAGCACTTAAAAACATTTGTGTAGGAAATGTGAATGGTGTTCTAAGTATGAGCAAGATATATGAAGATGGTATTCAGGTAGGTGGGCAGAGTTATTTACACAGTCTGGATTCTGAAAACCTTTCCTATAGATGTTTAAGCCTACAAAAACCATAGTGAAATCCAGTCTTAACTGCAAGGTGTTTGCATGACTGGGTTTTGGTTTTCTGTTTTTGTTGTGTGTGTTTGATTTTCCTAATTCAAAAATGGATTCTGCTTATAGGGGACAGGAATTCCAGCACACCCGTAGAAATCTGTGTGCTCCATACTGTTCGCCATGATGTGCTTGTGTAAAGCTCTGTGTCTCTGCTTTGCTGTGTGTGCTGAGCTGCCCCCATCCCTGCTGTCTGTCTGGATCTCTGCCTCCCCAGCTGCCAGGCTGGTTTTAGCACTGCTTTGTCTTGGTTCCTTTATTGCCTGTGGTGTGGGCAAGGAGCCAGGCAAGGCTGCAGCCAAATGATTCAGAAACCAAAATGTCTTCCAGGTCTGCTTCAGTGCTTTACCTTGAGTTCCTTGCAGTCACCTTTCCTACAGGCATCCTGACATTTGGGAGAGTCACTCCTTTTCACAAGGCCATTAAACTTCTGAAACTTTGCAGAGGGTGAAGATTCTGCCACATCTCTGATTAATTTCTTCTTTATAGGCAATTATATATATTTTTTTAACGTGCATCTAGGCTGCATTATGGTTATTTTTAGTTCAGCATTAGGCTTTAGCATCTCTAAAAGTCAAGCAGTTATATAATTTTAAAGCATTTTTATCTCCAACGTTTTGGTGTGTTATTAAAACAAATGTGTGCATTGCAATGCCTTTTGGGATAATATGTAAGGTCAAAATATAAGCGTACCCTTTAGTTTAAGGTATATTTGAGATGCAATTCTACCTGTTTTATCCCTTTTAACTTAAATAACCATAAGAACAGAGGCCTCTTCTATGGAAGAAAGGGCTTCATCAATGTTCATAGATGTGCTCTGTCACGCAGAAGTGTCAGCAGCCAGGGAGTTCCTGTGCTGCTGTTGATAAAGCTTTTGGATGCCCTGCTGTATCTTTACAATTTGGTGTAATCAAGCAGAAAAGCCCAGTTCATGTTATGCAGGTCACAAGGAAGGAAATTATGTCCCAGCCATGACGATTTCCAGGTGGAGATAAGGGTGTCTTGAAGTGGTTGCCAAAAAAGGTTGTCAATAGCTTGAATACAGGTAATCAGTGATTAAAAAAGCAAATAAAAATCTGATGGATTTTGTTCCTGTGTTTTTCTTCCCAGTTGCACTCCCCAAACCACAAATACTTTTGGAAGGGTGTTTGGGAGAAATCCCATCATGTGCCTGTTCAGTGCTTGCTTGGGTTAATTCCATTTTGCTGTTGGTACTGTTCCTCAAAACCACTTGTTTTATTCCTTGCTCATTAGAAATACACTGTGGCTTGCACTTCCTGCATTTATAGAGCTGTACTTTTTCCAGGAGTACAGATGAATCCAAGTATCAGAGCCCACCTCAAATAGGTTTGTGAGACAGCTCTGTAGTGCGTTACTCTTTGTAGTGGAGGTGTAGACAGAGGAGTTTCACAGCTGCCCTCTACCTAACCCTCAATCTGGTTTTTAACTGCAAGTCTCTTCCATATTTCTGAGTCATGGCCAAGCCAATCCACCTGTGGTCAGCAGCTCAGTGGCTTTGCACTGCAGATATTATTTATCAGGTCTTTTTTTTTTTTTTTTTTTTGTCTGACACTGGTTAAATGATATGTGAAATTGAGAAATTAATTCTCAACTTTCAAATGCAACCTGTTGCCGCTTCTTATTTTCATTTATAAATTACTTTGTTTGTAAGATCTCTCTCCCCACAGTTAACGTTCCTAACAAGCATGGAAAGGATTGTATTTTTTCCTGTCCTGGAGAAAAAGATGAACTGCAGTCTTTTATTTGCTGCTCTTGAGAGAAGGAAATAATGAGGTTTCATATTTCTGTTTGGTATGAAAACACATAGTATTCATGTTAAGACTGAAGGTACTGTCTTTTAATTAGTCTTTTGTTTATTCTTCAGTAGTTTTTGTATTTGGTTTTATATTTATAAATCACTTCATGTAATTTACTGCTAGAGCTGGAAAATTTACACATTTGTTTATTATGTTAATCCAGGTTTCGAGGCTGTTTTATTCTTTTACAGACAGAAGTAATTCTAAAAAAAAATTTAAATGTTATTATCTAGGTAAGTATTGCAGCAGTCATGTGCCCTTGCCCTCCTTTGGGTACTTCCTTTCTGTAGGAAGTTGCTGCTTCATGCTCAGCTTTAGCAATGTTGTACTGC
The DNA here is from genome assembly GCF_017590135.1 of Pyrgilauda ruficollis. Taxonomy (NCBI): domain Eukaryota; kingdom Metazoa; phylum Chordata; class Aves; order Passeriformes; family Passeridae; genus Pyrgilauda; species Pyrgilauda ruficollis. The sequence continues at coordinate 614,349 of NW_024530044.1, forward strand.
AGGAGTGGGAGGACTGGAGCTCCTCAAAGCATATTCAAGGGCCTAGATCTCTGAGGACTGATGTTTCCAGAGTTCTGTAACCTTATTTTTATTAATTTTTTTGGTATTTGGCACACTTTCACCTGCTCCTGAAGTGTAAATACAAAGGCCAGCTAGCCTTACAAATGTTTGAGAAATGGTGTGAGCTAACATGTTTTGAGAGTAAGTCTCTACTTTGAAAATTCAAAAACTTGATATTTGATTTAATGATGAATAAAGATTTATTTAATTGCCTCTCTAAACATATGTACCCTCTAAAACATCTATATTTTGCATTGTTAAATTACTAAGGGATTTGAGATGAAGATTAAAAACCCTACCAAAGGAGAATTCTAAATAAATGTAAATTTAATATTTCTGAATTTAACCCAAAATCTACTTTGACAGGAACATTAAAGTTTTGGTCTGTTAAAAAACAAAACAAAAAAACCCCTAAGTTAAAGGATATCAAACTTGAATACCCAAATAAGTCATGTATCAATGATGCAGAATAACAGAAAATAAAGACTTGCCATGTTACTTTTTTTAGACTAGGACATTTTTTGGAAGAAATATTCGAGTGTCTCTCTGAAGTTTGTCACACCTATAATAAAAGCATTTTGAAAAAAAAAAAAAAAGATAAAACAACCAGGAACATGAAAACTAACGATATTTAAAGTTAAATTTTTAGCTTCTGCTGTGAGGTTCATGGCTCTGTGGTGGCAAGTAGGGATTCTGTCACTTCCTCCATCTGCCTGCATCCCTTGCATTTTGAGCAGGTTTTATTTTCCTGGGTGAATTTAATGCTTTTTGCAGACTCACTGCTCTGACAGTAACTCTCTGGCATGTCCATTATCATGTGCTTGCTCTGCCATACTGGACATTAATATGCAAGACCCTTGAAAAAGCATTTGTGGCACAGTGCTCCTGCAGCTCTGGCAGCAGTGTCAGCAGCTCGGGGTGAGGTGACAGCCCGAGGGGTGGCTGTTCTGTTACAGAGTTCTCTGCCACCTTTAAATAACTGCCATGGCTCGATGCTTTTGCAATTTTCCCTCGCTGTGTGTTTGAATTGTCATTCACACAATGTTCCAACAGATCCCTGAGCAAGTGTTCATCTAAAACTGCCAGTCTTAAAACTCCATTTATTCCTCCCTTCTGCTGAGGAGTTAAAAATTAAAACATGCCTCTGAATATTCTTCTACACCTCTTGATTGTTTTACTTTGTGGGCGTTCACTGAAAGCACAGAGTGTTTCCAGTTGTTGGTTTCCCAGCACCTGATTCTGCATTTTTATACATGCTGGTAAATATGGTCTCTGCAGTGTTTTATCCTTGAGTGCTAAATGGTGTCAGAAATGTCTTCTCCTGAACATCAGTCTGTGTCTCTGCCCTCCCATCTCTAAAATGAAAGGGAGCTATGAAGGTGGCAAGCCTTTATTCGGTGATTAAAGAAGGTGTCAAATACTGTGATAATGGCAGCTCTATGGATATTTAAGAACTGATAGCTAAGCCAGATGATTTTCTAGGAAGTCAATTGCTATTCACCTTACAGAAATTATTTACTGCAGTTTAGAGAATTTCTGTTAATCAGATAAACCATCTTAATTGCACAGATAGTGACTTACTGACAAGTACAAGATAAAACATGGAATTTTAACCTTGAGTCAAAGTGGTAATTAGTTACATATTTAAAGGCAAGTCTATAATTTTTATTTCTTTGGAGAGTGGATCTCATTGCTTGTAAAAATATCCCTGACTGATAACATGGTAAGACTGACTTCTTATTTGGCAATATCACCAGGCTCTTTTGTTATACACCTTGGAGTGCACTCACGATCATCCTTTGTGCTCAAATTTAGATGCTGCTGGGTAGCTATCTTTTCATCAGCAGAAATGCAGCTTATTAACTCTTGCTGGTGAAGATGCACAGATCTCCGGCTAGCAGTCTATTCAATAAAGGTAGTTCTCAAAATTAACTTTTTCGACAAGGGAAGGTAGCAGTGTCTGCCAGCAACTTTCCATTTATCACCAAGGAAATTCTCTAGGATTTGGTTACTGACTTTTTGAGCCTTGAAAATGTAGCAATTTGAAACTATCACAATACAGAGAAGTAAAAAGAAGTATCAAAGGGTGATTCTTTGTATGAGTTAAAAACAAAATCATTTTTATTTGGAAATGTAAAGTGCAGATCTTCTAATGAAATTAAATATTAATTTATGATTTTGATCAACATATTGTAAGGGAGTACTCACAAAACAGGCAGATCAATAGATGTAAATGTCACAAGTGAGGTTGCTCATGACCCTGAGGCAAGCAAAGATTTGTCTTCATGTGAATGAATATTCAGTGCTGGAAACCTTGGACGTAGTGCTGGAAATACAGCTGTGTACAAAAAAGACCCCCAACCTCCCCTATTTAATGTGAGCTGTGAGATAGAGTTGAAGGTGATATGTGAATGAGAATTCAGTGCAGAACTGTGTGTCTCATGAAGAGTAACCTTAGAAAGGATTCCCAGCTGACTTTTACTAGATTTTCCATGTGTTTGCTCCCTTTTGCCTTGGCCAAAACAGAAAAACAGAACAGAAAAAACTTTCAAAGGTGCCTTCCTTTTGCCAGGAAGCTTTGTAACAGGGCAAGCCTCTACTTGTATCACACATTCAGACCAGTCTGCAAAATCTTTATCTTGCTAATATTTTAAATAATTCAGTGGCAGGCAAGATAGTGACTTAATATCATAGAATAGTGGTAAAACCACAATTAATCCAGAGTTGCACAATAGCCACAAATAGGCGAAGAAAATGGAATAGTAAATGTATGCTTGTTTTCTAAAGCAGATAGTTGAGCAGATTTTAAGGCATGGTGGTGAGTTACTCCTCCTTTTATTTCAGGCATTTGGAGGAAAAGCTCTTGGTTTTAAATTTCTTAGATGAAAAATAAGAGTATCATTTGCCCAGGACCTTGTGTGAGTGAACTATCCCCTGTTCATAGAACAACAGCAGGGAATATGAGCTGCCCTCATGTATCAAACAGATTAATTTCAGCTTGGATGCTCAGCTAAAACCATTTGAAAGATGGAATACCTATTTCTGTCAAGGAAGGCATAGCATGTCACAGTCATAAACAAAGTGAAGTAAAAGGAGTGGAGGTTTGGCAGGGATGGGGAATTTGTGTCCGCAAATATACTGTAGTACCTCATGGCTCCAGTACTCCCAGCTTCCAACATTGCTCCCTCTTCAGTTTATTTTCAGTTTATCAAGGCATGGATTTTCACATGTAATTTTCTCTAGCTTAAATAATGTTTTCTGCTTTCAGTTTGCAAGGAAATTTTGCTAATGTTTTTCTCAGGCCCCCCCCCCCCATATTTTTTCATGTTTTTTTTCTTTATATATAGAAATTTGTGTTGCAGTTTACATTGGTATTTAGACTGAGGTTTCTTTCTTCAAGAAAGAACGTTTTTCTCAGGTGATCTCGATGCTGTTGTTCTTTGGCTGTCTCCTTTTTTTGTTTTAAAAGCAGAGTCCAAGATGTAAGTCCAAGATGTAATTCAGTACCAGTGATTTTTGTCCACCTGCAGGAGACAGAGGAGAGTGCACATCTATGTATGTGCCTATGTAGTAAAGCAATTTCCAAAGAATGAGCTTTGCTTGAGTTTTCTTGTATACATTTTCTGTTAAACGTAATGGGTTTTAAACAAGTGTGGAAAACTATAGCTAAAGATTTGATGTGTTTGAGTGGGATATTTGTAATACTGGCCTGTAATGACTATTCCCTGTTTAAGAAATCCTCATCTGTTTCTCCATTTGTCAGTTATTATCTTTGTACTCATTAAAAAAATAAAAATGTAGCTGCAGTAGAAGCAAGACTGTTTAGGATGATAATTTCACACAAGCTTAGTTTTTTTCAGTAGTCCTAGCTATTTCTTTTGAAATGAACTGTGAAATACATAAATACCGGTAGAAATACGCAGCTTGCTCTCTTGAATTGTCATTATTTGACTGTATAACAACATTAGAGGCTTTTGGAAAAGCAGTATTCAGAGTGTCAGTGAAGTTGTGTTTGTATACAAATCCAAACCATCAAGTAATTGAATTTTCTTTGGTGACTACCAGTAGTACTTGCATGTGATTGTCCTGGAAGTAACTTAAGCAATCTGAAGAGTTACTTGTGATTCATAAATTCAGCAATGCCAATGTATGTTGTTGGCGAAGGAGTAGGGGAGATGAGCATGTGGTTTGGTGTAACTGGGGATGCAGGCTGAAGTTTCATGATGATGGTGCTGCTTTTGTTTCATCAGCTGATTCCTAGGCTTGGCTTTTGAAAAAAGCATTTTCTCAAGTACATGAGGGAATTTTGTGTTCTGTGGTTTGCCCCTCAAATAGAGAATTAATTACTGTGTAGAGAAGATTCTGTTTGGCTGTATGCCACCGGGGTATCATGGTGTCACTGGTGCTGGTGGAGCTGTGCTGTTAGTGCAGGAGCACAGCTGTTATTAGCCCTGAGCAGTGCTTCCCAAGGAAATCAGGCAGCTCAGGGTACTCAGTGGTAGGGACAGATGTTAAAGATCTAAGAACAGAGTTTAAGTTCAGTTAGCCTGCAGTCTTCACCTGCATAGATTTGAGAATCTCACTCAGAAGGCATTGATACACTGTGAATTCATACAGTGAGTTCTTGAAGCCTTGGTAGTGAAGCTTAAGTTTATTAGAGGACTGAGCTGCTGCAAAACTATCATGGTTTTGCTTCAGTGTTTGCAAAACTATCGTAGTTTTGCTTCACTGTTTGGAAATCTAGTCACTGTACCCAGTGCCATGGACCAGACTTGGTATATCAGAGCTGTTAAAAAAAAAAAGGGGACATGAAATGCCTGGCACAGGCATTTAAGCTATTCAGTATGAAATTCCAGCAAGGGTCTATTTCCATTTTTTAAACATTTTACTTCCAAACTTCGAGGTTTGGTGTTTTCTGATTTTGTTTTGTGTTGTTTTGGGGTTTGTTTTTTTTCCCCTTTTCTCCCTGTGCTCCCACTCCCCACAGTTTTCAAGAAGGTAACTTCAAAATTTCTTTCTTTGAAAAGATAACAGGTGTAAGTACCTACTTTTCACATTCCTCTTCTTTTGCATCCAGTCATTACATTATGGAATCTGCCACAGAATGTGATGTTAGCAGGTGCCTAAATTACCTCCCAACACTCAGGAGGATGATTCTCTACTTCTTTCTCTCCTCTGGTTCTGGAGGTTCAGCCCAGACTGGTGTTTGCCTGGGGACAGAGCTGCTGTGTGTAGAGGTTTAATATGCTTGTGAAGGGTGGGACAAGGCTGTCTTTCATTACCAAATATTGATGTTGCCTCATCAGCGTTTTAAACCATGTGAAGCTGAGCAAACTGTGAACATGACTTGCAGCACGTTTCAACCACATGGACGTTAATTGGAGCAGAGAGTGGGACTGTCCCAGTCCCCAGCAGCCAGTACCATTCTGTGTGTGATGTGATCAGTGTTTCAGTCTGAACCTGATGGTCTCTCATGTTTTTATAACTTACCTGTTCTCCTTATCCCAGCTGTAATAGAAGATACAGCTAGCACTTGCTAGCTTAGAAACTCTCTTATGTATTAGTCTGCATTTCAGTGTTTTCCACTAAATTACTCTAGGATGGATCACTTGCCAAAATCCTGAAATAAGATTAGTAATGACTGTAATAGTGTGTAAAACCTGAATGTTTCTCCTGAATAGACACTATAATGAACTATTTGAATATACACTGGATCTGACAGGCAGAGGTGAGGAGATTAATTTGTCATAAATATGATTTTGGTTCCCATGCTTTTGTGTCACTTACATATCTTTGCTTTTAACTTCATACCACCACCTTACCAAAATGGATGGGCTCTTCAGACTGTATTCAGATAAGCTAAAGGAATGTAATATGATAAAGCCTAAAACCCAATATAATCTTCTTTTCAGGATAGTCCCTCTGCGATTCATTTAGTACAAGTGAGAAAGCGGATATTGCCAACTTCTCTCAATCTTTAAAACTGTTGAAATCACTTAATAAAGCCCATCTGATCTGTATAAATAAAACTTAATGCTGTCCTTGAGGCTAACCAGTTAAAGCAAGGAATCTGAATGTATTAATATTAATGAGAAATCTATTGATTTTAATAGTAAGGGATTGTGTTCAGTATCACAGATTTTAAGTCTTTGTGAAGTGAATGACACTTTTGAAACTCTTGTTAAGTGAATGTCATTGTTTCAGAAGTATATAATATGTTAATAAATTCATTATTTGAAAATAAATTATTAGAAATTTTTATGATAGTGTTCTTTTTTCATCACTTTAGCCTTGTAGCTAAATGCTGGTAGGAACTGGACTGTAAAGGACAAGAAAGCCAGCATATATAGCCTGTATAGCAGTCTGTATGCTTAGAGTCATTACAGGGTTCTGGTTCTCCTTTGAGGGACGGCTGAGGGACAAGGGAACCCCAAATTTAAGTATAAAAATAGGGACTTTAAATCCTGCAGATAAATTAGATTTAAAAAATGACAACATATTGTACACCTCATTTCCATAAGAGGATGATCTCTCTTAATCTTATCAATCTTTTACTTTAAAAAACATACCACAATAAAAACAAAAGCCCAACAAGCTTTTACAATTCAAAGAAAAAACCCAAACTGATTTCAGAGACTTAGGAAACCATTTGGAATGTTATAGTTCAGATCCCTTGAGGAAAAGGTGATTACCTTTTTCATTTTGCATTCATAATAAATTGGAATAAGTCTGTTGAGAGGATTGTAGCAAAGAAAATATCTAGTGTGTACTGTACAGGAGTAACAAAAATACAGGAGCATGTGTGGAGAGATGAAGGCACATCTCTTCTCATTCTTCTCTTGCAGGTTGTTCCCTGGTACCTACCCAGAATTTTCTTGGGGCTTTCACTTCATCTTAAGTATCTTTGGAACATCAGTAATCAGCTTTTGAACTTCAATTAAGGTTAATGCACACTGAGGGAAGAACATGAAGTGGTCTTCTGGGACCTGTTGAGCATATGTGCATATGTCTGATGCACTTTTCAGGATTGGCCAAGTGTGCTTTGGTAGAGGAGAAAAATGTCTTTTGTTAAAATCTTGTGCCTCTATAACAGATCTGCTAAATATGATGAGTTTTTACTCTAAGTGGATCTAAACCTATTTCTGAAATTGGTGTGCTTTGTTTGGAGATTTACCTTCAGAATACCTAATGAGTCTTTTAGTCTCTGCCTTTTCTGTCAGCAGCACTTTTTACAATATGATTACAAAAATGCAATAAATGCAGTAAATGTAACTGGAAAAAATCCAGAAGGTTAACAAAAATTTGCTGCTGTTTTGAGACCTGAAAGTTTGAAATACATTCCCTCCCCCTTAAAGAAAATACTAGGGAGGGTTTAAGATCATCTGCCAGTAATTAAATAAATAGGTTATCCAGATTGCTGTAGAGCAATCAGTTCTTATAGAGGAAAAACAGTGATGCCAGCATGGAAGCGACCATAGTCTGTGTCAGGGAATACCTTTCTTTTGACTATATCTATCCATTCAAGCAAGGACTGTGTGTGAAATTCTGGAAAATTACTCCTCCTGTGAGTCAAAAGCTCAGGTGTCCAGTAATCCCTTGCACCAGAACTGGTTTATTTTTAAGAGCTGTTCTGTGTTTACCTGTCTGTGGTAGATCCCAGTGGTGAACTCTGTTGCTGTTAAAAACAGAGCACTCACAAAGCTCCTCAGGTGTTCAACCATCCGCCTGAAAGTAGTGAGACAGGCAGAAATCTTGTTCTGATTCCATCTAGCTGATCAAATGGCTAATGGGATGTGAAAAAAAGAATACTCTTGTCTGCAGGATGTTTGCCATCTGTCTGTCCTTTGGGAATAGATGAACGTGTCTGAGCTCTTTGGGAGAGAACACACATAAAGCCTGTCTGCTGGCTCTGAGCATCTGACATTTGTAAGTTCTTCTGCAGAGGAGTAAGAATTAGGCTGAAATCCTTCACATTTGACTCATTGGTGCTTGTGGACTGGAGGAAAAAGAAAGCTCCTCTCTTATATCCTGTTATGGTTATTTTGTCATAATGAACCAAATAATAGAAAATAGAAATAATAGAACTGGTTTCTGCAGAAGAGGATGCTCTTCTGTTTGCAATGACTTTTTTTGTTTGGGTAGTATAAACTGCAGTTTGCTCAATGAGTCGTGTAATCCACTAATATGTATCAGCATAATTAAGCATAATAAAACAAATTATTTACAAGTAAATATGCTGAGAAGTGCAATTTTTTAAAAAAATTACATTGTTCCTAATGCTTCAGAAGCCATCTAGAGAATTATTTTTGTGGAACAAGTACATTTTCTATTTGTCTGAGGTTTTTAAAAGTTGTTCCATTATCAACTTGTCTGAGGATTTATTGGTGCTCGCAACAATTATAAATGCATTTTCTTCGTAGTTCTATTTCAATACTGAAGTTTATTCTTGTCATACGTATTGATGTTGATATTTCTTCTTGCTGTAAAACAAAAGTTAGTGATCACCTTGCCTAAGGAATTGTTTTTGCTGTCAGCTGAGTTATATCTCCTTGTCACCTGTTTACTCATCTTTATTTTCATTTTTTTCCTGTTGAAAGGAACAGACTACTTTAGGAAATGGAAGAGTAAAAAATCACCTAGGAAAGTTTTGTGCAAACTGCTATGAAATGCATGAGTTTCATACAGATTTTCTGCTTCCTGGCCTCTTTTTGATATTTATATTTATAGCAAAACACTACTGTCTCCTTGTCCTTGGTTTCTGCGAATACTTTTTGGCAGATCTACTGTATGAGAAATGCTTTACCTGCAGTCTGAAAGACTTCTTGCTGTAGGCTGGAAAGCACTTGCCACAACAGTGCTAGGCTTATACTGCTTGAGAAAGGGGAAGAAAATATAGAGCATGTGTGACTCTTGTACCTTCCTGGTGGGTTCAGGAGCTTGGCGAGAGCAGGGTGATCTCAGTCAGACCACAGGAAGGTCTTCAGCCTTCAGATTGGGGTGTTCCTGCCCATTCCACTCACAGAAGGGAAATCAGTATGTTGGAAGGTGAGCTCTTTTCTAGGGCTGTGGCTTCCAGCTGTTTTGGTGTTAGCCCAGTTCATTTCTGTCTTCTGTTCACTCACACGAGGTGAGCCCCAGTGACACCTCTGGCACTTCACTCACACACTGCAGGCTTGAGGGCCAGCAGAGCTGTTTGGGCTCTGAACCATGGGGAATTCTGTCATCTCAACAGCAGTGCCTGCTTTGGTGGTGGGTAGAGGAGAATTTTAGATACAAGACCAGCTCTTTTCCAGTCTGCCCTGCCCCATCCTCTGCAAAGCAGAAAAACTGCAAGAAGTAATTTTGTATTTCTGCAGATTCACCTCCAGGAGGAAATTATGGCTGCCATTTGATTCTGGCTAATAAACGTTTTTGAAAATGTGTCAATGAATAAAACCTTGAAAGTAAAGTTTCCTGGTGACTGAATGTGTTCCTTCATACTTCATTTGTGCTTCTGTGAATTGTAAAGCACAAGTGTAGGCTAAGAACTTCATTTGGCAGCAAGATTTTCAATTTTGGTGAAGCCCATAGAGCCATGTCGGTTTTAAGTTATTTTTCCTGCAAGTTTTTGTACTGCTAAATTATATTTAAATTCTCTTGTGGTTTACAGCCCTACAGACTGTTGTATTATTGTTTGCAAACATAAAGGGCTCATGTGTTTTCATAACAATGATTGAAAGTGCTTGCTGCTCTCCTAGCATGACAGTACAGGTTTGGGTCTGCACCAAAATATGTTCATTGATGTGTCATTTCTTAATGATTTTACAGTTTCAGAGGAAAAAGGGTTGTGGCAAGTTAATGTTTAGTTACCTTCATACAAATGGAAGGGAAAGTGCCTCCTGATATTAAGATGTTTACTTGTGTTTGTGTATTACTTAATGAAGTCTTGTATTATTTTTTTTCTCTGTTTACAACATGTTATATTAGGGCAATATTTTCATGGAGTTTTAGTGTAAATCAAACAAGTACTCACAAAGCTGTTATTATATTTCAGTTTCTCATCTTTCCTTCAGAAATAACTTTATAAGCCTAAGTTTCATTTCAAGTCCATGAATCACACATTCCTGTGTGCTGCAGCCCTTACAAAACAGGCTTTAAGACATTTTGTGCTTCATTCTTTAAGGAATGTTACCCAGTGTGCTTTAAAGGCTGGGATGTGAGAGGGGGAAGAGTCTGAATCTTCATGTCTTCTGAAGCTAAATTTGCCTTTGTGGGGAAACTCTGTGTGTGAGGGAAGGGGACAGATTGGATTCTATTTTTTATTACAGGGAGTGGCTGGGTGCATGTCGGACTTTTTTAGGAGGTTTTGTTATAATTATTTGTGGAATGAAAAAGAAACATAAAATCCAAGACTAAGACCAGGTAATTGTTACAGCCCATGCCACTCAAAGAGATTGACTGGGGAGAAAACCCCAAATAAGTCCTCAGGAATATTTCTAAGAGGAAATAAGAGACAAAGGAGATGAGTTACATTCATGGCTTGTTTTTTTCCATTCTTACGTGTGTTCTCTTGGCTTGTCTGAGACAGCTCTAAATTTAGAAAACACATCAAACCCCAGGCTTCTGAAGGAGCCCACAGGCGTGTGGAGGCGCCTGTGTGGAAGTTGTTGTGTTGTTTCAGCAGGCAGGGAGGGCTGCGGCCCTTGTGCTGGCAGCTGGAAGTCTGCCACTCCACTTCATTGTTCACTGTCTTTGCTGCATAAGGCAGAGGAGACAGCCACCGACGTGACCGTCAGTGTTAAAAAGTAATTACTCACTAATCTCAGCTTCAAATCTTGCCACCCTTGCACTCCCCCATTCAAATACCAAGGCCACAAATACCAACACCAAGGCCACTTGTTTCCCCTTGCCATGCTGCAGTTTCCTCCTTGCTGTGACAAGACCCCCCCTTGGTGAAAACCAAGGGGTTAGTGAAGAAAAAAGGAGATGGTGTTTGCTTTCTCTGTGATTGCTTAAACACCCACCTGCCCAGGACATATGCCTGTCAGTGTTCGGTCTGTGGGTGTCAATGTCTCCTGCTTAGGGTGTTTTTCTGTCACGGGAATATTTTAGTGTAATAAAATTATTTTCTAAGCCTTTTCTCTCTCTCTCTTTTTTTTTTTTTTTTTTTTTTTTTTAATCTCTGTCCTGGAGGAAATACCCAGATTTTCCTTCCTTTGTTCCTGTCAGAAGTCTTCACAAATTTTCATTTAACTGCTTTGTGGAATCCTGTGCAAGTTTTCTATTCCCTAGGAGGGCTTGGTTTCTGGACAATGCTGAAGAAAACTCTTTGGAGTAAGGTGGAGAAACATTCTTTACCTAGGTGTGTCTTCCTGAGTGATGAGTAATGGAATGGCTTGGTCCACATTCCTATTCCCTAATGCCTCTGATTGTTACAACTGCTTTAACCTTGCAAGTAAAGTGTTTAAAGGCAGGACTCTCCCCTTGTCCACAGGGCTCCCTGCACCAGAATGGGATTCTTTGACTTGCTTTCCTTTTGGATCTTTACAAGCTTTTAACAGACTGGTCTGCTCCAGTGGTTTGGTGTGCTGAGATTAGTCAGAAACTCAATTGTTTTCTGCCAAGAAACCTGCCTACCTTCCATTACCAGAGAACAGCTTGCTTGCTCCTAAAAGTTTTGTTCTTTGTCATTGGAATATTGTGGACAAAGATATTGCAGGATATGCCTAAACATAACTTTGCTTTTCTGATGGAAAACTTACCAGTCTGGTTGGCCACACTGAGGAGATTGAAATGAACCTGGCAGTGTTTGTCTTGGTCTTTTGTTGATAGAAAAATTTTATGGAGCATTTAATTCAGCATCTGAGAGGTTGATGGTGTTGTTCATATCAGAGTTTGAGGGAATTGTAAATGCAGTTACATGTAGATAATTCTGTTTCCCTATTTAATAACATCTGTGTGAAGTGGAAGTACACTGATTAAGTGTTTTGATATCGTTTGATGCATAAACCACATCTGTGTTTTGTTCTACTGATGTTTTGTTGGAATTGAAATTATGAACATTGTTTTGGCAATACTGGCCATTTTTAGCTAAGTAGTCAATAAATTTTGGCTTTTATTAGCATAAATTACTTCAATGGTAATATATCCTTATTCATGAGGAAGAAACATATACTTAGTTACACTGTGTTTTAAACAAAATACTTGAATGGTGAGCTCTAGAAATGTGGCCGGCCAGCTGCCCTGTGCCTGCAGAGTTTCTATTTAGAAGATGCTCTATGCAGTAACCATCTCAAATATGTTCCTTAGCAGTCTCTTGGATGAGACAGGAATACACAAAAAAAGGCATTCTGAAAAAGGGCATGTTATGATCCCATCATGGAGGACAACTAGACAACTGCCAGAGCTATCTTAGAGGGGAAAGGAAGTTTTTTTACTCAAAACTGACTGTGGTAACTCATGAGGGTGAACATCCTGAACAAAGTTGTGCTACTGCTTATATATCCGAAGCATAGCTAATAGGGTTCCTGTGTTAAACCTGTAAGCCAAACACACTTGTAGTTGTTTAAAAAGCTGGAATTCTCATGTTCTTCCCTATTACTCTATGCCAACTGAGTTTATTGTCTTCACTTACCCTGGTGAAAGCCCCACACTGCCTGCCCTGCCAGGAGAGCTACTCGTGCATTCTCAGCTTTTGTGGAGATGCTGATGCATGTTGGAATTCCCCCAGCAATGCCATTGCCCTTTCCAGGGATGCTGCTACAACCATTCCTGGGGCTCAAGAGGCCTCACAGGTCTGGTTTTTTTTTTTTTTTTTTTTGGTTCCACTGCCCCCCGTGTACCCCCAGCGTTTGTGCGGTGCTGATGACAGTGAGGGCAGGGATGGCTCTGGGGCTGGGTGAGGCTTCCCCAGCCCTGCTGTTTGAACTGCTGGGCACCAAATGCCATCTGGGCTTTGCATCAAAATCATGGCATGGAAACTGCATGGGGAACTCCTGCCTGTGCTGACTGTGTCCTGCCCTCCCTTTTTAAATGCTCAGTAAAATCTGTAAAACAGTGATCTGGTACCTGTGCTATAGGGAACAAATGGTTGGTTTTATATCCAGGCTGCATTGAGTTTAATTAAAGAGGAATTGCTCCTTCATTCTCACAGGACTGTGTGGAGAAGAAGTCCTGCTGCATCAGTGATTAGTGGAAAATAAAACTGAGGCTTTGTTGTTTCAGTTTGTTTGTTGTTTGTTGGGTTTTTTCCCCCTAGCAGTAATCTCCCATGTATTCCAATCTGAAAAGTATCAAATATTTACATGAAAATTTGGATATGATTGCCTTAATTAATATTGAACTTACTTGCAAAAGAGGGGTAAGCACCACAAGAAGCATTCATGAGCTGCATAAAGTATCTTAAATGAATTTGTTATCTTAATGCTGATATTGAAACACTGGCCTAAGTTTTGTTTTTACTCAAAGCAAAATTACTGTTCCAGTTAATTTAAAAAAATCATCTGATAGCAAAGTCTTTTTATTTTGTTTTTTTACTCTCCTTTTTTTTTTTTTTTTTAATTGACTGGACTGCTTGGAGAGCGGAGAAAGAAAAACTTTTTGTAATGAAAAGTGAACTGGTGACACTTCTGCTTGGTAGATCTGAACAGAATGAAAAGTTATAATGGCAATATCTTCACATGTGTTTGTAAAAGTAGAAACTTTGTGTTGCAGAATGGGATGGTGTGGAATAGTTCTGGGTGTAGTGGATTTTATTGGGTTTTTTATGTTGGTAAATAATAAAATTCAAAAATAGTGTTGTGAATCAAAAATTAAATAATTTAAGAGTGGATCCATGTTTTTAAGGGAAGAAAATACAGAAATTATTGTACAATTGGAGGAAATTGGAAGAAAATGTCTTCTATCAGTAGCACTGATAGAAGACAATTTTATCAGTATTGAGTTCCTGAGTGAAGAAGACTCTATATGTTGTCATTTTTACTTTTTTTCCCTAGTGTCAAGCCCATGTGAAGATGAAAACCTAGCTTGAAATAATCTGACAGTCTAAATGGCACAAAACAGGGCACTGCAAACGTGAACTGGGTGTTTTTATGGAGTCTTGTAGCCAGCATTCATTTTAAAGCTTTCTTTTCAACCTATTTGTGTGTAGTATTTGTCTTTATCTATATGTATAATGCCACCTGCTCTGTGCCTCTGAAATCTCTGGGAGAACAGCTTAAAGGAACCTTAAAATGTCTTTCTGTATGAAGCACCTCTGGGTGTTTTGAACATAGATCTTCTCAATGCTGAAATTTCTTCCTCAGCAAAGCACATCCTTGCTTTCTCAGAATTATTTCAGAATTTTTAAGGTCATTTGCAGTGTCTTTAATATGAAGATAGATAGAACTTCAACTATAATAACAATGGGATTTTCTGCTTTCTTATGTGTGTTGTTCTGCAGGTTGAAGTGGGGAGGAAAAAACCAAACCCAGAAGCATCATTGACTGGGTAGATTTATCAACATGAATCGTGCTTTTAGCAGGAAGAAAGGTAGGTAATTTAGCTTATATTTCATGGAGACATAAATGCCCTGTAAAACTTTGGAGTATTAGGAATTATACAAAGAAAAACTTAATCATTGCCCTGAATTACTTAGATGAAAATGAGCAGCCTTCTAGAAGATGTATGGAGCAAAGCATTCTTGATTGGTACTTACAGAGCTTACTGCATTCCAAGGCTGAAGTTGAATTTCATATATCTTTTATTGCAGGATGTTTTTACACTCACACATATAAATACATAAACATAAAATACGTATTCTGTTATCTTTTTTTTGCCTGCACACTCCAAAGAGGTGCTGGAGGGTTTTAGAACTTCTAACAATCAGTGACTTTTCTTTTTATATATTCATTGGATTCTTATTCTTGGAGAAGCTATTGTTTTTTTTCAAACTGTGTTTAATATGTTTGAAATATCTCATGCAGCAGGATATTTTTAGCTGTAAGAAACTATTCTGGATTTGTAGCAATCTGAAATGGCATGCTTTCCAAAAGAATATCAAAGCACTAAATATTCAGTTATATATGTTGCTCCTCTGGCTCACTTAGTCTCTTTTCATGAACTGCTTATGATTAAACATATGTCTGTAGAAGGAGCATTAGGGGTGAAGCTTTTTTTACTGACAGCGTTGTTGATATTTCCCCCATTTGTTTGTAAGGTAGAAAATACTCAGTAGGTGACATTTCTTTGTTTTCCATGTTTTCTTCTTAAGTGTGGCACACACTGAGATGGAGCCCTTGCATGAATAAGTAGGTGTAACCTCACTTGGACTGAGTGTAAATATTTAGTTTATATAGCAAGAATTTCTGCTTTGGTGCCAATATCAAAGCTGGAAATAAAAGAAATGTTCTTACTTAGACCAACATGAAATGCCAGCATCACTGCATCCCTGTGTGTCCAGTGCATTTGTTTGTTAAAGCCGGGTGAATCAAGGTGAGAGAAGCAGTCCAGAATATCAGCATGTGACCACAAAAGGAAGATACACTTACAAAGGCTGCAAAATAGGATGAAAGATCTTTTAATACCCTGACAGCAGGAGGAAATAAGCTTAAACCCATAGCCTGTGCTCTCCTTAAGCACTGATGTGTTTCCTTTTGTAGGTAATTGTAACATTGCTATCAACAGATAGCACCTTTCAGGTGCTTGATAGTGTTGCCAAGCTTCTTCCAGATCATTTGAGAAACCATTTCATTATTCTTTAATTGAGGATTGATTTATCGCAATTGAGAGAGAAACTTGGAGTTTGTAGATTGTTTTGTCTAGGAGACTGTGTAATTATTTTCCTTTTTTTTTTTTTCTAATTACTTCTGATAATGTTTGAAGCTCAGCCTGCCAAGTTTTAGTAACAGACCAGTTGTGTTTTACTGGATATTTTCTCAGAGTTTGGACTTGAACCCAGAATGCTGAAATGCTCTGTCACTATTTCATATTGCCCTTGGCAGTTTCTGCATCTTACCTTTACAATCAGGTGTGAAGTTGTATCCTCAGTTTCCTGAGAGTATTTGAGGGGTCTCAATTAACTTTTATCTGTTTTCATTTCTTCATAAAAAGATTCTTACTAATTTCTTACTAAGTCCTTATCTAAATTTTTGGAATTTCGTTGTATTCAAAGACATTTGCTTTGTTGTTCAGTTGATTTTGTGTGTTGTTTTCTTTACCCCAACAAGAAAAAAGTATCATATAAAAGCTGTCAGGCAAAATGAAATGCAATTAGTGTGGATTCCTAATAATGATTCAGAACATGAGGAGACAGAGGAATTCAATGCTGTCATCTGTTTATTTTACTCATAGTAACACTCCTGACATTTCCATTCTTATACCCTAGGAAAAAAAAAAAAAAAAACCAAAAAAAACACCAAGTTTCAGTTAAGTAATTGTCAAGAATAAGTGAAAATTACATATTTTAAATTACATATTTTTAATGCAAATTGAAGTTCAGAAGAAGTCGGCTCCATCAATGTTCTTGCATAATAACTGCATTTAAAAACAGTTTCCTCTATAGTATGTGATTCCCCCCCCCCCCCAGATCTCACAGATATGAGATCTGGTTATTATGAAATGGTTATTTCCATTATTGATGGGTTATTTGTGGATTTCTTCTGTCCACAAGAGTGTGGCTAGTTTGAGGCATTAACAGTGTTGCTGCTGTGGCTTCCCAAGCAGTTCTTGCTAAACCCAAACCTGTTTCCGGCTGGCTGTGCTGGTAGGGTTTGTGTGAATTCCAAGTTTGCAGTGCTCTCTTATCTTGAAGCTACAAAAACAATAGCCTTAAAATCCATAGGATTGTGAGGGGAATTTAAGCAGATGTAGGTGATTCTTGGATAATAGCCAGAGATTATATCTGAGTTGGGTGGATGTACAGAATAAACGTTCCCTAATGTTCTTTGTGATGATCAGGATGCACAGAGAGAAGGCAGTTGCTGGTGCCATGGCTCCCATCTTTTTGAACTGGGCAAACTGGGTGCCAGAATGGCTGGGACTGTGCTGTTCCTGCTGATGAACTCTCTTCTCATTCCATTACCTGATCCCAGCACCAGAATTTTTTTCTAAATGCTCAACAGATTATTTAATGGACAGACATTAGTAGACAAAGCAAGAAAAGAAGCACTAAAAGCAAGCTTTCTTTAATTTTTCCCCCTTTTTCTGCTGTTGGAGGCTGGATAGCAACCTGTGCTTTCACAAAACAATTGCCATAAAATGTTGCTGAGACAGAAAGTGAGCTCTTTTAAAAATTAGTTCTGATCCTTTACAGCCAAAACTTTCCTATAAGATAAGATGTGTGGCATGGATTTTTATGGAGAGAATCTGTTTTGGGAACAGCAGCTTTTCATAAATCAGAGCAGTGCTCTTGAGAGCACACATCTCCACTTTCAGCATTACCAGTACCTCATTTTGAGGCACAGTTTGTTATCATGGGTATCATATCTGCAGTCCACTGCAATACTCAGTGTAAGTTGATTTTTGAGGATCATGGTTTGGACATGAAATAGCCACTTCAGCTGACAAGGTGTGCTGAGTGCTCTGGCTATAAAAAAAGTGGTACAGCCATTGCCTGACTCCCCAAGATTTAGTACAAACCAGAACTGGTGAGTCTGCTTGTATTTCAGCTGGTATTATTTTTATTTGTCTGATAGTCATTTGGGTTGAAGGCTTAATTGATCTGCTTAAATCTCAAATTGTAAAAAATCAAGCTGTTTATCTTTCATCCTAATAGTGTCAATAAAAAACATAAGAAAATGCGAAGTTTAAATTCAGCTTGTTTCAGAAAGTACTTACACAGGTAATGATAAATAATAAAATCTTTCAGCAGTTCAGGTTGTGATATCTGGTCTCTTATGTTACCCATGTGCTTGTATAATAGGGAAAAAAACTGTAGGCACTAATATTGACAAAAAGGTTAATTTCAGGTTTAAAGCTGATACCAGCACTTGCTGTTTGAAGTTGCATGTTTAAATACAGAAAAAAACATTCAAAGCAACATAGCCTCTCTCTTGGCTTTAGTAGAATTTGTTTCGACTAACAAATAGATGTGTTATGGAGAAAATTCTCAGTTCCAGAAATACTATATGACTCCACAAACTGTACAAAAGCAAGCATTGTTTTCCATTCGTTGATCAATGAGTGCAGTAAATTACAGTGAAAAGATAATTATCTTTACTTTAAGAGTCTCTTTCCTTCTCCCACAAAAAGAAATTGATGAACAATATTTATGTCCTTGTTTTGTTGTTATGACCAAGCTTGTGAAAAGGTTTGTGTATCTATCACATTATTGGAAGCTTGCTTTTGTTTGTGATCCAGTTTTGGGGAAGGAGTTTTGAGGAGTCCTCCTGACTTTTCATTTTCAGTTTTTCCTTTAAAGTCACACATGGTACCATGCTCACTTTGAAATGCTGTGGTGCAACAAGTCTGTAGTGCAAATGGAAGTCTGTTCAATTTGAAATATGTTTGCATTTTGAAAAGTTCAATCACTCCTTTAAGTAGCTTAGGTATATTAATGTAATCCTCCTGTAAAATCTTTCAAAATGCTAAGATGTTATGCAAATTTTTCTCATTTTTAGTATATTTGTATCTAAACTGAATTACTTACTTGTTCTTCATTTAGACTTGATTTTGTGATGAGATTTATTTACATGAACAAAATAGAAAATATTAACTATGGGGGTTTTGGTTTACTTATTTTAGTGAATGGAGTTGCTTCGCATAAATGAATTTGGCACATCTTACTGATCCTGCATCCTTCTGTTAAAAGATGCTAGTGTAAGAACTGGTGCATATAAGTAAGGAAAAAATAGCTAGCTTTTGCCTCATCAGAAATGTGGGAGAAAACTCCTGTTCCTTCCAGACAGAGACACATCTAAATAAGGGATGATTGTAATCCAAACTCTCAGCGAGCAAAAGATTGAAACTTTTTGAGTGATAAAAAACAATGCTGAAAATGTAGATATACATGACTACTGAATTACAATGGCTGAAATGGATGAGGTTGTACAGGATGTAGCAGTTTACTTTAGTTTACTTTAGTCTTTCTTTATTGTGCCCCAATGATCCTCCTTCATCCCATAAAAGAATGTCAGCCTTAGTTTTCTTATGACATGAAGTTCAATATATGCGGGAATCTAAATTTTCTGGGGTTTTTTTCCCATATAGTAGCAGTTAATAAGGTGGATAATTGCTGCCAATTATCAACTCCTGAGATGTAGATGGTCTTTATAATGCTAAATAGAATATATTGAAGTAATGGCCTGTTTTAAATCATAAGTTTCAGCAATGATGTTTCTGTGAAATGGCTTTTTATGAGTCTTACTTATGAAAGCGTAGACAGCTGCATTTAGTGGGCAGGGGCTGACATAGAAGAAACTGCAATTAAAGGTTATAGGATGCTTTTTATGTGAATGGAGTGGCTATAATATGATCTTTATTTTTATAATAAACATATGCTACATTCCAAAGATGAGAAATATTTTGTTTTATATTTTATCTGTTAATGAGAAGACAATAGGTGAAGGGCAAAAATTGATGGGGAGAAGCATAGTCCTAAAATAAATAATTTCCTTCTGTCAGAATCTATTCACATCAGTGATTTAAACAAATGGCCTATTGTATGCTGGACTACCACATTACGAGTAATGATAAAAAACGTAAAGAGGATATACTCACATAGTTTTCAAGCAATGTAAGCAGCCACAGGCTCCCCCACTGTGATCTTCAGATATTCTTGTGGTTGCACTTTGTCCTTTCATAAAAGCATTCACCTTGCAGGGGAGAAAGGGGGGGGAAAAAAAACCAAACCAAAAAACAATAATCCAACAAACCAAATCTGGGTCTAAATCTCCTTTTCTGCCCCTACCGCAAAAAAAGCTGCTGCTTGATGTTTGTAGGATTTTCTTGAACAAATGCTTTTCAAGAGTGAAGGGTGGGAGGAAAAGAAGGTGCGTTTTTGGTATAACAAATATTTCTGTTCAGCTGGTCTTGACACAAAAATAGTTGAACATTTTCATAACACTTCCACAAAGAAGTCATATGTATTCCAATTACTGTTTCTTGTCTTTCCAAGCATGGGGTCATGTGGAAAGCCAATTTTCAGTGGCCAAATCCTTTTTTTGTATTGAATTTTGACTCTGTTTTTTTGAAGTATTGTTTGTGCTATTGCTCTCCTTAGGCTGTGGCAGCACCCATTCAAGTACAGCAGCAAAGAGACCTGCATGGTTTCCACCTTCATTTGGCAAGGACCCAGAGGTCTTCTCTTGGTGGGACAGGGCTGTGCTCAGTCTGACACTTTGTGTGTGTTTGTAACATTTGTATGCAGCTGGACATGATTTGGCAAGGACCCAGAGGTCTTCTCTTGGTGGGACAGGGCTGTGCTCAGTCTGACAATTTGTGTGTGTTTGTAAACATTTGTATGCAGCTGGACACATATTTATGGTAGTAAATCCACATTCTGAAAGCAGAAGGTTCAGCTCTAATTGTTTAGAAAATAAAGGTTACAGTATGGCTTCAGAGGAGGCATACAGATGAGGAGGGTGCTCTGGAAACCTTCCCTGAAGGATTCTTGGCTCTGTGCAGCTGAGCCTGATTTTTCTTTTCTCTCTGGTCCCATAAAAATAGGAGGATAATTTCCTGTTGCTTATTTTATCTTCATTATCTTCAAAAAGGTGTTGCAGAACTGATCTTATCTCTTGCCTGCTGTAAGGAATATTCTAGGCAGGTTAACAGTGACATTCACAGCAATAACTTTTGTTACTTCTCCCAAAGCTCAGGAGCTCCTTTCCAGAAGACGTGTGTGCTGCTGAACCATAGACACGAATACTGGGAGTCTGAAGCTTTTTGGCTTCTACCCTACTAAATTGTACACAGCCACAGCCTAAATACTTGGGTTACACAGGTACACTGTGAGATTACTTGATGGGTATCTAGTTAAAGGCAAAATATCTTATCCTGTGTGAAGTAAATTAGGGCTGTAACAACCAGACCTTGACAGGAATCACAATGGCTACTTGATTTCATAATAATCTGTCCTGTAAAGTTCTTGGAAAATTGCAGAGAACATCCAAAATAGATCACTCAGGAAACACTGTTTTGTGAAATCAAATCCTTCTGAGACATAAAAGGATGTACCTTAGGTACACAAGCAAGGGGAAGCTATAGATATGTATATTTTAGTTGTTCTCACTGCTTGCTCAAACTCCTTCCTTCTCCCTCCAGCTGAATTTTACAGAAAGCTCCATTTAAACTTGTATATCACATTATTTCAGTGTTCTGGAATCAGAAAATTAAAATTCTGTTTTTATTGTGTATTGAGATTGTCATTTATGCTCCTTTTCCTTTGTTTTGACCTATTTACATAATGTTCTTTAACAGCAAGAAATTCTTCAAAAGCTTGCTTTTTAAACATTTTTTACGAGTTTAATTGGTACTCCTCCAAATTTATTTATAGTAATACTGGAATAACTCACTGAACTTTTTCTACAGCAAGACTACAGAAGTGAAATACGGAGTTGGAGGTTTGATCTCTCTATATATCTTAGTGAAAACTTGCAAAATGTGATCACTTAAATTATGTTATGCCAGTAATCTCTTTTTGACTTCAAATAAAAGCTTTTATCAAAGACAGTGGAGCTCTTGTAGCTAAAAAACGTATGACATATGGGCTAAATAGTTCAGATTTATTTTTCTTGGTTTTTCCTCCATTGGTTTAGGAATATGAACCTGTTAAAAGTTCTTAGCATCAACAAATCTGAAGTGCAAACGCTAACATTTGCTAATCACTGGTCAGCTGCACTAACACTTTGATCCTATTTTCCTTTCTTGTCAGAGCTTACATATTAGCATCCATATCTCAAAAACATGTACTATAAAATGTTTAGGCTATGCAGTGGATGTTACTGTTGAGGGAAATGCAAATACCAGGCTTGTTTTAATTTTGTAATTATGCCAACCCAGCATTCTGTGACACCATTTTGCAATTATAGCAATCAGCTGTTTAAAACCATTTACAAGGTCCTAAATATTAGACGAGAAGGACACAGGCAAAGCATTCTGCCAAGCTCACTCTGTTCTAGGGAGATACAGCTCTTTTCTTGGCAAAGAGTAAATATGCATCCAAAGCATGGCTTATGTTTAGGACAAAAAGAGGAAAAAAAAACCAAAACTATTTTTGAGCTATGTGTATTCGTGGGCATTTTTTTCTAAAAGTTTCTAGGGAAGGCTCTGACTCATAATTTCATTTCATTAGTCATAGTAACCTGTTAACAACTCTAATAAATTACTGGTATCAGACACCCAGACTTCACTCAGTCATTGCTCTAGAAGGTGGTGGAACAAATGCTGCAGCTGAGCAATGCAATAATAGGGGTAGATTTATTTGTTAGTAATATTTTGGTATTACATTCTGATGGAAACTCTGGTGCCAAGAATTGTCTCAGGCCTCAGCCTATCCATTCATGTGTTACCTGCAGTGGTCAGGAAGACAGGTTCTGCCTTACTGTCTGACCAGCATAAGGAGGCTTTGTGAGCATCTGCCTGTTTCTACTGCAGTCAGAATAAAGGAAATCATTTAACAGGGTGACAGTTCTTTCATGTCCTCTTGTGAAGGTTTTCTTTCTTTACAGATTTTTCCTAGATAATCTAGGAATAATGAAACAGTGTGCATACACTGAAGCAAGTAAGCTGTTGTTCCTGAGGCAGTAATACCTTGATGTATTATGGATCTCTTAGGATCTCTTCTTCAGGAGATTCTGATTATGCTGCTTGTCACAAAAAATATTTTTGTCAAACCAAGTTTTGTAAAACAGGAAGAAAAGACAGTTCCAAGATTTCTTCTGTTAATAATAAAAGCATCCATCAATGTGGAAATATATTAATCCAGTAAAGAATAAAGGCTTTATTTTCTACTTTTTAGAAATTACTCTTTTCTCTGTGGCACTAAAAAAGAAAAAATTAAAATCAGAGTCTTTCTCTGTTCATTGTATTAAATGAATGGCCACTAGGTCTAATATGCTTTGATAAACACTTTAGTAACATTAATTAATAAATGTTACTTAATGTTAATGAATTAATAATGACAGTGGGCTTTAGGGAGGTAGTTAACTAAAGATGCACTGCAAAAATGCCATTCTACAATCTCTTAGGGCAGTAACATGCAGAGAAATTAATCTCAAAGGGAGAACAATTTCTTGGCACTGCTAGTGCTTTCCTTTTTGGTAGATAAATGGTCAGCTGTGCTGTTATCTAACCTAATGCCATCTTCCCCTGAGTGCAGCACAGTTGTTCAGGGCCCTTGATGAAGTCCCCAAGTCGACTGCCTTCAGTGTGTGATTTGTTTGTCCCTCTGCCCTGGCTCACACACAGTATCCAGCTGTGTGGGACCGGGCAGCAGGTAGGAAATGCACTTTGGAAAGCAACCTCCCCTTTTTAATGGTAAAGGCTGGCATGGTTCAGGTGGGTGAGAGAAGGCTCAATTCTGAGCTGCATTACTCCTCTGCCCATGGAAGTGCCCAGCTCCCACCTCCACCAGTGCAATTCAGGCTGTCAGACCCTTGGGTATCCATCCCATTGTTCACTTGCTGTTTTCTCTTAGCAGACTGGTGTGTGCTGGCAGGGAACAAAACCTGAGATCTCACCCAAGTCAAATTCCCTTAAAAACTGGGCAGTGCTGCTGCTCTGGGGGCTCTTTGTGCGTGTGCCACGCACTGAGCTGTGCACACGCTGAGGTGTTGAGGAGGGGCTGCACACAGGATTGCCAGTCCTGGTTAATCAGGGCTGTGGTTTACCCCATGCCCTTGAAATCACAGTGATGACCCCTTTTTACACCTCTTGTTTCATGCAAAGCCACCCCATACTCAGAATTTCTCATAACCCAGTTAAGCATAGGTTTTATTGAACTCTGAATGGCTCAAACGCATAATTCTCAAAACCTCATAATTCTCAAAACACAACTGAGCGCTTTTTCAAACTTTAATGTAAAGTCTAAAGCAACCTGGATTAAGAACTTCAGACAAGATCTAAAATAACTGTGGTTTTCACCCAGTGTAACAGCATTACACTTCTATTTCTTTCACTTTCTGTTACTGTTAACATTAGATGCAGGTTGTCAGGTTTGGTTTTATCTGGGATTTCAGTCCTTTCTTTAGGACCTATTATTTTATTTAGCAGGCAAGTGTCTAGCACTCTTTACTGTGTAACTACTAAAATAATAATAATATGAACTGTGATTTTCATTGTAGGGTTTTATATTTTGCTTGTTGCTTCAGAATGAATAATTAATTTTTAAGCTGTGGAAACTCTTTAAAAATTAAATTAGCTGAGGAATCATGCAAACCACAAACTATATCTACATCAGATATTTGACCAATACTTCTTTTATAGGTTTTCTTTTTTCGTGTTTTTCTGGTTTATTGCATGCAAAATCTCTGAAATGTGGTTTTTCTCAACTGCTGTGAAAACAAACTAATTCTAAGCAGTGTTTCAAACAATTGCTGAGGGTGGTGTAAGTCCATAACCAGACCTCACAATTCAGAAGGAGATGCTGGTAAAAAAAACTACCCCATAACAGCTTGCATGATTTTTTGCACATCTTTACTATCAGCCTGAGTTTTGCCTTGTATTGATGAAGAGCTCTTTCCAAATCATCACCACTCTGTAATTGTTACTTGCCTCTAACAAATGGACTTCCATTGTCAGAGGAAATCTTCAGTAGCTGTGTCAGTGTCTGTGGATCTACATCTGTTGGACTATTTTAACCAACGGCACAAGACTCCTGGAGCCAGGTGTATTTTGGTACCTTGCTACGTTGCTGATTTCATTTTTAGCTGGGAGCACCTGTCCATACTTCCTGATCTTTCTACCAATTAGGGGTGCAAACAGTTACAGCAACACTTGCCCAGCAATGTTATTCCTTGCTGGAATCTCTGTCACATTACGATTGGAGGATGTTAGGAAACTTGATGATTTGACAGAAACATTTGAAGTAAAGCTTTGTACAAGATAATACAATTGGAAAGATTACCTGATGCTGAATTAAGATCAGCACTTCACACTTGACTCCCAAAATAAATAACATTTTTTTCAGATTTGAATTTGCCCTGATGGGGTGAAAGGAGGAAGAAACATTTGCAAGGAATAGTTTTGATGGCACCACTTGTCTACTTGTAAAATTGCTTTAGAAGCTACAGCTCTGTCACTTGTTCATGGTGGTACTAGGCATAAAATGAGTGGAGAACTATTGCAATTTCCTTAGGAGGTTCAGTGTTCTATTTTTATTAGATTTTCCTTTATAAATATGACCGTATCCCTACTGAAGCTGGTAAACAGTAAAGTGAAGGAACTAGGTAAATTAACCCTTGGTATTAGCGATGTGGCTGCACTTGGAGCAGCTGAAATTCACCCTGTCCTGAGTGCCATCTCCCCTTGCCTGGCCCTGCCAGCGAGCCTGTTGACCCGCTGCTTGGCTGGGCTTCGGCTTATCTCCTGGCCTGACAGGCTTTATTCCTTCTGGCCTAGCTCAAATTCACTGGGATGGTTCTTTTGCACTTTGAGATAACATCAGCCTTTGATATTCTGCTAAAGTAGAGATCAGGTTTCAGGTGTTAAAATATTCTGGGAAATGATTTTTTGGTTCTGGCAGTCCAATCACAAGCCCCAGTTAAAAGGAAGAGCCACTTTAATCATCCTCCTGGATGCTGCTGAATGGGCAAATCGTTCTTCCTTAATTAAGAAGTGATAATATCACTCTTCAGTAATGGAGCTGAACATTGCTGCCATCTAGAATGAAATTTGCTAAGGAAAAAAAGAATTCTCCCAGTTTTGTAGTTCTGATCCTGTTACTGTGGTGACCGGTGAACAATTTGTTTAACCATTTTCTTGCTTCTGCATAATCTAAAATATTTAATGATTGCTTTAATGTCAATCAGTGTCACAGCTTTTGCTCTTCAACAGTTTGAAGGGAACAGAACTTTATTGTCCTTAAGTGTAACTAACAAAAAAGTTAGTAATTACTGTGACTGCAACTCCCCATAAAGGCAAATGTAATTGTAATTCTACCCTTACGAGTATCTAAGGGTAGAATTTTGCTTTAAGCTGTTAGTCTGTTACTTAATAAAGTTCCAATTTTGTGACTTTAATTCATGCTCATTTAAACCAGCATAGTTTCAAGTTAGAAAATACTACTAAATGTTCAGTATATGTCATATAAAACATTAATTGGATTTACAAATTCTCCCAAATGTGTGGTAATGAAAATTAGTGTTTTTGAGTGTTTTTGTTTTCTTAAAGGCTCTCAGCTGAGAAAATTTTGAAAATTTGTTTCTAAGATTTGTAAATAAAAGCTTTTTCTTAACATTTGAAATTCCATCTTAAATTGTGTAGAACATTCAAAAAGGCCATTAAAGTAAGAGGAGAAGATGTATTTGACAAATAATTACAGAATTATGTCTATGCAACAGGAAAAGAGTCTTGTAATGGAAAAGTTAAAGAGTAAATATGCAAATTTGTTTAGCATATGTATGGAAAAATTACAGATGATCTGAACTTGTAAATCAGATCTAAAACATATGAATCTGATGTTCATCATTTTTCTTTTATAAGGATTAGGACTTTCTTCTGTCATTTGCAACTTGGATAATTTTTTGTTTGTCCCTTTAGTGTCTTGACAATTCATCAGAAAAAGGACATAATTGATCAAAAAAGCATCTTTAGATGCACAAGATGCAGTCAGTGTTTTAAACAGCAGGATGCAGACAATCCTGATCTGAGGCAGAGCTAGCAAACAGCCTCAGACCAATTAATACATTTGGGGGGAGGAGTTGCAGTTCTTATGGAAAATCAAGTTGGTTAAAATGGGAAGTGTGCCCAACAGAAAGAAGCAGGTTCTTTCTTCTAAGTGTTTGTGTAGGTGTGAAATATTTCCCTCCAGCTGCTCTAACCACTTCAGACAGCTGGTTTTTTGAGTAAGAGGATGAGTGTTGAACTTTTCCACAGATGTACTATTATACTCTAGTTAACAATCGAATAACCTATTCAGTGCTTCTTTTATTTTGCTTTTCTGTAGACAAAACATGGATGCACACTCCTGAAGCCTTATCAAAGCATTATATTCCCTATAATGCAAAGGTAAGAAAAAATGAAGTTATTTTCTCCTCATACTTTTAGAATGCAGCACATTCTATCTTGTTTTTGACTTGGAAGATTGCAGAGACGTAGATTTGCCAGATGAAATAATGAAGACAAGCTTAATAAATGTCTGTTTTGCAGGTGAAAATGTTCTGTTTTTAATGGCCAGTTGATTCTTGTTCTGAGCTGTGGTTTACAGAAAGCAACCTAGTGTTCCTTCTCTGCTTGATGATGTTTTTGTAAATGGATGGAAGTTTTGAGTGCAAAGGAATTTAACATCAGGCTGCATGCTTACAATATTGTTAAAATTAATGACAAAAACTTCTTTTAAACAATATCAAAGGCAACGAGTAACAACCCTTTCTGCTGGATATATTATGTCAAATACTCTGGAAATGTGATAGAACAATAATGGCATTTTTGCACCACAAAGCCAGGAGCCTTACTTTAATTTTCTTATCCCAATTACAGAGAGGTAAGTTTATGTAAGTAATGGTTCCATTTGTCTAATGACATCACTTGGCAGGAAATGCATCTTACCTAAATACCTGAGAACCTAAAGGTTCCTAAATACTTACCTAAATACCAGCTTAAAAGATAGTCTACTAAAAGGAGGAGAAAATATACAGCCATCAGCATAACTCATAGTAGACTGAGTAATGAGCAATTATTCGCTTAAACTGAGAGTATAATTTAATATAATTATATTGTGTGCTGTTCTGGATGGTGTTCTCTTATGATTGGTATTTCTTAATATAAAAACCTTTCTTAAAATAGTCTTAATAAAAATAAATGTGAAAATTCTTTATATAAATATATATACACCAAAATATTTCTTTCACAGGCCAGGGTTCAGGTTTCTACAAGTGTTCCCTGCTTTTGTATTTGCAATTTTCTTTTGCTTAGCATTGCCACACAGTGAGCAAGTGTTTGTAGTGGAAAGTGGAGTCTCTTTCTCACAGTTGCCAGGTTTTGAAAGTGTTTTCATTCTATGTTCTCCAACTGAATTTTTGTCCAAAGGATGTGTTACCCTTTAACTGAATAGCCTTGCCAAACACCTTGGCTTTATATTACACTTCTTCAGAGGGAGGATTACTTGCTGTGGTGACTGTGCCATGTCTTTTAAAAGCAAGCTGAAGCCAGCTTTTTTTCAAAGCACTGAACAGTGTCTGTTCATTTCTGGTCTTTGAGAGAAAAAAAGAAGCCTCCCTCGTCTCTCGTGTTTCATTGTCTTGCCTAAGAGCAGATCTGGTGAGTAGGTGTCAGTGCAGAAAAAGAATTAGAATAAAGAGGATGGTGCTAAGATGGTGGTAACTGTAGAAACAACAGCATCAGCAACTTCTGGAGCAGAAGAAAAGATTGGAGAATTCCAGTCTAAAGGAAGTCTGCTCTCAGACTAGTTAGGAAGACTCTTGGTCCAAAATGTCTTTCCACTTATTTAGGCTGATATGTGCCTAAGTGTCCTCTCCAGTTCTGCTCCTGTTTGTTGTTTATTCCAGGGCCTACTCCACCTTTGTGGTGGCCTCTAAGGTCTGCCAGAACAGTTGTAGGAAACTGGGACTTTAATGCCATATATGCTGGGTTTTAGTTTTGTTTTATTTATTTATTTTTGAAGAAAGTTAACCCATTTTTTCATTTGGATCACAGTAGAAAATTCTTATTTAGAACTGTCAGTCATTTGATTCAAAGCAAGCAAAAAATTGCTCCGCTCTGTAACTGGAGTGCAAAGGGATTCCTTACCCTGTTTATTTATTTACACCTGGAAGAAATTCACAATGCTTTTGTGAACTTAGCTGGCATATGCAGGCATAACAACAATAAATCTAGATGATATTTCCACCTCAGTTCTCAAGTATCATTCTCATAAAGTCTTGCAGTATTTTTCACTGGAAGAGCAAGTTATGTATCTATCAGTACCTTATTTGGGGTTTGCAGCATTTTGGGTTTTAAGTGAAATGTCTTATTGATTTGATAACTTGTAACTGTGTTGTGAAATAATGATTAAAAGCTTCAGAAAACCTTCATAACACAAGAATTGAACAAGACTCATTGTTTTTTGCCCAAACTGTTCCAATTCTCTAACACTCAGTTCATGTATCTTCCATGTTTGTTGGGAAGACAACATTGATCCGATTTATTTTAAAAAGTAATCATGTGAGTGAAGAATGATGTGTTCAGAAAATCAAATCAGTTTGATGGAAAGTAATACCAGAGATGTTATTTGTCCATGAGCAAGTGAGCTGTATTCTACTCCAGTTTTTTGGATGCAGATTAGTGTGGATGGAAAAGTGGTTTCTGTTCTTCATAAGACACAAAAATAGTTTCTCTGACACTAATCTGAGATGATCAGAACACGGGCAGAGCTTACTGGGAAAGATGAGGTTTTGTTGATTCCTGAGACAGCTCGTTGATAAAGCAGAGTTCATGAGTTGACTGTCATTTTTTTAAAAATCCTAGCAAAGTTAACTGGAAATTAAAAGAATCCTGCAATTTGACAACTGGCCTTTTTGCTCTACTAAATGGAGAGGACCTTTTTAACTGAGAATTAGTAATGTCATGTTATCTCTTAGAACATGCACCCTCAGGATGATTTATGACCATAATCCTCTTTGCAAGGAAACATGAGCTGAGTTTTTTCTTCTGCAAGTAAAATCCAGGAAACAGGAGTCTCCTAAGGAAGCTCTAAAATATAAAAGTGTCTTGAATTTCTCTTTCTTTTTCAACACACCCACTCCTACTTACTGTTTTGAAATTTGCTGATTTTGGCAAATTTTTCCACCGTGTAAACCAATGAGGATTTGGGCTCTGGGGTTTTTTATTTGTGGGGGGTGGGTGGGACAGGACTGGGGTGTTTATTTTCCGTCTTCAGTTTTGTTTTGTTTGCTTTTGTTCTGCTACTGTCATTTTTTGTGCTTGTTTAGTGGGTTTTTTTGGGTCCTTTTTCTTCCCCCTTATCTTACTGATATCCTGGTCTACCAGAAGGCACTGATAATAAGATTCCTCGCCTTTCAGCATGTTCTGGATATGCAACCTTGGTTTAGAGAAGCCGTAATTCTGACATCAGTTTGTGGTGCTATATTTTTTTTATCTGTGTCACTACAAATGAAAGCATATTGCTCACACTTTTTTTTTTCCCCAGAAAGATAATTTAGACTTTTTATAATACAGTACCAAATATTGACACATTTTGATATGGTGGCATGACAGTTTTAATATCACCCAATTATAAAATTCTAAGGCAACCCCAAACTTCTCTGTGTTAATTTTTTTCTGTAATGGTCCTTAAAATTAAGAAGAGATGTTTGTGTTATTTTTTGTACTGTAAAGAAAAAGCTCTCTTTTGCCCTTTAGGCAATTCTTTTGATTTGAGGCCAGCTTCCTTTCTGCAAAATGAAAGTGATCAAAATGTGACTTTATAATGGAAAAACACTGCAGCCTTTAAAAAAGAGCTGGTGGTTGTCATCCCCTGAGTGGTGCCTTTCTGCCAATCAAAAGCTGCCCCAACCAACCATATTTACTATGTCTCTCTGTAGTAATTGTGTCTGTAATCCCCTTTAGAGTCACTTATTTTTTTGGCTTATATCAGACTTCCACATGCATAGCTTTCCATTTTGCAGACGAGAGGTTGTGCTTTGCCAGCCTGGTGTTTATGTTGGCAGCTGGCAAGGCAGGGATCAGTGGCTCTGACCTTGCACGAGGCAGAAGGGCTGCTCTTTTCCATGGCAAGTGATGGCACATTAAACTCTTGGGAAGGTGTCTCACCAAGAGATATCACAGCCCCCCCGTGCTCACTGGCCTAATGCTCGCTTCACACTCACTTTCAGAGTTTTTATATTGTCAGCTGCAGATTTGATTCTTGATGTAGTAGTTTCAATTTGAAAGCTTAGAGTTAAAAGAACAATGGAAAAAAAGGAATTTAGTAATGATCACACGTTATTATCTGGAAGGTCTTTTCTAACCCAAATGATTCTGTGAGTCTGTAATAAAAGACCTCCCTTGGCCATACATAAAGCTCTCAGTCTTCACTGTAGGACAATACAGTTTATTTAGATTCTCAACTATGTGCCATTTCTTATTCCGTGTGTTTTTTATCACTATTGAATGGCAAATAAACTCTTGTGGAGCAGACATTTTGGTCAAATGATGTCACTGTGGTTGCAGGGCTCTAGGTGCAGTTCTGTCTTTTGAATATCTGCATTTTGCTATCATTAGTGTACAGTGTTATCAAAGCCACATTTTTTGTGGCCTAAACTGCACTTCTACTACAATTTTTTTTTTGCTATTGCTATAGAAATTCTCTTCTTCTATCCAGTCAGCATTTCAGCAGAATGATCATGACTGTGTCATTAAAAGTAATGAAAAAATGTCAAATGGCAAATTGTATGTAGCTTTCCCAAGTCAGCAGAGTTACAAGGCACACTATTTAAGATATGTGGTGAAGTTTCCTATCCTGAGCAAGTTTTAGGTTTCCTTTGTATCCAAGCAGTTTCTTTCTCTCACATAAATTGCCACACATCCATTTATTTAGCAGCCTACATAAAGAATAATAATTTATACAAAAAAAAAAATAACCTAAAGAATGTCCCTAGCACATGTTGGGTCTCAGGTGCTATGTTGCTCACCAATGTGCCCTGTTAATCCCACCATCCACATAAATCTTCCATGCCAGAGAAATGAACACCACAGAATCCCCTGCTGTGGATTTTCCAACGCAGCCAAAACAATATGCATACTTAGGAAACCAAAACTTGTAGTAAAAGGTTGCAAAAAGCTTTGAGCCAGAAAGAAGTTCACCATGCATCTATAAACTATATCCCAAACAATCCAGAAGTAACAGAAATTTCAGGGGCTTCACATTCCAGCCCTTTGCAACTGATTTCTATGGTTTAGTATTGAACCCAGCATCTGAAGCATATTTCTAAAGATACCATGTTAACAATGAGTTTAAAAGTGTGTTTTGAACAGTTGCATTTCTGCCCATCCCTGGTATTGTCTCAAACGAGGTGAGCAATGAGATTGTTGAGACAAAAGTCACAAAATCATTAGAAGCTTCATATAGTAGCTTTTACAATATCATTTTCCTATTTTTCAGAGAAGAAGACTAAGAAGAAAAAGACTTCAGACTAAATTAGTATTTGAGTATTAATCTTCTGAAGTCTGTGATAGTCATGAATTTCTCAGCCCTGGATAAGAGCAGGCACTCACTGACTAAGGAGCAGTGAGTGATCTGCCTGTTCAAAACAAATGAACAAAGCTCAGAGGTCTGTCCAGTCAGAATTAACAAAGCAAGAAAGAGTGTGCAAAGACCTTAGGGTCAACAAAGATTTACTCAACCCTCCACATCCCTCTCTCTTCCTTCTCTCTTGCTCATATTTATTCCCTTGGCTCTCCCTAAGTCTGGTTGAAAATGCCAATTAGCCTCATTAGCATCTCCTCTGGGATTCCCTCTGCAGCTCTACTTCCATGAGAGCGGGCAGCTGTAGGAATGTGAGGTTTCTGGAAAAAGGCCTTTCAGCCTCTGAACTGTCAAGTATCAAGTGAGTTGCATGTCTGACACTGGAATAAGAAGGATTCAAACATCTGGATTATTGTCCTTGTGGGCTAGGTGGCCCACAGCTGTTTCTAGATTGGCTTGCTTTAAATTAAATCAGGTCTGCAGATGAATTACTCTTTCTTATCTCCCATATTTAATCTCAGCCTTTCTATAAACTAGGAACAGAGCTGGTTTATAGAAAATAAGAGAATGACACATGGTTTTTAACAGAAAATTCTACAAGGGGATACAATTTTAAAAACAGAGCCAAGATACACTACAGCCAGGCTGTTCACCATTCAGGAAAAGTTTCACATTTGCTGATCTCCATGAGGATCCATCCTTAATAAACCATCAGACAAACCACCAGCTGCAGTCTCTGACTTTATTAACTTTAATAAAATAGTAACGTACATTAGTCAGCTGTGGATCTTGGACTGCAATAAATATTTCAGAAAGCCTCCTTGTGATAACTCTGGCTCAGAAAGGGTAAAACTCATTTTGACCTGCTTTAAAAAACCTTTTAAACTTTGAATATGAGAATGTTAGGTGTAACTTAATAGAAGAACGAATAATTTCTGGTTTTGAACATAGCAGAGGAGGAATATTTGCATGAAGTTATTTGTAAAGCTTTGTCGAAATGTTTTGCATTTTCACTAGGAATTATTATGTACAACTAAAAGGGAATTATGGGTTACATTGGTCTAAACCTTCTTTAAGTATTTTTATTTCTCTTCATTCTGAATCTTTAAAGAAAATCGAAATGGGGCAAGTCCTATTGTTTTACAAGTTGTTTTTCAGCATGTTGCTGTAATATCACTGAAAATAGGGAAAATGTAGAAACAAGGATGTCCATTAAATCTTTGAAATGGGTAGAACCAAAGGTTGCATTTGAAGGGAGCGATAACTTGAAGCATGAACTAGAAAGGTCCTTAAACCCCATCTTGTGCTATTGCTGTAGCTCCCAGTGCTTCTGAGTAGGGAGAAACTAGGAGGACAGATAAGTAACTCAACAAATCATGTTAATTAGAGCTAAAAGATTAGGTGGGAGGCAAATCTTGTTTATTCATGAATACAGGTTTATTGTGGAAAAATCAATTCCCATCAGGAATTTATAGGTCTTAAGTCAGACTTTAGAGGCCATATCACATATCCTCACTTTATGAGACATTGAGGACCTGAAACTGTTAAAGGCAAACACATTCTCAAAATGAAAAAGCATTCCCCAAAATTGCATGTACATACTTAATGTTCAGAATAATCCTAAATTTTTAAAACTAGATGTGGGTTTGCAGGTTAAACTTTGGGTTTTGAAGAGAGGCAGGTGGGAAGGCAGGACCTCTTCAAGTGGTTTTTCTTTTTATATTTGAAATCTGCTGAAGCACTCTGAGTGTGTGTTGTGTGACAGAACACTTTGTTAATTTTGTGCTGGTTATAGCTTTTTATTTGTGTTAGTGTTGGCTGTTTGATGCGTACGAGGAAGAATAGGGTCGATGTTTTATATTGATTTTCATCAGTAACACTCAGAGGTACTAACTGAAACTGTGCTGTGCATTTCCAAGGGGTTACTGCAATTTATCACAGTTCATTAGATCATAAATTCTTTGAAGCTAAGGGCTATCTTTTTGATGTTTGTGCAGCCTCTAGAATAATGAGAGAGAGGCTGTAGGTGCTACCCTGGTGCAAGCAGTCGTAGATCAAAGCTCAGAATAAGTAGGCAACAGAAGACCTTGGACTTCTCTCATGAGCTTTCTTCTCAGCTGGGATAATTAAATGATAATGCAGATAAGAAATGGGTGACTTATTATCCTTAGCTTAAAGATAAGGAACAGAGGTAATACTGAAGGTTTTCCACATATCTGCCCCAAATCTCTGTTCTCAAATCAGACCCCAAATTTTGAGCTCTGCTTTCATGTCTTGAGCTCAAGATTAAATGTCTTCTCAATACCTGCTCTCTTAGTGAAAAGGATTAGGTTGCTATTTAGGGAAGACTCCAAATCCTGTGAAGAACTTTTAAATGCATAATCAGACTTTTCTGATTCTGTGTTCACCTAAAGATATGAGTATCACTATAATGATCTAGTCTAGATTAATTTTACCACTTCAGCACCAGATTGAGGTATTTTATTGGAAAACATAATATTTTTATGAAGTAAGAAGTGAAAGCCAATATTTTGTTGGATTAATTGCCATTGTAAAATAATTTATACATTACTTTCCATTAGTTATGTTCTCTTAAACAGTTCATCCAAGATGTTCATCTCATCCGCTGGTGGATCTAAGGTCATAATAATGGTGGTATAATTTAATATCCAATGTTGTCAGGTTGAAATATTTTTGCATTTTGCTAAAATAATCAGTCTAATAAGAAAATTCAGCTTTATATTTTGTACTGTTTAGTGGGAAAAACACTACCGTGTTTTAATAGTGCTCTTCACATTTGTTAAATGATAACATAAGGAGACAGTTATTTCTGTCCCAAATAATTTTTTTTTAAATAAATTACTCTCATCATAGTCAGATTTTGAAAAAAACTCTGTTAGAGATATTCTTCAAGTGCCTGAAGGCCAGGTGTTGAATTATGGTGATCACATCTGTTTTATAGCTGTCTTTTATGAGAGATTATGTGTAAAGAAGGGAGTTTCTTCTGAAAAACAGATTAATGAGAGAGATATGGACAGGCTCATAAAACAGAAATCATCACAGAGTAGACACTACCAGTTCCCTGGAGGAAAAGTGGAAGATCCAGTGCAGCTAAACAAGGGAAGAAGTGCTTTTCTTGTTGAGGCCCATTGCCTGAGTTGTACTTGCTTCCAGAATCTGTGCTGGAGTAGAAGAAGAGGGATTTAGAGTAGGGTTTGTGTTCTGTGCAGCAGCACTTTCACAGACAATGAGGCAGCGGTATGTTAAGGGTACATTCCCAGCCTTGGAAAGAAAGATTTCCAAAATGTTTGTGTTTTCCTATAAAAATTTTGAATGCAATTCCCCAAAATCCTTGACCAGCTTACCGTGTGCTGTAGTCATGAACCTGCAGTAGCTGAAAATGCTGTTGAGCTGCTGTGGTTGAAGAGCCACTTCCTCTCCAGCCCCTGCTCTTCATTTGCTTTTCCATTTGCCTCCCAGCTGTGCTGTCTTGTCGCTATTGTCCCTTTTCAGTCCAAAAAATCAAAGCACTCAGAATCAGTGCAGGTTGCCCTGTCCTTTTTCTGTTATTCCAAGATACCCACTTAAAGATATTTTGTCAGAACTTCAGTCATGTTGCAGTTTTAAGGGCATGGCTACTGCTCTCCTTTGTTCTCTGTGTATTTATCTGCTGCGTGGACCTTCTCTCCCTGCAGAATTAGTTCCTTCCACATGTAACTAATTTGATTTTGACTTGGCTATCCCAGTCACATAGTCTCTGAAAATTTGAGT
This sequence comes from Pyrgilauda ruficollis, assembly GCF_017590135.1. Taxonomy (NCBI): domain Eukaryota; kingdom Metazoa; phylum Chordata; class Aves; order Passeriformes; family Passeridae; genus Pyrgilauda; species Pyrgilauda ruficollis. Next base: position 650,479 of record NW_024530044.1, read on the forward strand.
GTTCTGTGAATATAGCAGGTGAGAAAGACATCTATATGTGTAATTTGTATAAAATTACCAGCACATTTAAAGAAGTAAATGGAGTTTAGGGAGTAGTTTCTAGGAGCCAAGAAAAAAAAATTATTGAACACAGACATTTTCTTGTCCACTTTTATCAAAATGCTGATATTAATTTCTGTGAATATAGTATTTAATTTAGCATATTCATGTAGATTAGCCACGTGATTGTGAATTACACTTTGCATACTGACATAACATATTTTCCCACTGAAGTTACATTACTAATAACACTTTAGGCTTATTATTTTTTTCCAAATTAAGTGGTCCTCACTATAGGAAATCTACAGTTTAGGAAAAAAAACCCACCCAACCAATGAAAAAACAACCAAGTTTCGCACTTCATGTTCCTGTCCTTTAATACTCCTCAGCACCTGTATCTGCCCTGTGGTGTCTATTATCTTGCCCACAGAATGTATGTATAAATTATTTACTGCACACAAACTTATGATACTAGATTATAAAGATGATCTTCTCTGGTAATGATAGCTTAAAAAAAAGAAATTGAGACTCTGTCCAAAATTTTGGGTTCCTTGAGAAGCCTACCAAAATTTATCTTATATTTCCAAGCTGCTAAAGCATTAGCTGCACACATTCATGGCTCTTTCTTCAGAATAGCTCTTTTCTGGTGTGCTGCTTGTCCTCTGTTTGACAGCACATCGATTCCCTGAATCAAGAATTAAATCAGGACTCATTTATTCTAATTATGGTGCAGAAAGCCTGGCAGTATTAAAAGTCCTGATTCAGAAGCAATGCAGTGTCCTTAAAATAGGCCATTTCTTATTTCACATTAAACTGGAAAAGGTCTTTAATAAACTGAGAGTCAGGGACAATAGTTATTTGTTCCTATTACTGAGGCTATTTGTGTTGGAATGAGGATTTTGTTCCTAACTGTGACTTTTTTGTCCCACAGGGAATTCCTGTTTCTGTGTTTATAATGTCATTGCATGTTGCCATGGCAGAAGTATGATAATACAAGTTAAGTATTATGTTAGTCAAGGGCAAGGGAGGTAGAAATTAGATCAAAATAAATTTTAACCACAAAATGGGAAACGTCTGTGGGATTTCATCTCTGCTTTTATAAAATATTGTTAGTGTTTTCTGGTACAGAAGAATAACTTCAATAGTTTTTGATTTGTATTTATTAACATATATATCCTATATATATGTATATAAATCCATCACAAGTTCTTCCAGAACTTGCAGAATTTATTTACATTGAGCAGAGGAAGGCTGTAAGAATTTTGTGCCCAGCTTCAGTTGCTACAAACTGAATTCTCAGAATTGCACAATCCCACCTTGAAGTGGCACATGGAAACTCCTGGCTGGTCTGGTACATGTTGTTATGAAAGAAGGAATCTGAAGCCTGTGCTCAGAGCCATTCCTAGCAATGAACTCATCTGGGAAACATCCCTTGGAAAGAGCAGCTGCTCTCAGTGGTGCCATGGCCTGTTTGCTCTCCTGGCTCAGAGGTGCACCCCAAAGTTCCAAGTGCATCAAAATGCTCCTGGATTTAGAAAGCTTCAACTTATTGGTAAAGCAGAGTGGTTCTGTCAGTTTTCTGGATTACGACAGCTTTGTTATCAAATACTTGACAGCACATCTCTGTTCTTCATATGGGCTTTTTGTCTCAGTTCTGTTTCCACTCTGTTTTGGGGAGGTAGACCTAGTATTTGTAACAGGAAAAAAAGTCAGCAGGACAGATGGAGCTTAACAGAGTTCAAGCTTCAACTTGCTGTGTTTTGTTAATAAAAAAAAAAAAAAAAAAAAGAAAAAGGGATGGTTTCAGGATGTTAATGCAGAACCAACCAGTAGGTGCTGCATTCAGAGGAACAGTGGGGTTATGAAAACCAGTGTGATAACTGAGCAGGACCAAATTGTCAAACCAGGACAGCAGCTTTGGATGCCTTATGCTGAGTGTTCAAGTTGTTGTGATGCAACTTGGGATCTTCATCTTTACCTTTAATTGTAGCATTTTACTAGAGAGGTGTGTGTTTTTTGAGGGGCCAGTGGATGTAGGAATCTGTCCTTTCCATTTGGGAGTGCTGAAGATGATGATCTTTAACCTCAGCTTGGGTAGGGTAGTGGCTTTACACAAGTAGTAGCAGTTAAAGGTTCTCTCCTACAGTAGTGCAGTGAAGTTCTTGCTGAATGGCCAGGGTTCTGGCTGGTATCTGCAGAGGTGAAGGGGGAAGTGAAGTAAACTGGCCTCTGTGTTCTGAAATTTCTGACACTGCATTTCACATCTGTGTAAAGAATGTAGGAGTTGTTGCAATTTTTCAGTTTTATGTTTAAGGTAAATTAAGTCACTGCATTGGCATCTGGTTTATGGAAACAACAATAAAAAAGCAGCAAATGGTATCAAATTTGTTACATTAAATATTTTGAAGTATCGAGGACTTAGTGAAAAACTATGTTTTAGTACATTTAAGGGCCTAATTGACTTTACAATTTTCATGAAGAAATTATGCTTGAGTTAAATTGAGCTGCTGTGGTGCAGAACTAACTGTCTAATTATGAACGTGTAAAGCTGAAAAATCTGTCCACTCTATTACTTCTGATGCTCAAAAATTTGGTGTATAAAATAGTGAATATGAATTATTTTTAGGTGGCTTTCTTCAGTGAAGGTAAATTTTTTTTTTTTTTTTTTTTTTTTTTTACTGGAAGCAATCCAGTCAGGAATATAAATTTCCTAAATTGAGGTATTGAAGTAGTGTGATGTGTCTTCAGTGAGTATCAGAGGCTTTTCACATTTGAATATCCTTTTTAAAGGAAGTGTCTGGTTTGATAATTAGGTCTGTTTGTCCTATCTTGATGCACAATGGTTCTTGTGCACACCTTCACTGAACATTGGTTCAGCAATGAAAAATCTTGCAAAACGCAAGAGGTGCTGCAGTTTAGAGCTGCCAGTTCGTAATTCTTTGAGGTCACAAACTAAATGAAATCTAAAATAATATGAGAGGGTTGCAGGAGCTGACAAAGATGTTATTGAGCATCTGTGGTTGGACATCTCAGTCATTTCCCACACAAGTCAGAAGCAATTCAGGCCACATGTAGGGTCAAGCTAGATCACATTAGTCAATACTGTCTTATTGGATGGGTTTTCTCCTGGTAGTTATCCTTAAACTTTCAGGCTGTGCTACAGGAGGCTCTGCAGAGCTGATGAGTAGTGGCAGAGGAGCAGAAGACAGTGATTTGATGCCATTGTTTGGTGTAAGTGTCAATAGTGTGTGGATTGAAGTAAAAGAGCTGTAATAACTTGAGGATGGTGCCTTTGGGTTATTCACAGACATCTCCTGCTGCCGTAAAAGGATCTGACAGTTTCTCCTACCAAAAAAAAAAAATAAATCTTTTCACATGTGTGAAAAGCCAAAACTGGAAATATGGAATATGTCCAAATTGAAGCACAATAGATGAATTTTGAAAATGTGTCATTCTTTAATTTACTCTTTCATTTTGTCTGAGCACAGGATTCTCGCATGTGAAGGTTAGAGAACATTGCAACACACATGAGGAAAGAATGCTATCAAAAGAACCTGTGTGACCCGTCACAGCCAGGGAATATATGATGAGAAATTATGGTCTCCAGTGATGAATTTGCTCTCGCTTCCATTTTCTCCTGCCCTTGTTTATTACATGCCAAATGTTATCCTTGGTTTTATTTATCAGCTATGGGAAGTACATCTGGGATTGAAAGGAAAACAGGCCTTCAGCATGATATACTACTAGTATTAGCATCACTGCCATTTGTGCACTGGCAAAGTGTTCCCTTTTTAAGGCCTTTTCCAATACATCAAAGTTTTTTAGGAGTTTTCTAAAAGTGGCTTGAGTTTGCTGCCTTTTTTTGCTTCGAGCTGTACTATCCCTAGGACATATCCCTATTACCCTCCTGCTTCTGCCTCCTCACTCAGAGCTGGAGTAAACAGTCAGCTCCAGCTAAGGAGTGTGTGGAGAAGAGCCAGGGAAACGTTCTCTGCTGTCAGTGCCTGAGGTGGGAGTCAGGCTGGGGCAGCTGTGCTGCTCTCAGCCTGTGCCTGTAGTCTGGGTAGCTATAGGGGAGCTGCTGGTGGTGTGTGCAACGGGAGGTCAGGGTACACCACCCCCAGTGCCTGTCTGATCTTCAGGTGCAGCCTGACAGCTCTTCAGGGCATGGTTCAGTTTGAGGCGTGCTTCTGAAGTGCTGGGGAGATTGATGGACTGAAGAAATGCTGCCTGCTTTCTCTTGTACAACTGGTGTTTTCTGTAGTGAGAGTCTTGACCATGTACATGTGTTACCTTTACTCTCTTTCTGTATTCCAGCCTGCTCTTATCTCCCTTGTGTTGGTCCTAGCTATATTAGCATCATTTTATCATTGCAATTAGATGGTTTAATATGGAGCACAGCTTTGATAGCCGTGTTGCAATTGGATTTGATTTTTTATTTTATCCTTGTTGATACCCCCTTAGTATGTGACCACACTGGAGAAGATTAAGTTTTGATCATTTACCAAGAGTGTCCTAAAGTCTTCTGAAGTTCTGCTTACAAACAAGCTGATTTTAGTAATACAAACATATATATTCCTACTGTAGTTTTCTTTTTGAGTGCCACTTTCCCTTCTGGCTGCAGTGGGACTTGAGGAGAAATGTGACCTTGTGTAATTATCCCATTCTTTAGCCTTTAGGGATACACCGAGAGGAATCAGCTGACTTGGCCCACAAGTCAGATTTCTTCCAGTCAGCAGCTCAATAATTTCTCTTCTTAGCATATCTGAACATGGGTTAGGAGACAGGTGTAGGTAGGATTAGGGCTGAGTTTCTCAGGTAGCTTTGACAGAATATTTCTAGGGATTCCTGTTTCCAGACATTTGGGTGGAGCCATGTCCAGGTGAGGTGCACTGCTCCAGGGAAATGTCTGTTGTCTCTGTCAGCTGTTCAAAGATATATTGAGCTTTAGTTATCAAATAATGTTCTTTATTACTGATTAATAGATCCAGACTGAAAGACTGAAATCACTGCTTGTTGAAGGTGGAGAGCTCTTAGTTACTGCAGTCGTAGAGAATATAAGAAAGTACAAATTAAGCCAGTAGGGCTTTTTCAACCTAATTATTTTATGATCCTTTCTGTAACACTCTCTTTTTTTCTCCCCAATTAATTCAATTACTTATTAAATAAATTTTTCTTTTGTCATATCTTAATTACTGTAAATATTTTCTATTGATGGATGAAATACCTGGTAATATTTTATTTCCATTAGATAACCTTTTTTTTTAATGTTTTTAATTGTGCATTCATCTCTCTTCTTTGCCAGTAGTACTTGAGCACTCCATCAAAAAATACCTAGAATTTCTTTCCTGTGTCAGGGCCACCATTTGTGCAGAACATTACATGTCAGACAAGCAGGGGATATTTGGGGAATGTGCTGATGTCTGTCTGGTCCCACTTTGCCTCATACTCCCATGTGGTGAGTTGGATTTCTGCTCTCATTTGAGTGGCAATCATGCCCAGGAGTTGCTTTTAAGGTGGTACTAGGGGAGTGCTCTCCAAAAGGGAAAAATCCAAACATTTATGTGCTCTGGCAAAAGCATGTGTCTGTAGAGAGCCAAGGAAGCTGCTGCAGGTGAGGAGCTGGACTGTGGGGTGGGGAAAGAGAAGGAACCCAAGATAGAAAGTTTTGTTTGTTTTATGGTCCCTGTTGTCCTTCTGCTGTTTGAGTGATGGAGAAGACTCACGAGCGCAAGGCTGAGCAAAACGTCTGCCTGGGCTTGTGGAATGGTTAACATGTTAGACATTTGTTCAGAACTGGTCCCACTTCACTTTCATTCTTGTTTTATACACTGTTGTCCTGGTGTTCTCTCAATATGGATACATTTGTCTTCCTTTCATCAGTATACCAGCATCCCTGCAGAACTGAGGAGGTAGAAGGAGCTAATTTGTCAAAGCTGGCAGCAGGTATCCAGTAATTATGCACTGGTTTTTTTTCCCTTTCTTTATTGTATGAATTTGGTAAGCACTGTTTTCATATAATTGCATTTAAGTCTGCGTAAGAGAGAACCTTTAATGTTCAAGAATTTCAGAGTAAAAAAAAAATGTGGCACTGTGAAAGACTGGGGGCTTTTTTGAAGATTGAAATGTGATGACACAGGAAAACAGATGTTATTTTATTATTAAAATATCCTACACTGCTCTCTACTGGAAGAGTGGAAGTCTACATTAAATATTCAGAAGTGCACCTAAAACTATTCCTTAATCAAGAGTCAAGTCTATTAACTTTTTTAGTCTGGTAAAACTAACTTTTCCTAAGCATGTATAGAGTTTTATTCCCCCCTAAGCTTTGAAGAAAAGCACCTGGATGTGCTTTACATGTAAAGCCAATAAAGGGGTCAAAATCTGAACTGCCAGGGGAAGAATTACTGGAGAGTTTCCTGCTAATGTCAAGGAAAAAAATGCACTGCTAACCTTAACAATTCACCTGGCCTTACTCAGACCTGCTGGGCACACCAGAACAGCAGCAGCCTTGTCAGAAATGTAGGGGATTCTGGATGCCTGAAGTTTTCTTACATTTTAATTGACTTTTAATTGAGCCAGCAAAGTAAAAGATTATTTACCTTCTGTTTTAACAGTTTCTCCACCCAAAGTGCAAATCTAAATGCAATTTAATAACTTCACGATGGAATTGGACCAAAAAATGTCTTGTTCATGTTAATGCGTAGGGAAATATCACCTACATTCTGACAAAGATATTCCTCACAAAGGGTCTGTCTGATAGCTTGTTGTGAAAGACAGCCCTCCTGGCCATTACAGGGCTGAATTTCCTCTCAGTTGCTGTCAGTGGTAAAACCTCTGTTGATTTAATATGTTGAAATAGTGTCTGTTAATTCTTTGCAGCTGCATTATCTTGCAAATCTTTGCATGTGGAGTGAACACATCTGGTTGTCTGCTAATATTAGATTAGAAACAGTTTGATCTGAGGAGTTTGTCTTGTATGTGGCTGGCCAACAGCTCACTTTCTTCATGGCAAGCATCACTGTACATTAAAGGAACACTTAAATGGTCCTGACTGATAGGATCTGTTGGCCTCATAAGAGTTATTTCTGATTGCAGACAGCTGCAAGTGAAATGAGAATGAGTAATATATTAGGAAAATAACTGCTCGTCAGTTTTGTAGGGAATATGTTTGGAAGAACAGCAGACTGCAGTGCAGAACGTGTGGTAAAGAAAATTGCTTTATGTTATACAAAATATTAAATGTCATCTTCTTCCAACTTTTAAAGTATCCAACAAAAATTCGGTATGGTCATGATGAACTTAATAGTAAACAACACATAAATACTTGAGTCTTGTGGCATGCCTAAATTATGTATTGTGTCTGAGTAGGCATATTATGCATGGAGTACACCAACCTCAAGAATAATCTTTTTGCTAGCTGCAGACAGTAAATAGATGTAGCAGTCATATGTAAACATTTTTCAGCTGTATTATGTATCTGAACACTTTACTTATGTAAAGAACACTTAAGCACTTAATGCCTTTATTAGTTTGCATTTAGGATTAATAGTGAATGATCTAAAGAGAAGCTGTTATTTTCTGTTTCCCTCCTCTGCAGTGAAGTGTAGGAGTTGTGTTAGCTTGACTCTCAGGAGCCACTTAGGTTTCTTGTGCTGGTTGTTCTGCGTGAGTTGCAGAAGGGAACCTCAAATGCTGAAAACAAACACTGACTTGCCAAGTTTCCATCTAAAACTCTGGATCAGTACTGCTCCCTAAAGGAGCCTGGGCTTGGAAAGGGAGATTTCACATTTACCCCGTTTGCTTTGAAATTTTTGTTGTGGAAACTCTTCCATGCTGAATAATTGTAATATTCATGCCACAGCTGGACCAACTTCCTGACATAACAAATATTTGTTTTCTGTTTTTGTGTGAGATTTGGTGAGAAAAATCTGCTGAAAGGACCATGATCAAGTGGCCATCTTCCCGTTTCATGAGGTTGGTGAGTTAGTTGTTGGTGGCTTCCCCCAGAAACCCTGGTGACAGTGTGTCTGCTGTGCCAGGGGTTGTACAAATTGCACAGTGACCTTGGCAGCTGAAGCCCCAGCTTTGCAAATGCATCTGTTTGCTTAGCTTAACTGTCATCAGTAATACCACAGAAATCGGTACCTCATATTAAACAGAAAATGATGATAGATGAGATGGAAAAGGTACAGAGCAGGTGAAAAAGCAAGCAATAAAAACCTCCCATTAAAACATCAGCTGTTTGTTAAGGCTTTATTACATAGTCATTCTTTTGTTACAAACCCGTCTTTGTCTGAAATTCTGTCTATATTCTTCCCCAAACAGAACAGTCCAATTAATACAAATATTCAGAATATCTCCACTTAATTGCTGGTTTTCTTTTTATTACTCTTACCAAGAAATTAAGAAGGGAGGTCAAGCATAAAATGTGTAAGCAATTTTAAAACACCTGAATTAACAAAAAGTACAGTTCAATTAAAAGAGTTAGAAATAGATACAAACAGTGCAATCCATAGCATAGCCTTGTAATTTTTCATGGTATTAACACTTAAGTTACAAATCTTCCTTGTATATCTGGATTAAATGTGTCCTAATTATTTTCCAATGCTTAATAGTTTATTATGCACAAGCTTGAATTTGACATCCTGTTCAAAACTGCTGAGAGCAATAAAAATTTCAGTGGTGATGCTTAATGTCAAAACCAACACTCATCTGGAAGACAGTGAATGACTTATGGAATTCTAGTGGGTTATGTTCTGTAAATACTGATATAAGGCTCGTGGTGCTTCTATATTCTCTGAGTCTTGGTTGTTTATTTTTTTGTTACTTACTGAACAAACACAATGAGTTTTTCTTCAGGTTTTGTCAGTCTTTTAAAGTGCTTTCAGCAGTTTATCTTTCTGCTTAGAAATCTATTTCTTCCTCTCCTCCATAATCATAAATGGTAATTTCTGGTTGGGGGAACATTACTATAAGCTTTAAATTCAGTGACATTTAAAAGGTTCCCCAGCTGTGGCAGAAGCTTAATTTGATGCTTACATTTTCTGAGGCAGTAGTGTGAATTAGCATGAGGTACAAGCTTCTGGGAAAACTATATTTGTGGGAAGGTACTGTTTGTGGAAAGATTGGTCTGCTGCTGGGATTTACTGAATACAGCAAAGATACCTTCATCCTTCTTGCAGTGTGAAGCAGAGAGCTGGGAGGAGAGTTCTGGGGAAGTGACTGACTCTTTCTTAGCTTTATCAGAGCTTGGTCATGTGGATGGAAGTAAGTAAATAAAAAACGTAGGGCAGCCCTTTGCCCTTCTGGAGAAGCAGCTGCAGGCAAGGCAGCATAACCTGAGGCACCTCTTTGTGTGCATGACCCAGTTCCACCAGAGGCCTGGCTCTAATTCTGTGTTGAGAAGTACTGGGCTGCCTACACTGATACTGGTGCTGCCAGCTTGAAAACAGCACAAGGATTAGGATACAGCCAGGGATGAAGCATCTGTTTCAGCTTCTCCATGGGCAGCAGTGACCTGTGCTCTGCTTACTGAGCCTTGTCCATGCCTGCAGCTCTTGTTTCCCGTGTTTCTGCAGGATTTCTGTTCTGTGTATCCTTGAGCTGCTCACAAACTTACAGCAATTAAACTTCTGCCTCTTGTGTTCTGCCAGGTGTGGTGGATATAAGCATGCTTGTGTGCAGATACCTGGTAATGTTGGTGTTTCAACCTTCCTCTTAGACTCTCATCTGATCTTACCTGCTGGTTCGGGGTTTTTTTGCTCACACTCACCTTTCTGTCTCTGCCACATACAGTATCCATCATGTCCAAGAATCATTCTTCCTTCTCTGCATGCATTTTGTGCAGCCATCACTTTTCCAGGCAAGATCACCCCCTTGGTCTGAAGTCATCAGATGTTGTGTGAAGGACATCAAATCAATAGCAGAGCCTTCTGCTCTGCTCTTCCAAAGCCTTGGTCTCCTGGCTGGAGAAGTGTAATCATAGAGAATATTCACAGACAGTGTGTGGTGTTTTGATTTACACTGTTGTTTTCAAGGTGGAATGTCATATTTCTTAGTCAGTAGCAAATGTCTAATGAGGCTTCATTATGGGTGGAGCTGCACAGTTTCTTTGCAGGAGTACCCTGAGCACACTGACTGCACTAAACATGTTGGAAGGTTTAATAGAACTAAAAACTCTGGAGTTACTCTGTTTAAATTGTCTGTATCTTGGCAAATTTAAATTCCTTTCGAAATGGCTGGGACTTAAAAATGGTACATGCCTCTGTGTGTCATGGTACACAGCAAACTGTACTTTGGGAAAAAAGGGAGGGGTTTTTTTTCCTAGAGTTATTTCAGCATATATATGTACATGATGTGACTTAACTGTACTTCAGTGTGAAAATTGGGCAACAGAAAATCAATTAGTGTATCGCACAGATGGGTTTCAGGCAGAATTATCATACCTTTTGTGACAGTACAGTAGAAGGCAAGTGTGCCTGTACAGAAAACAAAAGCATTTCAGTGTACAAATAAAGAAATAAGCTCCTTTTGCATTATTATGCTTTATATATGAAAACTTGTTTGATTTTTATTAAAACCTTACTTGGTAAAAATATGAATTGTAATAGAAACTACTTGAATATGACTCTTGTTTTACATAAGCTGGAGCCTAGTTCCTGCAAATCTATGTTACTATACCAAGCAGCTCTAAGAGGAAAATCAGTTCTTTTAATTTATCTTGCATTGTATATGAATGTTTCAGTGACAGAATCCAAATGATTGGCTCATGTTGATTCATGGGAAGCATCTTCCATCTGTATTTTATGTGCATTTTTTTATTATTTTCTAAGAAGAGTTATTACCAAAGTGGTAATTTCCCTGTGGAAAAAGGTACTTGAACTTCTAGTTTACAGATTTGTATAGGATAGTTTTTTAAAGTCAATTTTGGTAATGCTAATATTAGTATAGAATGTAATTCTTGTTATTCTCTTCATTAGAAATAGCTATGTGAAGCCTTTTTTATTTATCAACTACTGGAACAATTGCCTTTCCAAAATGCTGCTTGAAAATAATTGGAAAATAAGATTACTCAAGTTGATTAGGCTTTTAAATGCATAACTTACTGCTCACAAATTACAATATTTTCAGTTTCTAGGCAGTACAGAAGTGGAGCAGCCCAAAGGCACAGAAGTTGTAAGAGATGCTGTTAGAAAGTTAAAGGTAAGAATTTTTAATGAAACATAAATGGAATGTACTCTTACCCTCTTTTCTAAGACACTTTGCAGATTTTCTAGGTGAATGCACTGGCTCCAGAAGTGAATTCTCTTTAGTGTGTAGGTTCTTCCTTATTATGTCAGTATGGTCAGGTGTTCTGCTGTGTACAATATTTAGTTGTCCTACAGATTTTACAATAATTCAGAAATATTTATAAAGTTAATGTACTTCAATGGCTAATGCTTCTTCTTTGGGCTTGGTTAGAGCTTCATTAATACAAACTGAGGTAGCAAGAATTTGTTTCAGCTGCCATCCCCAGCTATGGCTGAGAAAATTGGACTTTTGCAATTTCCTCTTGGCTACATGTGCTTGGGCACCAAGGGACTTGGTGGACAACTAAAAATACCCGAGTGCAATGACTTGTTGAGGATTGTTTTCATTTAACATGGCTTTGCCTTGACTGCTCAGAGCTCTGCAGACACTGTGAGCTGGGGCAGGGATTGCTGATTGTTCCAGTCCACTCCACTGCCTTGTTCCTGTGGAATTGCTTCATGCTTAGCTGCTCTGAGCTATTGACCCTTCAGTTTACTTAGATTTAGAAATCTTTCTCCCTACTACCGCATTTTTCATAACTTTTTTGCAGGCTTTTCATTATTCGTTTAAACAGGTTCCTTGGAAATGGGCAGGAAACGTGGGGAGTCAATATTGAAAAAATTGATTGTGTTATTACCATACTAAAGAAATGCAGAAAGGAAACATGAGACTACTCATGCAGCTCAGCTTTTAAGGCTCAGTTTTCCATTGAGAAAGCCATCTTTACAAGATGGATCAGTAATCTTATTAAGGTATTAAAACACATTCTTTGCTGTTGTTTTCACTCTACCAAAATAGTACAGCTGCTTTTAAAGATTCATTTAGCTGATACTTGAAGTGTTTTATGCCAAAAAGACTATTGTTCTGCAGATAGTCAGAGTCATTATTGTCCAGTTGTTTTCAAGTGTTTTAGGCTAAGTTTGACCCTTTTTTAAACATTGCAGCATTCTATCGGTGGGAACAAAGTGGGTTTGTGTGCACCTTGTGTAGTTTGTCTTTATAAAATTCCAATACCCCAAGAAAATTCAGTTCTGTGCAGAAATCTGTCACAGTGATATCTTGCTATGGAGCAGCTTTGCTTCTGTTTTAATGGTGTTTCATTGCACTCCTGAATAAACCAAATGCTGAGTATCTCAGTCTCACTGCTGGAACCCCAGGCTGGGCCTGGGCTCTCACTGACCACTGGAGGCTTTGGGTGGGTTGAATTCTATGATTTCTCACATGGCAATTTTTTCCCTTCTGAGAGAGGGTCCAAAAAGGATTTCAAATAACTGCTCTCAGAAGTGTGGGCAAAGCCAGAAATGTGGTGTGTGTGTTTATGATGTCACTGGAGTACGCAGGTACCTGCCCTAACTTTCTACACACATTCCCTAAATAAGCCACCTTGGAGATAGAAGTCTGAATAGCTGCTGCCTGAATTACATTATTTTCTTCAAGTTTGGAATTTTGTAGCTTAGATATCAAGTATTGCATGTGATCTTACATAATCACAAGTTTATTAGGGACCTTCCAAAGTAAATAAACATGACTTTCGGAAGGCCTTGAAAAATCTTGGAACAGAATTCAGAAAGCAATGAAAACGCTTTTATGTTTGAGACAATCCCCAATTAATTGAATACTCATTTGAAGACTGACTTACATAGTGCATCTGTAGTTTTTGAAGAGAAGCCTAGAGGTACTGGATTTTTTATTAAGCACAAATCTGAAATTTGTTTTTATAAAAAGCTAATTGAAAATTTTTAAGCAATTAAAACAGCTGGAAAAACTAATGTCATACTGAAAGAAATGTTGAAGAAATATAAAGTGGTTTGGTGCTAGGAGAGTTTTCAAAACACATGTAGCTTCTGATGCCATATTTATATTTTTAAATTATCTGGATTTGCTTTTAATTGCAATGTTAGTAATCATAATTTTTTTTTAATTAAAATAAATAGCTGGCAGAAAAACGACTGATGCTTTCTTAATGTTTAGAACTATTTTTACAAGTGACATGCATCACTCTAATAAGCTTTTGAAGTCACACGCTCCAGTGATAGACGGACCATGAAACGCAGCCACCAGAAAGCATTTTTCTTAAGCCCTCGTGTCACCAAACTGTCAGAGTCAAGATTTGATATACAGCTGTTTACTTCTCTAAATCATCTAAAAGCCCTTAACTCAGCACAAAAACTTGGGCTGCCCAGCACAGAAACTGCAGCTGCCATTCCACAAACTGATTTTTCCCAGCAGATGGAGCTGATGTTCTACAGAAACATAAAATATCTTGGACAAACTTTTCTTGGTGCTTCATTGTACTTTTGTCCCAAATACGACTTTTATATTTTCTTGACAATTTTTCTGGGACAGTTGCAATTAGAAGATCTTTTTTTCAAGCAACTATGTTTAATTTTTCCAAAAGATTCTCCAGTGGCTTTATCTAGGTGGGATTTCCCCTTGTGTTTTCCAAGTGCTTGGAGCTGTACTGCAGGAGAGAGAAGAAACTTGAACACTAATGTTTTACAATGTGTTTGTTTATTTATTTGTAAGATAAGATGAACTATTATAATAAATTATTACAAAACGTGTTTTCCTTCAAGTTTTCTAGCCAAACTGGTTTCTAGAATGAAACAAAAGCTAAAGCACATGGCACCCAGACGCTGTATCCAAACATGCCTATGGTACTCAAATGTCTACATGTTGTCAAATCATACTTTATTAAATGAAATTATTATTTTCCTTGGTTAATGCAGTTTGTAACTTCTCAATCAGACTGTAAGAATGAATTTGATCTTTCTCATAAATTGTTGTCAGAAGTGGAAACAGGTAGAAAGAGCAGCATGACAGATGGAAGGAGCAGCATAACCAGAGCAGTGGTAAGAAAGCTGCACGGAGGAGTGTTAGGGAGAAACCAGAATAAACACCTGAGTTTTGGGCTGTTTCTTCCACAGTCTTCCAAGGGATGTTTTGTGAGGGCCAAACTTAAGGCTGTTTGCTTACCCAGCTTTCAATTCATGATCCTTTTTTTCTTCCACATTTCTTCTGTAAGTGGAGATGACCAGACAAAATGCAAATAGCATAAATCACTTTGAAACCACTCAAAATATTTTTCATCATGTCCTTGACCTCTATGGATACACAGAGTGAAGAGTGCTCGTTCACACACTTCCACACATGCAGAGATGCTGTCCTGCTGCTGCCCTTAAAGGACCATCCATGGATATTGTTCTGGGCTCCCGCCCGTGTTAAAGCTCAGTTTCATTTGTTGTTGAAAGGACAGAGGAGGAGGGTGGAGTACAGAGAAGCTTTAAATATTGGGATAAAGAGATTTGCAGCCAAGCCTTCCAGCTATGACTGCTCTCTTTGAAGTACTGCAGAAAGCAGAATTTGTGGTTCAGTGACAGTCAAGGACATCCTGAAGACCAAAGCAAGTCAGATGAGAAGAGCTGAAGAAAATACCTGTTTACCCTGCCTCTCAAAAAACCTAAAATTAAACCCTGCCCCTTCCCCTACCCCCCACCCCCAAAAAAAAGCAACCAAAACCAACCAGGAAAAAAAATAATCAAAAACCTACCACAAAAAAACCTCCATGCCACCAGGCAAAATAAGCAAAAGATGTCAAAACAGCAACAAAAAGCAGCCCACCCCCAAATACAACAAAACACAAAAGATCTGTCAGGAAGTGAGAGATGGAAGAAAGGCTGCACTGTATTGTCTTCTACGTTGTGGATAATAGATGGATAGGCTGCCTCTCAGTCCAGTGTGTGTCTGGAAAATAAAATACAACTTATTCCATAGACATACACTTCTGGATGGCTTTTTCCCTGCCCGGGTGATTATTGAGAGACTGCATTTTGCATATCATTTCACCATTTTCCTGCTCGTGGCAGCTGTTTTTCAGAAGCCATAATTTCATTATGCCCACATCAAATGTCCATGAGAGTTTGGACCATAACATGACCAATTAGATGACATGAAGGCACTGCAAAAAAAATGGGGCCTGTTGGGTTTTTTTTTCAGACATGTTTCCTTAGAATGAATGTTGTAATGAAAAAAAGGAGGAAGGATTTCTTCCAAGAGAGGTTACAAAGCTGTCTCCCAGCTTATCCAAAGACCCTGCCCTAAACCAGGACTCTTTTAAGGTGTGAAGTGCCATGTCTGATTTGTCACTGGTCACCTGCATTAAATGAAGGTGAACCTCTCTTCCCTGGGATGGAGATTAGCATCCAAATCACAGGAACATCTCCCTTTTGATGTCTCAACTATTTTTAATTAAATCTTGAATTGTGCAGGGAGGTGTAAATATTAATGAGAAGCACATAATTTTAATTGCATGGCTTAAATTGATTTATAGATCTATAGAGGTAATTAGTATTAACAATTAGTTCTTTAGCTCCAGTTCCTGGTTGTCTTGAAAATATGATTTTTTTTTCCTCATGGCATTTTTATTGTTTGTGGTTTGATAATACTTGATACCTAAACACACCAAATTTAATTTTAATAACACTCTTAGAGTATGCATTTTTCCCTGCTGCTGTGATAAATTACAAAATATATGGATGGTTTTTCATTTTTTTTTTTTTAATTTTTAAAGCTAAGTTAAACAGTAGAAAATAGAAATAGAAAATAGGTTTATTTGTATCTGTTCCTTTCCCTAAAAATGCCATGAAAATATAATGTTAATTCTGAAGCAGTTGAACATAAACTAGCCCATCCCACTGAGCTGGACCAAACCTGGAGTTCGTGCCTGAGAACATTATATGTATAAACTAACAGTTTAAGAATTTGGCCCATCATGTCTCTTCCCAAGCCATGCTGTGATTCATTATAATTTTATATCATTTTCCATTTTGATGCCAATGGGAGGCTGCAGATTTTTACCCTCTTAAATAATCTTGTTACTGTGTGAGATACAAATATTATTTGGTTTCAAATGTGTGCTGATAGGAAAATGCCATGTTTGTACATCTCCCAGGTCCAGAGGTCTCTTGGGGTCCTCCTTAGGTAGAAGAAAAGACTAGAAATACATAAAATAGAAAATTCCTGATACCTGACTCAGTGATGGGGAAGTGCTGTTCAAACCCCGCACAGGTTTGGGAGGTGGATGAATGTGGCATTCTGAATGTGGATGAATGTGGAGAATGTCAGCTAGAAAAGAAATTGCTGATCAGTATCTGTGTGCTATCTGTTATTGCACAGGACAGTGGGCAGGAAAAATGCTAAGAAAGGAACTGCCACAGATTTTCTGAATTAATCTTTGTGTGTTCATTGTACCTTTGATTAAAAAAACCATTTGTCTGGATGTCTGTATGGAAGGGGTTCTTTGGTGCTTGGTTTTTTTCACCATTGTCCTGGTTTTGATTTTATGGAGTGTCTTAAAGTGGGTTTTCCAGCCCTCTGCTAACTTTGCTAAATATCCTGTGAATTTTTTCTCCATTTTGTCAACATCCTTCTGCATTTGAAACCCTCAGTAAATAACATTTGTTTTCTCACAAGCAGCTGATGCAGTGCAGCCATTGTTGTCATCTTAAGGATCTCTTTGAAACACCTTCCCAGTTTTGGTTTCATGAGAAGGTCCTCAGTTAGTGGAAGTCCTACCATGTTGTCAGACTCCATTCTTCCATCCTCACAGGGTGGTCTCCCAAGAACCAAAGTTTGTTGCCATGTGTGGAATTTGCAGGATTGCTTGTAGGAAAACAAGGGGCTGTGTTGGGATACCAGCCAGTGGTGCTCTGGTTGATGAGGCTTCTCTCTGTTCTTTGCCCCTTCATCAGTATTTGTGGGCTGCAAGTTTCCTCTGTGTAATTGAATCTAAATTCAATCCTCTGAATTTAGATTTCAGATCATTAATTTGTTTTCTCCCCTTTCCTTCCCCTCTTATTTTTTCTGCTAGCAGATTTTATCAGTAACTTTTTTTCTCCTGGTCATTGTTCAATAATGTCATGCTTAAGAAATAAACCCTGCTGGAATACATTAGAAACATATCTTCCCAATGACAATTTCCTGTTTATAACTACATCTGGACACTAATGTAACTAACTTAACTCATGCTTTCTTTCTGTTGCTTCACTTTCTTAAATATAAGTGGCATACACAATGCAGATGCTTTGTATACTTAGACAAGCTGCATTTTTTGTAAAATATTGATCATCATTAATTTAATCTCACTTGAATTCTCTAGTTCTTGAACTGGATTTCTGCTTTTTGAGAGTGGAGACGTGGTAGGGTCAGTTTGTTCACGCTTTTTTTGGAATTGGCACAGAACTGCCTTCTGGAACTTCCTCAGTGTTGTAAGTCTTCTTGACTACTTGGAGCAAGCTTTGGCCAGCTGTTCTAAAACTTGTGCAAGCTATTCACATCACTTACTTTAAAACCTTTTTCTTTAAAACCTCTTTTCTTTAAAAATTACGGCTTTTTCATGTTGTAGCTGTTGTTCGAGTCTCTGAGATGATTGCTGTTGGAAAATCAAGCATTCCATCATCAGTCTCAATATGAACCATGAGTTTAATGCTGTAAAATCCAACAGTATTTGTGCTTTTTCTTCACTACTGTGCAGAAATTCTCGTGCATGACTTGTTTGCAAAAGGACATTTCCAAAAGCTTAGAATTTGCTCCAGTTCCAGGCTGTTTCAGAATGAGTTGTGCCTCAGGGTTATCTGTTCCGTGGGTGTCTTCCTGGGCACCAGCGAGTACATTGGGAATTGAGATGTCCAGAATGTCTGGGTGATCTTTGGATTTTGTAATCATTCCATTTAACCTGGCAGAGTACTGAGGAAAGGGGTCACACATGTCCTCCAAGTCCCACCCACTGAAGGGACAGCAGGAAATTACAAATCAGAGGGGAAAGCTGCTGGATGCAGTTAATGAATAAGTCCATGATCTGAAAATTATCTAAAGACACTTCAAGTTTTATATTCATATTGAAAAAAAAAATAAAAATTTGTGCAAATGAAGCAATGGTTGGTCTATCTTTTTCTTCTTTAAGCACAGACTAAAGGCTAAATTTGCAGTATAAAACTTAGGACAGATTTTGTGTGGTTTAATGAGTGATTTTTATTAAATAAAACATTTCTTATCTGTAGTGAATTTTAATTGTTCCTTAAAGTAACAGATGTCATTGGACAAAATGCTGAAAACCAGCAGTTAAGTTTTTTAAAATTTTATTTTCTGTAAAATGTCTTTTTAAAAAATTCAAGTATGCACATGGAATGGTACGCTTTAATAAAGATACAGGGATTAATGTGTATTAAAAGTGTATTTAGCAAGACATGGGCTTGAGGTGAAATTCACAGATGGGAAAAGAATGTGTTGCAAGAAGCATGTACACGGTGCTGAAGAGGCAGAACTAGAAATTATATTTTCTTGATTCTCAACTAATTGGTAAAGTAAATCATTCTGTATGAAATACAGAATACTTTATGTTTTATAAAATACTTGGCCAGTGACTGTGGCATTTCTAGATGTTTAAATGCAAAATAGGTATTTATATTTAAGAGCTGGTTTTGAGAATGGCACAGAGTGGTTTAGATGGGGGGTAGTTGTTTGGGGTTTTTGAGGTGGGAGGTTTTTGAGGTGAGGCTGTTTTACCAAGTGTGTGGTACTTATCAGCTATTGGGGTGCATTAATCAGTAATGAAGTGTCTGTTACTGTGTGAAGTTAATAGGATCAATTATAAATTAATGTTTAGCTATCAAAAGTCCAATAAGTATGCCTTCAAAATGAGGAATAAAATTGAGAAGAAGGGAAAAACAGGCTCATTTTGTGTTTTTAGGGTCATTCTGCAAACTATTTAATAATTTGCCATGAATGAAGCTGCCCATAAGCAAAATGAAATAAGAGATTGACAGTCATATTCTGTAAAGCACTTGTTTTATGGGAAAATTTTCCAAGAACTGGTTGGAAAAGGATCAGAGCAAAAATCCAAACCCTGAACTTTCAAATAAATAATTAATTGTGGTCAGAGGTTTTAAGGATTTGAGGGAGAGGTGTCAGTTGGCTACAGCCGAGCACCTCACAATCACAGGGCAATTCAGGCTGGTGCCTTCCAGGTCTGATAGGACAGCACCATTGGTGGCACTCTGGATTCTTGATGGCACTGGAAGCCATTGTCCACACTGGCTTCTGACACAGAGCACTTGTACTGGTGGGGATTGCACATCCAGTTTATTCTGGAATGGGAATGTTGAGGATCATGTGTTCAAACATAGAGCTCTGAAGCAGAGACTCCAAATTCCGGCCTTTGGTGGGTCATCAACCTTATTTATGCATTTGAAAATGCCGTTCCAGGCTGTCAGAGACTTGGGAGTAAAAGGGCAACATTTTGCTCTGGGAACAGAGAAAAATATGAAGCAATCACACATATTTGCTAAGAAAGGTACCCAAATTTAGGGCACTTCTTAATTGTCATGCAGGAGTAAATTTGAGGTACTGTGCTGATTTTATAGACAGTATTCACAAGAGAAAGAGAGAAAGGTGAGTCTTGAAAAAGATGAGAAGTGTATTGGATAGGAATTATTACCCAACCCAGGCATGTAAAGTGCTGTCTAGCCACCATCTAGTGGCTAGATAAATTCTGAGAATAAAACAGATCAAGTACTTCTTAGGTGTTGACAACTCTAGTACTTTCAAACTGACCCTGTTTAAAACAACTGCTGGAATATCTTAAAGGAGCATCTGGAAGTACCCTCCATGCACAAGTATGGAAGTGAGTTTGGAAATAGTGGTGTGTGGGAAACATAAACATGTTTCCTACTCAACAACCAGGCAGCTGCTAAGCTGAATGTGTTCATGTTTCTGCTGTTCTCAGAGAAATTGCCTGCAAAATCTTCAATTAAGTGCATAAAAAGCAGATAAAAGTTTTGGGGGAACGTGCTAAGTAATTTTAAAATGCTTCTTCCTGAATTTTAGGAACATTCTGTAGTGTGCAGTTAGAAATGCTGGTCTGTGCCCAGCTGAGACTCTTGGAGTAGTTGGTGTTGTTTATGGGAAGATTATTGAAGAAGGAAGGAAACAACTTCAGGTGGAGAGAGTTGAGAGAAAATGAGATTTAATAAAAACAAACTTACTATTAATGTGATTTCTGTTGTGCATTTATGTTTCAGTTTGCAAGACATATCAAGAAATCTGAAGGCCAGAAGACACCCAAAGTTGAGTTACAAATCTCAATCTATGGTGTAAAAATTCTAGATCCAAAAACAAAGGTAAGAAACTTACATGGGATTTTTTTCATGCTAAACTAGTAAATATTTGTTTCACTGGTTTTAAGGTTTTCATTGTTTTGTATTTTTTAAAGTATTATTAAAAAAACCCCACCATTCTGTTGGTGGAAAAAAATCTTCTAAAATACCATAGTTTGTTACAACATCTGGGTGGCATCTTCTCAGGAAGGTACATGATGGTCCTGAAGGCACACTGTAGCTAACATGGCGTTGAATTTTTTTAATCCTTTCACAGCAGGACTTCTAAACTTTAAGGAAGATGAAGACAATGACCTAAATAAATGTTTGACACTGCATAAGTATGCATAATAAATATGAGTAATATTTATAATAAATATGTAGAATAAATATGACACTGTATATAATAAAAACCTGTCCGTATATATGTTGAATATTGAATTCGGAAGATTCTTTTGTTCCTGCTTCTTAACTTACTTGTGGAGTAATTGCTGCATTCAGGCAGTGGCAGTGCCTTTTCTCAAATGGTAGCTGTAGTTCAAAGCTACAGATGTTTGCAGCCCATTTTTGCTTCAGGCTTTTCACACAACCAGGACTCAACAGTTCACACAGAAGCAGAGAGGACAAGAAATATCCATGTCAACTTTAATTGGAGTTTTTTTGCGGTAGAGCAGACTGGGGTGCTAAACCCCATATTCTGGCAAAAACTGTTTTAAAATAACAGTTTGAAATGCCAAAAGATCTTAGCCTTCCTGCAGAGATTAGCAGAAATCTGTGGGTTATATGTTCCTGGGGGAGTAGGAACATTCTAATCTCTTAGCAATGTTGTTATTACAACTCAAGTAGTAATCAACTGTGAGCAGTCTTTTTATCTCGCCCACTTCATCTCTTGTAGCTGCATGTAAATTTCAATTGAGTTTTCCTTCTTTTTACACAGTTTATAAATGCTTTAGGAAATTCAATTTCATCTTATCAGCACTAATTAAAGTCTTTTTTGCAGTGTGTTTTTCAAACAAAGCACTTCAGTAGGAATATTGGGTTTTAGTCAGATGGTGACTATTAATGGCAGTAGGAATAGGAGGCCAGCTCATATATCAGGACCTGATTCTATACTTAGCACTCAAAAAAAGGATTATAAAAATGTGATTCTGTCCTTAAACGATATAAAATAATTACATGGATTGGTAAACCTCATAGTGCCAGGGCAAGCACGTTTTATTATTTCTGTGTGTTAAAGAGCTGCTACAGGATGGGGATTTGGGACATGGGAGAAACTGAATACTCAGAACAGCTGTAAAGACTGAGAAAATGAACTCACTTGGGGCAAGGGCAAAAGATTGCCCATAGGGTGCATTTTTTGGCTATGTGGTTTTGTGCAGAGCGGGCATGGCCTTGTTTATGGGCTTACAGCAAGCTGGGAACCCCTGTGCTGCACATTTTTTAATAGACAATAGTTCACATCTAAAAGACATATTTTCCTTTAAAGCAAATACTGCTTTCCCATGTAATAAGCCAAATAAAATAAAATACCAAGAAGAGACTTGTTGAAGAAAAACAATAAAAAAATAGCTGAGATAGTTTATTTCAGTCTTGTCAAGTTCTTGCAACTGAAGAGCAGTGCCATTGAAACTTTTTAAATAGCTGGAAATTACTTTTTAATGGAAAATTAAATACAGTAGCAGAATATACAAATAATAATGCTTAAAAGCTGCTTATGTGGCACCTCAAGTAAACAAGTATTTGTGTGTCAGATTTATTTCTCTTTGTTTGGTTAGCAAAGTAATTTTATTTCTGTTTTCTGTATTTAATGTAGCAAAGTAAGGACTCATTTCAGTAAATCCATTATAACAAACCTTGGGAGATGATGAAATTTGAAGATCTTGTGCACCTGGAAGTGCACAGATGACTTTACATAATCAGGCCCTAAATAAATTGCAGAGGGATGCAAAGCAACAGTAAAATCAATTTTCTAGAACAGAAATTACTGTCCAATAAACACTTCCAGATAAATGCTGTCCAAATAAACTTCCTGTTTACATTCAGTAAAAACAGGAGCAGTTTTTAGGAGATGAGTTTGCTAACTTCTGTTATGCTTTAAGTCCATTTTTGGGTGCTCTCACTGCAACAAGAGACATTCAAAAACATTACTGCAGCTTGCCTGCTCTTATGAGGAAATCCAGAGCTTTCCTTTGTGCATCTTCATCCTAAATGAGTGCAGGAATTTCTTCAAAATTACCATTCTGTTTGTTTGCAGGAGGTCCAGCACAACTGTCAGCTGCACAGGATATCCTTTTGTGCTGATGACAAAACTGACAAGAGAATATTTACTTTCATCTGCAAAGACTCAGAATCCAATAAGCACCTGTGCTATGTGTTTGACAGTGAGAAGTGTGTAAGTACACGGGACACTCTGCGGGGCTCGAGGGCACTGTGCTGCTGATGGGTCTGCCTTGAGATGGGGTGGGAATGGTTAACAGAGACAGCCTGCCTCTTAACTGGGACACAGGTTTTCATGCCAGTATGCTGTCTTGCAACTTAGATGCATTAAGTTAAGGAAGAGTCTCTTTCTTCAGTGATCCAAGGTGGTTTTCTGGGATAATTTCATCCTGGGGGAAGCATCTGCAATACTCTTGGAGAACAGGCTCCATCCCACCAGGCTTGAGATGTTTGCACAGCTGTTTGCAGAGATTACTGCAGCTCTGGGGCTGAGATACCCTTGCAGGCTTTTCTGCTGATGTGTCTGTCTCTGGTTTTAGTGTTGGGGTTTTTGTGCATTGTTTGTCTTTGAGGTTTTTATTTTATCGCAGCAAGATTCTCCCTTCTTTGTCCACCCCTTTCCCTGCCACATCTCTCAAGTTTAACACCACAAAGCACTCCCAAACAACTCCTTGCACCAAGAACGGACATTCTCTGGTGTCTGAGACAGAACAGTTATTCCTTACTGTGTTTACTTCCTCTGCTAAAGTTCTAAGCAAATGGTGTATCCATCTGTTCACCTTTCATTGGTCCTGCTTTGGAATCACTTGTTCCTGAAACCTTCGTGTCCTTCAGCAGCATCCTTTAGGCTTATTTTACTCCCATCATTTTTGACATAGATATTCTGCGCTGACTGTATAAACACATCATAACATAGGATATGAATCAGCATAGAACTAGTAAATTACTATATTTTGCACATACAAATGCAATATCTGCAGATTTTTTTTTCTGGATATATGTAGTTGGAAATAATTAATAATTGGGCAGTTAAATACTTGTCTGCAGTATCCTGAGTGAGCTTTTATAGTACTCATAAAAATAAGTGTTGAAATCTAGATTTAAAATCAATAGGGGTCAAAACATCCATTGGCATGAAAACATTATTTCATTAAATATAAAATACTTTATTTCATGATTGAACAGGCTGTATATTGTGGTGCTCCTTTGTAGTGTTGGCTTCATGGTGCATGGGGCAAAGCCTTTGGATATGATACATGGTATAAAGTGTTTTGTGATATTCTGAAATGAAAGGAGCTCCAGCAAGTATTCCTAATTTACTAATTTCAGTCTTATGTTTTATGTAAAGGCGGAAGAGATAACTTTAACAATTGGTCAAGCATTTGACTTAGCTTACAGGAAATTTCTGGAATCCGGAGGAAAAGATGTTGAAACAAGGAAACAAATCGCAGGTTTACAGAAAAGAGTAAGTTCTGAACTATGTTGTTCTTTTTAAGAGATAAAAGTACATGCTGCTGTGTTTGTATTAGCTGCTTTTTATGGAAGTATAATTTCCAGCATTATTCTCAGATTGCTAAAGTTAAAAAAAAAAAAGAAGACTGAAAAAAATCTGTTAAAATATTTTGTTTTGCTGTCCTCCAAGGACACAAAAAAGGAAGTTTGAAATATGGAGGATACTGAATATGTTTTATAGTCAGATAAAGAGTTAAACCTTGATTCTAAATCACCAGATCTGTGATGAAACTTATGCTCAGTGGATGCTGTTGTTGAAATCCATGACTATCCCAATAGCTGTTGAATAACCACTTTCTTTGTAGATTCAAGAATTAGAAACTGAAAATGCAGAACTGAAAAATAAAGTTCAAGATTTGGAAAACCAGTTAAGAATAACACAAGTACACGCGTCTCCAGTAAGTACCTGACATAACTCTTGCGTCTGAGGTCACTCTGTATTTATAATCACATTACGATCATTCTGAGCATCCCTGCTGTTCCCAGAGATTGCCATTAACATGCAGTGACCAAGTAGCATGTCTGTTGAAGGGCATTGTCACTAACAGTGACAGAGGGACGAGCCAGCAGAAGTACAAATTGCAGGCTCTCCAGCTGTGGCCCTTCCATACCTATTTGTTGCTGCCTCAGGACAATAAATGCGCACTCGAGTAGAGAGCTGAATGTGCCAGCTGAGGGTGAAAAACTGTTCTGCACTGAAAGGATCTGGTTCCTAAATGCTGCTTGGGAGCTCCTCACACCTTTGTCACAAGGACATGGTCACCTGTGATGACAACCTGCCTGCCAAGGAGCCCTGAGGTCTTGGGAGCCGATGCTGGGTGGTTGGGAAAGAGGAGCAAGGGTAGGTTCCTCGCTGGAAGTTCCAACTGCTCTGCAGTTCCTGTAGGTGATCAGGAGAGAAACTTGTTTAAGTTGCTGGCTGGCACTTCCTGACACCTAGGCAGGGCCTCCAAAAATGCAGGTTGCACTGCAGACTGGTCCTAATGACTCCCCTCTTCCCACAAGTGTGTTCCATCTGTACAGCTTTAGGCAGTTATCAAAATAAACCAAATTTCTTAATGTATGTGGTCCTCAACAGCCTCAGCAAATTGTATGCTGCTTCAGGCAGGAGTCTGGATGAAGCTCCTTTCCTTTTACAGGATTCTTCCATCAGTTGTGCAGCCAAAAATTAAAACAAAACCAACCAACCAACCAAAACCAAGCTCATTTTTAGGAAAAAGTCTTTCTCACTCCAGGCCCACAGGTGTTCCCACCAGGCACTATCAACTTTGGCACCTCAGCAGGAGGCAGCTTTCAGTAGGTCCTTTTAAACCAGGTCTCGTGGAGATGGTGAATCAGAGCTCTCAGGTGTGCTGCTGTAGGAGGAACTCCATGTCAGTGCAACTGTTAGGTTGGGAATGAATGAAGGAATGGGCTGGTGAGGTTGTCAAGTGACTTCAGTGCAGAGAAAAAGATATAAATATTTTATTTTATACAAATTAATAAATAAAATTAATATATTTTATTTTCTATATTATTTATTAAATATAAAATTATTATCATTCATATAAATATAAAATATTTGAGTCCATTAAAAGATTATTAGTCAATGTGTCCGAAATAGCAGTGAATGTGATGACACCTATGTCCTTTTGTACCTTGTGAGCAACAAATATGTATGAAGGAACAAAATTACAAACAATTAATAAGACAATTGGTTGCCTGTTATATTTTAAAATTAATTTTCTTTCCTTTCATTCCAATCAACTATAATTTCAAGTATGATTCTACAAAGTCTCAATTCCTATCAGAAAAAAGAAGTGGTGCAAAAATTTCTTTCCCCCTGTTTCCACATGATTACTGAAATGAAAAAGTCCCTTTAGTTTTAAACTAAATAATTGCAGATTTTTTCTGAATTTAAACTAAAAATATCTGTACTGCTGCTGCTCTGTCTTCAAAATTAAAGTAACAGATCTATATTGTGATTATGTTGTCAGAGTAAACTTTTCAGCTCTATATTTTCTGAAATAAAACAGCTTAAGTGAAGCTGAATATCCAACATGGGGAATAAAACATTGTTTGAGCCCCTTTCTAAGCACTTTTGGGTGGATGGGAAAAGCTTTCTTCCATGCACATAGTCTTGGTATTATATGCTGTGAAAGTAAGATAATCATCGTTTTGATTTAGAGCAGATTTATTAAACTATAAGTTTTAAGTTTTCTTGCATTTTTCTTATCACACTGTTGAATCATGCAGGGATGCCAGTGCCATACAACAGCTTTCTGAAGCTTTTCTTACCCATAATAAGCATTTTGATTTATTTTTATTTTTTAATCTTTTATGGCTGGAGCTCTTTATCTGGCAGTCCAGCTCCTCTGCGTGGTGAGGTCTAGGGAAGGGATTGTTCAGTGGTCAAAGGAAAGTTGAACCTTGATCCTTGACACCTAATATGATAAAAGAACACATGCCTTTAACTGGCATCACAGCAGTTTGTAAAGAAATGTTGAGTTTCAGAAGCCAGCTACAGATGGTTAAAAGTTGCTTCTGTTTGTGCTTGAACAGTACCTTAGATTTTCACAGCTTGTGCTTTCCTGTTTGTATCTGGTTGTCTGCATGCTGTTTGTGCTCTCCCAGTGTTTGCAATGCGCTCCAGCGGCTCCCCTGTCACACAGGTTGTTGGCTGAGCCCTTGCTGGTCAGTGCCTGGCAGTCAGGAGCAGGTGTAGGAGCAGTGGGATTAAACAAGGATCCCCTGCCCAGAGCAGGGAGTGCTGCAGGGGCCTGTGCTGGCAGGCACAAACAGGGCAGCAGAAACATTGACATCGCTCTGGGCTGTGTCCTCTGCTCCCTCAGAGCCATCCCAGTGACACCAGGGGCTCTAAGCAGGCACAGAGCTGGCAATGATCAGGAGGGTGATTTCCATCCCCAGGAGTGGAGGCTTAGGGGCTTTTAGAATTTATTGCACCGGTAGTGTGACACGCTGCTGTGACAGCCAGCACATGGTGTCACTGTCATGCCTTGTGTGGTAAGATACTGATCCAGACAGAATGGCTTTCCCACCTGGCAGTCACTGGGAAGCCATGGTGCCATTGCATCAGTGCCAGTTATAATTTCTTTATTCCTGCTTCTGAGGTGCATCGATTAATCATTCTGCACACATTAGTCTTCCTGTTAGTTTTTAACTAAATAAAGAAAGGAAAAAACAATTCAGGAAATTTTAAGTGCACCCGGGTTTTTTTTTTGTTGTTTTTTGGTTTTTTTTGTATTATGTCACTGACCCTTGATTTGTGTCACTTGGGTTTTTTGGTCTCTTTTTTTTTTTTTTTAAAAGCCAATTGTACTCTTTTAGACAACTCAGCCTTCTCATTCACAGATCATTTTCCCACAAGCAGGAAGAGATTACATTTTCTGTTTTCACTTCAATATCAAAAGAAAATAGAATGTGAGAGCATCTTTAAACTGTGGATGGATAACTTAATACATGTATGGTTTTAAGCATCTGGTTCACTGCATATTTAAAAAATTGTTTCAGCATGTTTCAGTTCCAAACAGATACATCCAGGCTGTCATTTGAAATAAACTTTTCTAACTTCCTGTTGTCACTGAAAATAGGTTTGTAGCTAAATATGAGATAAAACCATTTGCTTAGGATCAAATGTAATGCTATCAATACTTAAAATTCAGATCGTCTTTTACTTCTAAAATGTTTTTAAAACATTTTGTCTTCATAGTTTCACAAACTATAGACAAAATGTGATTTGCCAGGCTAGACTGCAATGTGTGGCTTTGCTGACAGATTCACTTCTCTAAAAGGAGTTTGCCCTGTGCTCACATATTGAATTCTTGGGTAATAGTGTTCAACACTTTCTTTGCAAAACATAATACTAAAACACCTTAATTTTCTGATCCTTCACATCAAAATGTGTACAAATTGATGACCTATCCAGAAATCCATGCATGATCTAAGAGAAGAAAATGCAAGCAGTGCATTTTACTTTAAGTAAGCTTAAAGCTTCGTTTTAAGCGTAGAATCAAGAATCTTTTGAGTTGATAATTTCATAAGAGAACATTTTTCCAGCTGAAATATCTGTCACTAATTGTTTTAATTAAATATGTTTTAGGTAATAATAGTGAATTGGAGTGTTAGGGAGTTTATTATTAGCAAGTCCTCAGTTACTCTATTTAAAAAATCAAAAACAAAAACAGAAAAAAATCCCACTTGCATATGAAAATTAAAAGTAGCAATAATTTTAAAATTTAGGGATTACTTTTTTCTGTCCAGTTTATAAGTAGTGCAAGTTAAAGGCTTGATTGGGATGTACAAAGGGAAATTCAGTCTAAAACTGCTTTTCTGATGAATCTTGCATGTATTGCAGTTTTTTTGCAGGCCAGCTAAGGGTTTATTTGAGGACATATTTTAAAATAATATTGACAGAGTGAAATGGGTGCAAAATACGTGTGTGAATAATATGATTACCTACCCTTTGCATTTTTGCAGTGTTTAAATGGGTGAAAAGCATTGACAGCAATCAAGTTCTGCTTTTCAGGGATACAATTGCCATCAGGGTTCTCTCTCCTTGCTTGCTAATTTGTATCACTATGAAAATTTTTCTGTAGCTGCTCTAAATCTAGCCATATGGCCAAATCAACATCAGTCTAATTTAGGTGTTTTTTTCTGTCAGTTCATAAACTCTGTGGGAAAAATAAATTTCTTTCTCAACCTATAAAAGAACCCATTAAGGCAATGAGATCATAGTTGGAAATGAAAGAGAGGAAACTGGATTGTATAATGAAATACTTTTGCATAAAGTATATTGTGAAAGTTGCACATCAAATTATCAATCTTCACGCTTTTTCTCTCAGGATATTGTAGCTAATTAGATTTACGTTTGCTCAGCACATTCAGTAAATAATAAACTGCTTAGTGATCATGCTTTCTGCATTCGGGTCGATGGTTTTGAGCAGTCCTCCTAGAACTTTGAGAAGTTAGTCCCTCAGATGAGTGTGTTTGCCCATGCAGAAGTGTTATGCAACAGGAACTATCACTTTTTTTGGTGTCCTGAGTAGCTCTGTCGAGGACATGCAATCCCAAACTAAGACTTTCCTTAGTTTGCCTCTGGAGCTGCGCTTCCATGTGCCATGGGAAATGTTGGCATGGAATGTTTCCTTTGTCTCGCTCCTATGCACGCACTACTAAAGTTTCTGTGACTTGTGTATCTGTTGTTTACTTCTCATCTGTTGCAGTGGCTTGGCAATGCTTTAATCACTGATCTTTCTTGCATTTGGTCTTGATTAAGTGAGGACCATCGGGTTCTCATCCCGTTGTTTGCCTGTGGGGACATTGCTGCAGTTTGTGTCCCCAGGAGGCTTTGGATGCTGCTGCTGTGTGTAACTGCAGCCTCCAGAGCTCAGCACAGCCCTGGCACAGTGGGCTCACACTGTGTCTTTCTTGCTGCTGTTCCCATTGCCAGTGCTGCCCAAAGCTGCCAGGGCTGCCTGAGAGCACTGAAATGTGGGGAAGCTGAACTGGAGGGCAGCAGGAAGAGATGCTGGGAGCAGCAGCCCAGAAGGATCAGTGTTCTTCCATGCACCATAAATATTTCCAAAGAAGCAGTGTGGAATACATACTCCTTCATGGAGATGGTGCAAAACCCTTTCAGTTTTAGGCAGAGCATTAAAGACACTGATGGATTAGCCCTTTGCTCCAAGGTTTTGCTGTGACCTAGAGGCATAGGCCACCTGCCTCAGTGAAAAAGCTTTCCTCACTGGAAAGTTTTACCACACTCACGGGAAAACCCCCAAGACAGACATTGAAACTGTATGCAGATTTCAAAAACCATTTTGGAATGTGTTTATGCATATCACTTGGTTCCTGTTTCCACCAAGATTGCCAAGTGGGAAAAGGCACGTGGGGTTTTTTTGGGTTTTTTTGCCTGTCTTCAGCTTGTTTAGATTTATAATATTCTGTGTTGAGTTGTTTGAGCACTTCTTCCTGAGGGTATAAAATTCTGTTGCATTTATAATGTTAAAGAAAATGGATTTGAAATTCCCTATGGCAGATTTCATGTCACTGAAAAAGTACTAAATGAACTGAAGATGTAGCAGTTAATTAATGGGACTGCTAATGCTCATACAGTATTTTATGAACTAGTAAATTATGGATGAGTGAGTGTTCTTAGTAGTCCCAAATCTCAGGAAATGACCAGGTTCTTGACTAAATGCATAATTTTCAGTTCAAGGTTGCTCGCAATTCCCTGGCATGTTGCTGCAGTTTCCTGATGTGGTGGTTCTGTATATCACCAATTTGAATGTTTTAAGCAGCAAAACTATGTGGGTGTGACACAGAGATTGCAATCGTGTCTAGAGACACCTTGTAAAAAGAAACAATTTTGAAGTAATTTCCTGATTAATAAAACCACAATCACATTACATTTTCTGATATGATGCAGCACAAGAGTGCATCTTCAGCACCCTTCTCAGCAGAATGAGTCAAAAATAAATCTTTTGCTGGCATGTAGTTACATCTGACCATAAGAGAGACCAAGTCCACTGAACTAGTATGATAATTTCATGAAGTATCATTTCTTGTCATTTTCTTATGTTAGTGGAATGAGGCCCAAATTGGAACACATTGTATCAATGCCACTATTACTGCAGCTCTGAGTGGGCACCTCAGACAAAGCACAGTTGCTGTATAAAATGACAATTTAATTATTTTTACTATATTTTCTTCCTTTATAATTCAGTGTAAGAGTATTAATTTTCAAAAACTACACCCTTTTCAGGTTGTATTCTTTAGAATGAGGGTCTTTGCCTTTCTCCCCCTGCACTTTGTGCATTTGGTGACATTCCCTGTTTTCCATTGTCGAATACACTTCCCTGCTGCCCCTGTGGTGTCTCTGGGCTGCTTGGCTCCAGAGGGCTGTGAGCAGAAAGCCCATCAGCCTTGCAGGTCCTTCTGGACCCTGAGGTGAGACACAGAGCAGCATTCCCAGCACCTGATGGGTTCTGTGCTGCTCTGCAAATGAAGAATTCCCAGGGAAAATGCATTCCTGAGCAGGTGCGTTCCCAAAACTGTGGTAGGAAGCTCACCACCCCATAGGGTGTGTGGTGTCCAAAGTGTCACTGTGAGACCTGGAACTGCTCCAGTTCAGGGCTCAGATGACACCAGGGCTGTGTGTTCTGGTTTTGTATTGAATTTTTCCATTGCCTGGATTTGATATATGTTCAATATCCTCATGGCTTTGCTGCTTGGTGTCCTGTGTGCGTCGTGCTGCTTTCTGTGTGATTTTTTTCATGTGACATCCATGCCTTTTTATGAAAATTACTTATCCTTTGCTGTTTTGCATTTCAGGAGAGTATTTGGCCTTCTCAATTACACTGTTTAGTCTTTTTGAGTGTTTATTATTCTGAGGCCTGGGTTTTTTTTCCCATAGTTGTGTAGCAGCAAGGATTCCATGGCAGTAATGCACAGTAGCACTGCAACTCTTCTACCTGTAATCTGGTGATATTCTTGAAATAATAATCAAAATTCTCTCATGTAGTTTTTTTATTTCTTTTTGTTGATTACCATTCCAAACCCTCCATTTCACAATTCCAGTATGGAGATTTTTGAAGCTGGGGTGAAAATTTTTTTATTCTTTAATGCTGAATTGCATGTTTTGAGTAGGGAATTTTGTATGTTATTTTGACATTCTCAAGTATGGCATTGTTGCAACTTTAGTCACCTTAGCCAGGTTAATCTGTAAAGAAAGAAGCTGAGAGTCATTTTAAAAGGATATGAAATGTTTTGTTTTCTACATAACACTGAAAAAATTTGTTTAAAATGATTGAATCCTGCTCTACTAAGTTATGCAAACTTCTGATGAAATAATCATGATATATCTATTGTGTAACACTGCAAGGGGAGCAAAACCAAGCTTCAGAATTCTTGATGCACTCATCTGCCACTGCCTCAGCCTGGGCCAGTCACAGGGGTTTAAGCAGGACTGGGTTTAGGCAGGACACCTCCAGCCCATGTGCAATTTCTGCCTTCTCCATGTGGAACTCCTGGCCGTAGCCAAGAAGAACTTTCTGCACAGTTGTGCATTCCCTTCTGTTAAGATCCAAAGATTAATCTGTCCTCTGAAGATTTTAGTTCAATAATGAGCGGTTCTTTCAGCATTGGTGGGATATAAATGGTAGATTTTTCTTCAATCAGTTAGAGAAAAGCCTGACCTGTGCATTAACCAGCACAGTAACTCCTCCCCAGACTTGTGCCTGCTGCTAATTTACAAGTGCAGATGTGAGGGATTGCTGATACCTCATTGGATTTAGACATTTCTTAGCATCTCACACACACACACACTATTAGAAAGATGTCTGAATTCCTTTTATTTGGTGTAATGATCAAGTTGTCTTTGCTCCAGTTGGTACTGGGTTACCTCTTAATGTGGCATATCTTTATATTTTATTGAAGTAATTTCAAGTTCTGTATCTTGTAACTATAGCACTGAACAGCAAGTTGCTGACAAGCTTTTTTGAAATATAAAATGTGTTTCTTTTTTTCTTCTTTCCCTGACGTTACCACGTTCTGTTCCTCAGAATGTTTTCTCTTTCTGTGATTCCTTTTCAGCTGCTGCACATAAAGTGTGATAATGATGAACATATGTTTCAAAGACCCTCTACTTTTTTCTGGTGTAACAATGAGGATTCACCTCCTTGTTTAGATATCTCTTCCATTACGCTTACTCCTAGGAGTTCTCCTGACTCTAGACTACCACCTGGATTGTTAATACCACCACCTTCAAAAAGTGGTCTTCCAAAGCCTGCCAGTGAATACAGCTGCCCAAGACCTCGTGTAATCTTGCTGTGCAAAAGCTTTTTCAGTTTTATTCGTTTATTTTTGGCTTTTTTTTTTTTTTTTTTTGTTCTCTGTTGTGTATTAACTTGTATTAAAAATGTGCATTTTGTACAGTGGCTAAAGGATAGGGTGGATGAATCTTAGGTTCTCTAGGGGTACTCTTAAAATATGGAATTTGTTAAGAATTGCTCTTATTTCTGCAGAGCTTTTTCTTTCCCATCACCAAAACATAAATTCTTACTTTTCCAACATGTCTACATTAGTCCATTAATTAATTATCTCTGTTATCTGTCAATCTTTTGTTAAATTTTTTTATATGAAGAATAGCAATTCAAAGCAATTCTAAAGGTCCAACTGCAAGGGCTTCTTCCCCCCAGGAATTAATAGAAAAGCAATGAGTCATTAAATAGCTTTTAGAATACTTTATAAAAACTGTGCAAAATGAAGGTTGAAAATTATTCTCAAATATGAAATGGGCATATTGCCTCCTTTTTCATATTCATGTGCTTATACCCTCAACTTTTCTTCCATTTGCAAGTAATATTTGGCTTTATTTAGCGACCATCCTGGCTTTCTGCATGTGTTCACTAAATAAAAATGCTTCTTGTGCTCATTTGTATTCAAAATACACATTTCTTAATTACCTTACAGTTTTAATTAAACCATATCAGTAGAATCAAAATGGCCAGTAAGTGACTTCAACAAAATTGAATGTAACTGAAAAATGAGTCTGAAGTTTGGGTTTTCTTTTTTTGCCTAAAAGGCACATTTATAACTAAATGGAAGTTCTGTTTATCTGTCTTCTAGATAACCATAATCATGTAGCAAATAATAAGATTCTCCATTAGCACATGTGATCTCCAGGTCATTCTAGGATTGCCCATGGGTGTTGGTGGAAATGGAGGTTGATGTAAGCATTTATTTATGCCTCAAACCTGATCCCACCTTCCTGATGCCAACAAAAGCCTGTCTACAATAAGAGCAATTTCAGATGAAGGAAGGGCTGTGCTTCTTTATTGTATATATTTTGGGTCCAGCACATCCATTGCCCTGCTTGGAGTGGGAGCAGATGACATCCAGCATTCTGCCAGACTTAGATTGTCCTGGTTCTCTGCAGGGTTAGTGCACGGGCCGTGGACACTAACAGGAGCCTGTGGCGTCTGAACTCTGCACTGAAATCTTTTCACAACACATGATCTTTGGAACCCCAATAGTAACTCAAGTTGAGGACAGTAACAGTTCTGGATCTTGAAAACTGTTTTTTATGAAGTTGATTCACCTATGGTCATGATTGGGAGTAGCAATGACTGAGAAAATATTTTTTTAAAAAGGCAAAAAATAAAAGCAGCATGTAAAATGTAGATTTTTTTTCTTGCTATGCTTCTGTATATCTGGGAATAAATACCCCAAGTTGTTTTAGATATTGAACAGTTACAGACTCTCTTAATCCAATTTTAAAATATTAATCCAAATTTAAAATATAAATTCAAAACTCCTAAGAATCACAGAACTTCCAAGAAATAGGACATGTAGGACTTGAGAGCCCTGTGGTTTTTTCCTCTTTTAACAGTGCATTCAGAGGAAGGCTGTGGCTCAATATTGCTTCTCAGCAGCCAGTGCAGAGAACTTCCAGAGAGAAATAGGCGTGGTTCAGGGCCACCTGTAGACTTGACTTAGGGATCTGTGATGTGAGTGTCCCAGGGCAGCTGCAGGTCTGCAGCACAGGCACTGAAGAAAGCAGCATTCCAAAATACGGGTTTATCCATGGCACTCTCATGGACAAGCAGTGCTAAGGATTACCTGCTTGCCAGGTTATCATATTTGTGTATTCTGAATTAGAGGATCCATGTGACTAACTTAACTTGTGCTTCAAAATTCCTGCATGGATAGTTTGTGCAAACTGAATCTTGTTTCAAAGCTGCAGGCTCCTGCTGTGCCTGGCTGGCCTTTCTAATACCCAGGGTGTGGGGGTTTCTGTATTGTCTCAGCAATAACATGAACATGCAAACTAGTCATGCCTTCAGCTTGTCAGTCTCAGTTTTAATCTATTTCATCCTCTGTCTTCAGTGTTCAGTATATTTTAACTTGACTGTGCCTCACTTGTGCCCTGAAGTAGTGGACTGGTGGCAGGAGGAATGAACCATTCAAAACCAAATATGGCTGTAGAACTATAGTAATTGGTGGGTTTGGGGTTTCTTGCTTGCCCAGTATTTTTTTTTTTTAACCCTTCCAAATTCCAGTGCCTTTTGAATGAAATCTCTTCACTTTTACCTTTGAGGACAAAAGGTTTATTTTGGATATTAATATTCAGTATATTATGTATAGATTATTACTCGTGGAAAAACACATTTAAGTTTTTATCATACCAGTTTTTCTAAGCTGCCAAATAAGAGATCATGTAAAGAAGAATTAGTAAACCAAAAACACTGGGGTTGAATCTTTGAACTTGGTTCTGTGCTGTCCAGAGCAGAGCACACTGTTGTTGCCATATTACCTCAGCTGGGTCTCATGAAGGTGTCTGTGCTCATATGTTTGCAAGAGAGCTGCTTGTCACAGCTGTGTCAGGTGTAACGGGGATACATTTTCCACTGAAAATGGAAAAATTACAATGCTGCTTTTGTACTGGGGGGTGTTAGCATGTGTCAGTCTGTACTGCAAATGCCATTTGCTTGGTGTTAGTAGCTGGGGTTTGCATGCTGATGGTTGTTTTTAACTTTTCTTTTCAAAATGTGACTCTTATCTGCATGCTGAAGAATTCAGTATTGTGATCTTTTTCGTGTGAAACATTGCCCTAATATTTATTGTCCTTATTGTAGGCAGGCAGTGTGACACCTAAATCACCCTCCACTGACATCTTTGATATGGTTCCCTTTTCTCCCATATCCCCTCAGTCAACAACACCTACTCGCAATGGTACACAGCCTCCTCCAGTACCCAGTAGATCTACAGAGATCAGTAAGTTTTGTAACAACTGACCTACTTTTTGCTTACATTATTTTTTTCATAAAGCATCTTTAAAGTTTTACGTACGTTTTGCATGAAAAGCCAAATGCAGTTTTTGTAAATCACGTTCACTGATGCCGTTTCATCTTTATACCATCCTCCCAACATCCTTGATGTTGCTGCCAAGTAGCATTATAAACAAACTTACTGTGAAACTGTGACATATACACTTGGAAGGAGTTGGGTTGGGGGTTTTAACTTGGCTTTTCTTTTACAGTCTCTTTTCTGTACTTCAAGGAATACTTTTACTTCCTGTTAATTCTTTCCTTGCCAAGCCACGGTTCTAGCACCTAGAGCCTGCATTTCTGGGGAAGGCAGCAGGTGGAGTAAGTATGGTGATGGTGATGCTCAAGGGAGAGCTGAAGAAACCTCTCAAAGAGACCTGGAATGCTGTTTTCAACACTACTTTTCATATCATGCACAGCTTTGTTTGGTTGTAGTTGATGAACCTCTTCAGATCTCCAACCATTCCTAAAAGGTCTTCAGAAGGTTATCAACAACAGCAATTTTATTTTTCAAAGGGTCAAAAGCACCTAGGGTAAGGTTCTTGAATTCACTGGAAATCTTTTTGGAGTCCAGAAAGTCTTTTTAAAAGCTTTGGAAATCCCTTGAGGGAGAGAAGAGTGGGGCATGCACCAGTGATGTTAGAGGTTGTGGAAATATGGGTCTGTGTTCGTATCTTCCTTCACGCCTATTTTAGAGTGGATAAGGGACATTAATGTTACTGCCTGCCACCATATGGAACACATTTGAGGAGATTGTGCTGCTTTGGGGCATGCCTCTAGGATGTAGAATTTTCAGCTGTGAATGGGAGCTGTGCACAAAAAGAAAAATACATTTTGTAACTTCAGTCAGTGAATGTCTTCCCTCCCTGAGCCCATGTGTGATGTACTGTTTGGTTCCATTGCTCAGAATGTCTGCCACCTTCTAAAGAAAAAGTAAATGTTCAGACTCTTAATTCAATAAGGAACCCTGGGTTTTTTAAAGAGCATATGTTAAAATTATTAATTAATTTCTGTAGGATTCTCAGAAAGTATACTGACAGAATTTTACATCTGTCAGTTATACTCATAGCTATATTTTAAATTATATGAAAATAGTAGTAACTATTTTCATATAATTTAAAAGAATACTTGAATATTCTAATAGAATATTAGAATAGATCTGCTCTATTGAGAGAATTATGTCATTGCAATAAATAATTGAAAGATTGCTTCTCTGAAACTACAGGCAATGCCATAAAATAGATCTAAATGTGCATTTACAGCTTCAAGAATGGCAACTGAACTTGAATTGAATTATAGGTCAAGATCTTATTTTTTATCTATTGTCCTACATCAGTTCCATTGAAATTGTGGCCCAGTTCCATAGAAATCTTGTGAGAGCCCACACTCAGATATTGAAGGATCTTGAGGGATCTTGAAAATTCCATCTATATGGGATTGGTAATTGTTTAGGCAGCAGGTTTTGTAATATTAAAAAAAAAAAAAAAAAAAAAAAAAAGAGTTGCTTAATAACAGTGATATCTATTGTTTAAAGTAGTTGCTGCTTCTACACTTCACAGATTTGCCTTCAGCTGAGATGATGTAGTTCAGAGACATCACTTCAGAGAGAGGTTCCAAAGCCATCATGGTCTTTATACTTTTGATCTCTGCTCTTTCAGTCTGTGTCATGGTGCTCTGTGTTGAAAATTACTGTCTTCATCAGCTATTAATGCTTTTTGGCAGGTTTCAGAGTGTCAGTGAAACAGGAGAGGAATATTTTATCATCAAACAAGGGCTTTACTGTCCCAAATGAGAAAGTTGAACTCCCATAAGCTCGTTCAGGCTGTGCAATGTCCCCTTACTGTAGCAATGTGCAGTAATGCACTGCTTTGTGGTGTCACTGCTGCCAGTACCAGGTGGCATTTCTTTCTCCAGTACAAGTCAGAGGGCTGGCAACCAAAAGGAGCCAAAGTTTGGAGTCTCCATTTTCTGAGATCACCTTTTTCTCTTCCTGCCTCTGCTTTCTTTATCACTGCACTCAAGCAGAGCTGATTTGGTGAAATTACAGGGTGATTGTTGGATTTTATAATTTTGTAACTTTCACCTTTCTCACATTCAGTAGTAAAGAAGGAGAATAATGAGGGTTTGCCATCTATTTGTTAGTATTACCTCATTTATTCCTTTTGCTTAAGTGGGGCCTGTTACCCAGGAAGGGCACTTGTGCTGCTCAAGCAAAATGTGCTTTTAAAAGCCAAAGTTCATCTTACTCATCCACTGGCCAGTTTGAGAAACCAGCCAAAAATAACCCAGAAAGGCCTGGGCACCTGCAACAATACCAAGCACTTTGCATTTCTCCAAGGAATAGTTCCATAGGTGATTACTGGATCAGAATGACAGTTCAGCTCCCCATAATGACACATGCCCAGCGTTAGAATTTTTCTTACCAGTTCTTCCCTTGGTAATTTCACAGGAAAAAACAATTGTGGAGTGATAAATGGTACCTCTGGCTTTGCCAAGCTCACAGCATGTAGTTCAAGATACCCCACCTTTTAATACTAGAGCAGAACTGTGACCTTTTTAACTTTTTTCTTTTTTTTCTTTTTTTTTTTTTGAAAGAGAGCTTTTAGGCTTTAAAAAATGAATTAAATTTTGAGATTTTGAGTTCATATTCAGCAATGTTCCAACAGGGCTACTCAGCAAATGTCTGCTCACTACTGGCTATATGAGCAATAGCAAACAAATGGGGTTTACCTATTTAAAGGAGAAAATGGCATAATTTTTGTACAGGAGGTTGCAGAATGGTCAAATGCATGCTGACTCTTCAGGTAATGATTGCAACATAGGGAAATGCAACCAAAAATGCAATGCTAGAGATTGCATGCTGCTTCTTCCTCATGGAGTAAGGAGTTGTAAATGTTCTTCTAAGTTATCTGAATGGTCAGATAGTTCATTAATTTTATTTCATTGAAGGAGGAATTAACTTATGTTTCTTATTGGCACAGCATTATTTTCATATCTCAGAAAAGAACTGTAGAGGATTATCCTCTGTTGAGTTTTTTAATATCTATTTCACACAAATGCATCATGGACAATCCAAGGTCACAACGGGCAGATGCAGAAATCTGCTCCAAGGTGCTCTTTTTCTGCAGATATTTAAGATTATTTTGTCAGAATAATGGCTGTAATAATTTCCAAAGGAAAAAATATGGAGTAGCCTGCAGCTAAATGAAAGGCTTTCTGGATTTCCCTGTCACAGTTCATTCCAAATATTTCTTTGGGTGCTTGTCTCTCAGTGTGATTCATTTTTGTCATCACAGCTGCTCTATCTGGGCAAAGCATATATCAGCATAGCTGTGTGCCTGGATGAGAGCTGAGGCAGAGATTGGGATGTGAAGTGCAGCAGAAAAGCCAAATATTTGTATTTTTCCTTAGTAATAGCTAATTTTGAATTTATCTTAGAGTGCAGGTTGCTATTCTCCAGTATTATGTGTTTGTTCTCCTGAATGTCAGGTCCCAGAATGTATTACTTGTTCATGTTATCCTGTGGTTTGAGCTGAGGATCTAAAACATCAACATTTCATGGCTTTTGAATTTGTGGGTCAATTTTGCAGCCTGTGAATTTATTTCCATCCAGAAAGAAATGAGAAAGGGGAGGGAAATTATTTGTACTGTTTGAAAGGATAATTTTCAAAGGCTTCCTTGTTGCTGTTTATTGGAGAAAGAAATGCCTGTGTATGCTACAGTAATTTTGGGGAGTGTGCCAGGCAAGATATTCTTGTTATAGCTAATTTTCCTGCAAATAAAAATAAAAATGCACTGAAAAAAAAAAAAGTTACCAATTAATCCCATCTGTGCTAAAAAGGAGCCCCCCCTCCATCATGAGTGTAGTGAACACTGGTGGATAAGCTTATGGATATCCCAAGGAATAGTGCAGTCCTGCAGGGATGAAATCTGCACATTTCTCCATTTCACACATGTTCTTCAGCTCTTGTTCTGGAGGCAAATGATGACAGGGCTACTGAAAATATTCCATGAGGGAACTTTGTCCCTCCCTGACTCTTAGCAATGCAGCCTCTCTTATAACACTCAAACTTTAAATGCAGAAAAGCAGTTGTGGAATGGATAGCAAGTTATGATAGAGATAATTCCCCAAGTAATAGCTTTGCACAGAAACCCAGCTAGGTAATGATTCTTCATTTTGAATTTGATTCTGTGCAGGGCTTACTAGGCTCTGTCACTTGGAATAAGTCACACTCTGGTTTTAAATTCTGCCTTGTATACTGTATAAATTCAAAAATCTTTCAAATTAAAGGAAGGAATGTCATTAAAGGAGTTAAAACTTGTGCTGTTCTCCTGCTAATGAGCTCAAAAGGGCTTTCACTGATAAAAGCCCAATAAGGCATGAATGAGATAATAGCCGTAATAGTGTACAAAATACTTGCTTTTAAAAATAGTCAGAAGTCATAATTCAGTACAAATTACATGCAGGAGTTTTGTCCTTCACCGTTTTTTCCTAAATACATCCATAGAATGTTTGCTAAGCCCTGGTGTTGGAACTGTCTGCTTTCAGTTGTCTGACCACAGAGAAAGCTGTCAGCTCCTTTTAAAGGTAAAAGGAAAGAAAATGGACCTACATAATGAACCATAGACTGTTGAGGGTTATAGAGCAGAATCACTTTTTTGTCCAGTGGAGGTTAGATTGCAAGTCAGAGCTGCTACACATCTGAAGGTCATTTGCTAGGAGCATCAGAGCATTTGAGGACACTGGTTACACTGGAGCAGACCCATTTTGGCTGTGAAAGAGGCAAAGGATGAGGGAGAACCTAATTTTTACATTAGATTATCCGAGTTAAAGTCTCTCTTGCACGCAGGTGGTCTGCCTTTGCCAGGAAAGACTGGATTTCTTCTTGGCTCAAGTGGACTCTTGGAATAAGGCTCTCTTATCTGGGCCATCTCCTGGTCCCGTGTGACAGTTTGTGGCTGCTTAGCCACAGTTTTTTAAATATGTAATCAATCAAGTTCTACTCAAGTTTCTGTACTTTATAATGGGAATTTCTGTACTTTATTGTGGGAGCAAATGATGGCAGTTGCCGGTTATTTAAAATGCCTGCTGTGCAGCCTGATAACACCTAATTGATAAGGGCAAAGACCTGACAGACTGATATGCACAATAACTGTTGAAGAGCCCAGAGAACACAGGTGTAAAATTCTGCCTCTAAGGATGCCAAAATCAAACCAGCTGTGCAGCTGTAGCAGGTGCTGCACCACTGATAATGGCACTGGGAGCACTGCAATGAGGGGAGTGGGTCCAGCAGTTAATTGTCACCCAGGTCTCAGGTGTTAAGGGTGAATTTTGTACTTGACTGTCCAGTCACTTCAGGGTTACTATTGCCCCCCTTACTGTGATGCTCTAAAACTAAAATTGTTTCAAGGCAGGTAGAGTGCCTGTCAGGTTTCTTGCTAGGCAGCCATGAAAGTTAGGAGAGAGGATATGTCCCCATGATTCTGGTTTTCTTCTCACCAGTGACAAGGCTGTAGGAACTTGGTTCTGTAAATTCTGCAGTCAGTGGGGTTGGGTTAGCAATTTTTTTTTTAACTGCTGTAGTTTAATCCAATGTGAGATGGGAAAAGTATCTAAAGGTGGAGCCTTTAAATGTAGGAAAGAAAAATCTATGACTAAGAAGGAGAGAAAACCACCCAAAACCTGAAAAAGCAAAAAATATTTGATCAGGCAAATATAAAGAACTATACTGGTCTAATATCAGAAAGAAACCCAATTGTATTGGAGGGCCCTCTTCTTACCCAGACAAAAAAAACAAACAAACAAACAAACATTCCCCTCCCTTTGACCTCTAGAATGGAAACTGCAGTTAAGAAAAGATGAAAAAATTGGTATTAAGAAAGTGAAAATTTGCTATCAATCTATTTACGCACCCAAATTTAGTGGAGTTTTAGCATGACAATTCATGGAACTGTTGTGGTTTTTGGTTTTTTTTTTTTTTTTTTTTTAAATAGTGTTTCTTTCTTAATGTGATCTTCTCAAAGATTTTAAAACTCAGATGGCTTTTAGTTTTAATTACTGCTAGTTGTTCACTGAGG
Source organism: Pyrgilauda ruficollis (assembly GCF_017590135.1). Taxonomy (NCBI): domain Eukaryota; kingdom Metazoa; phylum Chordata; class Aves; order Passeriformes; family Passeridae; genus Pyrgilauda; species Pyrgilauda ruficollis. The sequence goes on from NW_024530044.1 coordinate 692,597, forward strand.
AACTGGATCAAACAAAGGCCTTGCCTTGCCTGAATAAGAGTATTTGCATGTCTCACAGAAACATCCTTAACCTGAGGAGTGGCAGACAGGAGATATGAAGATTAATTGATTAGCAATTTGTTGTTGACATAATGTAGAAATGAAATTTGGCAACTCATGTCCAGTTGCTTCCTCTTCATTTTTGAAACTCCTTCTACACACAGGCTCCAGAGCACATGTCAGTACATGATGCCCTCTTCCAAAGCAGCAACTTCTCACTGCATCTCGAGAAGGCACAAGCATTAAAGGAAGATAAAGAAAGGCTTAAACCAGAAGTCCAGTGGTGTTCTTGGAAAAATATTTGAGTATTAAGGTTTGGGAAACTGCCCAAGAGCTGGCTTGCACACTGGGATGTTAAAAGTTGTGGTTGATGAGTGTTGTAGCTGATGCTGTTGCTCAGCTCAGGAGGAGATGTAAGGTGGCTTTTCCGGAGCGCTGTTGTTGTAGCTCATACCTGTTCTCCCAGTGACTCACTTTTCTGTCATTTCAGAGAGAGACCTTTTTGGAGCAGAACCTTTTGACCCTTTTAGCTGTGGAGCAGGAGATTTCCCTCCAGACATTCAGTCCAAACTAGATGAGATGCAGGTAACTACTGTCTTATGTGGGTTTTGATGGCTGTGTGCCTATTCTTGAAATACATGCTTACTGTATTCTGAAAATGTGTTCCACAAAGCACACACTAATGCACGCACAAACCCCTATTTCTGACTATTCCTTCTGTGAGTTTATCTCCTGGTCTTTGAGCTGGAGTTTGGGTTTGCCTCAAGAGCCCTACCTGGTACCAAGACAGTCAGCTACACTAGTGAAGGGTTTCTCAGCAGTGTAACCAAAATGGTTTGGGAGCTGTTACCTGGGAAGGGACTGAGAGAGCTGAAAAAGAGAGCTGAGCCAAGAGCCCTCCAGATCCCACCATCAGCCATCTCAATGTACCCTCCTCAATGGCATCACTTTGGTTTCTCACAGCATTAGGCAGACAGGTGCTTCTGAGGCCATGGCAATTTTTTGCTGCCTTTGAAAACAGCTCTGTAGCACCCTGGAGCAATTAAACTCTTGAGAATTGATTCAAGAATTCTGAGCTGTTGTGTTTTTATCATAAAATGTTTGTTGAGTCTGAAACACTCAACATTGTCCATTCAGTTATTGACCCAGTTGTGAAACAATTCTAGGAGAAAGTCCTCAAGTTTTGGAACAAATGATGCTCTGCAGTCAGGCTTTCAAAACTTCTAGTTTCTTGCCAGCTTATCTCTAGTATTTTTTAAGCAGCCTGCCAGCAAAAGAAAAGGCTGGAAATAATGGAAACTTGAATTTCTAGGATCCTGGCTCCTCAGCAGAAAGTATTCCCAAGGTTTCCAGCCCTCTTGTCTCTTAGGAGCCCACAAAGTTCAAGAGCATTTGCTCTCGGGCTCCTTCTGTTCCTGTCTCCTGCCTAGAGAGCAGCAGAGACTTTTTAAAATAGATTAAATAAATTGAAATACCATTTAATTTTCCTAAGTACATTTTCTTTTCTTTGTCAGTTCAGGTTGGTTCCACTGACAAACTCTACTTACAGTGAAGTAAGAAATTTAGCTTCTTGGTCCCCTGTATAATTTTAAACAGCAGCTAAAAGCCAAAACTGTCCTCTTTGCAATTCCAACAACATGCTGGTGTTTTGTGAATCCCATAACATTGCTACCAAGCCCTTGAACACAAACCCCAAATCTTACAGCACCTCCCATTGATATATTACCAACATTTCCACTGTTTTAGGGAAAAATAAATTGTAGCAACTGTGGTTACCACTAATAATGGTATGTCAATATTTAAATGTCACATATTAAGAGTTCCTATACAGGTAATATTTTGACAATATTTGGAATTGTTTGCCTATACCAGTACAGAGTGTTGTCACCTCATAAAACTTCAGGGACTTAAATAGTAAATGTTTGAAGATGTTTGAAGTCATGAAATTAAAATCTTCCATCATTGTTTGTATTTTCTTGATCTAAAAAAAGGAGACAACCAATCAACAACAAAACCCCCAAACATTAGGGTGTTACTGTGTCCTGTTGTGAAGAAAGGCACTCACCCCCAGCATATCAACTATTCACTGAAAATTAATTAGTGGGCCTTTATGTAGGCACAAAACTTGACATTTATGATCCAGCTGAGAATAAGTGTACACCTGCAGGGGCATGAAAAACCCCCATATTCTAGCCTGAGCCAAAGCAAACACTGTGGGAAGTGATTTTACTGTGTGATTGGTGCAAAATACAGATTGAAACATGTTTTTCCTAATGTCTCTTTTATCTTCTTGTGCTTTCCTGGGTGCGCAGCGTCAGCGATGGTTGGTATATCATATTTTAATAATGGTATTTAAAGCATTTACAATTGAAATGTGCATGTGTTTGTCTTGTGTTTCTATTTTTATGTATATTTGTTTATGTATAAAAATTCCAAGATTTATGGTTTGTGTATAGAACTCTGAGTCAGGGCCATTTTGGTTTTTTGGGGCCTGCAATCTCTAAGTTAGAGACAGCTGATGGTTTTTTTCTTTACTCTGTCTTGCCAGGTGCTAATACTAAGAATTTGTTTTCGCTGCTGTTTGTTTTCCATGTGTACTTGTGAAATCTCCAGTTGTCATTATCAGATTGTCACTAGTGAAATGGTTTAAGCAAAACCTTTAGTACAGAGATTGTGTTAGTACAACCACGTTTGAGAGCAAGTCTTTGTTTGGACATAGTGATTTAAAACTTTTCAAGGAGCAGAAGCTGCTGTGCTTAGGCACAGCCTTTGAGGAAGGTGAGAGCACGGAACATGTAACATGCTCTGGAAATCCAACAATGAGAAACATGGAAGAGAAGTGTGGGCCTCTCTTCTTTTCTGAAATGCAGTGAATGAATTTGTTATCTTTGCATTATGGAAGCACAGCCTGGATTTCTGTAATTATGTATTCCATTAAATCTGTGAAGGTAAGTTTTTTACAGACACCTAGCAAATAGCTCCATGTATAAACTTCCTGCACCATGGTGTTGAGTAGAGCTCAGTAGAGCTCAGCCTGCAGTGAGAATGTGTCGACCTGACTGGAGCAGCCCAATCCAGACTCTCTTAGCCTGTTTCTTGTGAGGAACATGTGAGGTGCCTCAGCACACACACCCCGTGTGCAGAAAAGCTGCTCTGATGTGGCCTTGTGATTTTGGGAACAATTTCTTTGTGGGAGAAGAGAGCACAGCACAGAAGAGACACTGGAGAATAAACTCTTGAGTAGTGGGTGCTTTTCCTTTGTATCCTGCATTCTGAACTTAATGAGATCGGATAAATTTCCCTGGCCTCTGGGGGAGCACTCTTATTTTTAAACTTCAGTGAGGATCCAAATTTCACAGTTAAGCTTTCTATTCCATTTCTCAGTCCAATCTGTGTTGATCTTTTTGGAGAGCTTAAAACTCAAACATTTGCTGAGATGTGACTTTTATAGCTCAGGCCTCTCTCTGATGACTGTCCAACCTCCTGTTTCTCTGCACCCTTATGCTGAAACATATTTCCATCTTTATTTTGACTATGTCCAGACATTAATAAAATGAATGTCTACTTTCCCAGAAATCTTGTAGTGAGGAGAAGTTTCCCTGGATTATGAGTCACACCAGCAGCAGCTGCTATAATTTATTAAAATCTCAAGGTAGTTCATATCAGAGAGCTTCCAGGAGCTGCAAGCCATTCTCCCTGCATGCCCTGAAGCAGTCAGTAGACTTGGCATCTTTCCATCTCAAATGAGTTATGCTCACCCCTCTAAATGCTCTTCTCAGAGATATGTAAATTTTTCATTGCTTCGTTTGGTTTGTGCTGACTTAAGCTCATTGAGGGAAGTCACTGTGAAGTGATAAGTGAATGAACTTCTGAGCCATAAGATTGACTCTGGCAAATTTATCTTCTGATAAAGTGCAAGTTCTTTGTCTTGTACTGCTTACAGGTTTTAACCAGAATAGCTCATATCTTTTTATCCTTGACTCCAAAAAAAAAGGCTGGTTTTGGAAGAGGGATTGTTTCTGAGCTGTTTCGAGTGGAAACAAGCTTTGCTCCTCTCTTTAGGGCATCAATCACATCCCTTAGTACAATACCATTACTTAGTAAGTAGCTAAACTGCTCAGTCCTTTTGTAAAAATGCCTCTAAAGTAAAAAAGCTCCTTGAGGAGAACACGAACACAGAAAAACAAGGCACAGTATAGATGCACACTTCATAGCCCTTCTGTTCCCTCTCCTGGCCAGTACCACGGGGTGGCCTTTTTCAGCATTCCCTGAAAATTCACTTCATGTCTTCCACTTAAATACCCAGGAGAAAAATATCTTGATTTTACGTTCCTTTAATGACAGAAATGCCCAGCTAGCCACTTGGATTGCTTTGATGTCCTCTCTGTGCTGTTGGGCTCTTTGGCCTTGTGGTTGTCATGGAAGTTTGAGCCTGCTTGGAAGTGCAGCATCTGACATTGATGGTCGTGGGTTTGGTGTGGCTCAGAAGTGATCATGGAAATGCCATGTCTCTGTTAGAGACAGGAAGGTGCATGAGCTATTGTTCTCAGGAACAGCACCTGGCAACCACAGCACTGATTTCTTTTAGGACAGACAGTTCATTTTGGTCATAAAGTTAAAAAACTTTTTAAATTATTATGATCCATAAAGAGTAGCAACCTCAGAACAGATTAGCATTGATCACATTGCAAATATGTGGAAATGTAATTGTTTTAAATGCAAAATATCACAGCTTGAGAAGGACTGAACAGGGGTGGGGGGAAGTGGCTGGAGTTAAGCTGCAGAAGGAAAGGCCAAGGAGGCCAAGGTTCTAAGTGAAGTCATAGCAAACACAAGCAAAGTGCTAAGTGACAAAATATCAGTTTGTGTGGAAAAAACCTGACATGCTCAACATAAGAGCAGTGAGATGAGTGTACTTCCAAAATGCATCATCTGATTTGCTCTTCACTTGCTGGAAACGGCATTGGAAGTAAAGCTACTTAAGACACCAGCAAACTTAACAGTAAATATAAGATAAAAATAAAAGTGGACAGGAATGGGATGGATGTTCAGTGAAGGCTCTGGCTGCCTCAGGATGAAGGTCTCTATCCTTGTCAAACCAGCTGTTGGTGATGTTCTGCTGTTGGAACTCATCAATCATCCTCAGGTTGAAACAACAACAATTCCTTGTTCCTGTATCCCTTTACAAGCTTAAAACTGGAAACAGCCTTCAGATACGTCAGAGTTTGAGCATCCTAGGCACACTGTAACTGCAGGGTTTAAAATGTAAGATTAGACTCTAGGGCTAATTCTCTGCATTCTCCTTCTGGGTAAGCAGTCCTCCTTTGACTGCAGTTACATCAATTAATTTACCCTTTGGATAAATGAACACTGTCTGTTTATAACAGGATGTGTTTCACTTGGAATTTCACGTACTGTTCACTTGAAATATCTTCTGCGTTGTATGTTCTTTCTTTTAAACCTTTGGAAAATACAGAGAGGAAAAAAAAGGAAAAATCTTAAATACACTAGTGAGCCTTGGCAGCACTGTCACCCAGGTAGAGCAGACTGGGTAGCGCAGTTGGGGAATGTTTACACCACAGTGTGCTACTTGCTCAGCATCTCGTGGTATAGATCTGCCTTTAGGAAAATGCAGCTTTTACTTGGAAATTCTCAGACCATTTAGTAACTATTGCCAGGAGGTTTGTTCTCTTTTTCCACATTATTCTCCTGATAGCAGTAGCTGGCAGGGTTATTAGATATTCATACACTTTTCAAGTGTTAGCCTGTGATTTGAATTTGTTTGAAATTAAGCTGGTTTGACGTGGGATTTATCTTCTAAACCCAAAAGGTATGGTCTTGAGGTACTGCTGTGCATGTGAGGGAAAGACTTGAGTTTGTGCCTAATCCCCACACAGATAGTTTTACAAAAAGATTTATCTTATTTACAAGATGTTTTCTTGATGAAAGGACCTGTTATTGATTTCATAGCACACAATCAGCACTCTCACTGAACAGAGCACTGTGACTGTTGCCACTGGAGTTGATGTTCTCATGGCATTTCTAGTCAGAGCCCCGTTTCCAATTGCTTAAACCTTCAAAGTACTTTCACCCAGCAGACTGAAATTTTCTTGACTTCAAGGTGACTTTTGAGGTTCAAGCCACAAAATTCAGCTTTTCAGCCGCTTATTCAGCTTCTTTTAATGCAAAAAGAGAAATGAAAATAACAGTGGTTTTCCTGTATTAAAAGTGCAGTTGTTACTTTAGGACTGGTGTGAATGAAGTACCTTTAGCAAGCCAAGCATCTATGATAGTATACCAAAAAAAAGTACTTGTAGAATGAATTTCTTTTCCATAGAGGAGGTGGTAGCATCCAGCTTATAATCTTTTTTGTGTTTCTATTAATAAAATGAATGTGAGCAAACTCAGGAATTTTGGTCTGAAATTTCAAAGCAACTCACTGCACTTTCAAAATACCACTGAGTTTTATTTTACTGAGTTACATGCCTTTAAAGTGCACTTTTTTCATTTGCAGTTGAGCAAGTATGATTTTATTTGCCTTTTTCATGAAGCTCAGATGGCAGTGGGCAGTAAAGCCCTGTCAATTTAACTGCACTGGGAGCAATTCAGAGCAGCTCTCTGAGGTGGGGTGGTCAGCACTTTTTGTTGGACTGCTCTTACAGCACCACAGAACACAGGAGACACCTTGTATCAGTAACTATGTGCATGTCATACCTGCATTTTTCAATATAAATCTTCTTGAATTTTACTCAGGAACAACATAGTGCAAGTCAGACTTGTTTGGATTTCTGTCAACCTATGTACAATATTGAATATTTTTGTTCTATAATATTTTCTTCACTTTATGTACATGCTGTAGCTATGCTGTTGTATGGTGTACATCTTTTATGAGTTAACCACTAAGACTTACTAAAAAGTGGCTGACCAAATAATGTAAATATTTGTGAATTCAGGCTGAAGTATCGTTGCAGTTTGTCTGCCTAAAGATATGCTTGGATTTAAATGTTTTTACAAGAAGAATGTAATCCTCCAGAACTCACTTGGCTCTTTACTAATGATGTCTTGTTTCATTGCAGGAGGGGTTCAAAATGGGATTAACTCTTGAAGGCACAGTATTTTGTCTTGACCCACTAGACAGCAGGTGCTGATGCCAAGAAAGTCAATGTGAATTTCCTCCACAGTGGGTTTTTTTTTTATTTCTGAACATGTACTCACAGATACTATCCATGTGCCAAAAATTGCTTTTTTCAACTTGTATACTCTTGTGAGGCTTGCTTCTGTAAAAATTCAACTTATCTCCAGTCTTTCCCTGTACAAATGTAAAAAGTTGTATTTGTTTATGGATTATGGATTAAATTACGCTGTTGTGTTTCTTTCTGTCACATTTTGGCCCGAATTTACTATGCTTTATGACTATTAGCTTGGAGAAGTTCTTCAGAAAGGTCACTCATACCTCTGTCTCTGTCTCTCTCTGCAAATGTGCAGGCATGAATTCTACATAATACTTTACCTGGCAGCATTTTGAAATTATGCTTTTAAGATATTATTTAATATCCAAGCAGTAAAATTATTAATATCTGCTACAAAAAATTCAATTTGCAGTGAGAAAAGCATAAAATACTAACCATTACTAGATGCTTCAAAAGTAAATCTGGATGCAGTGTGATTGATTTCCATCACTGTGTGTGGTTACTATCCTGTACATATGTTGTATTGGTTTATACAATCCAGATTTTAGGTCCTTCATTCATGTTTTAGAAACTAACAAGTTATTAGTCTGCTAATTAGTGCGTAATGAGCCTAGAAGAACTGCTAAAGTGCAGGATGGCAAAGCAACTGCCCTTTGTTTTGATCTTTTATAGCTGAAGTGTAAAGTATGTACCTTGGAGTCCATTACATGCTAGCCATAACTTAAAAGGAAGATTATGGTCCTGCATTTACTTAGGAACTTATGTAATTTTGTGTATAAGCAGCACTGGGCTCACTTCTGTAATTACTTTCAACACCTGAGTGTTTATAGCCAGGCTCTGTTGAGTATAATTCTTTTACTCTCTTCTTTAGTGTTCCATGTCTTTAATTTTGAGGCTTTCTGCAGAGAAACAACTATAAGTAAGTCCTTTGTACCCACTGGTTGTTCATGTTACAGAAATACCTGCACACCAAAATTCTCAGCTGCTGGTGAGATGAATGCTGACATGTCTATGCATACTCTTCATTAATCTTTCTCATAAGCAATAAAACACCATCTTAAACCGATCTCAGAAAATTATCGTCATGAGTTCAATTCAAAACTTTCCAACCTCTAGTAATTTCCCTTCAAAACATACAAATGTGGAAACCCCCCCTGCCCCAAAATTTTCAGATTATTTTTAATGAGAGGCTTTTTGCTGACACTTATAGTTTTGTCCTTAACAGTCACAGTTTACACCAAAACCATATTTTTCAATTTCATCCCGAGTATTGTTATGCCTTGTTCAACAAAGTACTTGTGCATGTGCCTTTGGAGTCCTCTAAAAGAATGGGATTATTCCTTTGCTGGCTTTGACACATCCTCAGGTACCTTGCTGAATTGGGGCCTTAACATCCTCCATTACATTTATCTTCCTCTCTCTCATTCTGAGCTCATCATTCATATAGAGTATTATAGAGAAATATATATTAAAAATATATGAAATCACTAACAAATAGAATAGTATATGTTTCATAAAGAAAAGTCTTTATAATTTTGTTTGTCATATAGTATTTTCGAATTTGTATAATGAGGATGTTTAGTAGCCATAGCAATGGCCTTTTTTAACAAATAGAATTTGTATTTTTATTGTACTTTAAAAAGCTTTACATAATAAGCATCTATTTAGTGGTCATTTATTATCAATGGTAACACTAAGATAATATTTGCACATTTTAAGGAACCTTTTTCGTTACTGATTTTTATGATAGTTGACTGCAAATGGCATGGTTAAATCTTATATACCTGGTCAATACATACAAAAATACTTAAATCAACACAGCAGTGCATTTTTAATTTTTATGTGATCCAATTGGAAACTGTATTTCTATGTAATCTCAAATGTCTGTTTAATTTTGCCTAAAATAAATGTTTTTAAATAAATTGCTTCCCAGAACACAGTGTTCATTCACTAAAATGCCCAGCTGGAAGGTAGGGTGGGCTGGTGCTTAAATATTGGGCTGGATCTGCCACAAAAGAGGGTTTAGTGCTGGAATGGGTCAAAAGTCTTGTTTGGAAAGGATCTGATCTCAGGGTAGAAGACTCCAGTCCCTTTTATTACTGAGTTTGGGCTAATCTGCAATCAGCAGAGGAAAATCTTGTTCTAAATGCAGCTGTGTAATACTGACAGTTAGGGAGTAACTCTCCCTGCAGTGCTTCCTGGATTTAACTGACTGTTCTTTTTGCCTTTTTTTCCCTCCATACTTCTCCACTCAATACATTTGGCTGCTGACTGACTGTTTAAGGAGGGAAGGATAATAATTGAAGTTTTCCTGAGCCTTAGAAAACAATCTCTGTAACCCAGGTGTGTTAATGGCACAGGCTGCTGCAGACCGTGTCAGTGCTTCTGAGAGAAGTGATCTGAAACCATCTGGTAATCTGTTCCCTTGTAAAACTTCCCTTCAAACTAATGCTCAAAACCCATCTAAGCACTTGGATTTGTGGGAATGGGGCTTGAACATCCATGGGATTGGGTGCTGGCAGGCAAGGAGCATGTGTCGCTGTGTCCTGTGAGCTGTGGGTATGAGCTGTCCCTCCCTACTGCCGTCAGTGTTCTCTCACAGGGAGAGCAGCAGCACCTCGTGCCACATCTGCACTGCTGCTCTCAAATACCTGGCTGGGAGCACTCAGAGGAGCCCAGGCCATCGCTCCTGCTCTGGTCAGAGGGAGGGGATGCTGCTGCTGCTCACAGCACAGTGTTGGTTGTGGAAGTTGTCTCGTTACAGAGAGAGAAACAGCATCTACTAGGTTAGAGATATGGTGCTAATGAGTCAGGAACAAGACTTTTTTTTTACTTGTAAATTGCAACAAAAACAAAATACCAGAGCAGCTTCATGCTGCCTGTTTTGTCAATACTTTTTTATTTCTTGTGGATGCCTTTTCTTTCCATTTCTATTTTTTTTTTTTCTTCTATAAACTGTGATCACTCTGCTGACCATGCTAACTGTGGCTGTATCACTTCTGGACATGTAATTGTTGATTTTGGTTTCACTCAAATGCCCAGCAACTCTCCTGGCCTGTCATACCAAGCTATATTAACACCTAGAAGCAGGATTCCTGCTTTACATTCCTTGTTTTCCTATGATATGAACTAATTTTTTCTTCCTACCTGCCTGTCATGGTGTACCTGAGTGAATGAGCTGCTTAGGTTAGAATTCTGAAGTCAAACAGATGAAATATGGTGAGTTGCTGTTTTCTTTTTTTAACTTCTGATAAATCACTGAGCATCAGTGCAGGATGTTCTTGGACTAACTCATCTTTATTTTCAGCAGGTCTGCAAGTGGCTCGTACCCTTCCGTGTGACAGATGGGATTTGTGCTAAACATAAAATTTATCAAATTGCTCAAATTGGTAAAGACCAAATCTTCCATGTGGTGAAAAAATTCTATTCCATTCTGGCTTCACAGATGAAAAGGAAGAAAAGAAGGAGAAATTCTCACACTTGCAGAAGGGTGGTTGTGTAATCCCAGAGGTGATGGAATGTGCCAAGGGATGAGGCTGGCTCTGAGACTTGATTATGATGATTAATTTTCAATTTGTGGAACTAAGCATGGTTTTATTCTCACTGAGCAAATCTGCCTCACAAAAAAGTCTTTTCTGCAAAGGAGGAGACAGTCACTGCCTGAGAAACCTCTACTTAAACACACACAGCCCCTGTCTGTGCTGTATCTCATCTGTCACTAGAGATTGTCACCCCTGGACACCCTCTAAAGAGAGGAGCTGTGTTGAGAACTGCAGGCAAGCTCTCCGTTTCCTTATTTTCACACTTTGGGGTTTTTTTGTTGCTTTTTAACATTAGAGGATGCAGAAGTCACACATAGAAAGCCCTCAGAATAACTGGCCATATGTAACTGCAACTGAAGATGCCTACTGGTGGGTGTCTGGTGAGCTTCAGCTAAAAGGCAGCAAGGGAGCCTTGGTACTTCATTAGCCTGCTTTCCCCTCTTTCTTTTTAGACAAATTCTTAATGAGACACTGAGGCATGAGTTGCACTGTGAGCTGGTGAGAAACTGGGAAGCAGTTGTCATAAATGAAATAGGGACCAGGATTTCAACTCTCTGGGTTTGTTCAGTTATTTCAGAAGGGTAAGGCAGTGCTTTGTCTGAGGGAAAGCCTGACATTTGTAATACGTGCTGCCTTCCTGGGGTGCTTCAGCATGCATCCAGTGGTGCTGCATAGATTAAAGAAACTGCACATTTATTTATTCATCAGACCAAAACACTTTCTGGAAGTACAAGACACACTGGGATTCATGGAGTGAATATGTAGTTCGTGTGTGTGATGCAGTAAAGCTTTCCAAACATATGAATATGTAATTTAACTTTCGTGTTTAAGGAATTTCCTAAGAATCTAATTTCTGTATAGTTGGGGATAACAAACCCTGCAGGTTAAGTCTCCTAAAGTGGACTCTGGAATGGACTGAACTTATTTTAATTCTCATATGAATGACAGTAACAAAACTCAGCAGATTTCAGCCTTTAAACTTTTTTTCTTGTTTTTTTTTTCCCCTCACATTTTCCACTGTTTATTTCAGCAGAGCTTATGCCTTGCAATAAAGATTAATAAGGAGCAGAAACAGATTAGGAAGGAAGTGTAGAAGAAAATCAAAAGGGAACAAAATATCATCTTGTGCCAGCATTAAGCAGTTCAGTCACGGTGCATTTTTTTGTGAAACTTAACTGATGCGAGAACTCCTCTCGTTCTGCCCCATCACTTTTTATGCTATCTCAGGGTTGCACGAGGGCTGCCAAGAAGCAGATTTGCCATGTCTGCAGCCCCCAAGAGCTGCTCTTGGAGCTGTTGGAGTGTGCCAGGAATATTGCCTCACACAGAGTAGGTAACCACAGTGAGCCTTGTCCACAATGCTGCTTGCTGCAAGCTCCAGTTTCCATGCATTTATCCTAATTTTTAGTAGTTTGTACCATATTAAAAACCTGGCTAAGTTGCATATCTGACAAAGGCTTCCAGAAGGAAGCTGTACCAAGCCATCACACAAGTTCTTTAGCTAATTGCCTTTATTCTAATGCTGATTGGAAGGCATGACAGTCATCCATATTTTCTAAATGCCTGTTAATAAAACCTTTATATAAGTTAATCTCCTTATAAGAACTTTCTCACAAGAGGAGTCTTAGAATAGACCCTTTAAAATTTTCATTGGTTCAGTTTCCTTTAGCTTCATGCTACACACAAGCTTTTCTGACCAAAAAGTAACTCAGAAATTCTGTTCAACATGAGTACTTCTAAAAGCTACCTCTGGTTTTACCATGTGTGACATTTAAATTGTGGCAAGTTTTATTTCTTTTATGATTGTGTCCTGTAAGCATTTTATTCAGTAAAAACAAGATGCTTTTTGAAGCTTCTGCATCATATTAGAATTGGAATATTCTGAGCATGTTTCACTGAAAATAACTGAATGAGCTCTCCAGGGATCTAAACTGGTTGGCTTTGGAAAATTATTGTGCATTTTAAATATTTTGGTGTTCTTGTAATTTGTTGTTTTTTTTTTTTAAAGAAACTTCATTCTTCATTGTTTTCAAATAAAGCAATCTTTGACACTGAAAAGACAGAAAATCCTTCCGTGCACTGCAATAAGATAAGGCCCTAAAGATAATACAGTTCATTAGTGGGGGGGAGGAAAGCAACAAAACTTATTTGAAGGGCCTAGATAGTTTAGAAATCTGAGATTTTTTTTCTCCTCTTCATTAATATTTAGAGAATGTTATAACATTATTACCCCTATGCATACTTTGCTATGGTTTTTGTGGTGGAAGAGAGCCCCCATAATAGCAGATTAAAGTCACCTACAGTGCAAACAATGCAGAAATGGGGTTCCCCTGTTTTTGTAACACTATATACTATGAATAAATTTAAGTTTTTTAGACACTTCAACCCTATAAAATAGTGACATGATCACATATCTTTTGTGGTTGATAAACCTGGGATGCAAAATAAGCAAGTACACTTGGCAATAAAGGTAAAAGTTTTCAAGGTAAGTGAGTGAGAAATGGTACAGGAGCATGGAAATGTTCTGTGGGATTGCTTGTGTGACTGGGCTCAGCTGTGCTGCACCCATGAGTCAGGCTGTATTTGTGGAGCTTAGCTGATGATCTGCTGTATTGCTGCTGGGAAGCAAAAAAAAAAAAAAAACTAAAATAAAATTAACAAAACCATTTAAATCCTTGATGCTGTTTCCAGATTTTGAGTCAGATTGTCTCCTGATGAAAAGTGTTAATATTGACTTTACAAGGTGCTTGTCTGTTTTCACATCTCTAGGGTTTTGGTGAGTCTGCACTAAAATCTGTCCCTGAGGGTGTTAAGGATTTGTAGCACTCACTGTGTGTATTTTGATGGAACCTGTAGATTGTGTAATGTTTGATGTGAAAGGACTGAACAAGGCTGTGATCTGTGTCATCACAGCTGCATGTTGTGGTAACATGGCAAAGGTTTGATGGATGAAATTTGGAGCAATATAATCTCATAGAAGATTCCACTATTTAATAGCCCTTTTCAAAGTAGGTATTTTAAAATAATGGAATCTTATTTAAGTCTGAAACATGTGACTAGAGAGTTAAGTAAACAAGATAAATTGCCTCTTGGCACTCTAATAAATAAACCAGTAAAGCCATTAAAGCCACATGAGTCATAGGGCCATAATGAATTTACTTGAAACTTAGGAAAACAGACATTTGTTTTCTCAGGACCACTAATTCAGTCTCTCACAGACCTCCCTGGCTAGAAGTTTGAATGCCAAAGGGAAAACAATCCCACACAATATTCTAAGCAATATTTTATTCTGCTGCAGGGGTCATCCTGAATCTTGGTGTGTGCTCATAAGCAAACTGTTATAATGGGAAAAGGTACAGGGCAGCAGTGAGAAAACTGATATAAAATGAGAAAGTTAGTTTTAGGTTATAAGCAGGAAAATCCTGAGTTTGCATGACCCCACAGCCCACAGAAAACACTCACATGATGCTTAACTGCTCTGAAAGGACATTTAGAGCCTCTGTGAATGTATTGCTAAATGCTACTGAGCAGTATCTAAGGATCTAAAATGAATGTGTTGCAGATGGCTTTCATTTTTCAGAAAAATGTATGGACAAACTGTTTACAATATTTGAAATTATATTTGCCTATTGATCTGTCCACACTGGAATGGGAATGCTGCACACATGCAAAACAGGGGTGCTGAAAGCTTTCCTTCCCCAGGCTGGTGCTTCAGAGGTAGCTCTGCAGTCAGGAGGGGCACTTTGGGGGGCTGAATGGGGAGGTGCTTCAGGCGCTGCTGCTGCTGCTGAGCAGGAATACAGATTCAGAGAGCTGACAGAGCTTGTGGAAAGGTCAAGTCAGTCTCCATCAGGAGTTCAAGCACAAGGCAAATAGGTGCAGACAGACATTGAAGGCACTCCAGACACTGGCCCCTCTCTCAGTTGTTACAAACCAGAACATTTAAAACTTGCTTTTTCTCAGCCTGAGGGGAAACCCATGGGAAGAAGTACCCTCAAGTACATTCTGGGAAAATTTAGATTAAATAGCAACACGTTCTGACTCCCCAAATTTAATTAAAAAGCAGCAAAACAACAAGCAGGAGAGAGTTTAATGAAACATATTAAAAATGTATCATCCCTGTGTTTTATAAATGCAAACCCTTATTTGCAAGCCCCTAGAGAGAGTATTCTAGCTTCTATTTGTTTGAATACTACTTATTTTTCTTATAATTGCTTGGGTTTTCTGAATTAATTTTTATTTTTCCACAATTTCAGTCTTCCTAGAGAACTATCAGGAAAGCTGTGAAATGTGTAGTGGGTGCCATATCTCAACATTCTGACATTTCTGCTTAGAAACTGTGGCAAGGCTGTTTTTTCTTAAAACCTAACATCCAGCCTTCTTCCTGGGAATCACAGATTGCATGTTGGTTTTTCAAAGGGCAAATAAGCCTCCAAGAAAATTTGGAAAAAAACTCCTGTGGTTGGCCCCAAGGAGCCTGCTGTTTTCCAGGAATGCTGGGTTAGTTTGTGATCTACGGCTCCCTGTTTCCTTAGAGCTGTGCTTTTTCCTCCCCACACCTTATGCAACAGCATCACACGACTTGAGCTCTGAGTAGAGCTGATCTAAGGTTACACTCCTGGAAAGCAGCACTTGAGGACACTTCCAGGAGAACACAGCTGGAGTTTGTGGGGAGTTTGTTCCTGTGGGCAGCCAGGGAAGCAAGTTCTGTTCATCCTGAGACCTGACCAAAGGCAGGGAAAATTCAAGATGTAGTAATGCCTCAAATTCTTTTTTAAGGTTAATGTTGGTACAACCTTGTAGTCTTTTTTTTTATCCAACCAGCTAATGATTATTGTTTTTATTCTGGTGTTACAGTTTTTGTCCCATCAGTGCATAATAAGTATATGGTAGAAAAACCTTGCCAAATTTAGAAAGCAGGTAAACAGTGCCATACCTTTATTTTATAAAAATAAGTTCTTACCAGAATTCTTGTGTGCTGCTCTGGGCTTGTCTTCTACAAACTGCCTTTTCAAAGCTGTTTTGTTAGGGGAAACTCTTTACCTTTCAGTTACACTGCTGCACTGGATGTTCCCCAGGTTTTGTTACCACTGTAGGTATAGAGAGATAGAAAAATGCTTCCGTAGCTTTTTCAGTCTCTTGATGTCACTGGATGTCAGGCCATTCCTTTATCTTCATATTAAGATTTAGACATAAATAAGATTTCTTGTATAAATTGTATCTTTTTATATTGTTCCACTGCAGTGATTGTTGTTCCTTTGAACTGTCAGAAGTACAGGATTAGGGCATTCAAGGCCCTCTGCTGTGGAGCCACATTCCAGCAGGCCCCAGTGCCAAGGGAGTTCACTCTGGGCTTTGGAACCCCAGTGTACCTCGAGGGCAGCTGGGGCTATGACCTCTGGGTTTGTCTGTTCAGATGCTCAGCACATGTGTGTCCAGCCCTGGGAAAGAGGAGGAGGAAGCCCAGAAACACCAGCCTTGTTTTGAGGACTCTGACACCCTTATGTGCTACGGTGCCTTGCATAAACCGGTGGGATGTCTGTACCCCACTCTGAAGCTAACCAAGCCTTTGGTGTTTCAGCTCTGGATTCCTCTCTTCTCTTTCAGCTCTCCTCTTTCTCCCCCAGCAGCCTCTGCCCACACCACAATCATGTTTACATAGCCACAGCCATTCATTAATCTGGGCTCTTGAGCAGTTTACGCAGGACTTGCTGTTCTGCTCCAGAAAAGAAATCCTGTCCTAAATCTCACTTGATAGGCCTTAGTTGGGTTTTGGCATTTTTTTTCCCCTCAAGTTTAAATTGGTTCCTGTAGAGTGTCTGCTGAGAGGGAAACCAGACTTCCAAGCAGCACTGCTGTAGGACTTGTTTGAAGCATGATCATTTAAACCTCATGAAAGGCAGAGTAGATACTCCTGATGAATCAGTCCCAGCTTCCCATTAAAGTCTGTCTGGGAGGACTTTCTTTGTGTGGCTGCCATCGTGGTCCTCAGCAGTTCCTTTGCTGAGGAGATGCTGCTTGAGGCCAAGCCAAATGTACTCCTGCTTTCCACAGGGCTGTCTCAGGACCAGTCTGTGGCTGTGGCAGATTGAATGCACATGGAAAAGTGAATTGCTGCCCCACAGACTTGGCTGCCTCCACTATCCCAGCTCTGCCACCCACACAATTCTCCATGACCAATATTGCTGTTAATACTTTCATCCTCCTGTGGATTGCTGAAGACCCATATGCCATGTCCTAGGGATTCCAGAAAAATGACCAACAGCAGTACTTCCTCCAAATTTATGTCTTAACTCAGGGTAAGACCACCCATCCAAGCAGACTGTAAAGCTTACAGTTTCATCTCTAGCACTGATTGATTAATTTCCATATGGACTACTGCCTCTGTCATAGCAGTCTCAATTCCTGGTAACTCCAGGACACTTAGGATCCAGTGCAAGTAGTTCTTAGAAGGTTTTTGTGGTCCAGGCCTTTGCACAATCTTCTTTCCTCTTCAGCTGCATTAGGTATTAGTTTTTCTTCTGAGTGTTTGCCATTGTGTCCAGGGGCTCTCCTGACCTCTGCTGAGGGTGAAACACTCTTTAGTCAGAGGTGTCTCTGTGGAGAAAAAGGCAGTGTGTGCCACAGGGATGCCATCTGTCCATGCACAGACTGCTGGGCCAGGTCAGGTCCCAACAGCTTTGTCAGCTCCCTTTGGAAGTTGTGGCTGGAGCTGGTGTCTGGACACTGTGGCTGGGCAGTGTAAGCACAGAGAGCTGGAGGGAAGGTTGAGTTGGGGACAAAAATGACAAGCTCTCACTTTAGCAGCCTGTTAGTGTCATTAAAAGGGAGAGGCACAGGAAAGACTTGCAGCTGAGGACAGAGCAGGGAAAGGCAGGAGGGAAAGCTGTGCAATTCCATTGTTCAATCACTTTCCATCTTGTGTCAGCATTTTCAGCAGCCACCAGAGAAGCAATGAACCACACTCTGTGTGAGGTTGTATGTGCACAGCACAGGGATGTTGGACTTCTGTGGCACTGGGGCATCCATCCTCTCTGCCTTCCCAGTCCTTGCTGCCTGATTTCATATCCAGTGAATGATGTGTTTAGAGCCCAGGGCAATGAGTGGGGAAAGCATTCCTTCTCCACTTAGTCCATGCATCCAAACCATGGAAATTTTATCTGCAAGGAACCCCTTGCTCAGAGGGACACAGATTTAGGTGGTGAATGGCAGTATGTTTTGATGTGACCCTTTCATGTATTGTTATGCATTTAATTTAATTGGTATTGTTTCACACTAACCTTTATTGACAGGGTAAAATAAATTTCAGTGTGTTAGTGGTTCTCCCTGTGATTGTCCCATAGGTACTCTTAGATACTTGACAGATAATGTAGATACAGCTCCCCCAGGCTTGGCAGCCAGCTCCTCCCGGGAATAATTAGTAAAACATGTTTCTAATCCCATCTCCAGGAAATTTAGTTGGTTCTTGTTTTTCCTTTCTGAAAGAAAGAAAAAATAAGTATACATTTCATAATTATATCGTTATCTCTGCCTATGTGAAATCAACCTGCAGTTTGGAAAAGAAAAAGAACCTCTTCCCTTTCTAAGAATATGACAAGACTGGCTAATCAACACAGTAAGCACATTTAATTGTGCAAATATTTATATATGCATGTGTTTAAATTGAGATGCTTATATATAAGTCTATATATGTACCTTCAAACAAAAAAAAAAAAAACTCCACTGAAATCTTTTGGAAAAGCCCAAAGTAGCAGAGTGAGTAACCACATGAAATAGATGTAAGAGCTGTGGCCTTCCTTGCTGCCACATCAGTGATGCTGCAATCTACCAGCTTAGAAACCCTAATGACTTGATTTATATACATATATACTTATATGCATTTCTTATTTACATTTGATCCATAGTTTATGCCAATTTTGTTTTATGAATATGGTCAGAGTAGGAGAAAAAAGAAATATTTTATTTACTCTAGCATTTTCAGTGAAGAACAAAGGGGAATGTGAGAGAAAGGAATCAAGGATGCAAATTTCTTGCTACAGGTTAAGACATGTGAAAGATGTGTGACACATGCTGTTATTCTGAACTGGCTAACGCAGCCTTACATAGAAATAAAAAAAAAATATTACACATCAGGGAGTTACAGTGAAAGGGCAATTGTGTCAAAATAAACACCACATTTTGAAAAGGTTTTGTTGGAAGGCAAGTCAGTGCGTTACACGACCTCAGCAAAGCTAGCTCTAATTACATGCAGGATACATTTTCTATTCCCTGTATCTGTTTTCAGACAAGTACATCCTAGTACTTAGGTTTTATTAAACAAAATGTGAGCATTAGAAAGAGTTATTTGCCAGTTTTCTCACTCAAATCATCCCGAGAGTCTCGTGTTCCAAATAGCCTGTGTTGTGGTTGGGCAGGGTGTGCCACAGAGAAGGGAGGACTCTCCTCAGCGTGACTGACTGGTAAATTTGCCAGAACCAACTTCTAAATGTAATGTATTGAAGTCCTAGACCTCCTTAACTATAGTTGCTCTTTCTCATTCACACAGGGCTGTCACTGAAAGGGCAGAGTAATGGAGCAAAGAAAAGGGGGGAAGGGGTGTTTTAGGAAAATAGGAAAATAACATAATTAAGATGTTATTCTTTCCTCAAATATACCCAGAATAAAGAGTTTAAAAATTGCTCAGAAGGCTTTTTTACAATCTAATGGCATGAACATAATTTTAATTTTATCCTTTAACAATACATTTAATCTAGCCACAAAAGTATGTAGGTCATTTGCAGCCAGCATTTTCAAAGAAAAAAAGCCCAAACCATCAAAAGCAGTGGAAGCATTCCTTGGTGTTTTTTCTGTTGAGCTGAATTACTTTGCTCTGAGTTGATATTTTTGCTGTCTTTAACAATCTACTTAGCAAACTTTAACCTAAGTTAGTTTTATTAATACTTCTAGGCTGCAATGTCTTTTTGGTCACATATTGGAGAGCTTTTTTACTTCTCATGATATCTGAACTCAGCTATGAATAAAGCTTTCAGTGTGGTCACTGGTAATCTGACCTCCTTTCACATGACATGACCACAAACTGAACTCTGCAATGAAGATTTTACTTCTTTGTTTCATCTGTGATCTGAAGTGATACCAAGTTTCCGTTGTTTCTGGAAAAACTCAAATCCAAGCTAATCTCCAACATGCTCTGTGGTTTTGATCTCAGTCAGAACATGCAGTTTGCAAATCTCAGGCTGCTCGGCTAGGAAAACCTTGACAAGCATCTGCTTCATTTTACTTACCAAAATCCTAGATTATTTTAGTCACTGCCCAAGCTTTTGGCACACCATGGGAGTCAAATCAAGCCTGTCCCGTTCCTGTACTCTTTTAGCAGAGAGAGAAGCTCATACTGAAATGGTCATCATTCACTCTATGGCCATGCCACCACAGCAGTGATTTGTTATTTTTTTGGGATGTCCCGTCCTGTCTAAGCACACAGCAGGAGGCTGAAGAGGGCTGAGATATCTCCATGTGAAAGCA
This sequence comes from Pyrgilauda ruficollis, assembly GCF_017590135.1. Taxonomy (NCBI): domain Eukaryota; kingdom Metazoa; phylum Chordata; class Aves; order Passeriformes; family Passeridae; genus Pyrgilauda; species Pyrgilauda ruficollis. Next base: position 712,887 of record NW_024530044.1, read on the forward strand.
GAGCCACAGAAACCCTTCCAAGCCATACAGGTAGCACAGACTCTGCCCTCCAATACTGCAAACAGAAATACCTTGTCTCATCCACTCCCTGTGGCCCTGCCAGGCTGAGACAGGCTGGGGGCCCTGCAGGACCTGGCCATGGCAAAGACAGAAAACCTGGGTGCCTTTGTGTTAGTGGAGAGCTCAGCAGCAGTGCCCAGAGGCACAGGGGAATTTAGGGGAGGCACAGGGGGATGAGGAAAGACGTCAATTTCCCTGACCTTTGCAGGGTAGCATGGAGTGTGTCCCCTGGGGAGTGACAGTGACATCCTGTGGCTCTGCAGGGCTGAGCTGAGTGCCTCAGGGGATATTGGGAAGCAGCAATGTCCCTTCTCATCCAGGTGTGCTAAAGCTGCAATGATGGGGTTTGTTGGTGGGTTGATTTGGCATTGGGGTAGGGTTTTTTTGTTTTAACAGATGAGGAAGGGATCTTCCCATGGGATTAAGAGTGAAGCAGTCTTAAGGGAGAAGAGCTGGGCAGGAATGTTTCCTTTACAGGAAGGGAGGACAGAAGGGAAGAAAGATGAGAATTGGAGAAGACAGCTAGGAAGAGCTCTGAGAAAAACAGCATTGCTTCTAATCTACAGATCTCACTACAGCTGTAAAAAAAATAATTCAAACCACTTGCTATTAAATGAAGAAATTTAAATCCTTTTAAAGACAACAGCCTTTGGAGTTAGAAAAATAAACAATAAATAAATAGGTATCATAGTAAGGTATCTTATGATTTTATGTTGTTTTAAAATACTTGTGCTTCTTGTCATTATTTTATTGCAGACTGAACAGGAATTAGTCAGAAATACTCCTATTGGAAGAGTCCAGTATGTAATTCTGGTTCTTTCAAGACACTGAAATATCTGTAGACCACTTTGTCCTACTGCTTTCAAATCCCTGTAATGTGTAATCTCTGTAATGTGTGCATTACAGAGTGCAGCTTATTTTAGAGTGCAGCTTGTTTTGACACTGAAACTCTTCTTGCAGGCTCAGTAAGAGGCTGCACAGTTGTGAACATCAGCAGGGAAAGGAGCAGAAGGAGCAGCTATCAGTTCTGCTTGCTAAAATCCTAAACTGAGCCAGGATCTTCAGTCCAGTTGTTTCTGTTTCTCTGGATGGATTGCCCATTGAATCCCACTGGTGTTCGTCTCTGCAGTAAAGCACATCACAGAGCTGCAGTCTCAAACAATTACATTACAGACCCCCAGTCCCAGCAGGAGCCTGCAGTGGCTCCTTTCCAAAGGATTGCCTGGTGAAATGCTAACCACAGGACAGTCCATTTGATTTCTATCACATGCGGATGTCCCTTGTTGTGTGGTTTCCTTGGCTGCAGCAGCAGTCTGTGTCAAGGTGACACTGCACCAAACTACCACATGAAAGAATGTACTGATGTGCTGATTAGCCTTTTCTATTTGGGTGTTAGTTGATTTTTATTTTATTGATATCCTTGGGGAAAATCCGATGTGCTTTTTCTCAGACTGCTTTGGATCTAAAACTAATATTGTCACAGATTATTAAATTATCTGGGCACATCTGCTGTTTCCATCTGTTAAGAGAAAGTGCAACTTCCTGATTTTATTCTTTAAAAATGCCATTATATGGTTCACTCTGAAAAATTTTCTGTCTGGAAGAGTCCTAGTGTTACAAATCTGAGACTTCTGAAAACTTATCATCAATCTGCATTAAAATATACCCCTTTAAGGTGTGATCCTGCTCAGATATCCTTACTGTGTAGACTGATTATTTCCTATGTTCTTCCAGTGGCTTTCTCAGGAATCAGTTGGAATTCAGTATCCAAATTCCTCAGAAATTCAGTAGAAAAATACCAGATTGTGCAGCTAAGTTCAGGTGGGGCAGTGGAGAGACAGAGGTGCAACCCAGAGGTCTGTGGGAAGAACCTGAGTATTTGTGGGTACTTTGAGCCATTTGAACCCTTTCAGTCCTTGTCTGACCCCTGGATTTCATCTGACTGCCTCAAGCATTGCCTTGTGCATCCTCCTGCTACAATCAACCTTTTCCTGGGTGCTCTGGGCTGGGGATTTCACGCCATCCTCTTCTCCCCCACTGACTACAGGCACACAGCCTGTGCCAGCCCCTCAGGAAATGCTTGCATGAGGTGTTTGGGCCATCTTCCTCCACTCCTGGACAGAGGGAATTGAAGCCTGAGTAGAATCCTTTGATTTGTACAAAAGCTTTGAGGGTCGCTTTCAAGTCAGGGTTTGTAGGCTCCCCTAAACCTGCTGGAAGTGGTCTCAAGTCTCCTGTACCTGATCATGCTTTCCCTACAAGAAAACAAAAATCAAAACAAAGAGTTCCTGTGTAAAGAATACAGCTGGAAACTTTGATTTTGAGGTAAAGCTTCAGAAAACAAGGCATCTGCAATAAGGAGTCTTCTAAAACCCAGCCTTGCTGGGTGTCATGGTGCAAAGTGTTGGGTTCTCCTAATGGTACCAAATGAGGTATTAATTACTTATTTGCTTTTAATCACGCTGCTGAAAAGGTTTTTTTCCATCTCTCTTGGTGCATGGTGCATTTCCTCACTGTTGTGAGGCAGAGATGAAGTATTGTGCCACAAATCAAATTACTGAAGTGTAATTGAAAAACCAGCACTGCCATTCATCTATACCTCTCACTAAAACTGTAAACAAGATAATTAAGACCACTTTGTTATTAAACAAGAAATTTTTAAAAAATAGTAATGGCAACAGCTCATGGAGTTAAAAAATAAAAAGAAGTGTAATGATAAAGTAGCTATGCTTAGACATACTTTACCAGGGTTTTCTTGATTTTGAGATCTGTAGAAGAAAATTGCCCCATAATAATTTCTAATTTCTTTTCTCAAGTAGTCATTATCTGTCTTCAAGGAATTCTGTCTTCCCTATATGTTGTGAATCTCACAGTGTAAACTATTGTCTTCATGAACCTGTCCTGCTGTTTTATATCAATATATCACTCAAATCCATCATTCTACCAGTACCTGACACAGCTATTAAATAATAATTTTGCTCAAGTTCTTTCATTATTTTCCATCTCTCTTGTTTTCCACTTAGCTTGAATCAGAATGCTTCACCTGAACTGTCCCACCAATCCACTTTCAGGTTGCTGTCACTGCAATATTGCATGTGAGTGACTCTGTGAGCCAGAGAACACATACTGGGAGAAACCCCAGCAGAAAACACGTGCAGTGATGAGTAACATCCAAGAGTACCAAAAACTAGATAATGTAAAATAAGGTAAGCAAATATAGCAATTGCAGTCTGACAGTTACATCTGCTTTCAACTTAAGCACTGTAAATAAGTGCAGTAAGTATATAAAATCACAAGTGAGATAATAAATATAGTCATAAGAACATAGGAACATTTACATTTCCATGCTTCTAGAAAACTAATCTGTACTTGTTATGCTGTATCTATTTTATGAGGTGTCTTGTAACTAAAACAGGAACTCTGCATAATTGCGTATTCAAATATGTCAGTAAAAATATGCAAGAATTAAATCCTCTAGGATTATCTAAATTAAATTTTTTAGATTCTTATAACATTTCTGTTGAACCTTATTACTCTTTTAATAAAACCACAGAAAGTTCCCATAGACAGTTGTAGAAAAGCTCCACAGCGTTGCAGAGATTGCCACAGATAATAATAGCCATCCTATACAATCTTTCATCTTCATCCAGATCTCCATTTAAAGATTGAATACTTGGAGAAATTTTAGACAGCTATGCAGAAAATGTGCAGTTTCTGGGTCATGGTTTCTCTTTTTTTCATCTCATGGTTCAATTTAAATAATTTACTTTCCAGTTTTTTCTTGCCTCTTAAAAATTTTGTTCATGAAAATCATCAAGCTAATTTCTTATGAAAGCAACGATCTTTTAGAAAATTCCTTACTGAACAAATAAACAAAGCCCATTTTTCTTTTTTAGTAACAGTTTTCTGTGTGTTCAAGAAATAAGTGATGTCGATCAGGGGAAGGAAAGGAGAAAAAGAAAGTTATAAAATGCAGCGGTCTCTAAAGGCCCTGTGGAAAGAGGGTGCTGAAATTCTAACAAAAGACAGGAACTGGGATCTAGGACAAAGTTTTGTTGGCTACTACTGCAGGACCAGAACAAAACCCTGATAAAATAATTAGAGTTTGGCCAGTTGGTGCGGTTCAGAATGAATGTGTAAAAAGCAGATTATCTTCTCACATCCAGGAGATGATAGAGAAACCAAAACACTCCAGTTGCAGAAATTTGAGGCCACAACACAGAACATATCACGTGTCATGTTTGTCACAGCATACAGAAACCAGAACAGCAGTCACCCTCTGGAGGAAGCACATGGTGGTTTGGAAGTGTCAGAAGAGAGACCAGTGCATTGGCAGGCACATGACAAGAGCACTTTTAGTTTAGGAAGGGTGACAGGATCCCAAGTCAGCCAAGATTTTGAGATCTGTCTGCACCCATGTTCAAAGCAAACAGACAAAAACAAAAAATCAGATTTGTTTGTATAATATCTGGAACAAGGTCATATATGAAACAGAGGAAATTCAAAAAAAAGGATCTGAACACAGCCTTTACCCACCCTCTTTGACCTTGAAAGAGAGCACATGTGCCATTTCCCTGCTCTCAGTTAAGAAACTTTCTATTGCAAAAGATTTTACAGAGTTCCCTTGCAGAAAAATCTTCCTGATGTCCGCAGTAAGGCCTTGCCATGGTTCAGTGTCCTACCTTTGCCCCTTGCCTGCTGCCCTGTCCCAGCTGTGGGCTCACTCTATTCAGCCCATGCTCCAAGGCTTCCCTGTGGTGCCCAGCCAGCTGCACAAAGCCCCACACCTCTGGAGGGACCAGGGGATCTGCAGGGGTCCAGGGACACGAGCTCCAGAGCATGGTGCAATCGTTGTTCCAGTAGAAAATGGAAAGTTTCTTGATTTTAAACTGAACAGAGGTTTGCAACCCCAAGTGATGTTGGTGATGCTGGGAACAATGAAATTAAGAGGACAAGAAGAATCAGAAAGTCATCAGATCCAGAGGGGGTTAGAGCACTGGAACAGAAGGACTGGGGGCTCTAAGTGACCTTTGGGCATCTGGCAAAGAAACTCGTAAAAAATGCTTTTTAGCCCCAGTTGTGGAAATTTCAAGTTGAATACACGGATGTGAGACACCTGATAGCTGAAGATCTTCCCTGTGTGTGGCAAAAATGTACTGACTTGAGGAGTGAGAAACTACCTGTCTCAAGTTTATGCAAAAAGTATAAACCTGTCTAGACTCCAAACTGCAATTTCTGGAACCCCTGTGAAGGACAAGACACAGTAAAATGGATTGAATTTATTAGAGTTGTCATAGTCATTAGACTACAATATTAGTCCTTAGCAGTCCTAGATGGATTTTTTTCCAACAACAGTATTGATTCTGAGAAAAATGTGATTAAATTGCCATTTAGGGGTCATTTAAGGATTGGGATATATAATAGATGGCTTACATTGGCCCTAAATAAACAGCAAACGTCAAGGAAATTATTAAGGCTTTTGCTTGTGCCAAAGATTATAAAAAAAATCTCTAAGGAGACCATGTCAGTACAGTTCCTTGGAATAAGTACAGATAAGCTTAGGCTGGGGAGGGGGGGAAAGAAAAGAGGTATTTGGCTTAATTTCAGACAGTAAGAATATACTTTCAAGACCTTGTTTAATCAAATCCACTTTTGCTATATGCAGTGTATTTAAATGAGTGTCTGGCAGATGGCAGTAGTTTAGTGAACAACTTCACAGTTTTCTGTGTAGCATGGGGTAAATTCTAAGTTTTTTTACTTCAATATAGCAGTTTGGTAAGAAAAAGATGCTCAAATGATTAGTTACCAAAATACAAAAAAAAAAAAAAGGCAACAAAGCAATGTGAATATTTGGGTCAGCACTGAGCCACGGTGTCAGAACTATTAAAATATTCTGCACAGTCCCCAGGGAGTGCAGCAAAGAGACAGATCCAGCAGAGGAAAACACAAGAGGCTGAGGTCCAGGAGCTTCTATTTGATGAAAGTTGTATCAGCCTGGTGGGAAGCAGCGTGTGAGGGTGCCACCACTCCAAATGGCCCCTGGGGCTGGGGCACAAAGGTGTCCTTTGGAGGGGCTGTTTGGAGTGAAGCCAGAGGCACAGGGAGGTGCCCCAGGGGTGCTGGGTGCTTGTGGCTCATCTGTGTCTGCCAGCATTGGTGTGGAGATGGATCCAGAAGTGCTTTGTGCTGTAGGGCATTCACCAGGAGCAGTCTGTGTAAGAGCATTTATGTTGTTTGCTGCGGTAACGGTGACACCTTGGTGACCCAAATATTGCTGTGATTTTTGGCAAGAAGCAGGTTAGCTGCCTGGGATCTGGGCCCTTGGGATGGCACTGGGAAGGAGCAGGTGGAGGCCTCTCTGGTGAGGGAGTGCAGGGTAAGTGCGTGTTTCACCTGTGCAGGGGCTGCAGGTGCAGGGAGCTCAGTGGTGATGAGTGGAAGGGCAATGAGGACAGAGAGCAAGCTTCTTGAATGCACATTCTTCTGGCAAGCTTCTTGAATGCACATTCTTTTAAGGTCTAATTTTTAGTTACCTACAAGGTGTGCTGTTCCTGCATCCAAATTTCTTCTTTCATTTCTTTTAGCGCTTTCACATTCCTCTGCCCTTGCCTGGCTCTCCTTGTCCCAAATGGTCATATCTCCTTCCTCCCTTGCCTTCCAAAATTTCTCCACCTCTCCAGGCTCTGGTGATTTCCTCAAAGCCTTCAGCCTTGCACTATGGTAGTAACTTTTAGTTCAAGGGTGACTTTTTAATGCTGCTAACCTCTTTTAAATAGGGCAGATAAAAAGGATATACCATTTAGACCAATTTTCTTATTTTCTTCCTGGGAATAAAACTGTATGATCACCCACAGTGCAAAATCAAACAGCTTAATGATTTCTTTGGCTGAATAACCTTGGATCATTTTTTAATATGACCAGTTGATGCATTGCACATCCCTCTGTCCAAATGGAAAACAACATAGTCAGAGGCCAGATTTGCAGCTGATTTAAATTGGCATGGTTTGATTTTATTCAGCTGAGTTTTGAACAGAATCTAGCTATGAATCTAGCTCTCCATCCTGTTTCCTGCTATCAAAACATTATTCTCAAAAAAATATATAGGTATATAATTCTATATTTTCCAGTTAATAGAAATTAGATTAAGGTGAGACCATGTCATTTTTAATTCTATCATTAAAAAATGATAGAATTAAAATATAATATTGAATTTTAATAATAACCCAAATATTATTTCACAATCATATTTAAACCACATACAACTAATTAATGCAAAGCACATCAGGAAATTCAGTTCTCAGATTTTTTTTTAATAAGATCTCTGGGCAAACAAAGGAATATTATTTTATCATATTGATATAAAGTCTACACTCATACTAATTTGCTTAGTGAAAATCTAGAGAAAGTGTTGCATGGGGGTTGTAGGACACTGCCTGCTGGATCATCTGCATCCAAAATACTGTGCAGTTTCCTCCTTCTTCTCAGGGAGGTGCTGATGCCTCAAAGAAGTATCAGACAAAATTAGATCATTATATGTTGTCAGGAGGAAGTTCAGCAACCCTTATTTTTGTGTAAAAATAGGATCTGCTTATTCTAATGTAAGTTTATGCCTTTCCAGTTTTTATTTTCTGTGTCGCTCTTGAACTGTCCCTTTGTGACATCAAACTCAGTGATCAGCTACATATTAAGGTGACAGTGGATGGGTAAGGAGTGGGACCACTAGGACTGGAAGATGGATTCCAAACTGTAGTGAAGGAAAATGAGAAACCTTGGAACAACTGCCCCTCTTGTTTTCACAAATAATTACTGGCTGTGTGTGGGTCTTCCATGAAAATACGGGTCCTAAGAGCCATGCATGCAAAGAGGAGGGGAATAAAAAACTGGTTTACTGACTGCAGCTTGATTTTTATTGGGGTTGAGTTTTTTCTTTCCCTACAGAACAGCCCACAGAAAATGAAAACAGTGTTTATGTGTTCAGCTGCAAAAAAAAAAAAAAAAAAAAAAAAAAGACCATTATTTGCCATGAGAAGGTCAAAGCGTCCTGGAGAGAAACTAATCTAGCAACAATTGTCTGCTGTCCTTCTTTCCCACCACCATGGGGAAGCTGCCATTAACAGTCTGGCTTTGTTCCTTCCTGGGCACAGGACCAGATTGGAGACCCTCACATCCATCCTGGGTAACACCAACCTCTCAGAGAACATCACACAGTCAAAGTCCCCCTTTCAACCACGGCTGCTCAGGAAAAAAGGCCCAATAAAGACACGTGGATTTTCTTGTACATGTCAGTACTTTAAGGGTCATTACATAAGCTGGCACCAATGTCTTGGCTTTCTAGTCTCTGAGAATTGTGGCGACCATCTGTAAGATCTGAGTTCTGCAGCTGTATTCAATAAGACAGTGTTGGACTAAATCTTGGAAAAAAATGCCTAATGCCAAACTGTCTATCACTGTCAATTTGGCTGTGCTTTAAACTTACAAATATAAATTTCCCTGAACAGTTGGGAAAGAGTAATAAAGTCAAAATATCTCATTAAGCAATGCATGCTTTGGCCTAATGAACGTATCGCTCAGGAGATAAAGGATGAAGCATAATTAATGACACGTGATAACACAGAGATTGTCTGGACCACACTGACCTGTCTTTCAACTTTAACTCTTAGAAGAAAGAGGTTGCTTTACATAACAAGGGCAAGTTCATCCAGGGCTTGTCCAGACCAGCACTGCCAAATAAACCAGATTACAACAGTGGTGTCATGCAGATAGCAACTTTCTGTAAGCTGGCCTTCCATAAATTTGTTAGACATGAGAAGGTTTCTAATTTACTTTATGAGGCAGATAGGGGAACTGCAGGCAAAATCAAATGCAGCAAGTAAGATCCTTCAAATAGTTCAGGCTCAAATCAGTTCTTGAGTCCTTGGGGGGGAAAAGCACATAAGGAAACAAATCTTGTAACTATTCTTATTCAATATTGATGAAATTTAAGGCTGTCAAATGTCTACAGGAAGGTGGGAATGAGGCTGATCCTAAATCATTCAATACCAATGAGATTTTGTCAATTGACTTTTTGGACTCATATTTAGATACAGCAGATTTTGCCTTCTGATGGTTAAAGCTAGAGCTATCAATTCTAACATAAAAGCATCATCTAGTAAAAACTCATTGGGGAAAAGAAAATAGAGTGAAATGTTCTTACTGCAAAAACTTGTGTTGATAAATATTTGTTGTTGTATCACTTAAGTTGTAAATCTGAGTTAAAACAGGAGGGAAATTAATATTGGTAGATGGAAGCATAAAAGCTAATGTAATATTGACACTTTTAGTCCCTTTCAACTGGTATTTAAATTATGTATCATCTTTTTTATGTATCAAGTGTAGCTGCTATTGAAACTTAATTAGCAAGATTAGCCTAAAGTGTAATGGTAAAAAAGTAAACAAAGCAAAGTGATTAATTTTTTCCTATCACTTAAGCGTTGTATTCATGTTATAAAGCTACTAAAAACACTTCAATTTTGGAAATTTAAACAAAGTGAGCAGGCTAGTTTTAAAAAATAGAAATATAAACTGCCTTGGGAGGAACTGCAGCTTGCAGTAATCTGTGCTTGTGTGTTGTTTAGGTTGCTACAAAACATTCAGCTTGAGGTGCAGTTCTGATGTTTTAGAGGTTCATTTTGTGGTGAGTTCAAACAAAAATATTTTTAAAACATTTTGACATATATATACATATATATATACGTATACATATATATATGTATGTATATATGAATCTATATATGTGTGTGTGTGCATTCATTCCTCAAATATGTAGCGAGTGGAGATTGTTTCTAACTGAGCCAAAATCAGACTTGGAATTAAGGACAACAGAATTTGCGGAACAGGCATTCTGACTCTGACTAATGCAATGAAGAAATCTTTCACTATTCTGTAGTTTTCTCATGACAATCCTCAAGTCCCTGGAAGTCTGATTCTAACCAGCAGCCCAATAATCCCTCCGAGCCATCCTGTGATTTCCTCTGCCTTGCCTGTGAGATCTGCAGCCCACTGATTTACAGGAGTTTGCTGGGGCTTTGGTGAGTTCTAGCTGCCTCTCCCTGCCCTTCTTCCCCCTCCAGGCGTGTGTAGGCCAAAGCAGCCTCCCAGGCAAGGACGTGCTGGAGAAGCAGAAACAGCCTGTGCGGAGCATCTGCTTGGGAGCCTTCCTGGAGGCACATCCCTGCCTCCAGGCTGCTGATGGAAAGCATCTGCAGGAACACGGAGGGCGTGAGTCATGGAACCTCTTGGGGCTTCATTACTGGGAAGCAAAGTGCCTGGGTCCTCTCCCTCGCCAGCTGCTTTTACAAAACAACAGGAGAAGCGTGAAGCGGAGAGACGCTTCTCAAACACCCGCGTACAACGAGCGGCTTCTGATCCAAACGCATGTCTCCAATTTGCACAGGCCCAAGTGATGGCCCACTTATGTCTGCGAGCAGGAAACACTGAAAAAGAGTGAACATCTTTGTTTCTGCACAGCAGGAAAGAAGGTAGTACAAAGGGGATGTTCACAGTGTTCAAAGCAGAGCACAGGTATCAGATATAGTTGATAAGCAAATGTAGCTTTAATATGGCAAACCTTGTGGAGGGGGCCAGCGTGACTGCCTGCACTAGAATTTACCCCAACAGCATTATAAATAAGCATGTATGTTTTCTAAATAAATGTAAACTCTGGTGTCTTAAGGTAACATCAGTAGCACTTTACATTGCCAGCCAAGAAACCTGCAAAACCTGGCGCAAGACTTCCATAACCATGATTAGCACATTCATTCCATCCAGGACAAAATGAAGCTCTGCCAGGTACTGGGCCAGCCTTCTGTCCACAGCTCAGGGCTGAGTGTATGGGCATTGCTTTTGCCACATTAATGTTAACAAGAAAACTACAATTATCCTGCACAGCTGTGTTTCTGCATTTAGGAGAGGTGTGTTATATCTTGCAAAGAAACAACTTGCTGGTGAAGATTTTGCTCAGATCTCAGTATCACTAGCAAGGATACATTGCAAAAAGATTGCATTTTTCTGCAGTTACTGAGACACAGAGATGTATTTTGTGTGAAGTAATGTATGAATACATTTCATCCATTTCTGTTGCAAGAGTTTTCTGAAGGAACATCACCACAGATGACCACAGCACCTATTTCCCTGGACTCTTTCCCAAGGTACTCCATATTGACACAAAAACACACATATTAGACAAAGGAATTTTCTGTGGTTTGGAGCCAAGATGAATACAGCAACTTGGTAGCTACCCAACACTACTAAACATTAAGAGTTTAGAAAAGTCTTCCATATGGCAATAGTTGAGATACCACAGAATTTCCTGTTTCTAATGCAAGGGGATTGTGTGGAAGCTGTTGACAAACATGTTTTTTGTACTGGGAACCCCTGTATTATGTCTGGGTTTTGAACACAGTTCTTCCATGCTTTAGCATGAAAAGATGTGACGTGGCCATAAAGCAAGCATGGGAGTCATTTACAATTTCTGGGCTACACAGCATGACTACAAAGTATGTGATGAGGTTGGGACCCTCTCAGATAGATGAAAGCTGAAAATTAGTGTCATTGGGGATTGATTTCAGAAGGGATAGGCTAGAGGTCAGGCTGGAGGAAGAAAAAAAGTGCAGGAACCCAAAGGCAGGAGGCAGATAAGGAGAAGGTTCTCCTTTTTTACAAAATGCTGGAAGACACACTGAAAGAAAAGTTGAGAACACAGAGGCTGGACTGTAGCCCAGGCTGAGTCCCACATCCTCAAGGAGTCTAAAACAGACAATATTTGGAGTCTAGACATATCCAGCTGGTTGAGGAAAGTCATTACTCCTTTCCATGTGGCACTTGTGGACTCACATCATAAGTATCATGTCCCATTTGGGGCATGCCAGGACAGGAGGGATGCTGACAAGTGGTGGGGATCCAGCAGAGCTCCACCCAGATGGTTTTGATGGGACCATGTTCATGTACAGAGGGGCTGAGAGGGACGGGCTTGCTCAGCACAGAGAGCAGAAGGCAGAAAGCATCTCTTTGCTTCCTTCAGCTCCCTGGGGGTGAATGTCACAGGGATGACTGAGCCAGACTCTTCTCAGAGATGCAAAGCCAAGGAACAAGACAGAAAAGTCATGACTTGCAGCCAGGGGAATACTAAACGCTGTCTGTGCCATACTCCACAGTGGGCAAGTGGGGAATGAGCCTTACTGCGAGTGGTAACCAAGGGGTAAACATCTCAGCAGGTGGTCCCAAGGCCAGGGAGGAGGAATGAGGAGTAAATCTCTTAAAACTTGCCAAACTCACAAAAAATTTTTTGATATGCTGTCTTATTTTTATAGTTCCACACCAGAAATAAAATAGCCTTATCTTCAACTCATAAAGTTAAACGCTACCTGGCTGTTTGTGGTTGAATTTCAAGTGGGGATTTGGCATCTTTGAGGGGATGGTCACCAGCTCTAGTTTGTCAAAAATGGAGGAAAAAAAACCTAAGCCAAATTTGTAATAATCAGCTTGTCAGAGTATTTCTACTGAAGGTTGCTCATTGCAGTATTTCTATGCTTGCAGGTGGAAAACCCAAATAGGGCCTTGGCTCTGCTTTGGACACAAGTGCAGATGTCAAAATTGTCTGTAGACAATTTCTGATGTTAAGAATGCTATCTATAAATGTACACAGTCATTTCACTGGTATTTAGGCTATTGTTTATAAAGAAATAGACTGATAATAATACGAAAATTTGTATGTTTAAAATTTGTTGGCCTGTAGAAAAATTCTCAAGAAGGATGTGTAATAAGCCTGTTCCATTTTATTTCTCAGTCAGATTGCATTTGGGCTCTTTATTTATTTATTTGATTTTCCTCTCAGGTGTACATTCTAGAAAACACTCATGAGATGTATGTTCTGAATGCTTTTGTTTAGCCTTAGCTGTCATGGCCATCTCAAACACATGCATGCTTGCAAGTTGACAGACCTGGTGTACATACTTTGAAAAGTCACGTGTATCACTCAGCGAGGGTAATTCAAAAATCTCTTTGTACTTTGTAACCTGGTATGGCATTTCACTCTTGAGGTGTGTTTTGTTTGAACTTTGATTTCCTTTCCTGTGGTTTTTTTTGCTAATTCATAAGCCAGAGTAGTCCTTCTGCTTAATTTAGTTCCTTTGTTAACAAAACTAGAAGGCTTTTTAATTGACACGTTTCTACTTGTAAAATAGGCTAGTGTTTATTTTCTTCAGCTATAGCGTCCCATGTTGTGATCTGCAGCCACTTACAGCTTTTTCTCCTGCTCAATCCTTTATCACTGACTCACCTCACTCCAGCACCATTTGCTAGTAAAAAACTAGCAAATGGGACTGAGGGAAATGGGTTTGGCTAAGGGTCAGTTTGGAAGCACATTGTTAAGTTTTCAGTGATTTCTATTGCAGAGTAAAATAAATAAAAGGCCTGTCCATTTGCATGCATGCTACTCATGTGAGTAAGGGATCTTAAAAGGTCTACTTCTCTTTTGTAAATTGGTTTTATGTGACCAGAAGGGAACTGTGGATTTTGTCCTCGTGCTAAATATAATGACTCCATGGTCTTATGTCTGTAGATTCAACTAAACTGTCTTAAAACCTTCAATTAACTTTAATTTAAGCTACATCAGGACTTATGGCTATAAGCATTTTTGATCAGGAAAATCTTTTGCTCAAAGTTTGATAAAAGCATAAAGAAATGTATTTGTGAGAGATTGCATATATCCATGATAGCAATTATTTCTGTCAACCACAGCTAAGTAAAATATGGTGTCTGTTTTTTGAAAGACATCATTACCAAGCAAAGCTGTTATTTTCTGCTTTAACATCCAACAGTGCTTGGATACATTAAAAGCTTGTATTGAATGCAGATCATTTAATTTCAGATCCTTTTGGCTTTCATAGAAAACTGGCAAATGGAGTAAATATAAAACACTCTTCTGGCCACTAAAGCTTTTTATGAGTAGATATGCATAAACAGGCAAGTTTCTTTTGGAGTTCCTCCCTAAATATCTCAGTCTCATAGAAGAGGGTCAGACCCTATGGAAAATGGGCAAGAATTTGAACCAACAAACCCCATAATTGTCCTGATTGTGTAGGAGGCCAGACCCAGCAATGGGAAAGATGAGGTACTTTGTGTCAGCTTGGATTGCTGAGACCAAATCAGACATCTGATAAACAGAAAATCCTCCTCATCACCAGAATCCTGCATTTCTTGCAACTTCCACTAAAATTGCTTTAAGGGACACAATTCACCCCAGACCACCTCCTAGAAAAGACTCATATTGAAAGCTCAGGATATATACAGATCCATTTTACAAAACGTCCTGAAACAGTGAATTCAATCTCTTTTCATCTACACTCATTTTTGTACTTTCTTAATTTGCAATTTAAGTTATTGCATTGAATTTGATCAATATACAAATACACTCTATTAACTATATTTTGCTAGCAAACTGGATACTTCAGTTTTATTCTTTAATTTGAAACAAACAAAAAAAAACCCCTAAAAAACTCCAAAAAATTCTAAAAAACCAAACCCACCATCTGGGATGATTATTATTGTTTGTAAAACTTAAGAAGTTTAGTGCAGTAAAAGTCAATTAGATACTTCTTTTGTTTAAATCTTGTCCTAGAGCTGAGAGAAGTCTTGGCTATAAACTAAAAACTCTTAATCTGGATCCTCTTTAGCTGGTATTTTTTATGTATAGGGGATTTCAGTAGGGATGAAAAAAATCTACAAATTCATGTTCCATTCAGGACAAAGTCCACATGTGCATCTCCACTTTGTTGTTTTGCTCAGAGTGCAAAGAAATGTGAATGGCAAACTGCAAAGATGTAAAATGGATAATCAAGCCACCAGTGGTAGAGCAGGACACTGGGATTTGTTTGCCTTTGGTCTGAAAAATAACATTTCTTTAACTATGTGCATTATTTGTGTTTTAAACACACTGCAAAACACTGGTGTGTGCAAACACAGTTACTGGCCTCTCCATGCTGTTCCATTCAAGAAGAGATTGAGAGACATCACACACAGCAAGTGACAGCTGGACCATTGAGGGCACATGTAGAACCTGCTCAAATGCTATGGTGGGCATTTTTTCCATCCCCATTTCAGAGTGAATCCTTTCACAGATTGGTGACATGCAGCAGCAAAATCCAAAAATAAGAGAGAAAAAGATATTAGGAAAGATGGATCTGTTGACACAGCTGTGTCTTGTGATGACTATGGAATAGTACATGCCTTATAGGTGGTAAAAGGCTTTGAGGAAAGAAGGGGACCTTGATGGGCAATTTTTTTACAGGGAGAATCACAAGCTGACCTGAGGGAGTTTTCTTTACTGGAATTGGTGAACTGGGATTCACTGACCGTATCAGTGAGCACGTTTCTGAGTGCTGGGTGTGGGATAAATAATGTGTGATAGAGTCATCCAGTTCCCCAGATAATCTTTGCCAACCCTAATGAAAAATAGTATAAGAAAAGAACAATAGCTGGCATGTTTATAGGAAATTTGGCTTATTGCTACTTCTAACTTGGTTGTGTGTGACAGAGATTTTATATTTCTGAGCTATAAAAGTGAGGCTTAAAAGAACAACTCCCTCAAAGGCTGGAAGCACATGCAGATGATGCAGATGGCAGCTTTGGCCAACGTGAGAGATGGAGCCTGGACTTGCAGACCTGTCAGTGCCCCAGGGCTGGGAATCTGTTCCTGATGCCCACAGACACAGTGTGGGTTATTCACCTGCTCTCTCCATGGGGCAAGTGAGTTTTCTGGGTTGCAGCACTGTCCCTGCCTGTCTGAGTCACACTGAAGTTGCTTGTGTTTGCAGATCCCCTGTTTAGCAGTCAGCTGTCCTTCTCTCACCTATAAAACTTGTGCATGATTTTCTGCTTTAGATGGTGCTTTAAAGTGCCCAGTTTAATGTCGTGTGTCTTCTCAGCCACTTCTGGGGTTCTCATGGGGTGGACTGATCACTGCACTGATCCTGAGCTAGTTCTGTATCCTTCTTTTCCATCAGAGCCGCTGAATTCTAAATTGCTACACTTAGCAACACCAGCCTGTTTCAAATCTGGTTCAAGAGCCTCCTCAGTAAAGCAGCGCTTCTGAGCTCTCCAACATCCTGCACAATAGGGCTGCTAGCTGAAGAGGTGATCCATTATTCATTTGAGCATCTTGCTCAAATACATGCATAGGACAGCTACACTTGGCATGATCCTGGAATTTTTCACAGCAGTTGTGTTTCTATCCAGGTGCCTGCCTGGCAGCCAGAGACAAGCATGGATCAGCACATGCTGTTGCCTTGTATAGCTGAATAGGTCCTGAAGCTGGGAGTTCCTTGCTTTCCTTAAAACAAGATGACCACGTGGAAGGCAGTTTCATCACCCTGAATTTCTTGACTTGAATCAGCCAGTGAAGTCTCACCCAGGTGTGAAAGCACCTGGCAAAGAGCTCTGTGCCAGACTGCCAGGAGCAATGGGAAATTTATCCGCTGGATTCCACAGGTAGGAGCTATGGAGAGATGGCAAAGTGTTTAGGATGGGAATGATCTCTGTCCTCTGCAGAGCACTAAAAAGATGTTACAGATAATGGCTGTTGTATCAGTTGCTGTTCTTGGATTTTGGGACAGAAATGTGCTGCCTGCTGGCCCATGCCTCTCAGCACTGCTAGGAGTAAAACACAGGGTGGCTTCTGCTGGTGAACTCCTTGTCCCAGGAATATCATCACACAGCTGGAACAGCCATCACAGACACCAACAGACATTTCCCAAGTACTCATTGCAATTTGCTTGCCTAATCAAATGGGCAGAATTGCTTCATTCCACTTCTGGTGTAAATCTCTGACGGTTTTATCAGTATCATGCTGTAAACTTTAATGCTGTAACCAGCACAGAGCATTTGGAGGGCCAAAATCTGACATTTTTTCATGCAGTTGGTTAGATCACTCTCACAACCTCTTCTCTAAATGGTACTTTATTTGCAATTTTAATTTCTCTAGCCATCCCCCTGTTGCTAGTGAGTCTTAATTTGATTAAAACACGATTTTTTCCTACATTTCCTTGCATTTTTTTGAGTAAGAGTCAAATTCATTAGCTAGTAGTGTCAGGGATATGATTTGTTGACAGTTATAAGTGTTAAACCTGCAAACTGAGGACTCTTTAAAGAATAAAGCACTTCAGTGTAGGAGCTGTAAGTGATGAGACCTCTTTGCCCACTGTGTCTTTTCCACATGTCAGGGAACACTCATTCTGTCCTTTGTTCTGCTACCACAGCAGAAAATTGTTTCACAAAGTAGATATTTGGGTTCTCCAGTCTATAATTTCCTCCCAAAATGAACAGAGATCTTAGTGATCAGAGATTAATCTCAGACATCAATAATACTGAAAAAAAAAAATTATCCTATTAGTTTGTTTTAAATCATGTTGTTAAACTGTTTGAAGCAATTATGGTGCCTAAAGAGGATTCCAGGCACTTGGATTACATCTTTTCTTCTCTTCCTGTTCTCTCATCTGAGTTAAAGCTAGTCTCCATTTTAACCTTTTAATAACAATTTTATCTATCTCACAACTTTGTGAGATGAATAATAAATCTTGATAAATCAAAACATTAGTAGTATTTTCTACAATCTATCATGAGTTGCCAAGAGGATATCTGTAGTAACAAGATAAGATTTGAGAGTTTTTTGGGGTTGGTTGGGGTGGTTTCTTTGGTGGAAGAGCATGCACACGGTTTAAATACCTTCACAGGAGATATAAATATATATATATATATTTAAATATCTTCACAGGAGATTCCAACTCACAAGAAGTTCTAGTCATGAAAACAAGGGGAAAAAATACTTTTCAGTCTGAATTGCTTTCAGCAAGCAAAGAACTCCTAAGAGACTCAGCTACTTAAGCCCCAGCAACCTTGGAGGTGTCAGCTTAGACTGGTAGAGGTGTGAACCCACATTTATATGGGTCCAGTGCAGATGACCTGTTTGGGAAGTCAGGTGCAGGGTTTGCTAAGGTGCGGATAAGAAAGATTTTAGAGTATCTGCTTTTGAGCAGGGTGAACCACAAGGACTTCTAAGTATATATAAGTCAGTTTTGAAGAAAAAGCTTGGGAGGGTATCCTTAACTTTACATTTTACCATAATAGAATGAAAAGTGAAAGATTAAAGAGCAAAACTGGATCAATAAGGATAAACCAGGCTTTTAACCTGAGTTCAAAAAGTACATGCTTGAAAAACTGAAAAGTAATTGCCAAGTTAAGAAGTTATGGTTTGAACTGCAATAATATATATAGCACATAAAATATCCTTCTGGCTTGGACATTTGCTGCTCCCCTCTTTCTCAGATTTACTGAGAATATCTCTCCGTACATTAAACAGGCTGCCTTCATTAAAGCACTATAAGGTAAAATTCTCTGTCTGCAAAAATCCTTGCTTGAACCTCAGTTAATACCATAATAACACATAAATATTTCTTAAATGATTTCCAATTATGTATTAAGAAAAAAATTATCTTTGAAGGTATATTTTATAAATTAATTTAATCCAGTAGAATGGTCCATGTCTGAAGAGCGAATACCAGCACTCTTTAAAAGTAAAGTCAAAGAACACTTTTTTTCTTAGGTGAACTAATTATCAAGTCTGGTCATGCCTTGAATGATGTGACACAGATTTTGTCATTCCTGCTAGAGAATTTTTGAATGCTGCATTGAAAGATCATAAATTTAAACATTTCTGTCTTCTTATCAAGTGTGGGGTTTTTTTCCTTAGTACTTCATTTATTTCCCTATTCTAAAAATATCTCATACAGGATTTGAGTTTTACTGCAACTCCAAACTTCTTTTTCTTTAATATATTTTCTACCAATTCTCTGTAGCCAAGGGCTGCCAAGTTCAGGACTTTAACTTTCTTATCTCTTGCCTTATGCATACATAAAAACAAAACCTGTTAACTAGCATGAAAAGGGTCAGAAGAAATGAAAACAAACTTCATACTTGTGTGTGCTTTCTTCCTTCCCTCCCCACTGAAAAAGAAATGGGAGAGAGTTATTCCACACCTCTCTGACTAAGACAACCATTCCCTGATTAATATAATAAAACAGATTTCGCAGGGGACAAAACACCAGGATAACAAAATAAAAATACACAAGAAGTGTGGGGAATGCACAAGTACATACTCATAAAACTGTACTCTATTATCCTGTTTTCTCTAATGCTATGAGTGAAATGCTCAAATGCTATCTCATGTGGGCTATGAATGAAAAATCATGGCACCCTACATGTGTACCACCATTTCCAGATTAATTCATGGTCTTTAAAGAAAGCCTTAAAATAATGTAATGTAGCTTATGGAGGAAATGCTGTAGAGTTTATTATTTTTTAAAATTTATTGAAACAATGTGCAACTGACCAAGCACATGTTATTTTGAGAGATATTCAATCATGATACCAATTTTGTTAGCCTTTTCCTAATTAATGAGAGAGCTCACTCAGTAAGAAAAAAGACATTTGTTGGAAACCATCAATGAAACAGTCACAGAGCTGATAGTCATTAAGTGGCCCATCGTTTGGGCCTGGGCTGTGCTTTTGGATCTCCCCTGGTCTGATTAGACATTTACTTGTAATTTAGTGAAAATGGGCTTAATTTTTTTTTTTCTTTTTTGTGTGTGTGGGGTAGGGACAGCTTTTCCTTTTTTAACATTAGCAAATCATTGGAGGATGGTCACAGAGTAAGCCAGCATCTTCTGGCCTTGCTGCAGAGGTGACAGCCATGGGATGGCTGGGTCACAGGAAAAGTTTTGCATCCATCCACCCACCCAGCAGAAGTATCAGGGTGGAAGGATGGATGGATGGATGGATGGATGGATGGATGGATGGATGGATGGATGGATATAATATGCCTCTACATTTCCAGTGCAGAGAGATCCCATTAAGATGTTTAGCAGATCCAGGGTTACCTTCTGCACTCTGGCACACTTCCCAAACCCCAGCAATACACCTGTCTTCTCCCCAGCCTTAAAACATGGCTCAGACTCTTCGAAGTGACAAGCGAGCATGAGGCATCACTACAGAGAAAAGAGTAACTCACACTAAAGAGGTGGATTGCCATCAGAAAAATTGTGTTGAATAAGGCAGATCCCAACAGGATCATGAATGTCATTCTTCTTTTTTTCAGTTTTAAAGAGTGAATACGCTTGGCACTTCAAGGAAACCAGAAATCCCTCCAGACGCGTTAAATTCCAATTCAGCTTTATATTATTAAGTAACTAATGAGATCCAGCCATCCCTATAAACACAAAAAAGTGCTGAGCACAAGCAAAATAACCCTTTTTACCATGAATAGTACTTTGTTTTGGACTTCATGGTATCTTTTCCTGCAACAGTCTACAGAGGATGTGAATTCCAATAGTCCATCCTCTAAAAATAGTGAAACACACAGTGTAAATATTCCGCTTTCACTTTTGGGTTGTGCTACTCAGACAAAGACAGATGACACTCTAATTGATATACTTATTCTTATCTCTTTTACATTAAAAAAAGCCAAACCAAAACAAAACAAACCAATATGTTTTGGTATGTAAGGCATGTTCTACATGCAAAAGAGGAAAGTGAAGCAATAAAGTGCAGAGGAGCCTAGTCCTGCAGTAATAATGGTGTCCTGCTTTCCCAACCTTCCTGTGATAACAGGATTTAGAAGCTTCCCTGTCAACCCAGATGAATGCTCAAGAACATTCCTAAAGTGCTTTGATCATAACAATTGTCCTGTGACAGTCACCTATCCTGGCCCTTAATGTTCAGGGTGTTTACAAAGGGCATTTTCCAGAGGTCTTCAGAGAGTTAGGATGCATCTTCAGTCATGAAGACCCGTGTGGGGGTTCCAGACAAGCAAATAAAGTAAAGGAGGACAAAAAGCAGCTCTGTCCTCAGGCAGTCAGAAGGCAGGGCTTGGGCACAGCCCTGCAGGAATCCAGCTGTGCAGCTTCTGCTCTCAGCTGGGGCAGTTATCCTGCCATAGCGTTGGATGTGCTGATCTAAGGTTGCTAGGCTCTGAGCCTTGTGCTGGGCTTCAGGTGGGACACGTGGCGTGACTTTTTCTGGGCTGTGCAGCTTTTTTGCACCTTCATGGCTTGCTGACAACCAGAGCTACTTTTGAGTCGAGGATGCTTTTAGCTTTTTAGCTTGCACTGCCTGCTACCAAGAAAGAGCATACAACAGATACTTTTACTCATTGTACTTGTTCTGTGTCACATTCTTTCCCCGTTGGAAAGGTTATTTCAACATCTTGCTGATTTGTTGCATTTGCCTTTCTTTGCTCACTGTCTGCCCTCAGCACAGGTGGAGCCAATTGCTTTGCTTCATTGAATGAAACCTTTACTGTAAGAAGGCTGAGATCACTTTCCTGAGCTATATTAGGTGGGAAGCATTGCCCGTGTGTTTTGTGTCCCAGTACTTGTTCTCTGCTGTTATTTAAGGACAACTGCAAGTGAAGTAGTCATATGTAGACTGATTGCCAGCCCTGAAGGTTCTTGCTGGTGATTTATACACTCTGCCAGTATAGTTAGAGCACTTCTACTACAAAACCTTACATTTCTTACCCAGTTATTTATAACTCTGCCTGCCTTATTTTAAAACTTGCCCTTTTCTTCAGATAGCAAAGGTTCACCAATACAATAATACATTTTAATGACTGATTTTGTAGAATAAACCTAAATAATAATCTCTGCAGGAATTTTATCATCCCAGTTATCTGGTTTTAAGGATGTTGCTTCTTTAAGAATTGAGACCAAATTAAGCAATATTTTGTTTCAACTCCTAATCCATATTTTTTTCAGTTCCAGTTTCCCCACTCCTAGGCTGCAAGTGTAATGAATAGGTCTGATTTAGAAGATGGATCATGAGAAAGCAGAAAAGGTCTTCCTGCTGCTGTCTGCTGGTCACAGACAATTCCACTTCAGTCTTCATTCAAAACAGAACAAGCTGCAGAAAATAAGTGTTTCCATGAAAAATAGACAGGGAAGCATCTGCCATGGAAAACAAGAGATGGCAGTAAATAAAGAAGCTTCAAAAAAAAAGTTGTCCACTCTCTTTCATCAGAGGGAGGAACAAAGAATATTTGCATCTCTTTAGAGTTAAGGTAAATGAAAGACTATGCTTTTATGAAAACTTGTTCCATCTAATTTCTGAAGCCTTCCTCAGCCTGATGAAGGAAACAATGCCTTTTCTAAGTGTCCTGAAATCAAAGCTCTCAGCCCACCATGATTAAATTCAGAAACATACATGTCATATGTGATATTCTATTCCAGTTTTAGCAGTATGTTTTCTCCAGGAGCATATTTTTCACCACAGCAAAAACGGACAGATGTGGTCAAGAGTCAAAGAAAATCAAATCTGTATAGTGACATTGCATGCGCAGAGTATGGGTAGCAAAGATCTTTCTGCTCCTTTTTGGTTGCAATTTTTGAGGCTGCCAAAAGAGGAGATTAATCATATGGTTACACTTGCTGCATCTGGAGGAGCTGTAGAGCAAATAAAAGTTTTACTGAATCAGCAGGCAGCTTTCTAATGATGTTACTTCTGTTCCTGAGGGCTTTTCCAAGACAAGAGTTACAATCTATGCAGAAGGAGAGCAATCAAAAGTCTCCAGATTTGTAGAAGTAATGTGATAGGACACATAAAGAAAGGTCTTAAGATCTCAGGTACAGACTAATGTGTATTGATTTTTAATTAAGCAAAAATTAGATGCAATGCTGTTTTTCCATTCTTTGTTACTGTGTCTTCCTAAGGAGATAAATTTGAATTCAAATGCAAAGAGAAATCAAGTCAAAGAATTTCAGTTTGGTCTCCAGTAATCCAGTGTTTGGGGAATAGGATGCTGTCCTGTATTTTAAACTGAATTGTTTGTGTACCAAATGAACAAGGTATTATTTCATCCTACAAGGCAATACCAAAGTAACTCACCAAAGTCAGAGTGACTGGCAATGACCTGGTTTTTAAAGTGGAAAGAATTATAGCAGAAATTGAGGTTTCCTCATAGGATTTTATGATTCAGAAAAACAATTCATGTCATATAAACAAAAATGCTTCCAGCCTAAAAGCATGTGCATGAGTTTTGTAGAATGATGATCACAAAATGGCAAATGGAAATAAAGATTTACAGTAGAAATCAATCTTACATTTTATATCCATGTCACTAATCAGAAGTTGTGCAGTATGTAAATGTCATATATAATAAAGGGAATAAAATATGTTGTATTAGCTGGATTTTGCCAGAACAATACAATTTATATAAATAGTTTGTCTCAGCTAGAAAGAATTCAGCAGTGTTCTCAGTGGAATATTTGTTCTATGCAAATCAAGCTGGATGTAGAGGACTGAAACCAAGTTGGATGCAAAAAGCTATAGCATCTCTTGCTGCATCAATCTTTTTCCCCACACCCGAAGCCTCTGAGCACTATACGTGTCTGAGGCGGTGTCCAGGCATGCCGGATCCCTGGCAGACACTCAAGGACTCAATCAGACACGGAATTTCTCTGTGGCTGCACCCACTGGCAAGCTCTGTCTAGCTAGGCTCTTTCTCATCAGCTTCCCCTCCTAGGGTCACTCCAGGCCACAAGGAGCTGGCTCTGAACAAGCTTCTGCCTCACTTGACCACAAAGGGAAAAAGGGTGGAGAAGCTCTCAGGTACCTTTCCTGGGAATGAGAAACCAGCTGCTCCTTCCACTGGGACCTTGTGGCTTTGGGGGGAAATTTGTTTAGATTTCTTTAGTTTCTCTTCACCATGTGGTTATTCCCCCTGGCAATAGGCACCTGCTCTTGGCCACATCTCAGCCTGCCTCAGGAAGAGAAGTGCAGGAATGGCCAGTGCCTGTCCTGCTCCTCCTTAATGCTCTTTTTCAGGGTGTGATTTCATCCTTTAGTATGTGTGGTGTTCCTTCATATTGAGATGATCCATTTGTTGGACAGAATGAATCTTGCTATTTATTTGGGATTCACTGCCTATGCATAGACTAAGGTCAAAAGTGAATACTGTGATAATTCTGGCTTGCAACCTGTTCTGAGTGAGCTTAGTAGCAAGTCCATGATTCCTGCTACATCTTTATCAGCTCTAGGAGATACCAAATCCTGTTGGAAAATCTCCAAGGACCTGAACATATGGGAAAAGAAAAAAGAAATCCAGTTCTTACAGCTGATTTTATTACTAATTTTTTATTCTATTTTAGTTATTTTCAATGTTTTAAAAGCCACTTATTAGATCTTATTTTGCATTTATCCATCTTGCTTAACCTGTTGTTACTTAATTATGGGATTGAGGGACAGACTTCCAGAAATTAAGGGTTGCATAACTTAGAACAAGTTGTCTTCAATTCTTGTTACTTTGATAGACTGTGTGGAGAGAGGAGGAAGTGCTGGGGTGAAAGGGGAGAGCACTTGGTTGAGAAGTGTTTTTATAGAGAGACAGAAACTAAAATCATCTTTAGGAGGACAGAGTCCTGCAAGATATCAGAAGGATGAGATATAAACAGGTTTGGGGTTTTTTAAGATGTTCTTCTCAAGCATATTCACAAACAGTTTTTATACCAGCAAAGAAATATGTAGTCAGTGAAATGGAAAATATAAGGAATATGAAAAGTCAAAATAAGTGAACACCTTCTCAAGAGAAATTTGGAAAAATGTTGTATTTGTATGACTCTTTCTTTGGTACTTATGCCCTCTATTGCTGTTGGTTCAAGTTAGGTGAGTTGATTTTTGATGATCTGCTTTAGGTGAGAGGCAAGCAAGTGAGAAGTTCTTAAAAACATTAATTACATAATTCTCCCCAGACCACTAGAACTGGCAGGGTACAATGTGTAGCAAAAATTTTTTATTTTTCAGCTTATAATTACATTTTGTGTTAATGCAGACCTTCAGGTCTCAAGTATCTGTCCTGAATGAAACAAAAACTGGATCATTTACAAGATTTTATTTTCAGGGGAAGTTGATATGATGACAAAACACAGTTGTTTCAAAAGTTTGCTTTGAGCACCACTAAACAGAGTAACTGCCTTTGGAAAAGGGGACAAGCTTCTAAGTTTGCTCTTGAATCTGGATCACCCAAAGTGATGTACCTGCACAGGCTGGGTTAGCAGTGGGTGCTGCCTCAGCCCTGTAATTCTAACCCAGGCTCCAGTGAAAGTGCAGCTTCTCCAGCTCCAGTGCAGATGTTTTCCATACAGGAAGCCTCTAATCCAAACTTTCCCTTCTCTCCTCTTGCTGGCCTCACATGGCCTTGTCATGCTCTTTGCTCATTCTGAAACAATTATATACATTTGAATGGCAGCCAGATCGATTGCAGCCTGTTTTTCAAAAATTAGCCTGCTGTTCTGACAATTGCATTTAGCAGAACATTCAAATCAACCAGGATGAAGGTAGAAAATAATTTAATTTTTCTTGTTAATGAGCTTAAGTATAACAATCTACTAAGTAAGTCCTGTTTCTTCTTCAACCATTTCCCACAGGTCCCACACTCAGGCACAAACCGTGTGTATGTATGTCTTTATTCATACCGGAAAATTTCCAGATTGCACCAAGGAGGCTTTGCCAAAGCATTTCTCTGAAGTGCTTCTACTTCTAAAAAAAAAATCAAGGTGAATCCTGAAAGATGCTGTACAGCACTTTGCTTTTGTTATAACTTGTAAAGCCCAATTCAACAAACCAGTTTTCCTGTGATGAAATATTATGTTCATGCTTTGAAGTGACAGGGTGTCAGGGTGACATGAATCTCTTAAAAAGTTTCATAGCACAGCTCAAGAGATTTGTTTTCAAGGACTCACATATTCCTTGTGTTTGCATAATTAAGAGACAGATTTGTATTTTTTTCTGGTGCCAAAACACACAGGAAGGTACACATAATTTACTGGAATACAATGGGATAAGGGAACCTTCTGGAGTATTTTATTTAGGTTTCTGTTCTGGTTTGTATTTGCTGATCTTTTTTTAGTGTTTTTTTCTGGCAATTGGAATGGATCTGAACTTGCACCATCTCAAAATTTATAGAGCCTGGGAGCATGTGTGTGGCGTGGGTGGCTTAGCAGTATTTGCTGGATCCACAAAAGGAAACTTTTGCATGTATTAGGATGATAAATTTCACAACTGCTTTGAAGGTAAGTAGGAACACTCTTAGTGCTTGATTGATTGAAAAGATCTGAAAGATCTGTTTAATGACCACTATCAATCACATATAATTTAATTTGCAGATTTCTAATTTGCCCATTGTGTGCCTTAGTCAGAACATGCTTCATGCAAACTAGGGATTTATTAAAAAGCCCAAACACCCTAAGTTTGTTTGTTCCCTCCCTTTGTGTTACACAGAGACAGAATAACACCTTTATATCTTTATTTATTCCCATGGAGATTTCAAGACACCAGTAAGAGAAGATCTACGTTACATAAAAGTCATAAAACACATCTCTAACACATGGGCCCCCTTGAAACACTATTACGCCTTCAGGCTGTGTCTGCATGACCAAATCCAAGCGTGCCTGGAAACATTTTTGAGCACCAGGCTGAAAACATCTGTGCTGGTGAAGAGAGCTTTGCCTGGCATGAGTTCATCCTTTTACAAACAGTGCTGTACCAAAACAATTCCTGGGCACTTTTTGGTGTTTTGAGAGTTAAATGACTGTGGTGGCCATTCCCTCCAGGCAGGCCTCCTGGAAACTCTTGCAGTTGTTCAGCACTGACACAGGCCATCCCAGTCCACTTAGACCCAAACACAGTCTCAGGCCAAGTTCATTTACTGGAGCAGGTATAGCCAGAAGAAGTTCTAGCAGAAATAGAAGAAATTGATATTTCCCCATGCCTTGTGCTGTCTTGGAAGGTTATTTTGGAAACAAGAAAACCCAACACCTAGTCTCTTGGATAAGGAACATCTGCTTCTCTGTGATTTTTATAATATCAGGTATTATATCAAACTAGCAAAGGTTCTCTCTCCAGCTTGTTTGCAACCAATCCTTCATTTTTGAGAACAGATTTTCAGCTTGAAATATTTCCATCTCTGCCTCTGTCCCAGTTTATTTCAGTTTCCCACAGACCTGCTGAGCTCCATTGTTGTTGCAAATGAGAAATAGGAAAAAACTAAAATTATCCTGAAGTTTCAGGGCAAGATATGTTTGAAAAAGAAACTCATTACTCTGGCTACACATTGGGCCTCAGAAGGGTAGGTCACAGAGTACTGAAGAGAATAAAAATCACATAAAGTTTTTAGTAGAGCTTTGGAGGTTCACAAACTTATTAGAAATCCTCAGGAAGAAGGAAAAATTTGACTAAAAGTTAACTGATTAAGGACATATTCTACCTCTGGTAAAAAAAGAAATAGTTAAAGAAACAGATTGGCCACTTGGAGACTTCTGTCATAAACCAAATTACAAAAATCACCCGCAGAAGTCAGTGAAGAATCTAGTCTTGATATGACAAGGGTAAGTGGATGTACAAGCTTGTGATTTAAACAGTACATTAATATTTTTAAATGCTTGCTATATACCAAATTCCCAACTAAAGTCCAGTCTATTGACATGGAATAATTTGGACCTCAGAAGGTAGAGAGAATTAGTGAGAATATTTTGAGAATATTCAGTGGAAGGAAACCCAAAACATAAGCAGTGTAAGAGGAGGGATTTACAGAGAAAAAAATGGGTTATTTACACCAAGCTTCCTCCTAGAAAGCACGTAATGAGAAATATTTGTAATCACTAGCAAAAACAATTAAAAAAGAAAAAAAGTAGAAGTTCTGCAGTGCTGCTGGCTGGCTTCCAGACCAAGGGCCAGTCAAATGCTCTCCTCCCACTCCTTTTGGTACTAGCAGGAGTCAGAAACTCTGGGGCCAAGAGAAGCATTAACAGTGTAAAGGTCTTTTTGGATCTTATAAACAGAGTTGTATTGAATCCTTATTTTTTGAGTTTGGTTTGCTTTCTGCCAATTTGTTATTTCTTATTTTCAGGATATGTCAGGATTGCTTATTTCTGCCTTTCACTGTTTTCTGTTTTTCTTATCTTTTATTACTCCTGAGAATTGTCACGCTCTAATTTTTTCTTCAAGGAGAATGATTTCCTCCCTTCCTGACTGCTCTTCTGTAACTGCTTCTCCATCTTCCTCCTAATCTGTGCCTGTCATATCTGCTTTTCCTCACAGAACTCTTTGTCCAGGTTTCCTTTTTCAAAGGTAAAAGAAATTCAAGAAGTTAGAAACTATTTGTTCTAATATTTTGTAAATTAATAGTTCTTCTGTCTTCCACGTTATCTCTTCCCTCAAAGACTTGTGCTCTACCATCTGCTTAATGTATAGGTCCTTTTGTATAATCTCTCTTGAAAAATTCATTATGTGCAAAAAGTTTTTCATGATCTTCACTAACAGAATGGTGATTAATAACATGTTGGAATAAGCCAGAAGTGACTCAGAGAGTTTTGGAAAGGTGCAAAGTTTTGAATGCATTCTTGAGCAAGCAATACAACCTTGCATATCTCTTGCTTCTTAGAACTGGATTGCACATAAGTTGCACCACTGCAATTGAGAGATGAACCTTCCCTGTCTAAAGGGTCTGTCACAACAATTACTGTGAACAGACTATTGCATGAGGGAAAACAGTGCTTGCACTTTGGTTTAATTGTAGGTCCCACCCTACAATTTTTGCGTTCAGTTGAAGGGAGAGACTTCTTAGAGGAGCTTTATGATGGCAGTTATCCAGACGGGATTTATTCATTAAGAGCAGTGCACATGTGTATTGCTTAATGCAAGCCAAAATGAGACCTTCTTCAGCAGAAACCACAGACTGGAAAGTAGCCCTGTAGGAGGGAATATTAAGCCCAAAGACACCAAGCACCTGGCATCTGGTATTTATCTAAGCATTGCATTTGGCTTTGGCTACTAATCTCAGCAATATCTGGGAATCTGTTGAGAGAGTCCAGTTGTGAAATGCACCATGGTTTGGATGACTACTGGCTTTTCTTGTGGACAAAATTCTTCTTTTAATTAAGCCCTGAAGGTCTGATGATGTTAGCTATGTATCGTGAATGCCAGTAACATTTTCTCTTTGATCTCAATGGGAAGTGTTCCTGCTTCCAAGATGAAAGACATACCAAAAAGGACATTCCCCATTAAATAGATTTGCTGTCCGTAATGACCTAAAATTCCACCAAGTCTTAACTTTCAGGTTTTGCTGCCTACCACCTTTCTGTTGGATAGTCTTGAATAGTACTGAAATTTGTCCTTGTGCATTATTCAGCAATGACATCAGGTCAAAGTAAACTTAGCATTTCTATCACAATAAAACATTTCCCTGTGGTTTACTAGAACAGTCTGAACCTGGCATGTGCAACATTTTCTGTGTTGAATGATTAATATCATGTGAGCCAATGGCTGAAATAATTACAAATGGAGGAAAAGGAACTACAGCAAAAGAAATATGGCACTAATGACCAACTTACCAAAGTAAAACTGATACACCTCAGAAAACAGCTGAGCATCAGATGTAGAAAGGAGCAATCCCACCTCTGAAAGGATCTGAGGACCACCTATTAACCAAATAGGATACTGATCCTTTCCCTGTCTAGCCATCTCTGTTTCCCTGTCTGCCATCCCTGCAGTGTGCAATACTATCAGCTCTGGGGTTTCCCACTACCGTGCAACTGTTCACGGGGCAGTCAATCACCAGAAATGCTCTAGAGTAAAGAGCAAAATGCATCTGGACCTTGCAATGTCTGAATGGACTCAGGATTGTGGGGAGTAGAGTGGTTAAGGACACCTGAGTGCTGTTGTGTTTTCTGCCAGTCCTCTCATCACTCCAGACACAGCGGTCCAATCTGTACAGCTTTGTTTCCCTGTCGCTGCATTTCAAATTGGCTTGGCTGGACTGTTACTATTTAAATTATTTTTTTCCTTCTTGAACTCAAGTGATCTTACACTTCAAGGGGTTTGTATACTTTTCTGCAGCTAATTCTAATTTAGTGACTGTCGCTGAGTAGAAGATTTTATGCCTAAAATCTTCCTTTTAAAGATCCAAAAGGGCACTGGATATACTAAGGCATGTGCTTGTAACAGTAATAATTGTATATTGTGGGTCTTCTCTTTAATCATTCACATGACCTTTTTCAACTTGAATTTTTACTTTGTATAAAGAACTAAGTTGCATTGATATCTTAAAAAAAAATTACAACCACGTGTCTCTCAGCTGGTCTGATGAGCACTACTCAAGCTACCAAGAGTAGGAGAAAAAATCCCAGTGAGAAATCACCTGAAATCAGAAAGTCACCATGGCAAGCTAGGTTGCCAAGTAGTCACTTCTTTGACCCCAGCCAGCTGGTGTGGCTCATTCTTTGTAGGGTGCCCAGGCAGATCTGGAGGTTTCATGTGGAGGTTTTCAGCCCACATAGTAGTGAGCCTCGTCAGCTCAGCGATGCAGAGGTCTCAGCAGGCTGCACAACCTGTGAGTTTCTGCCAGAGGTGGAAACAAGTGAGATAAATGGAAGCTCTCTTTCATTCCCTCTGCTTAGTTTGTTTGTGATTTTGAGTGTGAAAGGCAGATTCTTCAAAACATAGTTCTTTTGATTTGAGTCAATTTATTCAGCTACTTTTAAGAAGTGCCAAGAGTAGCGATGTTTAACACACATTGTTCAATGAATGTGGGTGAGATGTAGCTGAGGTTTTGGATTCTAATGGCAGGAGATTATAAACTAAGGTAATTATATAGGTTTAGTTCTAGTTTATGTCCTCTAGAGGACTAGAGAAATAAAGCTTCAGCTTAGGACAAATGATCAAATCAGAGTCAGTGCTTGAACTGAGAGGAACCTCTAGATATAGATATAGATATATAGAGATAGATAGATAGATAGATATAGATAGATTTATTTTTTTTTTTCAGAATGAGATTATAGGTTTTATTTAGGACCCAATGAGTTTATTCTGTCTGTAGTGGTAGCAGTTGCTGGTCTATGATTAAGGTTAAGGCTAAGATTAGCAATAGGGTTAAATTCAATGCAGACAAGGGCCAAGGAGCAGCTCCATGTGAAGCTGCTTGCCTAGTTTTGTGTCACAATGTTGGACTTATAACTAATTCCATTGCCCAGAGAGGATGATCAGTTAGGTTCAAATTTGTATTTTAACTGGCAGTGTTTAAGGAGTTTGAACTGCAAAAAACTGAAATATGTTTCCCTCTCACAGAAAAAGAACAAATGCCAACAGAAACACCCTAATAAGGTTCTTTTAGTTGCCAAGAATTTCAGATTAGAGGAAAATCAGTATATTGCTGGATAGAAATTAGTGTTCAGACAAGTCACATGCTGCAGAAATAGAAGTCCATGAAAGGGAAAAGCTGTCCACGTGGATAAATCAGGCCTCTTGCCTGAATCCAGTCTCTCTAGTTTATCTGCAATGCTCTGGTTAAAGATTCAGGACAGCAAGGACCTAAGCAGTATTGAGAAACACTCGGGAAGCCTCTGGAGGTGGATGTGAGCTAGTGCCAAACCCAGGTCTCGTGACAGAGTAACTGCTTTATGAAAATGACTAGGGGTCATAATTTCACTTGCTGGGGGAACTAAGAATTAACTTTTGAATTAGCAACACTGTGTTGTAGCTAATGAGTTTCCGGGAGCTAACGGGTGTGGGTTGACAGTGTCAGCAAGGACTGGTGCTATGGGGTTAGACATGGGGATAGAAAAAGATGTTCCTAACACTGGCTTAGTCATAGCTCCTTGGCTTTCCTCTCTGACCAGAGATCTTAAGCTCAGGGCTAGCTGTAGTGCTGGCACGTGGCCTGGAAGGGCTTTTGAATCCATGTTGTACGCTAGGCTGGGGATTTCATGCGGGAAGGAGTTTCTGTGAGTCACACTGCTCTGGTATCTCGAGTCTATCTCATCTGGAGTAAAGGGGAGGATGGGCGCCAAGGTTAGGCAATGGCCTAATGTTGTCTGAGTGAAAATGCAGATTTAGAGCGAATGCTGAGAGTACCAAGTGTATTTGTGTCAGACAGGACTTGCAAAAATTGCCATTTTATGCACATAGCCAACTTTTGTAATTCCTTTTGTGAATCTAGAAGAAAGTTTGTTTTCACTAGAAATATTGCTGGTTTGGATATGTGATATTCCCCTCCCAAAGGAGCGATACTACTCAAACATAACCAGTCTTCACATTTATGTGAATTATCTTGAAATTTTCTGTGGTGTTAGATAATTATTTACGGCTATTAGTATTACATTTTTTTATGTGTTATAAGAGTAGATGCACTCTATTAAGTCAGAGCATTAGGGGCAGATTTACACTCTGTAGTGTAAACCTGAGACAAAAGTTCTCTGTGTGGGTATTGTGTTTCTCCATGTGGATGCATTAGAATTACTGTGCCATATGTGTGATGGGGTACAACCCTCATGCTTCCCTATAAGAACGATGGGCTCAGGAAGCAATTTTGAGAAAGAAGTTTGGATTTATATCCTCTTCCTATTCTTGGGATAGTGATAACATAATGCAGCAGCAGCAGAAGAGTTCTCACCATAATCCCTTCTCATAATAAACAGAGTTATCTTGTTTCTCTAGTTAAATTCACACCAATAAACATACAATGGGTTCCCACAAGAACGTGCCCAAGGCAGTCCTCCACAGTCTGAAAATCATTCTAAAAACTATCTGAAAAATGCCCAAAGTTCAGGAATTGCTAGGTCTTTGTACTTGTCCTGCAGCTTAAAACTTCACTTCTACTGTGAAGTTTCTAACCCTAAGGATGTCCAGAGTACTCTTAAGCATCTGTAATCTCAGAGTTACTATTCACTATAATTTTATTCTGTTTCATGTAGGGATAAAATCTTTTATCACTTTGATGACACTATGATAAAAAAAAGTTGCTGAGAGTAAAATGCAGAAGGAAGTGATAAGATTTTAGACACATGTAAGAATAGCATTCATAGTGGAAATGCTCAAGTGTATAAGATTTTGTTCATAAAGTATCAATGTGGCTGATAACTAACTGTACTAACTGTAATGCTGTAAAAGTGCTGTAAAAGTGTTCATTACAAAATAGGTCCCATTACAGGCTAGTCCCTCAAAATCAAACTGTTCATAATTTTCTATATCTCATTTTGGTGCCAAAAGGTTCAGATAATGCTAAAATACTCTTGTCTTCTATAGGACATAGTTTTCCTTGCCTTACTCCTAACCATGTAATCTCCAAACATTCAGACCTCCCTTCTTTTCTGAGCAATTTTGTGGCATTTGGCATGCCTTTTATATGTTGTGTTTCAAGATGATGGCACAGCTACTAGTAAATGCTTCAGTCTTTCCATAGCTGTACACAAAGCTGGTATTTCAGTAAAGCTGAGGGAAATTAGACAGTCAAATCCTAATAAATTTCAGTGGATGCTGGACACAGAGCTGCTCTGCTGCTTTGAAAATCCTGAGATACAATTTTCTTTGCTTTTACTAAGTAAATAGATCAATCTTTTAAAGTGAAATATTTAGAAATTAACTGAAACACCTGTTCTGAATAGATCTAAATACTACAAAAATGTAGCAGTATAGCTCTTGTAACAGTGTCCATATTCTCTGTTCCATCACTCCTCCCTGTGTAAACTGAGGACCTGAGGAGCCAGCAACTGAAGTCAATGGAAAGTGAAGCTGCTGAGCAACTCTGTAAACAAACTCTCACAGCTCAGTGAGGTATGCACAGAAAAGCATCCAAAAATGTGCTTTCTGTTTGTGCAGTGTCTACGTGCTCCATGGCTGATACCAACTCTAAGTGCAACTGCAGTGCACTGTGGAACAAGGGGAGGTGTGTTAGCCACAGGCTTCTTTCAGCCTCCCAGCCCTCAGGTGTACAGCAGAAATAACTGATGTGAACATGGGCAGCCTCCAGTTCAAAGGCAAAGGCACCAATAGTTATGGTGCCCATTAATTCCAAACTAAAACTAAGGCAGAGCATGACTCCTTTTTTCCAGTTTTCCCTGCTTTTTCTTTAATAAAGTTTAATATATGCTGTAGGATACATTCATATCAATTTGTGTGTTCTGTTCATTTTCAGAAGTGCTCTAGTGTCAGGGCAGAGCATTTTCACAGGGTAAAATTAGAAAGCTATTCAAATTAAGTAATAAGCCAGTATTTTACTTCTTAAGTGTTTGGTTTTGTTGGTTTTTTCCAAATGCATGTAACACATTCTGCCCATTTTATCCATCTTCACCAAGCAGTGATGTTCCTCTTAGTATACAGGGATTTCTGAAGGGTAGTTTCACTTAGGAAATAGATTCAAATGCTTAGTTACTTTAATGGAATAAAACTGGTTTCAAAATATTTCAGAACCTTAGCCCTCAAGAAATTGGTTTTCCTATTCTGATTGTTTCACAATGACAAATCCATTTATTTGGTAGTTATCAGATGGTACATCTTTGAATGGCCATGACCATGTATATATAGTGAGAAACATTTATTTTTCAATAAGATATTTAATAATATCTTCTCACTCATTCTTGACTGATCTACTCAGAGTACTCCAAGGACTCAGGAGACATGAGGCAACACCCACGAAAGCAGTTGATCTGGTGCAGGGCTGCAACTTCTGAGACACAACTGTGCATGGAAACAAAATCTGAAGAAGGGGCGGGGGGGGGGGG